>NC_089825.1:132403594-133053594 GCF_035046505.1 Tiliqua scincoides | reverse complement strand
TTGGAAGAGGGACAACACTGAGAGTGCATCCAAGTAAGTTGTTCTAAAATTAAAGTTGATTGTACATTCCTTATGTCGTTCCAATGTAGAAAATGACAGTCTTAAAACCCAGATCAGATTCTAAATTTATGACACTGCTGGGTCAGTGTTGGATCTCATTTTTTGATCCTGTTTTAGATCCATAAGAGCATAAGAACAGCCCCTCTGGATCAGGCCATAGGCCCATCTAGTCCAGCTTCCTGTATCTCACAGCGGCCCACCAAATGCCCCAGGGAGCACACCAGATAACCTGCATCCTGGTGCCCTCCCTTGCATTGGCATTCTGACATAGCCCATTTCTAAAATCAGGAGGTTGCACATGCACATCATGGCTTGTAACCCGTAATGGATTTTTCCTCCAGAAACTTGTCCAATCCCCTTTTAAAGGCATCCAGGCCAGATGCCATCACCACATCCTACAGCAAGGAATTCCACAGACCAAACACACGCTGAGTAAAGAAATATTTTCTTTTGTCTGTCCTAACTTTCCCCACACTCAATTTTAGTGGATGTCCCCTGGTTCTGGTGTTATGTGAGAATGTAAAGAGCATCTCTCTATCCACTTTATCCTTCCCATGCATAATTTTGTATGTCTCAATCATGTCCCCCCTCAGGCGTCTCTTTCCTAGGCTAAAGAGGCCCAAACGCCATAGCCTTTCCTCATAAGGAAGGTGCCCCAGCCCCGTAATCATCTTAGTTGCTCTCTTTTGCACCTTTTCCATTTCCACTATGTCCTTTTTGAGATGCGGCAACCAGAACTGGACACAATACTCCAGGTGTGGCCTTACCATCGATTTGTACAACGGCATTATCATATTATCCATTTTGTTCTCAATACTTCTATAGTGTCATCAGGGTACATTGCACTTTGTGGACCTGTAAAAATAAGACAACAGATCACTGTCCTTACTGTCAATATATATGGTAGTTTAGAGTTGTTTCCTTAATACGACAGGTCCCTGTAATAACAGATCTTACAATAACAGATCTTACAGTGAGTTTACCATGTAGCCATTTTTTTTTGGGGGGGGGGGGCTGGCTAATGAATGCAGCTATACTTTCTTAGTCCCCATTTCTGCTGAGATCAGGTCAATCTGATTTAAACTGTGCTGTCTGGGAGACATCTAGTCTGATACCCTCTAATTTATTTCATTTAAAAGATGTATATACAACCTTTCCCATTCTCAAGGTGGTGTACAATTAGAAAATAAAAATAAAACCATTAAACATATAAATAAAAATAATATAAATAAATGACTGGAAGCAATTTGAACTTACAAAGTTGAACAAAATGAATAAAAATATAAGAACGGCAGCAGCAAAAAACAAGAGCTTAAATATATATCGCATATAATTTTCCATGCTCTTCAATTTGGATGTTTTCTGCGCACTGGGAAGAATAGAGTGGTTGTCTTCCTGCCATTTTTGTAAAGCTGTTTCTCACTGTGATAAATAGTGGCAGCTATGGGAAGCTTCTATTCGGTCAGGGGACCAGGTTAACAATCCAACCAGGTAAGTCAGAAACAATGCATTCCAGCATTAGTGGTCAGACATGGCTGGTGCATGATCTAGGAGAATGAGGGATTCCAATGTCACCACATCTATCATCCATATCTTCTGAGAAGTCCAGTGAAGGTTTTAACCAGCTTTCAGTCTTTAGGAGAACTGAAGGATTTTTACTCCACTAAAACTAGCATGAGCTTCATTAAAAAAATGAAGCAGCATTTTATTACTATGTCCCTCAAGACACTTTGTGCAATTGGCTCCACATCTAATTTCAACCTAAAAGTCTCTTTTGTTGTAGGCAGTGCTATGTTTTTGTAGAAGAGAACAAAAAATTGTTCTTTTCTACTGTGAGAACAATGAAGGCTGGAAGGTGCTATTTGGAGCTGGAACTCAATTGGATGTGAGACCTGGTGAGATATGGGAAAAATGTGAATCTGCAAATTGAGGTTATTTGAGACAGAAGATGGATTGGTGCTTTCTTAAGGCTGCAATCCTAGACACACTTACCTGGGAGTAAGTCTCATTGAACACAATGAACACAAGTCTCATTGAACACATTGAGCGCTTACTTTTGAGTGCTCCCTTGATGGAAAACACTGATCAGTTTTCTTTTCAAAGAGGCCCTTTATGGTACACTCTGTAAGCAAATAAGTATGGGCAGAAATAAGACAAAATTATGTACTTTTGCTATTGGATCCCATAGGAATTTTCTGAGAAGGAAACCATAGCATGTTTTACATGGTTTACTCTAAATTAAGTGTGTATATGATCACAGTTAAAGTCCCATTGTTTTCAAGGGATCGATGCTGGGCCTGTGTTTAGCCCCCTCTCATTGAAATCAGTGGGATACAGAGATGCACTTCAGTTGGGACTGGAGATGAGAAGGTCTCCAAATTCAAATTCCTGTTCATTTCTCAAAGCTCATATTAACTCTAGACTACCAGTTGGTCACTTGCCAAAATTCGGAGGCATTGCAGGAAAGAGGATTGAACATGATCACCCCACAGATGTGGAGAAGACAAGAATTTTGTCAGTATTTGCAAAGCAATATTTTATAGTTCGGGTGGGAGCTGGCAACTATAAGCTTGCATTTGGTAGTGGGACAACACTGAAAATTAACCCAGGTATGCGTGAATAAAACTATTGTGTATCACCACAGATGGTGCACCCTGCAAGCTAAATGACCTGGGGTAGGAATAAGCTGGATTTTGTGTTGGACGAATGTTATGACAATGGTTTTTTTGTAACTTTGTTAGTATTGTGTTGGCAGTTTTTGTAATGAGGTCTACTACTGTAATAACCTTGACAGTAATTTTTGGATCTGGAACAAAGCTGGTCATAAGAGCAGATAGGGGCTTGGATTATGATTATTTTGAGCACATGTGTCTAGATAGCATCAGTGATAGCATCTATCATTGTTTAACCTGGGAAATCTGACCAGTACATTGAGCAGTAGCAAGAAGTTCTGGACTATAATGGGTTATACTCCTAAATGTTAATCCCAACTAGTTTAAATTAATCTCAGTGCGACTTCATCATGACTTCCTTTCGTAGGCTACAACCTGATGATGGTGACTAACATAAACAGTCTTTAAATGGCAGCATGTTGGGGGCTTGCTTGAAACAGGTTTGTCTCATAACTAATTGCGGTGTCACTTTTCTATCTGTTAAGCACTTTGCAGTCTCAGTTTAAAGAGTCAACCTGTATCAACCAAATTTGATGTTGTTGGCTATAGGGCTATGTGTCTAGAGGAAAAGAAAAAGATGTTATAAATCTTACCCAATGAACTGGAAGTCCCTTTCTCCCTAGATTCTGAATTCCGGGGATTCTCTGTTGTTAAACAGCGCTGCGAATATGAAATAAATAATAATAATAACAATTTTATTTTTACCCCGCCTTTCTCCCCGAAGGGACTCAAGGTGACTTATAACAGGTTAAAACAGATTAAAAACATAATTTAAAAACAGATAAAAGCATATAACACATATCATAAAAACAGGAGTCAGATAAAAAGTAATCAGGTAAAAAGAGCATAGAGCAGCAAATCATAAAAGAATCAGGCCTGTAACCAAGTATTTAAAAAAATATTAAAAGGTGTTGAAGATGTTAAAAAGGCCGAGAACTCAGAAGGCTTGTTTAAACAGAAGGGTCTTCAGGCCTCGCCGAAAAGTCTCAAGAGAGGGAGCCATTCTTAAGTCAGGGGGAAGGGAGTTCCATAGCGTTGGTGCCACTACTGAGAAGGCCCTATTTCTTGCCGCCGCCCCATGTATCTCCCTAGGTGGCGGCACTTGTTAAAAGGCCTTCTCTGATGACCTAAGCGGATGAGCCGGATTGTACGGGAGTAGGCGATCTCTAAGATATGCACTTTGTACTTGCTCAGGAATCTTTTTATTCCATCCTGACGTGACTAAATCTTGAACTCTGACACAAGTGAAACTTTCCTTCAAGGAAGAAAGTCTTACGAACAACATAAAAAGAAAAAAAAAGCAGATGTGTGAAGTGGAAGATGGATGTCTCCGGGCCAAATCCTATCCAATTTTCCAGCCCTGGTGTAGCTGTGCCAATGGGGTATGTGCTGCATTCTGTGGTGGAAGGATAGTTATGGAGGCCTCCACAAGGTAAGGGAATGCTTGTTGCCATGCCTCAGGGCTATATTGGTGTTGGAAAGTTGGATAGAATTGGGCCCTTAGATCTATTATTGGAAAGAGAGTTTGAGGATAGATGTATTGGATGTTTACTGGGTAATGAGTGGGTAGATGCTTGGATGATGGTGCCATGATGGTTTGAATCCAGGGCCGAAAGTACTGGACGTGTTCTTAACAAGTGGGTATTTGTAAAGGGCTATATTGCTGTGAGTAACGACTATGGCAAATTCACTTTTGGGTCTGGAACAAGGCTGATGGTACTGCCAAGTAAGTATGTGTAATAGATGTTGCATGTTGTTGCATTTGCTGTGATGGGTTACAGAGCCACACTGGGGTGTCTGGCAGAAAAGAAATTAAGGAATTGAGCTCCTCATCCTATTCTGTGGTACGCAGTCCTGCCCCTTTCCCAGTTCCTGTGCTGTGTGATATTGTAAAAGGGTTTTCTGCTGTGTGAATGGTACAAACACGAATATTGTATTTGGGACTGGAACGAGGCTGGAAGTGAGACTTGGTAAGAGGTGGGGGAAAAATGATTGTGCAAATTCAAATAGTTGTGAGCAGAGGATGATCAGTGCTGTGAAGGATGTTCTTGGTGTTTGGAGAAAGAATGAATGAATGTTTGAAAGGATTCTTTTAGGCAGGGCCTCTGAGAGGAATTTTAGCAGGGGGTACAAAATTTCTTTTGGGCTCCTTTGCAAAGGGGGGGGGGGTTGAAAGAGCAGGGGAGGGTGGTGACAGGTGAGCAGAATAGGGGCAGGGAGGGGTGAAGCAGGGTGAGGGGAGGGTAGAGACAGCTGGAAAAGTCTTTGGAGCCCAGGTCTACCCACCCATGTGGCACCAGTAGTGTCCCCAGCATCCCCAGTCATGGTAATGTCCCCAGCATCCTGCACAGACAACATGTCTGGGTAGATAGGAAAATGTCAGATCCCAGGAAATTTCTAGGCCCCTTCCTTTGGCTCCTGGGCCCCCCTTTTTGCCCTGGACCCAGGTACAAATTACCCCCTTTACCCCTCCCTCTCCTAGGCCCTGCCTTTAGGGCAGTGGTTTCCAAACTTTTTAGCACCAGGACCCACTTTTAAAAATGACACTCCATCAGGACCCACCTAACTTTACAGAACTTTTAAAAAAGGAGATCTAGAAAGAAATATTTTAGTTATTTATAAGTAATAACCAGAAAGAAAGACCCACAAACATTTATCACCCTATATTTACACAAGCTTGCAAACTTCAGGAACTCAGCTCTTTGCGGGGCTGTTAGCAGCTACAGTTGGTGACCTATCAAAAATCAGGTTGTGTCCCACCAGTGCGTCCTGACCCACAGTTTGGGAACCAGTGCCTTAGGGCAGGGGTGCCCAAACCCCGGCCCTGGGGCCACTTGCAGCCCTCGAGGACTCCCAATCTGGCCCTTAGGGAATTTCCAGTCTCCAATGAGCCTCTGGCGTTCCAGAGACTTGCTGGAGCCTGCGCTGGCCTGATGCAACTACTCGCAGCGTGACGGACAACTGTTCGACCTCCCATGGGAGCTGTGGGACGAGGGCTCCCTCCACTGCTTCCTGTTTCACATCTGTGATGCAGCAGTGGCAGCAAAGGAAAGGCTGGTTTTGCTTTGTGCAAGGCCTTTTATAGGCCATGAGCTATTGTAAGACTTTCATTCATTCATATAAGTTCCATCTCTAATGTATTTATTTATGTAAATTTATTCAAATTTGAAATGTAAATTAATTCTTTTTTCCCCCAGCCCCCGACACAGTGTCAGAGAGGTGATATGGCCCTCCTGCCAAAAAGTTTGGAGACCCCAGCCTTAGGGTGTTGGCCACACTTTGAACTGATGCCTTCTTGTAAGGGTCAGTCCTGTTGTGAACAACTTCAACAGATTCCTTTATGGGTCTGGCACAAGGTTGATTGTACTGCCCAGTAAGTTTGCAGAAGAGGATTTGCTCAGGCTTTAAATTGGAAACCTAGCCAATGGGTCATCCCAACACCTGTTGTAGCCAGGTGTTGCTGGCTACAACACCTACACCTGTTCCTCTTTATTTTTTTTCTGTATTTGTTATACTCACCTGCTTTTGCATTTGGTAGCTTTCACCAAAGTCTTCCCTTAAAGAAATTGAGCAGCAGAAAGCAGAGCTGTAATTTTTGTAAAGCATTCCTTCACTGTGCTAATACAGGCTCTGGAAGGAAGCTGATATTTGGCCAAGGAACCAAGTTAACAATCCATCCAGGTATGTTGGGACAACTGGGTTCTAGCTATGGTGGCCCATCACGTCCATCTGGAACTAGGACATTCATATTTTTATCAGCTCACTGGGTGCTTCTGATAATAATGACCAGTCTTCGAAGGGGCACTGCTACATTCTGTCTGTAAGCTTAGAAAGTTCTGTCTATGAGCCCCTGACCCCAGGGCTGAGAGTGACGAATAGCATATGAATAAATTAACAGAAACTGAAATAAACATTAAGCAGTTAAAATAAGTGTTACCTTTGCTTTGGCCCAGCCATCACCCTTCCTGCCATGCAGGTAGAGCTTTTCGAGGGCTGTACTGTGTTTTTGTAGAAGAGTTTTGTATTATGTGTATGATGGAAACAGGAAGATGACATTTGGTCCTGGAACTAGTTTGGAAGTGAGACCTGGTAAGAGATGTGGAAAAAACTGATTTTTGTGTGTTCAAATCATTGTAGGCAGAGGGTGGTACTGATGTTTTTGCTGGATATTTGAAAGGATGTTTAGAATTACTTCCTGTGCCTACAATTGATGGGTTTTTGTAAGAGGGTGTACTGCTGTGAGCAATAACAATTACATCTACAAATTTGGGACTGGCACAAGATTGGTTGTACAACCTGGTAAGTATGTGGAATGGATATCACAGCTGGTAACAAGCATTTGACGAGTTGCCTCATGACATGGATACAGCATCTATATTCCCAATATATAGTTTTTGCCAGCAGGTTCAGTTTAAGACAGGTTGCTCGAAACCTTTCCCCACAATTCCTTTAATTATATACAGGAAGTTGAACTGCGAGTTTGTGTAGAGGTTTGTTTCACTGTGTATGGAAATGACAAATTTGTATTTGGAAGTGGAACAAGACTCAGAGTTCACCCAAGTAAGTTTTTAAAAGTAATTTTGCATGATATGTTTCCCCCCCCCCCCAGGTTCTAACACTTGAGTGAGTGACATCAGTGATGTCAGATCTCAAACCACATCTAATCTTTGGACTCACTAGGAAGCCCTAAAACGGTTCTTAAGGATGAGGTTCTAACTTGAAAAGGTTCTAACTTGAATCCCACATAGCAGCAGAGTCACTCATTCAATCAACAAAGAGTCAAAATAGTGGCCAGGATCTCACAGACCGCTGAACCATTTCCTCGCAGTTTTCAATCCTTTGTTCTTATTTATTGCAATTTTGCAAACAAGTGGCTTACTTGAGTCCCTACTTGCTCCCCTTCCCATTAGAGTATGTTGAATGGTAGTTTATGCAATAGTCTGTTGCACTGTGTCACTCAGGAAGCAGCGAGAAGCTTACATTTGGCCGGGGAACAACACTGAGAGTTTTTCCCAGTAAGTCTTGATATGAAAAACAGACAAAAAAAATAGCTCTGTGACATAACGGGCACCCTTGCTTTAACTCAGATACTATTCTGGAAACATGAAAGGTTGGTAACTAGATTTTCTAGTGTTGCATTTTGAGAAATCAGGAAGGCAAGTCCAATGAGATGCCATGATCAGGGATCACTCTGTGTGTGCGCGTGTGTATGTTTGAAGGTCGCAGAATATTAATAGTGTCACGTTGAACCTATATAGGTCTTTTGGTCCTGATTATTCATCATTTTGCAAACAAGTGAGGACAGTATGCTTGAGATTCTACCTCCCCCCCTCCACATTCATAGGAAGAGTGCGTTGAATGGCAGTTTATGCAAAAGTCTGTGACACTGTGCAATTCAGGAGGTGACTGGAAACTTACATTTGGCCATGGAACTGCACTGAGTGTTTCTCCCAGTAAGTCTTGATATGGATAATGCTGGTCTTATTGATAGTCCTAACACACACACAGATCTTGAAGATTTTTGGACCATTATGTTTGTACGTGAGTCTTACAGTACAATTCCTTGCATATCCACTCAGAAGTAAGTTTCGTAGTAGTCAATGGGAATTACTCCTATGAACGTGTGAATAAGAATCCAGCCTCCAGTACTTTTCTGTACTTATGGGCAGAAATGTCGGAGATGGAAACATTCTGTGGAAAGCATAGAAGAGCTGTGATGAGCTCTAAGAGCAGATATTTGCAAGCGACAGGGAATTGCCAGTAGTGTGGTGGGCAGGTCAGTGTTGCATGTTAATCCGAGCAAACTGCCCTGGGAAAACAAAACAGTTGACTCAAGTGCCATTTATGTAAAGGACCATTTCACTGTGCTAATACTGCAGGCACTAAACCAGTTTTTGGAAGTGGAACACAACTGAGTATCATACCAAGTAAGTGAAGGAACAGCTCCCCGGATCTCAATCTCAAGATTTCTCACCCAACAACTCCCCCCCCCCCCCCACACACAGTGTCGTTCAAATCTTTTCAGTTATCCTATAGATCTGGGTAGTTGCTTCCTGTAGGTGATCCTTTAGTGCAAATATGATTAGCAAAGCATGCAGAGGCTATAAAGAGGGGTAAAACTACTAATTTACATGGTGTGTGGTATTAAAGCTGGGGGGAGCAGGCAAGTGTTTTGGGTTCAGTGTTTTCTAATGGGACACTTCAGTGATTGTCCTGTCCAATCAAATCTATTCTGAGGACCTGATCCAAAGAATTGCACAAATACTGCCATGCATCCAGAAGTCGTTTGACTCTATTTTTAACGCCCTAGTCTTGCCCATAGACTAATTTGTTCTTTCATCAAAGGGGCAGAGTAACACTAGTGAGAAATATGCATTTAACTGCCTTTGGATGCAATCCTAACCACACTTTCCTGAGAGTAAGCCCCATTGAACAAAATAGACTTCTGAGTAGACCTGGTTAGGACTGTGCCCTTACACTGTGAAAGTATTGCAGAGTTGTAAATAATTGTGGAAGTGATTCAGGAAGGATCAGGAAAGTTTTGGCAAAGCCACCAAACTCTCCATAAAAGCCAGTAAATGATTTTCTACTGGCATGTATCTATTAAGAAAGATTCAGGGGGGTGAATGCAGGATGGTAATTTCTTAAGACAATTTTCAATCTTTTTTGTCTCACTGCACACTGACAAGGTACTAAAATTATCAAGGCACACCATCAGTTTTTGGAAAATTGACAAGGCACACCATGCTGTTGGTGGGGGGCTCATATCCCCAATGGTCCTATTAAAAATGACCTTCCACCAAACTCCAGTGGCACACCTGGGGACCATTTGCAGCACACCAGTGTGCCACGGCACAGTGGTTGAAAATGGCTGTCTTAAGAGGATGCAGAATGCTCCTTGGTGAAGGTTAAGAAATTGGTGGCAGAGGTTGTGGAATGTTAAAATTGTTTTGCTCGTGCTGAAGAATCCCAAAATATTTGCCTAGGATGCAAACTTTTCCACTTGTTCTCTTAGGGTTAAAACATATATACCCTTGACCTAAGTTACTGGAAATGTCTTGAACACAATGGGGTTTTTGCAAGGGTCTGTTTTGCTGTGAGCAATAACTACAACAAATTCGTATTTGCCTCTGGAACAAGGCTAATCGTACTGCCAAGTAAGTGTGCATAACAGATGTCACAACTTATTGCATTTGCTGTGGTGTTTGATGAGAAACATTTCCCTGCTAGTGTGGTAGACTTTTATGAAAAATGAGGCTTTTGTTTGTGGAAGAGCAAAGCAAATGTACATATGTTTGTAGCTTCCAAAGAGGGGCTTCAACCAAATGTCCCACCTGGAGCCCCTTCATAGGTAGGAAGGTGGAATATAAATATTTTAGATGAATTAAAAATGTCAAGAGAAGATCTCTTTTTCCAAGGTCATAGGAGAAAAGAATACTGTCTCTACTGTCTCTACCTATTTCACCTATTTGATCAGCAGAGTGGAATCAAATCTTACATATCAGTGGGGAGCAAAAGCACCCAACTCTCTACAAAACCTAGTAAGTGATTTTTCTACCGACAGGTATCCATTAGGAGAGATTCAGGTGGGGGATGAAAAGTGGTGATTTCTTAAGTAGATACAGAATGCCTTATGGGGGTGGGAGAAAAGGTTAAGAGGGTAGAGGTTTGGGGCAAAATATGATAGTTTAGTCTGTATCAAAGTACCCCAAGTTAATTGGCTGTGAATCAATTTTTTTACTTGTTCCACATTCAGGGGGTTCAGAAATATATCCTGGACCTACGTTATGGGAAGAACCTTGGGGTTTTTGTAAGCGCCTGTACTGCTGTGAGCAGTTACAATACCCCTTTAACCTTTGGGTCTGGAACAAGACTTGTCATCCTGCCGAGTGAGTATAAAGACCAGAACACACTGTAGCTCTTCATCACATTTTGTTATGGTGTAGGCTACATTTTTAGGTATCTCCTGATTAGCTTCCATTGCAAGGGATCTCTTTGGAGCCATATTCCTGAGTCTCCTCAAAGGAATGAGTGTGGCTTCCTGAGGCACTAAATTCACCTTTGGACTAGAAGACCAACATTAATGGTGATTCCTGGTAAGTAATGGTATCTGCTTTAAATCTGAAGCACTGGTGAGTTCACAAATTCATATTTTGGGACTGGAGTAAGTTGTTTCTGGTACATCTGGTTGATGCAGAGTTGATGGATGAGAAGTCCTGCGAGCCACTTCCAGATGTTGATCCATCATCTCTGTCCAGCCTTTCAAAGATTGAGAGCCAACAAACTGAATAGGAGGCCTTGTCCTCCTGAGGACCACAAGCAGCCAATATGTCTCTGATTGCTTGTGTCAGGACCAAGCTCAGTTGTTGGGATCTCAGGGCAGTAATACTTTAGAGTCCCACGGGTTGTCGTTGCCTGCTTCTCCATCTTATCAGTACAGAATTGCAATCTGCCCAGATTCCAGAGCCATGATCCATGATAATTCAAATCCAGCTGAAACGGATTTGGTGTTGTAATCATGCCTGGAAAATCTCAGTGCCTCCCATTCCCTTTTACCTTCATTGTACTCTTCTCCTGGCATTTTTATTAGGTCCCTGTATGTTTTTTGTAAGGACAGGAAGCATTGTGGATCTTGAGTGGGTAGATAAACTATACTTTGGAAGTGGCACTCAACTGCTTGTTACACCAAGTGAGTTTTAGTCCTTTCTTTCTTCCATGTTTACAATTTGGGGTGCCTCCGGCACATTCACCTCTCCCAAATTCCTGCACTTACTTTATCCTCCCCTATTTTAGGGTCCACATCTTGCAACAAATACTTCCTTTTGGTGAAGCAAGAAGTGTTCTCCAAAAGACTAGCACTCCCCGAGGAGGGGAAGAGGAACAACACATGTATTTTGCTGTAAAATTGCAATCTGTTCTCCTATCTTACTAAAGCATTCGTGAGAGAAAGGGAGGGGTAGTGGAGGTCACTGACACTGGGCAATATGCTGTTTCAGCTATAGCTTCAATGGACCTTCTGTTCTCAGAATGGAAGATGAAAACATGATAGGCTGAAGGGAGGATGCCTCTGGCTCTTAGGGGCAAGAATTTGACTGTAGTCCTATACACACCTTTCCTGGGGATAAGCCCCACTGAGCACAATAGCATTTACTTCTGAGTACCCATTGCATCGGACTGCATAGTGTGTTACACTCCATATCAAGATAATTAGTCAAAGAACACATCTGATCAAAAACAGTGTGGTGGTGATGATGATGATGATGATGATGATGATACAGGTATTTCTATACCGCTTTTCTTGGTCCTCAGATTTCTCCTTAGACTTTATTCAAGGTGGTTTACATAGGCAGGCAAATTAAATCCCCATAGGGATTTTTACAATTTGAAAGAAGGTTTCTATCTTTCAAGAAACCACAACATTCAGATGTTTCTTTCTTGATCTGGTCACACATTCTGGCCTCCATCCTCCCACATTCAGAGCAGATGGAATAGCTCGGCTCAGCTTGTCAGCTGCTTCAAGGTCGCATGGTGCCGGTGGCCTCAAACTGGCGACCTTTGGATGTTATCTTCAGGCAAACGGAGGCTCAGACCTCCTCCTGATTTCACAGCATCATCAACCTGTAGCCCTTCAGTTCCATTTTGTGACTTCTCTGTGCCTGGGGCAATTTTTGTCAAGGCAAGAACCACTGTGAGTATAAGCATTGGCTACTCTAAGCTTACCTTTGGAAGTGGAACAAGACTGGTTGTGACACCAAGTAAGTCACTCTTTCATTGCTTTCTTTGTGTTAGTATAACCAGTCAGGACACCCTGCCCCTTCTTAACCCAACCTATCTGCACCCCTGAAAGTTCTTTCTTTTCACATGCTGCCTCCAGTGTAGTGAGTCAGTACAGTAATTCCAGAACCTTCCCTCTTAACAAATATAACAGATGTAGCATAGCCCAAATTTATGTGGAAGTGAAGGACTCTGTGTGAGTCTGCTGGTAAGGTGACATTTGGATCAGGAAGATTGATTGTCCTACCCTGTAAGTCCATTCCCCTTGCCCGATTCTTCACATTTGAGATCCTTCCCTTTCTTAGCACCACCAAAGGGCAGCACATGGTCAATTAGTTGATTATTGTATTCTTGCCAGGGTTGGCAGTTGTGGCAGGGAGGGCATTTTGATTTTCTGCCTCTAGCCCTGAAACATCTTGGATAATCTGCGGGTGGAGAAACATGGACGGTGATAAGGATATTGGTTAAGGATGTGTCCAAGCAGTGGCATAGCTAGATGGGGTGCAAAGCATTAAGTTTTGCATGGAGACTCACTGTGGTATACAAGCGGCCCCTTCCCTTTGGGGCCATTCCCAGTGGGGGAGCAAAACAGAGGCATGCAAGACTCCCTAAAGTGATATCCCTGAGAATGATATACTCAAGAGTGATATGCTTGGTCCTGATCACCACCATGTTTGCTAACTGGCACCAAGGGACTCAATAGCCACTCTGGTTTTGTTCTGCTTCCTGTCCTACCCTGCATCCCTCTGTCCCTGTGTCCTTTTCATATCAGTGTAGCCAGCCTGCTCGTTAATCTTGTTGAGGCAGGAAGTATTCATGAAGCTTCTTGTAAAGAGTAGGTACACATCTGCTGGGTTTTTGCTATGGCTGATATTACTGTGTGAATACTGGAGGTGCAGGCTACAAAGTGATTTTTGGAAAAGGAACAAGGTTATTGGTGAAGCCAAGTAAGTAACGGAAAAGATATAAGGATCATAAGTGTTTATGAGAGGTTCTGTCTGCTCTATAGTCTTTGTCATCACTGGTTATATAAGAATACGTGTCCTGGAGCAAACTAAAAGTCCATCTAACCAAATATTCCTTTCTTTCCCATCTGTGACTGTTCAGATGCTTCTGGGGCTCACAATAGTAACATTTAGGAGACCTTGTTTTCCCCCAATATCTCATGGCCAACAATAGACCCATTCTCCAGAAATTGTATATTTTTGGATTTTGTAAACTCAGAATCTTGAGTTACTTAATGACACCACAGTCAGGCTGCCACACAAAATCTTATTTTATCCTTATAATGAATTTGATCAGGATTAGGCTGAGGGAGAAATACTGCTGAGATTTCGATGTAATTTCACTGAGGAAGGGGGCTGAGAAACTGGGCCCATCCATTGTTCCACAATAAGCACCAGCCATAATATAAACAACTTCTAGATTTCATTTTTTTTTTCCTATTTGGGATATATTTATTGTTAACAAATGAATCAGATTTCAGATCTTCCCAGATATGTTAATACACCGTGATGCTTAAGCCATTAAAAGACCCCAATACAGAATGCTACATTGGTGTTCCCAAGTCTGTCCAGCATTCACAGAATCATAGAGTTGGAAGGTACCCACAAGGGCATCTAGTCCAAACCCTGCCTGCAGCAGGAAATCTTCCTAGATCACCTCCAGAAGGTGCCTCTTGATCCTCCACTTGATGACCACCAGTTTCATCTGGGGAGTTCTTCAACCCCATTCATCTGAGGCTCTCTCGTATTGAGAAGGCAGAGAGTTCTGCTCATGCTAAGAACTCTAAGGCTGCAATCTTATCCACGCTTACCTGGGAGCAAGCCCCATTGACTATAATGGGACTTACTTCTGAGTAGACATGCTTAGCGTTGGGCTCTAACTTGGCCATTTCCAAAGTAAACCCAGGCAGCCAACGTTAGGTCATTGGGAATAGTGGCAGGAGACAGACGACAGGTCTGCTTGTTCACAAATCTGTTGTCATTGGTGTGTATTGTAGCAAACTATTGAGGAAGATCACTGGAATGGACAGAACAGTCCTCAGTAAGATTCAAGAAGGCTGTTCTTAACACAAAGTAATTTTTTGCAGAGATGAACTGGGCACAGGTGTTGCATTGTATAAGTTTATGCTATAGTGAAAAACACTGAGTGGACTTTGGAAATAGGTCAGAAAAAGACATTTGGATCTGGTACAACATTGCTTGTCCTGCCCTGTAAGTTTACTTTATTTGTTTGAGGCCAAACCCATTTTCTCCAAAACTAATTTATTCTTTATTCAATTTATATATGCTCATAAAAACTCCAAAGACCACTTAGAGTTCCTGACCATCTAAATTTTCCTTCCCCTGCTGTCTGTACCTTCCTTCTGAATCAACTCATTCCACTGAAATGGATTGGACAGGCCAAGCCACCATGTTTTTTGTGGGATTTGGTTCTGAATTGTGTGCTTCAGTTCCCCACTTTTGAGTTGGTTATTGCTCCCAGTAATACAGTCCTCAAGTGTGACTTTTTGATGCAGTCTAAAGCACTGTGTGAATGTTGGCAGTCAGAAAGTCACTTTTGGTAGTGGCTCAAGACTTTTCATCACACCCAGTAAGTGTCATTTATCTTGTTTGTGGCTGAGATGGAGCTTTTGTTGTTTCTCTTAACTGCAATTATCTAAAAATGAGAGTAATCACTGAAAGAAGAATGGGTTGAACATATTGCTGACCATCCTTCTCTTCAAAGGAGATTGAAACCCATTCCATACAATTCAATCAAATAAATAACTTTTTTAAGGTTACTTCTAGCAAAAAAATAAAAATAAAAAAGTGGGTTGCCAACTTAACAACCAACCACTGTTATGCCTTTAACAGGAGCAGGATATGCAGACATTGAGCTGATAGGGTTGTGGTGTAAAGTTTCCTTCCTCCTGCGGAAGGACTCCTTGCTTTAGAGCAAGGATTCTTGAAAAGGAGAAAGATTCTTTCCACAGAAGGAAGCCCCTTGTGCAAGAAGAAGGAAAACTTAGGATGCAATCCATAATGATGCCCATGCAAGCTATATCAATTGATTTCTAAAGTCATAATGCTTGCTATTAAGGCACCAACATTATGTGTATTTGTTGTATCACTTCCAAAGGAGATGCTTTATATGATCTTAACATCTACAGTAATAAAAATGACATCAGAATGGAAAATGAGGTATCAGTACAATACTACTTGGAGGCCTCTCTCCTTTGAAAACAACTGCTCAGTCTCTACTCCCGTTGTAAGACCGAACTGCATTACAACCCACCCACCCCCCATTCTCTTGCTTGATAGTCTTCATTCAGCATTCCTGTGCAGTTTTTGTCAAAACAGGAAACACTGTGTGTCTACGAGCGGCTATGCTAAGCTAACCTTTGGAAGTGGAACTAGACTGTTTGTGACACCCAGTAAGTTTTAATGTTCACTCCACCCATTATGCAAAGTGTAGGAGATTTGGATAATCTCCTCTTCCCTAATCTGTACATCCCAAATAATTTGTGGTACACAAATTGAGAGTGAGGGAGCAGGCAAATTGGAAAGCAGACAGCACTAATATGTAAAATAGCATCCATTTCCCAAAGGCATCAACATGCCCTTGGAGTCCAGATTGGAACTTCTCTGCATTACTGAGTACGTTTAAAAAACGGAGAAAGAGATCAGAGTTCACAGATAAGATGGACATGCCTAGAGGCTAGCAACCACCAGACCGCACTTAAGTATCTTATAGCCTATAAATTTTATGGCGGGGGGGGGGGCGTGAAAAAGACTGTGAATGATGACCATATAGTGATATTTGGAGCTGGGACCAGACTGATTGTCCTACCCAGCAAATCTGCTTTGATTGACTCTTCCATTTTGATACTATTTATTTTCTTTTCCTGATTGTTCTGGTACCATTTCAGAGTGGACAGAGGTAAAAATAAGGAACTGGAAGTTGAAAGTGACATGAAATGTGACCGAGCAAAAGCATGTCTTTAGCCAAGATATTCCAGATTGTTCATAAATGTTAACCATGTTCAATTACCATTCTTCATCTGCCCTGGACAATTTTTGTTAAGGCATGATACACTGTGGAAGGCTTCAATATGCTGAACTTTGGAAGTGGGACTAAACTGGATGTCATACCAAGTAAATTTTAACTTTTCATTCCTTCTATTGCTCTAGCTATAGTAGTTTAGAATAATAACCTCTTCACACATCACAATCCCACTTTCTTGGTGTTGCTTCATTTTATGCAGGTTGAGTTACCAGGAAATGCTAGTGTGTAAACCAGCATCAGTATCCCCAAAGCATCAGCATGTCCTTAAAACCCCAATCATACATCCTCATTGGTCACCTAAAATACTCTCATAATGTTTCCTTTAGACCCCACATTAGATGACAGGTGTGCATTAGCTAAGGGCTACCTGCTTGCATTTAAGCAACACCGTAAAATTCATTAATACCTGTGAATCACACTTCTTCAACGATTAATTGTACAAAAGCCTGAAGAAAAGTTTATCTTTTTAAATGTGCTTGATGTTGGCTGAATTTTGTTTTTCTAAAGCAAGTCTTGCCTCCTATTCACTTCTTTGTGTCTTCAAAGGTCAATTTTTAAATTAGTGGGAGCAGAGAAATCGGTATTAGCCCAATTTGCAGAAAGGAAAGTTTCCAGTCTATAAACTTGCAGATTCACTTGGGAAAATGTAGGAACTGCAGAAATTCAGGTTTTCTGGATTGTTTGCCAAAGAATTTAGATGTTGTTTGTTTGTTTTAACTGGAAAGTGTATCATATTGGTGTAGATTTTTGGTAGAAAATCACAGAAACTTTTCTTTCATCAAACTTGACAGATGTAGCATTGTGTGGGTTTATGTTGATGTAGAAAACACTGTGCGAATGATGGTTCTTACAAGCTGGTATTTGGATCAGGAACAAGACTGGTTGTCCTACCATGTGAGTCTGGTTTCTTTCCCTGATTCCTCATATTTGATTGCTTCTTTCTATTGTTTTGTCCATCTATTAATATGTCTGCTACCCCTCCCTCTATCTCAGTGATTTTCAGTCTTTTTCATCTCATGGCACACTGACAAGGTACTAAAATTGTCAAGGCATACCATCAGTTTTTTGACAACTGAGAAGCACACCATGCTGTTGGTGGGGGGGGCGCTCTTATTCCCCAATGGCCCTACTAATGGCCTACTAATGGCCCCAATGGCCCTACTGACCCTTCTCCAAACTCCCTCGGCACACCTGCAGACCATTCGCGGCACACCAGTGTGCCATGGCACAGTGGTTGAAAATGGCTGCTCTAGCTCCTTGGCTATGACCCTTCCAAAAAGCAGACAGAGTTCCTCACCCTTCCATCATGTTCATAAGCAGTCCTCTCCAAGTGGGGGTGTATCCTTCCACCTCACATCTTTATTCTGGATCTTTTCCCTATTGAGATGAATAGGAAAACCCATTTTTGCAAAAACTGACTACCAGATTTAGTTCTGGATTGCAAACCTTGCAGTCTTATGAGTTACTTCTGTATAATAAGTGTCATTGTATAAGTTTTCCCCTACCTTGACCTCATTTCCCCCCCCCCCATACACATCTGAGTTTTTATACTAGTCTAAAACACTGTGTGAATGGCAATGCTTTTAAAGTGATATTTGGATCTGGAACAAGGCTGATTGTCCTACCCTGTAAGTCTCCTTTGTTAGGCTGATTCTTCTCTCTTGGTTTTATTTTCTTCTTCTTTTTCCTGATACCATTGTAGGGAGGAGGTTGTCAATACCTAGAGTGGAGCTATAGAAAAGCAAAGAACAGAAAGTTGAAATGGATGAACAGTCTGTGTTATGGCCATAGAAACATGACAGAGGCAAAGCATGCATTGAACTAGGGCATTCCAGATTTTTTTCCCCCATTAATATCAATCCTCTCCTTGACCTTTACTAATTGCTTTTGCTTTACTAATCCAGATTAAGGTCCACCTAGTCCAGCATTCTGGTGGAAACGAGACCAAGCTTGTCCAAGCTGGACAAGCTTGTTTCAGTCAAAAGGTTCAGATTTTCAGTGGCCTGTGAATGGCCCAGGTAATGTGTTTGTCTCTGGTCATAGACTCTTGGACATGGTAGGACATTTATAATTTGCTCCAATATATCTGAGTTCCTTTGTATTCCTATGCAAAGTATATTCTCCAGGTATGAGATGATGTATTTATGTGGGTTTATGCTACAGAGAAAATAACTGTGTAGACCACATTTGGATCTCGGACAAAAGTGCCTGTCCTACCCAAAAAGTTGGCTTTGTTTCTCAAAAACCATCACATTATCAAAACTTTTTTTTCATATTAAAAGCATGCTATCCCAAGACCTTAATACATTTAAATCCTTCCTGGGATACAGCCAGTTCTTTCTAGGGTTGGAGTTAGAGCTGTGCCAAATTTTCATGGGGTTCATTTTTTTTTTTCTTAGAGAATGGTGCCACTATAGGAAGTGCAAAGTTTCATCCAAAAGAGTAATGTTCCTCTGGAAAAAGAAATTCAAATTTGGCATCCAAAGTTTGCCTTCCTGTGGATCAAAGAATTTTTGGCTGGGGAAAGAAATTTAAAATAAATACACAAATAAAATTTAAAACATAAGGAATAAAAAAGGGGGGGTTAATTAATAGTGGGGCGAGGGGTTAAATGTTGCATTATGGAGAAGCTCCTCAACTTAGGAGGAACAGAAGGCAGGGAAGATTTCTCCCCAAATGTCAAAGAAATGTAATGAAATACATTCCTTAAAATGTTAAAGAATTGCCATCACCGTATCCTATAGTTCCGCTGTTCAGTCAGCACTTTGCTGCTGCACTAGGCAATTTTTGTAAAGTCAGGAAATGCTGTGGGTATAACAATGCTGTTGGAAAACTAGCCTTTGGACGTGGGACAAGGCTAGATGTGACACCAAGTAAGTTACAATTATTCACTCTTTTGTTGTTCTAGCTGTAGTGGTACAAAATAGTCCCCCTCCACACTCTGGCATGCCCACATTCTTGGGGTTTATTTATCTTATACAAACTGAGCAAGATAGACAATGCAAGCCTGTAGACCAGTATCAGGGTCCCCCAAAGCATCAGCATGTCCTTGAAACCCCAGTCAGTGGCCACCTTAAAACACTTTTCCTTGGCCACCTTAAAAATGGTCAAAGTGTTACCTTCAGACACCACAAACGTGAAGCGTACCCAGTAGTAACCCACCTGCATTTAAGCAACACCCCAATGTTCACTCATATCTTTGAATTAAACATCTACAGCCGTCAGCAATACAAATGTCTAGAAAAGTTCACCTCTCCACTTCTCATGGCCATAAAAATATTCATAGCTATGGTCTAGAAAGTGACTGTTACTCCTACGTCTACTTGTATAGAACTTGTGGGACTTTAAATATGCTTGGACTTTAAATACGCTGGCTGGATTGTATAGTCTGAGTATCACAGCTTAGATTTGGAGAGAGGCACGTTTCTAGCTCTCAAACTTGCAGATACAAATTTAAAAAGACAGGCAGGGTTCACTTTGCATTGCTTTGCCAAAGAATATCAATCTTTTGTTTGTTTTGACTACAAAGTGCATCATAATTGTGCATAGTTTTAGTAGATCATCACAGACTTTTTTCTGTGATGAAACAGGAAGACAAATGTAGTATTGCATTGGTTTGTGTTGAAGTGGAAAACACTGTGTGAACGATGTGACCAAGGTGATTTTTGGATCGGGAACAAGACTGACTGTCCTGCCATGTGAGTGTGGTTTATTTCCCCGATTCTTTGTGTAACTTGCTTTCTTTTCATCTATTTATATGCCCATCTACATAAGAACAGCCCCACTGGATCAGGCCATAGGCCCATCTAGTCCAGCTTCCTGACTAGATTCCTAGATTCCTTCCACCAAATGCCCCAGGGAGCACACCACATAACAAGAGACCTGCATCTTCCTGCCGTCCCTTGCATCTTACATAGCCCATTTCTAAAATCAGGAGGTTGTACCTGATATGTATCCTTTTGTCTCCTTTGCCTTGACTTTCGTGAGCATAGGATTTCAGCCAGAGCTTCTCACTCTGCTACCTCATTCATAAGCATTCAGCTCATTCAGCTCCATTTGTTTGAAGAAAGAAGTCTGTTCCCATTGAGATGAATGGGCTACCTAGCCAAAAGCTGACTTTTGATTTGTGGGCTTCACAGTCCCCACTCATTAATTTCTTATGCATGGTAGATGACATATTTTTAAAATACCACACACAAAGAGACTGTAGATACGTACACACACACATCCAGACAGACTCCTGAGTTTTTGTCCTAGCCTAAAGCACTGTGGAATGTTGACAGAACCAAACTTATATTTGGTGGTGGCTCAAGACTCCTTGTCACACCCAGTAAGTGTTGGCTATTTTGTGGTTTGTGTCAGAGATGAAATTTTGAATTACTGTATTTTACTTAGGTGAAATGACATAGAATTGAAAGGAATCTCTGGGGATTGAGAGATGGGAGAGATGATTGAACAAGCCCCTAACATGCCTTCTGTTTGGGGAGAAGTAGAGTCTCTCTCTCTCTCTCTCTCTCTCTCTCTCTCTCTCTCTCTCTCTCTCTCTCTCTCTCTGAGTGTGAGAAAAAAGTAGCTTAACCTACCAATACTGATCTAACAATACTGGTCATCTGCATGCTGTAAAAGCTCGTTTCTGCACATCAAACTGCTATTAATGGCAAAAGAGCAGCCTGGTTTTAGTTAGTTGGCAACTTCGGGTTGGTATGTTCTTAAGCACATACTTAAGTCTATCACCAAAATGATGATAGGACTCTAGTCCTTTACCTTGATTAGTTTATATCCAGTTCATGTTTGAAGCTGAAATGAAGCAAAATTGTTTTGGGCAGGGAGAAGTCACTTAGATTTTCAAACAGCAAATGCATTTGTGGATATCTCAAAAGGCAAAGATTTTAAAATGCAAAGAATTTGATATGTAAGTTTTTTAAAAGACAGTCTGCAATGAAGAACAGGTGTGGGTTTTTGAAGGGCTCCAGATCACTGTGGGAATACAGATGGAAGGAAGATGATCTTTGGCAAAGGGACCATCTTGAAGGTGAATCCCAGTGAGTATCTGGCGCCTTTTCATTGCTGATTATATCAAATGGCGTGAAAAATGTGTGGGACAAATCATTAAGAGCAACTGTGAATGACTCAGTGGCCATTCACCATTGAGTCCACTCACTCAGTGGAGGTTGCTGGCAACCAGTCTAATCTGGAGAAAGAAAGGATTGTCTTCTCTCACCCTCCCATTATTTTGAAAATAATCTTTTTTAAAAAAATTAACTTTAACAAATAGGAATCTGAGATTTGTTTTACTGGATCACAATGAAGGTAACAGCCCTCTCTTATATTGCCCTCCCCCACAACAGGTACTCATAGCTACCTTGAATTTATAGATGGAGAGTTCTATTTAAAGTCCAAGTTTAATAGTTGTCAAGACTCATATTCGCCATGCATTTATTGAATCTGAAACAATAGGGTCATAGAAAACTATTTAAAAAAACAAAAACAACCCTCTGCATGATCCATTATCATTTTCCTATTAGACACTTGAGAGCATTCACATTGGGCTGAATCCTATAAAGTTAGTCATCACTATGGGACTTCAATTAACTTTTCTCATTCATTTCAGCGAGGCTTAGGGTCCAGTCCTATCCAATTCCACAGTGCAATGTAGCCTGAAAACAAGATAACAAACATTCCCTTACTTTTGGAGGGCTCCGTGACTGGCCCCCTTTCCCACTGCAAGATACAGTGCTCCTCTTGTTGGCATGGCTGCATCAGTGCTGGAAAGTTGGATAGGTTTGGGCCCTCGGTTACTTTCTAAGATCACAGTCTCTTTAGCGAAACATGGCAATTTCATTTCAGGATATTTCATTTTTCGAACTCTTCTAATGATTTGTGATATGGTGTCAGTAATAAAAATATGTCCACCCTCATCAGTCTACCTGTGGCCCAGAACCAAAGAACGTAATAAGCACTACCACACTACTAGAGACACAAATAGGGAGGGGGACACGATTCCTTGTGGAGACTGCAGGGAAAGCATGTCCTCCCACAAGGAAGTTCTTCTTTTCAGGTTGCCTGTGAACTGAAGTGAGGAGTTTGTCTGGAAGGGATTTCATACCGCACATGCTTAATATCTAAGAGCATCACACCTCTTATTTGCTAGCTTCGCTCCTCGCTCACTAATCTCCTTGTGCCCAGGGCAATTTTTGCTAAGGCAGGAAACATTGTGTGCTTACCAGCAGTTACAAACAAACATTCGGAAGTGGGACCAGACTGGTTGTGACACCAAGTAAGTTTTCAACACTTAACTCCTTCCATTTATACGAACAGGTCAAGGTAATTTTCCACTACTCAGAAACCAGAAACACTCAACTTTTTGAACATTGGGAAGTAACCAGGCAGGCAATGTTAATTTGTAAAGTTCCCCCAAAGTGTCAAAAGTGCTCTTGCAGCCCCACTTAAGCTCTCTTTTTTCACAGACTATGTTAAAAATCATCAACATCTTTCAGACCCTGAAAGTAGGTGAAGTGGTTCTAGTAGTAAATAGATAGTATTTAAGCTAATCGCTCACTAAATAAACATCTCCACTGCTTTCAGCGTAGGAAAAGTGGTATAGAAATCTTTTAAATAAATGGTCAGATATTAGCTATACCGAAGCCTTGAGCAAATGTTATCTCTTATGTGTTTGACAATAACAATAATACATATTAAAAGAGTCTATTATTACTCCTGCCTAGAACTGCCAACTCTGACTAAAGCAGTTTCTGGAGAGGATGATGATGATGATGATTCCAAACAGAATGTAATGCAATTAAAGCACAGAGTTCCTGTTAAAATCTCCAGGGCTGATTCAGTAGTCATCTGGAGAGTGATGCTTATTCCTGGAGAGACTAGATCAGCCGTTTTCAGCCGCTGTGCCGTGGCACACTGGTGTGCCATGAATGGTCTGCAGGTGTGCTGTGGGAGTTTGGGGATGGTCATTTATTAGTAGGGCCTTTGGGGGAATGTGAGCCCCCCCACTAACAGCTTAGTGAGCCTTGTCCATTGTCAAAAAACTGATGGTGTGCCTTGGCAGTTTTAGTATCTTGTCAACGTGCCATGAGACACAAAAGGTTGAAAACCACTGCTCTAGACCAGTCTTGGAGGGTTGGCAATCCAACTTCTGTAGTTACCAATATACGAGTCACCAATATACAATATATTTTTCGTATTTTGAAAAATACATTGACAGACAACTGGGTGGTGTGCAACAATTCACTGAATTCTGAATGTATGTTGTGTTTTTATTTTGGCTATTGTTTTGAAACTAAACTTTAAGAGATATAAGGGAGTCAAAGCTCCAAAGCAATGTTTCTCAAACTGTTACTTGGGACTCACCAGGTGGGTTGCGAGCCAATTTTGGGTAGATCCCCATTCATTTCAATATTTTATTTTTAGTATATTAGACGATGCTTCCATGGTATGTAACTGCATTTGGGAAAATGTTACAGACCTATACTTTTAACAAGCTACTATGTATACTCTTTTAACAATGATAGTCAATGGGACTTACCCCTGAGTAAGTGTGGGTAGAATTGCAGCCTAGGTTTATTAAAAATTTTCCTGCTTGATGATGTATGTCACTTCCAGTCATGGCATCACTTCCCATGGGTCCCGACATTCTAAAAAGTGGGTCCTGGTGTTAAACATGGGAGAACCACTGCTCTTAAGGTTTTTGTAGGACTTGAGATTACTGTGGGTATACAAGTGCAGATAAGCTTATCTTTGGTCGAGGCACAATTCTGAAGGTGAAGCCCAGTAAGTATCAACTCAATGTGGGATTCCTTGCAAGAAATTTAAGTTGAGGAAGGGAACAGGTTTATCTTAAGAATTTGAAAATTCTGGGCATATGTGTTAATCCGCCCTTGGCCATGAGAGGTAAAGAATAACTTGATAGGTTTAAACCATGACGCATCTAACTAAATACTTTATATCCAAGAGTGGCCAACCAGAAATGTAAACAAATACTGTATAAATTTGTCCCAATTTAAGGACTTGGAAATTAACTGAGGTGTCCAGAATGAAGTGTTTCCCCATTGGTGAACTGTCACGGAGGTGACACTACATGAGTTTTTGATGAACTAAAAATCACTGTGCAAACTACGGAGACAAGCAGATCTTTGGATCAGGGACAAGGTTGCTTGTCCTGCCCAGTAAGTCTGTGTGTAACCAACTGTGTGAACCAATGTTTTCCAAACATCATTCATTCTTTTCCTTACTGGCTTGCAACGTTGCTTAAAAACAGTAGAGTTTCAAAGAAATATTGTATTTAAGCACCCCCAGGGTTCAGCTTTCCCGTTTGCATCTGTCTACAGCTGTTCTAAATTTTTATTAATTTTGTTGAAGCAAATATAATTATAATTCAGGATATGCAAAGATTCCCCCCCCCCCAAAAGGAGCAGTATTTCCCCAGAGAGGAGAGGGGAATCATTTTTCATGAAAAATTGCAGTGGGTTCCCAACAGTGGAGAATGGATTCTGCTGGGATCAATAGTTTCATGATTGTGGTTAATGTTCGAATTGATTGTATCCTCTAAATCAGTGTTTCTCAAACTGTGGGTCGGGACCCGCTAGGTGGGTCATGAGCCAATTTCAGGTGGGTCCCCATTCATTTCAATATTTTATTTTTAATATTTTAGACTTGATGCTACCATGATATATGACTGCATTTGGGGAAATGGTACAGACCTGTACTTTGAACAGGCTACTCTGTATATGCTTTTAACAATGATAGTAAATGGGACTTACTCCTGGGTAAGCGTGGGTAGGATTGCAGCCTAGGGTTGTTAAAGATTTTCCTGCTTGACAATGTCACTTCTGGTCATGGCATCACTTCTGGTAGGTCCTGACACGCCAGAACCTGCTGTGTCCCAGTGCTAAACATCTGAGAACCACTTCTCTAAAGATAGTCTTGACTAAGCTGAAATTAGTGCGATAAGTTCATTGTTGTAGCACTGTGATGATCCTTACTCCCCAGTCCGATGCATGTCTACTGAGAAGTAAGTTCCATTGGTTTCTGTGGGAGCTGTTCCCAAGTATAGGTGTATACAAGATTGCAGTCTTAGGTTTATCTGGGAGTAAGTCCCATTGAACTTACTGGGGCTTATTTTTGACAAGACATGAATACATGATCTGTACATCCCATTTAGTTCAACAGGATTTTGGAATCCTTTCTGAGGATACAGACCAATGTTTTCCAGTGTATCTGTAATTTCTGAATTGTTTGCTGGCTTGGATGCAGTTGTATAACAGTGAGATCTCAGTGGTTGCAGTAGTAGTCAGAAAGAAAGACAGGATTGTGCTACGAACTGCCTTCTTTCACCCCATAAAGGAAGCAAACCTTTTATCCGCTCCCTTCACAATACCCCTTGAAAGACAGTGAAATATGACATGGCAAGTGGGCTATCATCATATCCTGCTGGCTGTTACACTGAAGTTCATTCATTCATTCCAAAGACAAGTTCCATTTTGAGAGAAATTGAAGGGATTTTAAGGGGTACTGTGCACATTTGAAGCCTAGGGGATCAAATAAAAGGCAAGTTGTCAAGGTTACATTTAAAGATCTGCAAAAGCCTCTAGAAGCTTCTAATCACAGGCATGCAAACTTACTAAAATGCTAAAATGGAGTTACCTTTTCCTGTTTGTTTCCTAGGGTTCCTTCTTTCCTGGGCAGTTCCTTTTTAAAAACTGAAATAATAACATATTCAGACCACAATCCTATCCACACTTAACTGGGAGTAAGTCCCCATGGAACTTAGTAGGATTGATGTCTGAGTAGACATGCCTAGGATTGCACAGTAACCATCATAACACCACGTTTATTTTACACAGAGCCTGTACAGTTATCACTCATGAGAACCTTTAAAAATGAAAAGTGAGATGGCTGCCACTAAAACAGAAGAATGTTTTTTGTTAAGGAAGGAAGTACTGTGGGCTCTGGCACTGGCTATAAGTTTACTTTTGGAAGAGGGACTAGACTGGTCGTGGTGTCAAGTAAGTTTTGGTCCTTGATTCCTGCCCTTGTAGACCAAATCCAGATACCCTTCCCCAGCCTACCTCATATATCTGCACCCCAAAAAACTTGCTTTTGCTTTGTCCTAAGCAATTTGAGCAAAGGGGTGTAAGGGAGTAGTCAGACCTCCAAAAAGGTGTTGTAGTATATCTATGTCTTGTTTAGGGAGTCAATTCCAGAACCTTCCCTTTCATCAGACTTGACAAATTGAGCACTGCATGAGTTTATGCAGCTCAAGGAGACAAGAATTGGTTCTACTCCAAACCAGGATAATTAGAGAACATGTTTCTTGATCAAGGACAGTGTGATTTCACAACTTCACCAACCCCTAACTCTTCCATAGCTCTTTGTGTTCTCTTTTGTGCCTTGGACAATTTTTGTCAAGGCAGGAAGCACTGTGGCTCAAAGCACCGGTTACAATAAGCTTACCTTTGGAAGTGGAACTCGACTGATTGTGACACCCAGTAGGTCAATTCTTTCATTTATTTCTTTGTCTGAGTATAACCATTCAGAATACTCTACCTTGTCCCTACCCCACTGGCCAGCATCCCCAAAGATTGGAGCCTCTTTCATACGTTACGTCCAGCGAGTGATGGCAGTGCATGGAGGGTGGGGGCAGTAGATTGGTAATTCTGGAACCTTCCTTATCACAAAACTTATGATGGATGTAGTATTGCGTGAGTTTATTTGTAGTATTTGTAGTATTTATTGTAGTATTGCGTGAGTGAAAAACACTGTGTGAATATGCTGCGAAGGTGACATTTGGCTCAGGAACAAGATTGATTGTCTTACCCTGTAAGTCTGCTTTCCTTGCCTGATTCTTTGTATTCCAAGACAACTAGATTTTTTAATGTGTCTTTTCTCCTTTGGGGATACTATTAAAAAACATAAAATTTGCTAATTTAGGACCCAGTAGTAACCAACTTTCCAGCACTGATGTAGCTTCAGTGCAGCCCCAAGGAAAGGGAACAAATGTTCCCTTACCTTGAGGAGGTCTCCATGACTGATCCCACCACCACCCCAACAAAAGGATGCAGTGAATTCCCCATTGGCACAACTGTATCGGTGCTGGAAAGTTGGATAGGATTAGAGCCGAAGTTTATAAATTTTCTGCCTCGGGCACAGGGCCTCTGAGAGGAGGGTGCCAGGGGGTGCATTGTACCAGCTCCTGGAGTCAAAGAGAGGACCTAGGAGCCAAATTCACATATGAAGGGGAAAGGGAAGAGGCCCAAAATAAATTTTGTACCCCCTAATAAAATCCTTCCCAGTGGCTTTGCTCAGGCACCCAGTCTTTGAAGGGCATGATCTGGCTGGAGAGAGGTTAAAAAAAAAAGGAACTTAAGAACAGATACCAATTCAGAGTATGCATGAGAACTTAAGCAAGGAGTGTCATCATCACAGAAAGAGGAGAAGCAGAATGACTAGCTGAGACCTTCCATGTCAACTAGGAAGATGTTCTGTGGCAGGAGGGAAGGCCAGTGTGGTGCAGGTTATTACAGGAAGGAAACAGGTCTATAATCTCTTAACTCTTCTTCCCCGAACCCTATACTCTCCCTTTCATCCTTGAAGAAAAAAAAAAATTCTTCCTCCATCATGCCTACTTTTTTCTTAGTTGAGAGATGTAAGGGAGCTAGCGGTGTGTTTGATTCTTAAAGCTTTGGAATGGTATACAAGTCCCCAGTTCTGATCTCTGCCGTGTTTTCTAGGTGACCTTCAGAGGCTTCAGTGATCCCTCTGCCTAGTTTGTGTTCTGTTCCCTGACATTCCCAAGGGACTGCATTCCTGAATCCGTGTGTTCTTTTCCAAAGTGTCACAGCCTGCTGACTGTTCATGCTGGGAAAGCAAGAGGTTCCCTGAGCTTTATGTGAGGGTCAGATGCGCACTTGCTGGTCAGTCTTATTTTGTGAAGACTTGATGCTTAGGAACTCGGTGAAAAGGAGCAAGATTATTTGTGAGGCCAAGTAAGCAATATAAAATATTTGAAGGGAATAAGCATTTCTCGATGTGATTGGCAACTTCTGTACGCTTCCCCTCCATTCAAAGAATTGCATAAAGAATAGCCAGGCTAAAGCAGGCTAAAGGTCAAATTTAGCCAAGTAACCTGTTTCCAACAGTGGTCAAGCTTACAATATGCCATGCCATTTGTCATCTGGTCTCTGTGGGTCATTTTTGCAAAGGCAGGAAACACTGTGGTTCTAACACTGGCAACAGGAAGTTAACCTTTGGCAGTGGGACTAAATTGGTTGTGACGCCAAGTAAGTTTCAATCTTTAATTTATTTCATTGTGCTAGTTGTGGGATACCCTTCCCTACCCACGCATATTCCTGTACTCTTGGATACAGCATCTGGTTTAATCCTATCCAAACAGAGTGGAATGGGTATGGGTAGATTAGTCTAAAAAATAGCATCAGTTCCCCAAAGCCTCAGCATACTCTTGGAGCCCCATTCAGACCTCTCCTCTTTGCTGGACACCCAACAGAAATTGTCAAAATGTTTCCTTCACACCTTTCTAAGGAAATGTCAGACACTTAGCAATGCATTTGATTCTCTAGAATTTTGGAATAATATGTTTTAGGATGCATTGGTTATGGCTGTCATTCTGTTTGCTCACTGATACTGGTGGCGTACGTGGTCATCCCACCTGGTTCTTGTTCAGTTCCCCATCATATCCAACTGCATCTTTGACTAGGCAGGTAGGTCGTTTCAGTACAGCATAATCAATCTGCTGGTTAACAATGCTGAGAAAGTAATTGCTCAGTTTCATGTATGGAGTAGATGTAGGGTGACCAGATACGAAGGGGGGCAGAGTGCCTATCCCTTTAACCGTTGTATAGAAGAGGAAATTTTGGCAGGTGCAGCTCAACATGGAAGGGTTTAAAAAGCTGCAACTGCCAAAATTCTCTCATCTATACAATGGTTAAAGGGATAGGCACTCTGTCCCCCTTTTTTATCTGGTAACCCTATGTAGTTGCATCTGGTTTTTGTTATGGCCAATCTTGCTGTGTGACTAGTGGAAACTACAAAGTGGTTTTTGGAAAAGGAACACAATTATTTGTGCACCCAAGTAAGTAATTAAAACACATACCCTCATCCTTATGGCTAGCATATACTGTATGTGCTTACGCTCTACCAGCTTGTTTTATCCTGTTAACGGTTCTAGGCTGAACTGGGATTAGGCTGAGATGCAGCCAAGACCTTCTAGAGAGGTTTGCTGCTAAGACAATGTTGATATCAAAGATCTAAATTATCATTATATCTAAATCATCATTATAGCTTCTGAACTGGGTAGCAGTGTGGCTCCCCAGTAGAGACTGCCATCACCTTGGTTCAAGAATTGCTACTATTGCCTCTGGAACTCTCCCCCATCAAGTTCAGAACTCTTTTCAGCTCTTCATGCTAACACTTGACCATCTATGTCTCGGGGAGTCCTGATTGTCTAAACAAACTCAAACTGGTTTCCATCCAAAGACTAAGGGCCCAATTCTATTGAATTTTCCAGCACTGGTGCAATTGTACCAATGGGGCATGTGTTGCATCCTACAGTGGAGGGGCAGTCACTGAGGCCTCCACAAGGTATGGGAACATGTGTTCCTTTACCTTGGGGATGCATTGTGGCTGCACCGGTGCTGGAAAGTTGAATAGGATTGGGCCCTAAGTGTTTAACTAGGTTGTAAAAGGGATAGCTGTTTTTTTCTGCCCTTAGAATCCTGAAAATGGTGGTAGGATATGGCCATGCCCAAGGTCAACTGTGCCGTAAATGTCCAACTTTCTTAGCAGATGGCAGGAATCTAGGAAGGAGCCTGGGAGCACACGAGGGAGAGAAGGGGACCATTGTTCTGACCCACAAACATGGTTCCTGTGCAAATTATATTTTGAGACACTAATTGTCACGGAAGTTGCATCATGTAAGTTTATGCTAAAGGAAGTATCACTGTGTGATTTACGGAAACAAGATGACATTTGGTTCTGGGACAAATTTACTCGTCCTACCCTGTAAGTTCACTTCATTTGTTTGAACGAGATATTTTTCCCCCCAAACATCATTTATTCTTCCTTTTGGTTTTCTTCCTGACACTTTTTCTGCTTATCTGTCTCTATGTGTCTTCTCATATCATCCAGCAATGTTTGTGTTTTGTTTTTTGTTTTTTGTTTTTTTTTTTTTGTTTTTGGGGGGGGGGCACAAAAGAAGTCAGGAACATATGTACAACTGCCAGCTTCAAAGCCTATTTCAGGGAAAAGGGCACCCCATTCCAGAATATGCTCTCCATTAGAATAAATGGAGCAGACCACATTTTCCAAAGCTCACCATGTGTATAAAATATGGTTCTGGGCTGTGGACTTGACAGCCCCTACTCTGGATATCTGCATTTCATCAGAAGCTATTGTATTAGTTTCAGGCACTCCTGCCTGCCTTTTTGTCCTGGTCTAAAACACTGTGTGGATAGTGGGGGCCGCAAAGTCATATTTGGTGGTGGCTCAAGACTTGCTGTCACACCTAGTAAGTGACATTTAACTTGTTTGTGGCTGAGATGGAATTCTTGTCATTTTTCCTGTACACAAGGATCTAGAGACAAAAGGAATTTATGGGGACAAAAGGATCGGGGGATAAACAGAGGGATAAATATGCCTCCATTGAATGGAGAAAGGCAAGGTAGAAATATTTTAACTAAACTAATTTTCTTATAGGACAGGAAGAAGTGACTTCATGGGCATGGGGGGGGGGGTGAAATTACAAGGATTTGACCTTTCAGCTTGGAAAGAAACATTAGATATTTTGAAAATGGTCGAATCATACTCTTGGAAGGGTGAAAAGAAACTGAAAGAGAAAACAGCAAGTCTACACATTCTGGAAAAATTAGATCTAGAAAGGATATTCTTTTTTAAGCAAGCTCTGTAGCTCCTGTGTCATTAACACAACATTACTGTCTTTGATACGTTATTTGCTGCAAAATGGTAACTGCTGCTAAGTCTCTTTCTGTGCTAAGGAAACTTTATCTGTTGATTTTTGCCCATCAAGATGCTGTTAAAGGCTCAAAAGTAGGCCAGGTCACTATTTTTTTTTAAGTCCGTTGGGCATCTTAGATAGGTTCAAATCAAGCAGCAAAGTATCCCCTTGATATGAATGGGAGGGAGCAAACTTAACTCTTCCACTAAAAATATTTATTCACTTAATAACCTACATCCTGCTTTTCTGTTCAAAGTAACATCCAAAGTAACACTGTTGAAATGAATGGAACTTCTGGGGCATATTTCAGGCCAAACTGAATTAAAGTTGTTGAGTGTGTGAGTGTACAGGGAATCTCATTCCAGTTTTCAGTTGCTTTTGCTTGTGAGTATATCAAAGACAAAGATCAAAACAAAATTAAATTTCAGAACTTGGAGTGTCATTTTTCAAGTTAGGACTCAGGTTTTTCAGACTGCATATTTTGATATATGGAATTTCATTTTGGCTCTTGCTTTTGACCTGAATCTTATGTGACTTAACAAGGTCAGAGGCAAGAGAGCAAGACCGGTTTTTGTGGGGGTTCAGATCACTGTGGGTTACGCAAACACCAAAGTGATCTTTGGTAAAGGAACTGTTCTGAATGTGAATCCTAGTAAGTGCCATAACTCTGTATGTGGTGCGTTCTATGACATCGTTTTATTGAGTTATATTTGTATTTTGTTGTCGCTGTAAGCCATCTAGTTGGGGTTGGAATTTTTTTTTTTTGGGGGGGGGGGAATGGGGATGCAAGGTTTAAAACTAATTAAACTAGATGGAAAATTAATTTGACTAATGGTTAAAGCAAGTGTTCGTGATCTCTTGATCACTGTGCACATAAGAATAAAAAAAATTGTCATTGGGGGTCCGTTCCCATGGACTTTCTGAAAATTGTACTTTTTTATTAAGCCATTTCTGCCCAACGCATCTATGCAATGAGGATCAAATGTGTACACCTGTGGGCTGGGCAGAAATGGATTTAAAAAACACTAATTAATCTTGACAATAGGAATACCAATAATGCTTTGCAGGATTAGAGTCCTGCTAGCCCAGAATTACCTGTGACAACCACACTGATTTCCTCCAAATTAATACTAATTTCATATATTTGTGCTTGATTTTTTTTTTTTTTTTTGGCAACAGATTAGATACCAAAAACATTTCCGTTCTCATTGATTAATCTACAGCAAGGAACCAAGGATGTGCAGGATTAGTGCCACGTAGCAAAGGAAGGGTGCAACAAAAATGGTTCCCAATGGAGAATCTCCTTCAGAGAAGCTTCACTGTCCCAGTTGCTTGTAATCAGATGCAACTGATCTCCTTTCTCCTGAGATTTGGAAGGGATTTTTCCAGACAGGTGCCAAAAAGATCTGAGAGCACCACCATCTTGCTGCTTCTTCTTTCCACTCTTCAGTCTGAGATTTTCTGGTGCTGGGGTAATTTTGTCAAGGCAGGAAGCACTGTGGGCTTAACACTGGCGCCACGCGGGTATCCTTTGGAAGTGGGACGAAACTAACTGTGACCCCGAGTAAGTTTCAACTCTTAGTTCCTTTTATTGCATGGTTACAGCAGTGCTGAGGACTGTTTCTTCTCCAATCCACTCATTTTCTTGACCTTAGATTTATTCTACCTAAGTTCAGCGTGGAGGCGTACCAGGTACACAGCACTAGGTGCTAGTCTGGACAGCAGCATGGGGTCCCCTCAAGTATCAACATGCTCTTGGAGCCCCAATCAAATAGCTCTACTTTGCTGGTTAGTCAGTTACATTAAAACTGCCAAAGTGTATCTTTCAAATACTACAAGTGCCCCACTACAATGGGAAGGAGTGGAGCACAATCTTAGAGTCATCAGTGATATTTAAAGGAACTTCTTTAGTAATTAATTGTATAGAAGCCTAGAAAAGAGTTCATTTTACATACAGATTGAAATAAAAAATACTCATTCCACACAATCTATTCTGCAATCCCCTCCAATCATGTTATATGGTTACTCCTGAAGGGTGTGCATGTTCAATTGCCTGTGTAGTTCTGCCTTTCAAAACAATTTGTAGATATTAACAGAAAACAATGATTGTATTCATTCATGGTTTGAAAAAACTTTCCTTTTAGTATACTTTAGGTTGCACTTAAAGACGCAGGAGCAGGCCAAGCTAGTATTTTTCTTGTCAGTTGGCAAACCCTAAGTAGTTACATTCCAGTTAAGGTTGAACACTATTGCTTCCCTTGGGTTTCAGTGGGAAGGAGAAAAGCATATGGTGAAAATGTGAAATGGTGAAATGATCTGGCCAGAAGTTGAGAGACCTTCACTTTGACAAGTATATATATTTCAGGCAGAACTGAAATAAACTTCTTGTAAATGGGGTGTAACTGAGGTCCTCAAATTCTAAACAAATTATGTGCAGTTCTGAAGTGTCAGAGATCTCAAAATCTAAATTTCAGAATCTTATCTGCATTTTTGCAAAGTGTAGTGGATTCATGTTATGGGATGGATTTTCCCAGTTCCAGCATCCACTAACTCCTGAATGACTTAGAACATAAGAACAGCCCCACTGGATCAGGCCATAGGCCCATCTAGTCCAGCTTCCCGTATCTCAGAGCAGCCCCACCAAATGCCCCAGGGAGCACACCAGATAACAAGAGACCTCATCCTGGTGCCCTCCCCTGCATCTGGCATTCTGACATAGCCCATTTCTAAAATCAGGAGGTTGCACATACACATCATGGCTTGTAACCCGTAATGGATTTTTCCTCCAGAAACTTGTCCAATCCCCTTTTAAAGGCGTCCAGGCCAGTTGCCATCACCACATCCTGTGGCAAAGAGTTCCACAGACCAGCCACACACTGAGTAAAGAAATATTTTCTTTTGTCTGTCCTAACTCTCCCAACACTCAATTTTAGTGGATGTCCCCTGGTTCTGGTGTTATGTGAGAATGTAAAGAGCATCTCTCTATCCACTTTATCTTTCCCATTCATAATTTTGTATGTCTCAATCATGTCCCCCCTCAGGCGTCTCTTTTCTTGACTGAAGAGGCTCAAATGCTGAAACCTTTCCTCATAAGGAAGGTGCCCCAGCCCAGCAATCATCTTAGTTGCCCTCTTTTTCACCTTTTCCATTTCCACTATATCCTTTTTGAGATGTGGCGACCAGAACTGGACACAATACTCCATTTGTGGCCTTACCATCAATTTGTACAACGGCATTATAATATTAGCCGTTTTGTTCTCCATACCTTTTCTAATGATCCCAAGCATAGAATTGGCCTTCTTCACTGCTGCCGCACACTGGGTTGACACTTTCATTGACCTGTCCACCACCACCCCAAGATCTCTCTCCTGATCTGTCACAGACAGCTCAGACAGCCCACAGACTGTGGGATTTCATTGTGCCTCTTGCTCTTGTGCAAATCCATAAACAATTTAAGGTGCTCAGGACTGACAACATACTGTTGGTTTTTGATGGGCTCTAGATCACTGTGGGTATACTAGTGGAACTAAACTTACCTTTGGTAAAGGAACTATTCTGACGGTGAATCCCAGTAAGTATCATGGTCCTTTGATGATAAGGTCAAGGGGGGGGGGGAGTTGTGACTTCCAGTGAAGGACAAGAAAAGATGACTTAATTGTTATGGTTCCCCCCTCCCAATAACCAAAGTAATTTGGGGAAAACTGCACCTCATCTCATTACCTTACCTTTTTTATTTTTACTATTATTAAACTCACCAAGAAAGCAGAAGTCTATCAGATCAAACATCTGACCTAGTAGTTTAGGAATCTCATTAGATGGAATGAAGGAGATGGCCAATTTCTGTTGTGTGTCATCAAAATCTAGCATTCAGAGATATCATGCCTCTGTAGGTTCGGTTTAGCTATCCTGCCTGTTAGATCTTGATCTTGTACATATTTCCCATGAATTTAGTCTAATTTGAAACTATAGCAGGTATAATATTTTTTTTTCCCTTTCTCCAAAGCACCCTTGAGAGTCTTCCCATTATAGGCAATGGTGACTTTGGTTGGCAACCTTCAGTCTCGAAAGACTATGGTATAAGCCTACAGCACCTGGTATTCCCAGGTGGTCTCCCATCTAAGTACTAACTAGGCCTGACCCTGCTTAGCTTCTGAGATCAGACGAGATCATGGGAATTTCATATTTTAAAATGTATGAAAACCAAATCGATTCCTCCTCCATTTCCAAAATGATTTCATAGATGCTACTCATAAAATCATTCTTGAGTTACTTGTTGAGACATTCACAATACCACAATAATGTCAGTTTTATCAAAAGACTATGGCCAAAATGAAAGAATATCATAACAAGTTCCCAATGTCCAAATCAATTGGTTGGGGGAGGGAGAAAAAGGGCCAAATAATGCAATGCTAGAAGGTAACTTGAAGACCATCTAGTCCAACCCCCTGCTCAGGGAATGTAACTTCTACAGCATCCTTGGCAGGTAGCTGCCCAATCTCTGCTTGATGACCTCCAATGAGGGAGATAACAGGAGACAGATTGTTCCAGTGCTAGACATTTATTTCAGTGAGGAAATTTACTCCTCAGGACTCTACATTTGTTTCTGTTGACGTTCAACTTGTTGGTATGGACCCAATGATCTAGCCTGTCCAGTGAGTCTCCTGTAGAGGAGTTCCTCACTTGCTTGTGTGCAAAATCAAGGGGTGTTTCTCCTGAACTTTGGAAGAGATTTTACAGGATGGATATTTCAACAGTCTGAGAATATTACCACTACCCTTCCCCTTAGTTCCACTCTTCACTCAGGTGTATCTTTGTGCCTTGGGCAATTTTGTCAAGGCAGGAAACACTGTGGGTCTGGAGGTGGCTTCAATAAACTAACCTTTGGAAGTGGAACTAAACTACTTGTGATACCAAGTAAGTTTCAGCTCTTAAGCCTTTAATTTGTTAGATTTGAGACTTCAGGATTACCCTCCCATCTCAATTTGGAAAGTTCAAAATTCTGAAAGTCACACTCAGGTTTGGAATATTTTTTTTACATTTGCTGTATTTGTCCAAAGTTTAATTTCATTTTCAAGTGGTCTGTCGGTATTCCTGAAGAGGTTTCGGGAGGAGTGAGAAGGAGATCAAAATGTGGGGAAGGTCAAATAATACCTGAGAATTTCATTAGCTACTGGTCATGCATTTCTGAATCATGAGGACTAGAGACTTGTTTTTAAGAAATGTGAGAAGAGGTCCATTAAAACGGAGAAGGGTGCTATTAAGAAAATTGGGCTGGATCTATGCATGTCTAATTGTCTCAGAATGTTTTATTATTTATCTGATCCTGCTACAACCAGGTGAGAAGGATAGATATCCACGGTGGCATAGCTGGAGGGGGTGGAGCGCCCAGCCTGGAGGGGAGACTCACCGGGGAGGGCAAGCGGCCCCTCCCTTTGGAGCCATTCCCGGCAGGGGGAGCAAAATGGAGCCATTGGAAAAAACAGGTGTATATATGGGGGAAAGGACCAAAGGGGTTACCAGTGGATCATTGAGATAAGTGCTTTTGGTGACTGTTGAAAGATGCCTTAAGTTACTGTAAGTAGTGTCACTAGAGGGTGGGTTTTTGTAAGGGGCCATATTGCTGTGAATGACAATGTCAAACTCATCTTTGGGTCTGGTACAAGATTGATAATACTGCCGGGTAAGTATGGGGAACTGATATTGCACCTCATCAGTTTTGATAAGGCAGCACCTTGGAATACACCGTCATGCTTGCATAGCTGACTTCCATTGCAAAGAAACTTGCTGGGGATCAGGTTGGCAATTTTGTGCCCTAGGCAAGGCTAACTACTTACATCTTCCCAAAAAAGAATTGCCAACTTCACTTTTCAAAAACAGATGTCTTGTAGAAGGCCTGGGTCCTAATCGGCTACCTCGTTAGCCTAATGATATCCATAGTCCTGGTATCAGGAGTAGGTAAGGAAAAAAACCTCAGTTCCCAAAGGTGTGTTTGAGAAAGTACAGGAATGATTTTCTAGTTTTTGTCCTTGGGTGAACCACTGTGTGACTTCTGTTGCAGGCTGGAAAGTCACCTTTGGGTCTGGGACCATGTTGGTTGTGATTCCTGGTATGTAGTAACTGCTGGTTGCTGTTTTTTTTAAGTGAGTTATGGGAAAGAGTGCATTGGAAACTTATGGATAAGGCTGAAGTTAAAACTATAACAACTCTGGTTTCTGTTTTCACTAGAAGGGTTAGGTATGTGAGTAAGAATAGGACTGTGCTCATCGTGGGGATTTCAGGGTGTGGGACTGCATCTCTAGTATGAATATGAATTAGATGATTTTTTCTTTTTCTTTTTTTTAAAGAAGAATCTTTCCAATTCAATTATTAGATGGGTAGGGCTGACCCTGAGCTCAAATATCTGTGATTTCAGCGTTCACCTGGAGCCTTGACCACTGCCAGATCTCGACAACAATCTTTTGAATCTCGAAAGCACCTAAGATGGGGGACTTTCTGTACCCCAGATCTCTCTTAACTCTAGTCGCCTACACTCACATCTATGACCAAATTAAAAATGTCCTAACCCCAGAGTACAGCTGCCTCATTAAAAGGAAATTTGTCTTATGAAGGACTTCCTCTCTTTGAGTTGCTTGTAGAGAAGCAAAGACTTCTCCAGAGTGGTGTTGTAACTGAAAAATCTGGGAGAATTATCACCCCCCAAGTACCTTCCTTTGTTCATATGGTCAGTGATCTCCTGGAGCTCTGGGGACATTTTGTCAAGGCAGGAAACACTGTGGGTCTACCAGTGGCTACCAAAAGCTAATCTTTGGAAGTGGGACTAGACTAGTTGTGACACCAAGTAAGATTCAACTCTTAAACCTTTCCATTATGCTAGATGTGCTTCCTTATCCCAACATCTCCATCTCCAAAGTCTGATACTAGTTAAACTTGGGGGGGGGGGGAACCAGTCAGTTCTAGCATGTAAAGTGGAATCAGTTCCCCCCAAATCATCAGCATGCTCTTGGAGACATAACTCAAGATGATTCACTTCACTGGCTGTCAATGTTCTCTAGCTCTTGGTCACATTTACCTGCCTAGGGTAGCAGGTTGGACTAGATGACCTGTTAGGTCTCTTACAACTCTGATTCTATGATTTTAAGTAAGAACAATATCCAGAAATCCTACTAAACATTTATTTAGTTATTAGCTATATACATGGTCATATAAAAAATCTTCTTGACTTTGCAGAAATCTCTTCTGCTCCCACTGCAAACAGTATTATTTTCGATAAACGCTGTTAATATCCAAGTGGTGTACAAAAAAAAGAAAAAAAAGAATTCTGAATGCATGTGAGGTTTCATTTTGGCTTGTCCTTCGTAGCGGAATTTATGAAATGTAAGGGAGTTGGGGATGGCCAAATGTGATAAGTTTTTGAAAGGCTTCAGGTCAGTGTGGTGAAAGGAATACAGAGAAACTGATCTTTGGTAAAGGAACGATGCTGAAAGTGAACCCTAGTGAGTATCAGAGTTCTTTTCCTGTGTGTGACTGAACACATCAAATCAGGTGAAACATTTGTGTGATTAATACTGGGGGGCAACTGCAAAGTTTCTAACAGAAAATCTTATTTGGGGAGCAAAATACCTTTTCCCCAACCCCACTATTATGTCATTTAGAAAGTAATTGATCTTGTATTAATACTAATTTTGATTATGAGAGCATTCAGCCCTGCTTTCCTGGATCAGATCAAAAGTGCCCTCTTGTCAAACTTTCTGTCTCCAAGAATATCCCAAGAGACCCAAACCAATTTCCATTCAGGGAAAAGGGGTTTAACTGGACTGTAAAGGTGGATTAAAGAGCCTGCAAAGCTAGATTGTTGGAAATAGTGGCAGGAAAAACATTGCTCTGATCCAGAAAGGGATTTTTTTTATTTTTTTTCCAAATGTGAATTATCATACATGTAGTGCTGTGTGAGAGTATGGTAGGATGAGGCATCTCAACTCTCATGGCAGAAGCACCATTTTGTAGAAGTGTGTCTCATAGTGGTAACACTGGTAGTAGTTGGAAAACCCTGTTTGGAAGTGGGACAAAACTAGTGGTTATCCCTGGTAAGTTGACATTTCTGTTGCTGCCACTGTTGAAGGAATCTTGGACATCATTTTATATACAGTACTTTTTTGGACTCTTTTTTTCTTGATTTCCTTTTTCCATAGCCCTGCATTTGGTAGCAAAATTTTGGGAGTTGGTAGCAAAATTTTCAGGTTATTCAGTCTTTCAAATAGGTCTTCATTGGGCTTTTAATGGCTAGATGAAACATTATGTTGAGATGGGTGAATGGATGGGTCATTCCCCTTGTAAGCCAACTAGTCTGAAAACAACTTTATTTTAACTTTTTTCTGTGTATTTTTTCTGATCAATCCACCTATCTAACCGTCCATCAATTTACTAGCTCATAAAATCTGACCTATTCAATATGACTGATCCAGAAAGAGTTCTTACTCTCCAAATGTGAATTTGCATAGATGTTGTACTGTGTGAGTTTATGCTAAAGCAAAACAATATGATAATAACTATGGAAAAAGCTATGGAACCCCACTGATACTTGGATCTGGGACAAGATTGCTTGTCCAGCTCTGTAGGTTTGCTTGGAGAGAGCCACATCTTTAAAATTTCTGCTCCTTCCTCACTCACTAATATTCTGCTGGTCTGTTTACTCCCATCCATCCATCCATCCATCCATCCATCCATCCATCCATCCATCCATCCATCCATCCATCTCTTCTGGCATTCATGATCCAGCCATTTTCTTGAGGGGTACAGGAGTTCCAGAGAGCGCTCGCCACCCATTTCCAGATCTTCCCACTTCTATACCCTTGCCTTCTGTATCTGCTCCCTCCATTGAAGTTAATGCAAAAGCTCACAACATGCATTCACATGCATTATGGGCTTCAAAATCCTGGGTTTTTCCTGCATGACACATGCCATTTTCTTCATTTCAAGCCACCATTACCCCACCAGGCTTTTTGTCCTAGTCTGAAGCACTGTGTGAGTACAGTGGTAACAAAGTCACCTTTGGTAGTGGCTCAAGACTTCTTGTCAGACCCAGTAAGTGTCCGCTGTTTTTGGTGTTCCCTCAAATAAGACTTCTGACTCCTTTGCTTAGGTGAAAGGACCTGGAGATGAAATGACCCTCTGGGGATGGAGAGATGAGGAGCAGAGGGGAAAAAAACAGAGAGAGGAACATGCTGCTGACCTTCTTTTTGGGAAGAGAGATAACAAAGTGTCTTTTAGGCAAAATAAATGAACAGATTGGGCCTTTCAACTGAAAAAAGGGAGATAGGAGATTTTTTTAAAGTGAAGGAATCATACCATTGTAATGAGATCGAAAGAGTGAAAAATAAGCCCCCCCCCCCCAACTTATTGTGGACACTTCTTTAAAAGGTGAGTGTTGTTGGGGGCTATGGGGTACCCCTGAAAAGGTTAGTTTTAATCTTTGGATAGGTTGCCAGCTTACAAAGTAAAAATGGATGGACCCTACTTGTTAGACCCTAAGTCTTTAGTATTGTGAACCGTAGATCATATCTCAACCCCTTTTCTCCTCTCTATTTGAACTCATAAAGCGGGTACTATTTTGTCAGTCTATGCTACTCTTAAGTGAGTACTCTTAAGTTCATGCTGAAGGGAACGCTGCAACTCATATTTGCAATTAGGGACTCACTTGGCTGTTGTTCCCAGTGAGTCAAATATCAGTCTCTTCCTCATCACTGTTCTAATTTTCATCACCTTTGATTTTTACTAGAATTTAATAGAGAGGTAGAATTTGTTCTGGGGAAGCCAAGGTTGTGATAACAAAAGTAACTATATCTGTTTAAGGTACTTTCAATCATGATATTTACAGGTTCCTGCAGTCATTAGCAATGATCCAAATAAGTATTCGGACAGACCCAAGGGTGAGGTGGACGCAAGGTGAGGTGGATTCTTGAATTTTTTCCCCTTTAAACAATATGGCTTGCCAGGTGAGATGGATACAGATGTTCCAGAAACATAGGCCCAATGGGTGTGTGAAACCAGGAATGTGGTTCTTGGAATCCTGGCCTATATTGATTTATCCGCAATAATTCTGCAATTTCTAGGCTGTATACTAACACTTGCTGTTGTGGTTAAAAGTCCCATTTCACTTGTAAGGAAGGGTAGGCTCCAAAGAGCAAAACTTCTGGTAAAGGTTCGCTTCTTGCATGAATCTGTTTTTGAAAGGATGTGTAGCACAGTGTTATAACACAGGATCCAAAATCCTCTTTGGGAAAGGAACACTGCTTTTAGTGGAACCTGGTGAGTACCCAGAGATCAGAGTTCACCAAGAGGTACAGAAAAGGAATTTGGGGGGAAGGGTCTTCATAAACATAACAAGAGGAATTCTTAAATTAATTTCAGTTAAGTATCCATTCAGATCCTTCCATTATGATGCTGTATTTACAATGCTGATGGTTCTGTTAAAAGGCATACTTTTTTGCTAAGTTACTGGTAAGGTAAGGACGCTAATCCATGACTTGATGAAACCAGGATGCAGTAGAGTAAGTCATTTGTTTTACCTTTTTAAAGCAAAGTATTTGAATGCTAAGTCTGACCAGTAATCAACATCTATTTCCAAAAACTACCAATGGAAACCCAACATTTTTTCATCACTGGAGGGGAAAAACATGGCATTTTGGAGAAAGTACCTTAAAAGCAGACAAACTGTTGGATGTGCAGTGTGAAAATGTGAGACACGCATAATGTATTTTCCCAAAAGACCAACAGAGTAGGGTGACACGCAGTGCTTACGACTAATCAACGGGCTGCCATTTTGTAAAGGAGTCTTGCATAGTGTTAACAGTTATGCAGGGGGTAAATTCATATTTGGAAGTGGGACCAAACTTGTCGTTATCCCTGGTAAGTTTATATTTATTTTTACATTTCTTCTTGTTTAAGGCAATAAATGTTATTGACTGTTGGTTTCCTTTTAACCAGAATAGCCAGTAAAAAGCCATATTTGGTAGCAGCGCTGGGGGTATTTAGCCATAAATCTGTCATAACATAGTCAAATGGGAGCCTCTAGTTTCAATTGTCTGAGCATATATTTCAGGAGTGTAAAAGAACTATACTGTAGGGATAGATTGCTATTTGGATGTAAGTATTTTCAAATACTCTGTTGACGGTGTCCCTACTGTCAGTTTGAAAAGGATACTGTTGAAGTTTGGGTGTGTGTGTGTGTGTGTGTGTGTGTGTGTGTGAGAGAGAGAGAGAGAGAGAGAGAGAGAGAGAGAGAGAGAGAGAGAGAGTTCTGGTCTCCTTCAGGTTACAGCCCATTCAATCAGTAGTCTAGGTCAGTGGTTCCAAAACTGTGGGTTGGGAACCACTGGTGGGTCACGGCCTTAAGTTTTGCTGGGTCGACACAGAGTGATGAAAGGATCAGATAACTAATTGCCTCAAGCCCTGAGGCTATTCAGAAATCAGATACTGTAGCTGCTAATTACCTTGCAAAAGAGCTCAGCTCCTTCCGTTTGCAAACATGTGCAGATATTGAGGGAGAGATGTCTGAGGGTCTTTTTTTCTGGTTATTATTACTTATAAATAAATATTTCTTTCTAGATCTGCCCTTTTCAAGATCTGGTAAACCTAGGTGGGTCCTGTTAGAGTGTCATTTTAAAAAGTGGGTCCCAGTGCTAAAAAGTTTGGGAACCACTGCTCTAGCTGTTACATCTCTCAGTGAGACGCCAGGCTCATTGGCTTTACTGCACATGGATGTCAGTTCATGTTGATGGATGGATATACCAGCATATCACTTCCTATCCATCTCCCCCTCTGTAATCAGCTATCCTGGAAGTGAATGTAGTCGAATACATTTCATAGCTATTGTATAAATAAACACAACCAGATGCTTCTTCGGATTAACAGTGCAATCCTATGCATGTTTGCTTGGACACAACTCACATTGAATTTAATGGCGCTTACTCCCAGGAAAGTGCATATAGCTTTACAACCTAAAGGTTCTAATAAAAGCCCTTTTGTTGTATGTGGGTAAGTATTTAGGTATGTATGTTGTGACCAGTTTAATACCTGTAAGGCAGAGAAGAGCAGGAGCGGGAGATTCAGGCAACGTTTCTTTGTGTGAGTATTTTAGGATGAAAAGTGTTCCAAAATGTCTTTATTTTCAATTGTGAAATGCCACTATATCATACCTCTGACTACCAGCACTAGCAACAGGAACTGATTATCACAGTATGCAATGAAAAATACTGAGTTAGATGTACTATTGGACTGAACTAATATGGTCATTAGTCTAAGGAACCTATATGTCATTAGGACCAATATGGTTCCTTATGTCCAATATGAACCAATTAGTCATTAGGAACCAATATGGTTCCTTAGTCAAAAATATTATTTTGAAAACAGCTTCTTCCGCCCCCCCTTTTTTTTGCTGTGCCTAGTTGTGTAGTGAAGTGTTTGTTTGTGAGAAAGAGGAAGCAATAAAAAGATGTAATGGCATATATCCTATCCTAAATTCACTTATCCTGTTTGCTCCAAGACCTGCCAGTCAGTGTCTGAAATACTGGGAAGATGGATCTATACAGCAATCTCATAGGTTCACTTTGTAATAGCAGAGAATCTTACTCCATATATAATCAATTTAAACAAGGAATAACAGAAACGGCTTCATGCAGGTCTTCTAGGGAGTTGTCTGAAAACTTTTCTAAAAAAAAAAAAGATAGAGGAATAAGGACGTATGGAGTTTGGGGGGAAATAGTTTAAAAGCAGGCCAACGGTAGGATGTTCATTGTGAAAATACAAACTACATTGAATATAAGTATTTGCAGGAGACCAGTAAAGCACAAAGCTTGGAAACTATCAAAAGGCCACCATTTTGTAAAGGAGTATCTCATAGTGTTTACACTAGTGGATATGGGAAATTCATGTTTGGGCATGGGACCAAACTTGTAGTGATCCCTGGTAAGTTGAGATTTTTATATATCCTGAACCTCATGCTTAAGGTGATTCTGGATGATTGGAATTTAACTTTGTGGGAGACTTATCTTGATTCAGCCCATAACATAGTCAAGAATGTATATGCTGAATGGAACTCTCTAGTTTCAATGTATGTTTATATTAACCTCCAACTAATCTACTGAATAGATTTTTAGGTCTTCACTGAGAGAGTTGCTTTGTGATGGAGTTTGGATAGTTGCTTATATGTCTCTTATTCCATCCTTCTGACTAACAGACAATGGGGACTAGAAGCAGGATCTGACTTTCATATCCTGTTTTTGTACGTCCTCAAGGCACTTGCTTTTGTGATCAGAATGCCAAGTTAGGTGGATCATTGCTTTAACCCAATACGGAGGTTCTTATATTGGCAGACTGATTATTTTGAAAGTGCACATAGTAGGATAGACTCTTCTGTCCCACCATGTCCAATCCATTCTTTCCCCTTTTTCTTCCTTCAGCGTCTATTACTTAACTATCTCGAGATATTCAGACTTATCTATTCTGGAGCAAAGAGCTTTATAAAAAGTCCAGAATTAAATCCCTAATTTGGAAACATTACTACATACTCAAACCCCCCCTTCCACATAGTGTCAATAAGTTTGGCAGCATGACACATCAACTGTCATGACAGAGGCACCATTTTGTAGAGGTGTGTTTCACTGTGAAGCAGTGGGTGGAATTTCATATTTGGAACCGGGACCAAACTTATAGTTATCCCTGGTAAGTTGCCATTTCTGTATCTGTCAATGTTTTAATAAGGAAGCTTCAAGCCCAATACTATGCATGTTGACTCAGGAGTAAGTTCCATTATAGAAAGATTGATTTGTTGCATTGATTTCAGTGGTGCTGACCATGCATTTATTTGGATACAACTCTTTATCCTGTTAATGAAAATTCCATTTTTTGTGGAGGTAGGGAGGGGATGGATGGATAGGTGGATGCGTGGGGTACAAGAAAGAGATGGATGCTGGGATGGAATTTGCAGTCAAATAAGTATGGTGGACTGAATAGAGGAATGGAAACCAATATAGCCAAGATAAGATCTGAAAGTGAGCAGTGAGGAAGCCAAGAAGGAGGTTGACGTTCCTCTTGGCATAAAGACGTTCCAAATGTTTAGGAATCCAGCTGAGAAAATATGGCAGGACAAGATAAGCCTCACTGGAAATTCAGCTCCAGTTCAATACCTGACATGAATTTGGTATGAAATGCTTGACTTCCATGTGGGTCTTAAGACAGCTGGAAGTTTTCCATGAATCTCCCTACTTGCTCTGTCTGTCTGTCTGTCTGTCTGTCTGTCTGTCTGTCTGTCTGTCTGTCCAAGAAGTGTGAGGAAAACCAAAGGAAGGAACATGTTTGATGTGTGGCTGTCTGGTGTTTTTGTTATACTGGCGAGCACTGTGTGAATACAGGTGGCAACAAACTCATCTTTGGGAGTGGGACAAGGCTCCATATTAATCCAGGTAAGACATGAGGAATGCATTTGTGCAAGATATTTGTGGAATTAGACTGTTTCTGTGGGGAAAAAAATTGTTTAAAAGTATACTGTATTTAAAAGATGTCAGGATTTCACCAGAAGAGAATGGGCAGAGTTGAAGTATATTATTCAACATTTTAATATTTATTATACTTGTATTCCCCATTGCCTTCAGAGAAAGTGTCTACATCCATGGGGTTGGCCTGTTTTATCCTTGCAATAACCTTGAGAGAAGATCTTTTAAAAGCTTGCCCAAGGGCATCCAGTGGTTTCTGGCTGAGCAGAGACTTGAATCCTGCTCCATCAGCAACCTCACACTGGCATAATAATTCTGTTTTTGGTAATCATGGGAATCTTCACAAGGTACCACAGTCCTATCCCTGTAAACACATTGCATCCTCCAATTCCCTGTTCCTTCAGTTCTTCGTTGTTTAATGACAGTTAAGGTCGTTAGGGTGCTAAATGCTCTGTCCACTGTCAATTTATTTGCGATGAAATTATGAATACACATAGCCTTGATTGTAATAGAATAGTGCTTTTCAATCTTTCCCCCTTCAGGGAATCCTTTCCATGTTGGTTTGTGTGTCAAGCCTCTGGCATAGCTGCCATGGAAGCCCTGTGTCTTGCAAAAGGGACATGTCTAGAGACACATTTAGTTGTTGTAGGGTATGGATCAGGGCACTGAAACTTCATTGATGCCCTGTGGGAAGCTAACAACACCCTCTGGAACACTCCCCACGTGGCTGCAGGGAAGATTGGTTATAACTTTAGATATAGGCTGATGGGTTCTGAGCTGTCTGTGACAGATCAGGAGAGAGATCTTGGGGTGGTGGTGGACAGGTCGATGAAAGTGTCGACCCAATGTGCGGCGGCAGTGAAGAAGGCCAATTCTATGCTTGGGATCATTAGGAAGGGTATTGAGAACAAAACGGCTAATATTATAATGCCGTTGTACAAATCGATGGTAAGGCCACACCTGGAGTATTGTGTCCAGTTCTGGTCGCCGCATCTCAAAAAAGACATAGTGGAAATGGAAAAGGTGCAAAAGAGAGCGACTAAGATGATTATGGGGCTGGGGCACCTTCCTTATGAGGAAAGGCTACGGCGTTTGGGCCTCTTCAGCCTAGAAAAGAGACGCTTGAGGGGGGACATGATTGAGACATACAAAATTATGCAGGGGATGGACAGAGTGGATAGGGAGATGCTCTTTACACTCTCACATAATACCAGAACCAGGGGACATCCACTAAAATTGAGTGTTGGGCGGGTTAGGACAGACAAAAGAAAATATTTCTTTACTCAGCGCGTGGTCAGTCTGTGGAACTCCTTGCCACAGGATGTGGTGATGGCGTCTAGCCTAGACGCCTTTAAAAGGGGATTGGACGAGTTTCTGGAGGAAAAATCCATTATGGGGTACAAGCCATGATGTGTATGCGCAACCTCCTGATTTTAGGAATGGGTTAAGTCAGAATGCCAGATGTAGGGGAGAGCACCAGGACGAGGTCTCTTGTTATCTGGTGTGCTCCCTGGGGCATTTGGTGGGCCGCTGTGAGATACAGGAAGCTGGACTAGATGGGCCTATGGCCTGATCCAGTGGGGCTGTTCTTATGTTCTTATGTTCTTATGTTCTTATGTTCTTATGGCAAGTGTTGAGGAAACTTAACACCATGACCAAACATCTCATGAAAGAACATCTCATAAACTTTTGAGGAACCTCATGGTTTCCTACAACTCAGTTTTGAAAGCCCATTCCAAGAGTGTACCCAATTTAGGGATGTTTCAACAACAAACTGCCAAGTAACATGAGTTGATGCTGTTCAAAGAAAAGGGGGGAGGGAGAAGAGAGATAAATCCTGCTTGACATGCTCCAGGCACTGAGCTCATCTAAACAGTATCCATAAGTTATGGCTCCTTACTCTCTTTGTGTGAACTCAAAGACAGGTGCCATTTTGTAAGGGCCTGTGCAACAGTGCCTATACTAGAGACACATGGCAAGTGATATTTGGAACAGGGACCCAACTGACTGTTGTTCCTGGTGAGTTACATATCAGTCCACTCCTCATCACTAATGATCTCATTTCATTACCCTCGAGCCTGCATTAAATGTAGCATAGTATGGTAATGTTGAGTTTTATGACGGAAGTAGCTGTTTTTGTTAAAGAGTTCTGTTTTTAAAAAATTCTTCATCAATATGCAAAATTTAAACAGATAATTATTTTAGGTTTGAACATCACAAATGGAATATTTGTTTGTTTCTCTCTCCAATAAATAGCACATCCATAAAGGGAGGAATTCAAGAAAATAAATACCTAATCATAAATCCTCCCTAATTTTATGTGGCTTACCATGTAACATGGGGGACTGAGATCCCAGAAGGTTTCTATCTTTCAAGAAACCACAACATTCAGATGTTTCTTTATTGATCTGGTCACAACATTCTGGCCTCCATCCTCCCACACTCAGAGCAGATGGAATAGCTCAGCTCAGCTTGTCAGCTGCTTTAAGGTCACCCAGTGCCGGTGGCCTCGAACTGGCGACCTTCGGATGTTATCTTCAGGCAAATGGAGGCTCAACCCTCTAGACCAGACCTCCTGCCCTGGATTTATATCCATCCCAAGTCTTCAAAGCAGATTTCTTTGAATCCCTCCCAGCCTATATCAGTCAACAACAACTTCTACCCCCATGATCTGTATCCAGTGGTGTAGCTAGAGGGGGTGCAAAGCACTAATTTTTGCAGGGAGCCTCACCACGCTGTGCAAGCGGCCCTTCCCCTTTGGAGCAATTCTGGTGTGCACCTCTGTTTTGGTCCCACCACCCAGAGTGGCTCCAAAGGGGAGGAGGAGCGGCCGCTTGCATGGCGCAGTGAGGATTCGTGCAAAACTTAATACTTTTCACCCCCTCTGGCTACACCACTGTCTATAACCACCAGTCATAAATGTACCGCAGGTCTTTGTTCCCGGCAAGTCTGTTTCTGAAAGGAAGTGTAGCACAGTGGGTCTTCTGGTGGAGGGTACAAACTCAGCTTTGGGAAAGGGACGAAACTTTCCGTGCAACTCAGTGAGTACTGTGATACAAGAGTTTGCGAAGTTGTATAGACATTGATTTTGAGGGAGGGAATTCATAAGTATATATGGGTATATATTCAAGATAATTTAACATAGATTATACCTTTGAACAACCAAGAATCATTGACAATCAGGGTGATTACAATGACTTTTTCATGACATGAAAGTGGGAGAGGGTCAGTGGTGGATCCGGGGGTGGGGGCCTTGGGTGCATGCCCCCCCTCCAAACTGTGACTCCAGCAGGGAAAGATGCCTGCCAGGATGGGGAGCAACCAAGCGTAGCCAGGAACCCAGATCTACCCACCTGGAATGGAAGTCTGGGTCTACTCAGCAAATAGTTCTGGACTCCAAGACCAGACAGGATTCCAGATCTACCCACCCAGCAAACCTTGACCAAAGAGGCCAAAGTTCAACCTGGAGCCCAGGTCTACCCATCTGGTTGACCTGGGCCCTGGAATTACGGTAGTACTCATGCCCTTCCCCCAACACAAACACTGGATCTGCCCCTGGAGAGGGTTGTGTCCTAATGCACTTGAGTGACTGCAAGAATAAAGTCAGGATGTTATACTGATGTAACAATACTGAATGCCAAATTTTGATCATATCAACTGTGCATCTGTGCATCTCTTGTGCATACCTTTCCCAAGATGTTCACTGACAGTGAGGCAGTGGAAGATAGAGAAAATAAGTATTTATTTCAGTTCCATGTGTTTAGTAGGACTGTCAATCCCTCCAGGATTGGCCTCAGGTCTCCAGAATAGGCAACAATCTCCAGGTGACTGATGCACTCTTGTAGGTTTCAACCGGGCTTCCTTGGATTAGTGAAATTACACCAGCCCTAGTACTTATGCTTAGCCACAACTGGGTCAAAGAATTCACACAATAGGTAAATTTTGAGAATGAATTTAGAGATAATAAGAGAAGTAACATAACACTGGTGTTCTCGGAAGCAGCTTGGAAAATTTAAAACATTTGGAAAAGAGAAAATTTTTGGACATGGGACAAAACTTGTGGTTATCCCTGGTAAGCTGATGTTCTCATACATCCTGAGCCTTATATTCAAGGTAGTATTGCTAGATCCGTGTTTTTATAGGAGTTTCATCTTGATTCAGTCCATAATGCAGTCAGAAGGATTGTAATATTTTGGGTGGGACCTCTAGTTTCAATGTATGTTTCTGCTAACCTCTAGAGAATTCTATGAATGTATTGTTAAGTTTTGAGAGGCTTGTTTTGGGATGGATGGTTAGATAGATACTTATATCACCCTTTAGACTTCTAAATATTGGGGACTAGAAACAAAGCTATCTTCATCATGTCTTATTTATGAATCACCTCTTGGCGATCAGTCTCCATTATCAGTATGTCGAGCTAGACAGACCATTGGTTTTACCTAATATGGCCGTTTTTATAATCCCATTGGCAAAAGTTTTGAAAGCATAATATAGAACAGGTAGGATGGAATATTATACCCAATCCTATCCTGTTCCTTTCTTTCCTTCTCTCCACATATTATTTAGACTGTTTTCTAGACCAAGAGTCTTAGACATTCTCTTATGGAGCAAAGAGTTTAAGGTGTAAGTAAGTTCTTTAGTATGAAAATGACAACATATTCATAGTTTTCCCCATATCATGCAAACAGAATTGGATTTAAATTCTTCTTTGGAAGTGGTACCGGTCTTGTAGTGATCCCTGGTATGTTGACCTTTCAGTTAATTAACTTGAAAGCAATGTTATGTCTTCTGATGGAACTCTGTTTTCTCTGTTCATCTGCATGGTCCATCTACTTATCCATTCACTCACCCATGACTAACACATGTCCCACTGAGTTCAATGGGAATTAGAAATCCTGAATTTCTCAGAGGGTATAGCCCAATATCAATTGACATTAGAACATTCTGAAAAAAAAAAGAAATAAAAAATATTTGCTGGCATAGAAATAATTGTACAAAACTTAATGAATGTGTCCTACTTAACAATAACTGTTGTTAAGTTTTTCTCATTTGGTAAGGACATTGTTCCCATTCACTCATGAGTGGTGAAGATTGTATATTCTCTTCACTATTTTGGATAAAGAATTTGGGCAGAAATTACCGTAGATGCAAAATTAATTCAAAATCCTCTTTCTTTATAAGGTCATTGCTATACGTTTTACAAGAGAACTCAATAAAATCTCATCAGTTTTTCCAATTATTATTCTCGCCATCCTTTTGCAACAGGGAAACTCCACCCGATTTGGCAGTAACCTCATTGAAACCAACAGTAGTTCTTAAAAATATATATATATATGAGCTACATTGCATGTATTTTTTCACAGAAAACTAACAGAGTAGCCAGAGCAATGCTTAAGGTTAAGAAGAATCAGGCCACCATTTTATAAAGGTGTGCATCAAGGTGTTAATACTGGTAATTCATGGGGTAAGCTCATATTTGGACGTGGAACCAAACTCATAATCTACCCTGGTAAGTTGACAAATACTTTGATCTAAGACCATATTGAAGGCCATTTTGGTAGAACAATATTTATCATGTGAGAGTTTTGCCTGGATTCATTCCAAAAACACAGTAAATTGGAGACCTCTACTTTCAACATCTGATTACATTAATTGCTGGATCACATTTTGACCTTATTCTGTAGGGCTTAGGAGAATTGTTCTTTGGTAAGTAGTTGAAGTATATTGGTACATTACGTCATTTTATGGGGAACTTGCAATGAGAACCACCTTGAGGCACCTGGTCAACTACAGTATACAGTTTAATGATCTGGTTCAGTCTGGTTGTTTTAATATCCCATTGGCAAGCTGATTATATCCTCATAGCTCTGCATGTTGGCACCTGTAGAAAGAAACGAGGAAAAGATAGAAAGAAAAGGACAGACTAGGGCAGTGCTTCCCAAACTTTTTTGACTGGTGGCTCCCTTGACCTACTGGACTATTGGCCATGGTTCCCTGTTAGGGCTACACTCCTATACATTGTATAGCGTGGCAGGTTTTTCACAAGGATCCTGCAGCTCCCCTGGCTGTTTTCCATGGCTCCTTGTGAACCACAGCTCACAGTTTGGGAACCACTGGAGCAAGGGGAGGGCTTTGTGGTCCAGATGCTGTCCAGTCTTTTTTTTTCTTCCAGTCATCTATCATTTAAAAAAAAAAAAGCCAGTACCAAGAGATGCATAACTTTTTTGGTGAAGGAGCAAAGAGACTTTTTAAAAAGTGGCAAATTATTCATTTTGAAACACTGGTCTTTCATTGCACGTTTTCATCACGCTTCCCTGCATAGTGGACAGGTTAGTGGAGCTAGTGGAGCAGGTTACATGATGCATACTGACCCTCATAGAGTCACCATTTTGTAGAGACGTGTCTCACTGGGTTAGTGATGCAGCAAATAAACTCCATTTTGGAAAGGGGACCAAGCTTGTAGTTAGCCCCGGTAAGGTGACATTTCTGTTTATGCCAGTGTTTGATTGGAGACTGACCCACTATGATTTTGTGCACTTTTGTAGGTCTTTGTTTTCTTGACTTATGCCATAACACAATCTGTGTTGGGTAGGAGTCTGTAATGTGACGCATTAGGGATGGATCGTCTGACTAGACCAGTGGTTCTCACACATCTAGCACTGGGACCCAATTTTTAGAACGTCTACTTTACCCCCCAGCTCCCCAATTATATTTGGTAATAGTTAAAATGGTGATCCTTAAAAGGTTTAGGACCCAGCCCAATGAAAACGCAACACTTTTTTTCGCAAGGGCCCGTAGCATAGTGGTAACTATGTGGGCAATAAACTTACATTTGGAAGAGGAACATGGTTGTTTGTGGGACCTGGTAAGCGGCACTCTTTAGTTATGACCAGAAATACTTCAAGCAATCCCAGTTGGATGGATGGATTGAGGGATGGACAGATGGATGGATTGGTTTGGTTTGAATAGCAAACCTCCATGCTCTATTACAAACTCTTTTCAGTGTCTTTTGGAGAGAGGTTCACTATCTAGTATGAGGTTGAATTGTGGGGGGGGAGGAGGGGGCTGATGGGGAAATCATGTCTCCAAATCCTCACCAGGCATTTTTTTTTTAACATTCTCTACCTATTTTTGTTTTTAGATCACATTCCTCAGTCTAAACCCTCGTAAGTGTCCTCAGAAAGATTTTCCCAGTAAAATGACAAAGGAGGCATCCGCAGAGCAATTATTCACATGTGGTCCAAATAATTATAAATTAAACCATTATTTGAAATGTCCCAACATTCCATCTACTTATCTATCAATCTATCTAATGAGGAAATAATTATGATCTCATGTATTCTTAAATATAAAGCTTCCCCACTACTCTGTAGGGAAGAAACCTAGGTTTTTATCATAGCATTATCCATTGTGTGGCTTATGGAGGAGATGGTACCCAACTGCTCTTTGGAGAAGGCACCAGAGTGAATGTTAAACCAAGTACGTTTAGTGCAAGTTACGTTATCACAAGTATGAACATTATTTTTTTGTCTGTATCCTAAGAATAACTCAACCTCCCCATCACATTTATGGGGCTAGTACACTCAGCTTATGGTAGTGTCTGCCATTTTGTAAAGGTGGATCTGAGTGTGGGCACTGCTAGTGAATGGGGTAAAATCATATTTGGAAGTGGGTCCAAACTCGAGGTCCTCCCTGGTAAGTTGATATTTTTATATACGCCAATCATTCAAGGCAATTATGCTTCTGCAATGTTTATTCTGGGAATTTTGCCTTGATTATTTGCTATGGAAGTGGGAAGCTCTTGTAACAATGTATGAATATAGTAAATCACAGATAACTTCAAATTTCTTCTGTGAACCTTGAGAGACAGCAGTGCTTTGGTAGTGATGGCTAGAAGTAGAACAGTATGCATGTATATGAAAAGTAAACAGCTGCCCTTTACTTTCAATTTATGCTAACATTAGCTGCCACATAATTCTCTGAAGGTACTTTTTAGGCAGAGAGAGAGAGAGAGAGAGAGAGATTCTTTGGGTATTTATATTTCTGTTGTATCGTTCCATTTGCTAGTAGGTATAAGAAACTAGAAACAGGATCTGGCAATCTTCACTGTATCCTGTTTATAAACCAGTTTAAAGCAACTGGTTGGCCATTTGTGTGGCCACAATGTTTTGCTGATCCAATATGGCTGTTCATATAACCGTTGGGAAACTGATTATTTTGAAAGTAATTTTTATTGTCATCTTCTACTTTCTTTTCTCCCTGCTTTCATTCTGTCCATGTATCCATCAAACCAACCTGTTTGTTTGTTTGTTAAATTTCACCTATACCAGTTTTTTTCAACCAGTGGTACTCGTAGCACCGGTGGTACTTGAGGTGGTGTCCGGTGGTGCTTGCAGGACCCTCAGACCTCCACCACCTGGCAGTGAGACCAACAATGCAATGTGACAAGCAGCAGTAGGGAGGCTCGGTTTGGTGGGCAGAGCTTCATCCAGATCTCCTGTCTACCCTGAGCGTCTTACAGATGTTTGTCATGTTGTATCTGGCCTCCTAATCTGGAAGTAACTATGACATCATTGCTAGTTACTTCTGGTGGTACTTCCAAGAGGTGGACCATGCAAAAGTGATACAGCGGGGGACCAACGTTGAGAAATGCTGATCTATTCCAATCTTACATCTGTATAAGGGAGTCAGTCATTTCTGTTGTGAAACACAGAATATGCAGGATGCCCATAAGTATTTCTGAAACATGGCTCTATTTTTCACATTTTGGACAACATAATGCCCCATGTAGTTGGCAGGATGAGGCATCTCAACATCCATGACAGAAGCACCATTTTGTAGACGTGTGTCTCACAGTGGTAATACTGGCGGTGTACGGAAAACCCTATATGGAAGTGGGACTAAACTAGTGGTTATCCCTGGTAAGTGGACATTTCAGTTTCCTCCCATGCTGAATGAATCTTGAGCATAATTTTATGTACTTTTTTTGGTCCTTTTTCCTTGGTTTGTTTCAGCCTTCCATTCGGTGGGAGCTGGTAACAAGATTTCCAGATTATTCATTCCTCCAAATGGGTCTTCATTGGGCTCTTGATGGCTAGATGAAGTTTGAGATGGATGAATGGATCGTCCCCCTTGTAAGCCAACTAGTCTGAAAACAACTTTATTTTATTTTTTTCCTGTATATTTTTCTGATCCATCCAGCTATCTAGCCATCCATCAATTTACAAGCTAATAAAATCTGACCTATTTGACCTGACTTGGAACTGTGATTTCCTATGGGATGGCCAGCACTTTCCAAATGGGACTTCCTACTCCTCTAACGCCTTATTACAGAGGCCAGCCTACTGACTTACTGTCTACTCTGCACATATTATCTCCCATTATAAACTGACTTAACAGTGCATTCATGCAGTCTCTCTCAAAATAATAAATATGCAGAACTTCCAATTGAAATTAATGTTGTCCACACTTTCTTCTGAAAGGAGATTTTTCCTGTGTAGCAAAAACATCAAGACCTTGGATGACCTCATCAACCCAGGATGATTGAGTAAGCACAGGCTAGACAAGTGGACATGTTGTGAAGTCAGTGCTGCATCAGGAGGGCTTGGACAAGCCCTGCTTTGTCCTCTGGGCTGTTTGGTGTACTTTCCTCCTTACAAATGTATTTACACACATGTACCTAGGGAGTCCCCTGGGTGTAGGCGGCTCAACTGCTCTTTCATTTTGATCAGAACGGGAAAGCAATTTTCAACTACTTCTTGCAAAGTCTTCCATTGCAGTGTAAATATGGAAGCTCAGGTTACAACACTGCATTTGGTAAAGGCACCAAGCTGCTAGTGAGACCAGGTGAGTCAATTTCAGAGACAAATTAAAGGAAGACTGATTCCTTGATTCTGTGCAGCATGGAGGGCTTGCAACTGTAATAATAATATACAGTATTTATATACCGCCTTTCTTGGTCTTTATTCAAGGCGGTTTACATAGGCAGGCTTATTAAATCCACGCAGGGATTTTTACAAATTGAAAGAAGGTTTTTTCTTTCAAGAACCACTACATTCAAGGTGTTACACTCCGATCTGGTTTAACATTCTGGCCTCCATCCTCCCACGCTCCGAGCAGATGGAACAGCTCAGCTGCAGCTTGCCAGCTGCTTCAAGGTCGCACGGTGCCGGTGGCCTCGAACTGGTTACCTTGTGGATGTTAATCTTCAGGCAAATGGAGGCTCTACCCTCTAGACCAGACCTCCTGCCCGAGGTCCTGCCTGCCTGCTCCTTCACTGTAAGTGAACCCAAGTGCTTGGGCATTTCCACTGGATCTTTGGATCCCCGTTCTAAGGCTTCCTTCACTTTCCAAACCCACTTTTCCTTGCCACACTTTCAAAAACTCATCCAAAGAGGCAGAGATTTGTAACAGGGCATGTTGATGTGTGGATATAGTAGGGCTTAAAACCTGATCTTTGTGCCTTTAACAAATCTCACTGTATTTCCAAGGAAGTCTTCTTGTTCCATGTGCACTGGTATTTCTAGCATGTGCAATTTTCATTCCAACTTATGTGCCTCTCCGCCGCTGAGGTTCAACCTGTTTGGTTAGCAGATACAGGGTCAGGTTTGGCCCAGGGAGGCTTGGATATGAGTTCAGTCATGTTGCCTACTGGGTTATTGCTGAGTCATTCACTTTTGCTATCTAAGGCTACTCTACCCTTTGTGATCTTTCCCAGTGCACATCATTCTGAACTCCTTGGAAGGAGGAACACTGACAAATGTGATGGTCTGTGTGTCCTACAATCCACAGACCAAGCTGATTGAGTCATTGTTTCATGATTTCAGAGTTCTGATCGAAATCCAGTTGCTTTGAAATTTCACGCAAATACATGCATGTTGGCAACCATCAGTCTCGAAAGACTCTGGTAGCGCGCTCTGAAAGGTGGTTCTGGAACAGCATCTAGTGTGGCTGAAAAGGCCAATTCGGGAGTGACAATCCCTTCCGCACTGAGAGCAAGTGCAGTCTGTCCCTGGTCTGTCTCCCTGGCTATGGGCCTTCCTTCTTTGCCTCTTAGCCTCAGACTGTTGGCCAAGTATCTCTTCAAACTGGGAAAGGCCATGCTGCACAGCCTGCCTCCAAGTGGGCCGCTCAGAGGCCAGGGTTTCCCACTTGTTGAGGTATACAACACACTTTATAATTAATGGAGAACAGGGAGGCACAGACCGGAGAACATTCAGTGGACTCCGGTTCCAATGATTCCATGTTTCTCCTTCCCAGGACTGAGCTGAGACTTCCGTGGTGATGAGACTTGAGTTTTCAATACCTTGAGCTGGTGTATGTGCCACATTTTGATCAGACATTTCTAGGAAGAGATTAAATATCTGGGGAGTAGAACATGGGGCACTAGGGGAAGGCTGGGATTAGGGGCTGCATTTATTCTTAACCTAGGGTCACTCCCCTAAAGCAACAATGTTATAGTTTGACCAAACTATAACACAAACATGAATGATGAACATATTTAGTACCATGGAATTGGAATGCTCCATCCGGATATACTGAGACCGCAGGATTCAGCATCTCTTGCCCGTGAGTTTGGGCTTCTCCAGCTCAAACATTTGATTATCCTTCACAGGAGCATAAATGGTCTTGCTTTTAAGACTTTGTGGGGGCAAAACTCATGCAGTTTTGTCCCAGGCTTTCAGGAGCACACTTGTGACAGCCTCATTGTCTCCTCGTCAAACCTGACAGATCAGCAGGCAATGTGGGTAGCAATGTTGTTGTTCAAATAGTGCAATTGTACTCATACTGAAACAGCAGTGGGTTGAGGTCCAGAAAGAGGCATGAAGTTTGTGGGCGCTTCTGAGAAACTGGTTATCACATCTTGGCTGCTCCGAGAAAGAGCCCAGGAAGCTCATGGGTATATGTGTGTGTGTGTGTGTGTGTGTGTGTGTGTGCGCGTGCGTGTGGCAAAAGCATCTCCACAAGTGTCTTGCAGAACAACTAAAGGGCTTACAATAACAAAAACAATTTTGTTCCATTCATTTATTCTGTTCGTTAACTTTAATTGCACAGGCCAACACACATTTTGCTTCCTTAGGGTAGCAAATTCCTGGGTATATTTGGGGTTAGAGTTTCATCTCTAATGTATTCATTTATGTAAATTTATTCACATTTTAAAATGTAAATTAATTCTTTTTTTTCTTTTTTTTCCTGGCCCCCAACATGGTGTCAGAGAGATGATGTGGCTCTCCTGCCAAAATGTTTGGACACCCCTGCTTTAAATAATAGTCTTCCCCCCTGCCCCCGGCCATGTAACAGACTGCTTATGAAACATCTTTGGTTTCAAAAGGTGACAAGGGCAATTCAGCAGTGGAACAGATTGCTGAGAAAGGTGATGGATTCTCCCTCATTGGAGATCTTCAAGCAGAGGCTCAATGTCACCTGTTGTAGATGCTCTAGGATTTCCTGCTTACAGGCAGAGGGTTGGACAAGATGATCTTGTGGGTCTCTTCTAAATCTTTAATTCTATAAAAAAGATGTTTGCCATGTGATGTCATCCTGCTGTTTGGAAAACATGAGTCCAAACCTCCCTTGGGTGTCTGAAATGAGTTCTTTGGATCCGGGTCTGCCAAATTTGTGCATAACCAAAGATGTAGTCACTTTTTAAGCAAGGCGAAGAGAGTGGCCTCCCAAGTCTAGTCCCTACCCCATCTTCTCTCCTCTCCCTCTGTAACTAGCAACTGCATGTCATGACTAGAGGCCAGGCCCTGGCTCTTGGCAGCAGTGGAATAGCAATTAAAAAAAAAAAAAAGGAAAGAAAGGCACTTTAGAAGCTACCTAATTGCTGATGCCCTGGTAGCAAAATGCTAAAGATCAGCCAGAGGCAGGAGACCACAAAACATGGCAGAAATAAGAAAGAAAGAAAGAAAGAAAGAAAGAAAGAAAGAAAGAAAGAAAGAAAGAAAGAAAGAAAGAAAGAAAGAAAGAAAGAAAGAAAGAAAGAAAGAAATGCAGTTCCTGTTATTGCTGTAAAATTCTCATAGACTTCACGGCTATTGATATAAACTTTCAGTACTACTAGTCAGTCACTAACTCCTGGCAATATTTCCTTTCTCGTTTAGATCTTCAGAAATCCGAACCTTCTGTCTATGAATTGGAGTCGACCAATAAAAGCCATCCTCTATCTGCTTGCCTCTTCACCGATTATTTCCCGGGCAACATCAATGTGAGCGCCACTGGTTCGGATCTTGTGGAAATTGAGAGCTCAGTCGTGGTGGTAGAAGATCAAGCCAGTTACGGTGCGGTCCTTTGGCAAAATGCCAATGAAAACCTTCAGTGCGTTGCTAATTATGATGGGGAAGATATCCAGGCAAAGAAAGGTAAGCGGATGATGGAAATATGTGCCCGCTAGTCGGATTGCTTGCTGAAATTCAGTCCTCCTCTCGTCCCCAGTTTTACAAAGTACAGAGCGGGGTGGTCCAACATGCAGTCCATGAGGCCTATTTTGCTGACCCTCAAAAAGTCCCATCACCCACCACCTCCTCCTGCTTCAGCAACTTTTCAGTCTCCCTTGTTCTGGCCTCTCCTTTAGAACAACGTGGCAAGGAGATTGAAAAACCCTCCTCAGCTTCTTGCCAGCTGAACCTGCCGAGTGACTTGGCAACTCAGAACTCAGAAGTAATTGGCGGTGATATCATCATATCCCCGCCAATTACTTCCACGTTGGTACAGTTGGGGGGTGACATTGAGGTCTTGCACCTCCTGTAGTATTAAAAGTTGGACTGCCTTGGCACAGAGGATATATCATAACTTAGCATCTTTCAAACTGTGCTCTGGAGAACTCCAGCTTAACCAGGATATGACATGGCCGTCCTTCCTCTGCAATGTGCACCAACAGGAGAGAATTGGGAGTGTCCAGGTGGTTTTCTCAGTGGGGCAACCATGAGTCCCGACAGTCTTGTTTTGGCCAGCTCTGCTTATGAAGTAGACCAAGTGCCAGAGTGCAGATCTTAGGGGGTCCCTGAAAGGCATTCAAAGTTTCTTTGTCAAGTGATATGGGAAGTATTCCCTGAAGGCAGAGAATCTCCGTCATACCCAGTGATGGGTATGAAGTCCACTGCTGTGGTCAAAATGTAGGAAGAGGGATGAGATTGGGGAGGCCTGGAGTTCTCAGGATAGGCTCTCATAGACCTTCCTCGAGGGCACATTTGCAACAAACATTCTCCCATGAAGCTTATTAAAATTAAAGCCTCTCCATGGCTCCCTCTGCAATTTAAGATTTGTTCTTTGCATGGTTTATTTCCATTGTAATGTATGGATTTATCAGCTCTGTCAATATGTGTCCAAAATATGCCTTCTGCCCAAAAGCCAAACCACCACCAAACACTCCTTTTGTACAGTAGACATTTTTTTTTTTAAATTAATTTTCACATTTTTAATACCCCCTTCCTCCAAAGAGCTCAGGGTGGTGTATGTAATGTCCTCCCTCCTTTTGTCCTCATAGCAACCCTGTAAGGTAGGTGAGTCTAAGAGATAATGACTGGCCCAAGATAACCCAGGGAGTTTCATGGCTGAGTGGGGATTTGAACCAGGATCTTCCAGGTTTTAGGTTCAACTCCCAAACCACTACACCATGTTTTTTTTCTCATGATAAGTGGGGCGAGATACAAATGCAAAGATGCAATTTGCATACATAACTCGCCTTAAACTTTTATAAATCAACCTGGCAATGATAAGCAAAGTTTGGAGAATGCCAGGTTTTCCCCTAACTCAGGAACAGGTAAGGTAAGCTTGTGAGACTGCAGTGAAGCTGAAGGTTTCCTGTTATAGCAAAGGACATGGTCCAGACAAAGTAGTGTAGTGTATCTACCTTAAAGGGTTGTTGTGAGAAGAAAAGGGGGAGGTTACCTTGTACATAAGAACAGCCCCACTGGATCAGGCCATAGGCCCATCTAGTCCAGCTTCCTGTATCTCACAGTGGCCCACCTAATGCCCCAGGGAGCACACAAGACTACAAGAGACCTGCATCCTGGTGCCCTCCCTTGCATCTGGCATTCTGACATAACCCATTTCTAAAATCAGGAGGTTGCACATACACATCATGGCTTGTAACCCCTAATGGATTTTTCCTCCAGAAACTTGTCCGATCCCCTTTTAAAGGCATCCAGGCTAGAAGCCATCACCACATCCTGTGGCAAGGAGTTCCACAGACCAACCACATGCTGAGTAAAGAAATATTTTCTTTTGTCTGTTCTAACTCTCCCAACCCTCAATTTGAGTGGATGTCCCCTGGTTCTGGTATTATGTGAGAGTGTAAAGAGCATCTCCCTATCCACTCTGTCCATCCCCTGCATAATTTTGTATGTCTCAATCATGTCCCCCCTCAGGCGCCTCTTTTCTAGGCTGAAGAGGCCCAAACGCCGTAACCTTTCCTCATAAGGAAGGTGCCCCAGCCCCGTAACCATCTTAGTCGCTCTCTTTTGCACCTTTTCCATTTCCACTATGTCTTTTTTGAGATGTGGCGACCAGAACTGGACACAATACTCCAGGTGTGGCCTTACCATCGATTTGTACAACACCATTATAATATTAGCTGTTTTGTTCTCAACACCTTTTCTAATGATCCCCAGCATAGAATTGGCCTTCTTCACTGCCGTCGCACGTTGGGTCGACACTTTCATCGACCTGTCCACCACCACCCCAAGATCTCTCTCCTGATCTGTCACAGACAGCTTAGAACCCATCAGTGGTTCCCACACATTTAGCACTGGGACCCACTTTTTAGCATGAGAATATGTCAGGACCCACCAGAAGTGATGTCATGTTCAGAAGTGACATCATCAGGCAGGAAAAATTTTAACAATCCTAGGCTGCAATTTTACCCACACTTACCCAGGACTAAGTCCCATTCACAGTCATTGTTCAAAGAATATACATAGTAGCTTGTTAAAAGTACAGGTCTGTAACATTTCCCCAAATGCAGTCACTTAGCAGGGTATCCCTGCATCGCCTATATGCATCTGGGATCCATCCATGTGCCTCCCTCTCCATGAAATTGATTATTTGAAGTATAATCTAACATTTGCTAGAACTGGGTGTACTGGAAAGCAAACAGAATAGATGGACCAACGTTTGGATCACTTTTTAATGACACAGTGGACAAATATTCAGTTTATTATTGATTGCCCCCTCCAATCTTGTTGGAAAATAAAATATGGTGCAAATATTGTCTGTTTCTGCATACTATGTTTTTTCTCATGGATAATTTTTTTCAAATTCCTGTTGCAGATATCATCATTAATTATCCATTAATTATTACCAATTACCATTATCATCTTGTTACAGATATTGCTGATTCCTGTTCAGGAACGCAGATGAGTTTTCAGACAGGTACGTAGAAGAGAGATAAAAGCAACAACCTGGAGGGAAATTGTTAATATTGGCTTGAAAATTGCCCCTCGAGCAGCTGAGCTTATTTGCACTCTGTAGTCCACATGTGTGTATTAAAGGATCCTGAGCTTGTCCCTAGTAGGCTATTTCACAGACTGCTTGTGAGACACACTGTGTCGTTCACTTTATCAGTGGTTGCTTGCACAGGCTCTGATGGGAGAAGCAAAGCGGGGGAGCCAAAAACCAGGAGGAGGAGGTGGAGGTGATGACGGACCAACAGGACTTGTTCTCTCACGCACCTCCCTGTTTGGTTCCTCCATCCTGATCCCCCAGTTTGCTGTTGGTTCCACCCTCTGGCCCAACCCATCCCAACGTTTTAGAAACCAAAGCCTAGTGAACCTGAGAACATGCACTATGTGAGCCTTGTGGCATGTCAGGAACAGCTGTTTCCACATCTGCTTCAGATCCTATTGCACAAGGCAAGTGTGTGAGGCTTGATCATACCATGTTCTCACTGGTTGCTGCTGCACACTTCAGGGGTGAGGCAGGGAATATATTGGGCTTTAGGCCCATGTGGTGTGGCTCCGCTAATCTCTACCTAAGGCAGGTAAGGGTGGGCCTCTCGCTGAAGAAGCACACAGACCTCCACTTCTGCCACAGCAGTTGTCGTCCCCAAAACTTTGTGGCATCCTTGAGCATCCTTGGATCAGGATGGAGTTGAAAGTGCCAAAAAAAAAAACTCATGTACTTTCAGGCAATCCTACCAGATTCCCATATTATGGGCCTATAAAAATTACTGCTTTTGGGGGGGGGACCCACTTGTTATATTAGTTGGCCATCATAAAGCAGTAGCTTGCATACAGAGGTTTGTTCTCCAGTGACATTTGTTGTCTCTTATTTTTCATCCTCAGATGAGAGATTGAATCTTCTCTCTCTCACCGTGCTGGGACTGAGGGTTATTTTCTTCAAGAGTGTTGCTGTCAATCTATTACTCACCTTCCGCCTGTGGTCACGCTAAGGTAAGCATGGAGCTCATTGGACAAGGACAGGTTTACTGAATAGGTCAATAGCTTTGATAGAGACAGTCAGGCGCACAGTTTTTCCATGTGAATTTAAACATAGACTGGAAGATGACCTAGAACAGTGATTGAAACAGTGATATTCAACAGTGGTTGACATAGATGGAAAACTCTTCCAGGTTCTGCGGCTCTGTTTTTAGGGCAACTGTCCATAGTAATAAATTGTCTGTCCTCCTTCGTCCACTGGCTCTGCCTACAGATAGTTGCCTTAGAGACCCAGAACCTAGAAGAGTTGTTGAATGATTTTCAGCCGCTGTGCTCCAAACTCCGCAGCACATCTGTGGACCTTTGTGGCACATCAATGGGCCACTGGTTGAAATCGCATTTAGACTAATGGTCATGGAAATATATCAAATTACTGCCCAAGGTGTGAAGATGGCCCCTGGATTAAATGGTTTTAAAATAAGGATTAGACCAGCATTTTTCAACATTTGACCTCTGCCATACCATTTTGCATGGTCCACCTCTTGGAAGTACCATCAGAAGTAACTGGCAGTGATATCATCGCCAGTTACTTCCAGATTGAGAGGCCAGACAAGATACAACAAACACTGGTAAGAGGCTAAGGGTGAACAGAAGGGCTTTTTTTCTAGTGTGCAAAAAGCACATGCTGGAGTTTTGGCCACCAAGCTGAGCCTCCTACCACTACTTGTCACATTGTGTTGCTGGTCTCGCTATCAGGCAGCTGGGGTCTGGGGGTCCTGAGTGTACCACCAGTTGAGTACCATGAATACTACTGGTTGAGAAACATTGGATTAGACAAAAATGTAAGGAGGACAATGTATTGATACAATAGCTAAGGAGGTGTCCACGTTCAGACACAATATACTCCTGCATACCAGATTCCAAGGAGGGCTATTGCTTTCACATGGGTTCCTCATGCACATTTATTTGACTACTTTAGAAACTGGGTACTGGGATCAGATTGCACTTGTGGTCTGATTTAGGGGGCTCCTCTTATAATTAATGAATAAAGATATCTGGCGAACGAGATTAACTTCAATGAAAAGCAGAAACCCAGTAACTGCAAGCCTGTTTTCCTATTTCATCTCTTTCCTGCATGTAATTTTGTGCTGCTGTCTATGCCGTTCTTGTGTGTTGGCGTTTCCTGTTCTTGTAGAGGCTCTGCACCTTTTTAACCAAAATTTCTTCTTCTCTGCTTCCATTTCAGAAGTGAAGAAATAGAAACAATGGGAGTGAGATATTGTTAAAGAACACCCCAACACCACCCACCTGTTTTATATCCACCTCATCTGAAAGCCAACCTGGAGAAGATTGGCTGAACCAAGCTACAATTTTCCAGCATTTGCTCAAGTGAAGATTGCTAACTTTTATTCTTGCAAGAAACTTAAGAAGGGAATCAGAATGTACTTTTTTTTTTTTAAATCAGGCAACTATTCAACACATAGGAAGGTGGGGGGGGATGGCAAATCAACTTCCTGTGTTCTTCTGTATTATATTGTCTTCTAAGTGATCTACCAAAAATTCTGTATTTTACTGAATATTAAAGATATATATTCTTGAATTCTAATATATGGTGTTCATGGTTCTCTGGGCTTTTCCTGGACAATTGCTTTTCTTGTTGTAAGCCTCCTTGGGTAGCCCAATGTGTGGTAGAAAAGTGGGGTAAAAATTCTTTAAAAAATAAGAAAAAAAGAGGAGGGTAGATCAGAAACATTATGCAGGGGATGGACAGAGTGGATAGAGAGATGCTCTTTACACTCTCACATAACACCAGAACCAGGGGACATCCACTCAAATTGAGTGTTGGGAGAGTTAGAACAGACAAAAGAAAATATTTCTTTACTCAGCGTGTGGTTGGTCTGTGGAACTCCTTGCCACAGGATGTGGTGATGGCGTCTGGCCTGGATGCCTTTAAAAGGAGATTGGACAAGTTTCTGGAGGAAAAATCCATTACGGGGTACAAGCCATGATGTGTACATGCAACCTCCTGATTTTAGAAATGGGCTATGTCAGAATGCCAGATGCAAGGGAGGGCACCAAGATGAGGTCTCTTATTATCTGGTGTGCTACCTGGGGCATTAGGTGGGCCGCTGTGAGATACAGGAAGCTGGACTAGATGGGCCTATGGCCTGATCCAGTGGGGCTGTTCCTATGTTCCTAAACATGAATGTAGGTTTAGGATTACCACCCCTCCAGGAATCAACAGTGAACTCCAGGTGACTATCAAAAGCAATCCTGGAGATTTTACACAGGTCCTCCTGGGTTTAATATCATTACATCATGTTGGGGGGGGGGGATATCCAGGAATAATTTCAGTCAGAGCTAACAACTTTCAGGGCCATTTTATGGTGAGACCTTACAGTCCATGGGGAGAAAAGGGAACATCCACTGAATGTACATGTGAAACAGTAAACAAATATTCTGTATACATCTGACATGATTAAATTTAAATCCATTTCACCTTAATCTTAGCTTAAATTTTAACTTGAGCTTAAATTCAGCATTTAACCAGAATTTAAGTGCCAGGTGTCCAAGTGCTCATCTAGGTCCCAGATTCCACAGTGATCCAAGAGTGATGCTGCATTCAGAACAGAGGATAGGTCTATCCTGGGTAGCAGCTTCCAATCAACAGAAACATAAAATCACAACTGCTTGAGTGCAGTGGTCTAATGCAGATACATCCTTATTTCAGATAGCCTTTCAGAGCTATCCGAAAGGCCTCTAAACAACAGAAGGAATGGCAATAAAGGAGTTGTGGAAATGTGCTATTCTGAATTCCTTTTCAAAAGTAGCATCTGAAAAGTGCTCTGATTCCAAAGAAGTCTGTGACTTTCACATGAGCTTTTAATGGGAAGGATGAAAGGATTGGAGATAAACCTGGAATACTGGAATGTATTATCCAGCTGGACTTCATCCACTAAGGCAAAGATGGTTATCATTGAGAAGATCTCAAATTTTAAAGCTGGCATAGGTTTAAGGACAGTGCTATCAAATGACAAAGAACACACCTTTAATATTAATATTTGCTGAAATGCACACCAATCTTAAGATATGTTGAATGCATAAGCTTCAACAGTTTTGAATCATGCTCGGGGGAGGGCTGAGTACCAGTAATTTGCTGCTAAAATGAGAGATGACAGAATTGTGCTGCCCATGCAACACCCTCTAACCTAGAATCTCCAATACTGTGCAACAAAACACCCCCTCATCCGTGCAGCAGAAGAGACAAAACAAAACAAATTTTGTATCTAGCGAGTAATTAATTTGTGGAACTCCATGCCACAGGATGTGGTGATGGCATCTGACCTAGATGCAGTTAAAGGGGGATTGGACAGATTTCTAGAAGAAAATGTGTGATTACTAAAGCACTGCATGCATATCCAGGTTGCCCTCTTTGCTTGTGTCTTAGTATCAAGAACAGGGTTTATCTTTTCTCACATTCTCTGAGATCTGCCATGCCCCATAACCTTTTCTTTCTGCGGTGAGAAGATGTGGGGCTTACTCACACAGCACTGTTGTGCCCCATCTGTTGTTCAGTCCTGCAAAGATCCAGCCGTAACTGTACAAAGCACCACGCAATGATGACAGGATGAAAACAAATCAGGAAGGAGTTGAGGAATTTGAGGCAGAACAGGAGGAGATGTCACCTAATGGAGCAAAACTATCCAAACTGTCCTATGAATTATCATCTCGCCTTGAGGTGATTGTATTGTTTATCCATAGTCTTTGTCAGAGATTCTGAGGTTTCAGCTTTCCTGAACAAGAGGCCCACTTCAGTCCCTTAAGAATAACTCTAAATGGTGGGGAGGTGAGGCCAGGTGGGGATTATTTGTGAACGAAATGCACTCTGCACATGGCCCTTCTACACACATTCCTTTGCACAGGCATGCTAGCGCAGGGATATCAAACTCATTTCAGATAGACAGCCAAAGTTAGCATCCACTGTGCCTGCTTGGGGCCGAAAGTGACATCATTCAGCAGAAAGTGACATCATTCAGCAGATGATGGCCAGAAATGAGCATTTTGTTCTCACCTCAAACCTCATTAGCTGCAAATGACAGAAGAGAAAATGTGCAACTCTCGTTCATATTTTCAAGATATGAAACATCCCCATTATCATGCTGGGAGAGCCCAATTATAAACAGGGACGGATAAATCGCTTCTGGGTGCTGCATTTGGCTTGCAGGCCTTCTGCTTGACACCGCTGTGCTAAAGCAAGGTGGCTTGCAAGGAATCATTGAGGTTCATTTGGGAGCTTATTTTTCTTCTTCCAGCCTGCCGGCTTCCGTGACTCAAAGCATACTTGAGACAAATGCCCCACTGTGAATAGGGGAGGCAATGCAAAAAAGAATACAGATGTAGCTCAAACTGTGTTCACTGCTTTCGCTTGTTGCCCCTGACCTTAAGAAGGAGTGGGTGGGAGGAAGAAAGGCCGGCTTTGTCTCCTTCCTTCCACCCACTCTTCTATAAGCTTGAGATAAGGTTCAATTTACTTGTGAAATACAATGAGAATGAACTTGAACAGCGCCAACTAATTTTAAGAAAACCATCTCAAGGGGCAATTCTGTAGAATCCTGCTTGCATATGTCCTTGTTTATCTCCATAAACAAAGTTGCTCTGAGATTGGGATCATAGTTGGGGGGGGGGGGAGACACACAGGCCTTGGAAACAGAGGAATCCAGTTTCCTTTCTTGGAATTCTGAGGATGGGCTAAGGATGGTCTCTGTCCTAAAGCCTGGAGAGCCCTTGCAGATCCCCTGACTCAGCAAAAAACACATGCATCCCTGAAGGGGTCAAGACCGCCACAAGCCCACCATTGTCTGCAGCCCTGCAAAAATGTTGCACAAGGTTGCCATCTTTTCTCCAGGCAGGGCTCCTGCACCTTTATTGACTGAATGAAAGGCATAAATCAAGCAGGCAAAACTTTTGCTAGCAGTGAGAGGCAGTTGCTGCTTATAAAAGAAACAGAATGCTGTTAGACAAGTTGTGCAGGCAACAATTTTGTTTCAGCAGTACCCAGAGAATTCCCATCTGAGTGGCAAAGGGAAGGGAAAGGATGCCACAGAACTGCATAGCACTTATTTTTCACATATTTATATCACCCTTCTTCCAAGGAGCTCAGGGTGATCTACACGGTTCCTCATAAGAACATAAGAACAGCCCCACTGGATCAGGCCATAGGCCCATCTAGTCCAGCTTCCTGTATCTCACAGCGGCCCACCAAATGCCCCAGGGAGCACACCAGAAAACAAGAGACCTCATCCTGGTGCCCTCCTTGCATCTGGCATTCTGACATAACCCATTTCTAAAATCAGGAGGTTGCGCATACACATCATGGCTTATAACCCGTAATGGATTTTTCCTCCAGAAACTTGTCCAATCCCCTTTTAAAGGCATCCAGGCCAGACGCCATCACCACATCCTGTGGCAAGGAGTTCCACAGACCAACCACACGCTGAGTAAAGAAATATTTTCTTTTGTCTGTTCTAACTATCCCAACACTCAATTTTAGTGGATGTCCCCTGGTTCTGGTGTTATGTGAGAGTGTAAAGAGCATCTCCCTATCCACTCTGTCCATCCCCTGCATAATCCCCTCCATCCTCCTCTTATCCTCACAACCCTATAAGGTAGGTGAGGCTGAGAGTGACTGGCCCAAGGTCTCCCAAGAAGCTTCATGGCTGAGCAGGGATTTGAACCTGGATTTTCCAGCTCTGTCCAAATCCCAAACAACTCTACCATCTTGGTTCATGTATAGGAGATGGGGAAAAAGGTCAGGGGTTACAGACTGCTTAGAAGTTGCTGGTCCAGAAGAATCCCCCAAACACCAAGAGCACTTTGCATGGAGAATGGTGGCTAGGCATAATCAACAGTGAGAGGTTGCCACATGTGGACTCAGAGATAGCTCCTATGGCTGGAGGCCACATTTGCCCTCACACTGCTGCAATAGAAGCGTGTTATTCTGGTCAGTTTAGAAGGCTGTCAAAGGCTATGTGGTCTTCAAACCAAACCTCTTTATTAATACTGCAAACATGGAGATGGAAACAACAAGGGATACAAGAAGTGAGGTGTCCAATACAGCACATACACACTAAAGGGCAGCACAAACGTCGAGCAGATTCCTTCTATCAAGCTCTTACAAGATCTTGCAGACTCCTAAGCTTTACTCTTTGCAGATGGCTATTTTTTACTGTTCTCCAGAATGGAAATTTAAACTGTACCAACTGATCAAATGCAACAGAAATCAGGGCTGAGTGCTTTTAAGAGAGGCAATTTGGGCAGGGATAATTTGGCATGGCGCAGTGAGAAAAGCTGCATTGGGCAAAATTCTTTCTAACCCCACTGCTGAAAGGTTCAAAAACCATGCTCGTGTCACCAGATTCCAGGTCATTCTAAAGCTGGTTCGAGTACCTTAAACAGAAATACATCTGCTCACCAGTATTTGAGATTTACTTCTGAGGAACTGCATTTAGGACTGGGGTGCAAGGCAGAGAGTGACTTGGGCCAGGCCAGTCGGTGAATGAGGCTTTGCAATTCAGTCATCCCAGGTCAAAGGCCAAGACTTGATTCACAGGTGCTCAGAATCTTAACATAGAGCAGTTATTTTAAGCACTTTCCAACAGGTGTTCTCAACCTCTAATGTTGCTGTTTACAATAATTCTCAAAAATATCTTTTCTGTCACCCCCACCACCGCAGCAGCTAGACAAAAAGGCAGGAAAAAATAAGCAAGGTAGTCGGAGGAAAATGTGTCAGCAGCCAAATGGGTCAGAGCCAACCATCTCCCCTTCCGTGACGTCAGAAGCGTGCAACTTATCTAGGGCAGCGTTTGAAGCTCTTTCCGCAGAAACCATTTCCTCTAGAAAACAGTTGTTTGTCAAAAGCAGTGGGGAGCTTCAAAGTGGTGACACGTGGCCAAGCACATGTGGAAGGATGGGAGGTGGAGAGGTCGTTATACCACAAGCCGGGGTGCAGAAGGGGCTGGCTGGCGTAGAGACAGAGACCACAAAGTTAGCAGCTGAACTTCAGGTGCAACGATGGGGGAGAAAAATGCAGCTATCTATACCACCACCAAAGGACTAACAGAACTAAGAATAACTTTGCGGCTGCTTCAGTTGTGGGCAAGATGGAAGTGAGAAAAGGAGCAAGCCAATTTCCTGCCCCTTTTTGAATGGGTCACATTCATGTATTTGTCTTGGCAAATTCTGTCCATTTAATCACCAGGTGCCAAGTAGTACCAATGCAGATCTACACCCCCCCCCCCAAGTCTATGGAAGAAAGTTTTGGTGGGGTCCACATGGCAGGGGAAAGGTATCAGTGACCACCTTCCTAACCTTCTAAAGCTATACGTACAGCATACAGCAAACTGTATGTACAGTTTGTATCCACAGCCTTGGGTCTCACTTAGGTGCCATTCTGGAACCCAAGTACATCAAGGTCATGCTGGGTTAAACAACACATCTACTCTCCATTTCCCACTGGCCAGCTAGTTCCCCCCCCCACCCCCAAGAAGTGGCATTCAGTGGTTTAGTACCTCAGAATATGGAGCTTTCATTTGCTATTGTGGCTCACAGCCATTGTCAACTCCACCCTCCATTACAATATTTGTCTAATACTCTCCTAAAACAATCTAGGCCAGTAGCTATAATTAGTCTTATATGCAAAGTTGCACATTTAATCCAAAATAAATTATGCCAAAGGAACGAATGTATTTGCAAGTAACGAGGATGTGCAGACTTATGGGGGCTTACAGATTTGGCCTTACTTGGTTAATAGATTTCACTAAGAAGTGCCCACAAGCTTTCAATCCCTGCATAGTAACAATATGTGCTAAGCATGTGTTGCCCTTGAGCAAAAACACAGGTTCCTAAAATGGTCTGTGGCTATCTTGAATACGCCTCTACATCTTTCCCCCACTATCTGTCTCTCACATGCACACTCCCCCTGGCATCAAGGCCTTTATTAACATATCGCCTCTCAGGGAGGACACAATTATTTGCCTTGTTAATAAAAGCCTTGCTGCCTGGGGTGTGTGCATTTACATTAATGAATTGCAAAAGAAATAGGTTGCAAATGTTATCTCTATATATGAATAAACAGAGCACGTCAGGGAAAAATGCTGAACCAGAAGCTTAAGGGGCCACTCTACTGTGAGTGAATTCGAGATAGTCCTGTGAAAACTGTACTGTACTGATGTTTGGACTGGATCAGAATCCATAGTGATTGTGGGATTTGAATTGAATTCATGTTTGCACAAGGACCCATGTACCAAGGATTACAAGGTTCTCAGACACGAGCTTTGAATATCAAGACCTAAATGAAGAAGCATCTGTTTTATTTCCGGGAGTCCTTGGTACACTTTTCACAAACTTGAGGCAGAACTATTTCTGGAAATTTATATAGTTATGACATAAAGGCTGATAAATGGCAACTCACAGAACCAGACACCAGATGGCAGCAGAATAAAAGGAAAGAAATTAGAATTGTCAATCAACTGAGAAGGAAAAAAAACGAACAAGGGCATGTACAGCCAATCAACTGGAACCACATGTCTAGACTGAACTAAGTAAGTGTGGCATCATAGCATTGTCATGAAACCCTTGTTTGATTACTTGTGAGAAATGAAATCTGACTCTAAGCAACTACACACAGACACACCTCCACTCCTTTTCCTGTTCATCCAACCAGCAAGTGATTAAAGGCTGCAATCTTATACACACTTTCCTAGGACTAAGCCTATTAAAAACAGTAAGACTTACTTTTGAACAGACATCTGCAGGATTCTGCCATGAAACACTTGGCTTCTAAAGCATCTAGCTTTTATCATTGTCATCCAGGTGATAAAAGATTAACAGGTAAGTAGTACAACAAAAATGAAGAGCTACATATGACTACAGAGAAGCAGACAGACATGCTTACAAATGCATCAAGAGGGCCAAAAAAGACATGAAATCAGGCACAACATTTAGCCATGGAATGCAAGAAATACTATGGATGACTATTCCTATATGAATAATAGGACCCAAGGACCGTCACTATACCTCTCACATTCCATGACCATTTGGTCCCCTTGGCAGAAAGTCTAGGTTGCCTATATAAGTTCTAATAAACAGTTGTTTCTGCCTCAGTACCTTAAAATGTAAGTTAATGTTAATTCAACATGGCCAGAAAGTGACTGCTTTCTCTACTGCTGGCACCAACTGCACCACCTTCACTTCAAAGTTCTTGACTCCATTTTTGCTTTTTTTTTTGGGGGGGGGGAAGGGGAGCTGTCTCTTTGTCTGCACCCATACATACAGGAAGTGCTACTATAAGTGTGTGTGTATCTGATAAGGTGGGGTCTAGTCCATGAAAACTTATGATGAACATTAAAGGAATTTCTCCAGGATGCCTTTCACGGTTAAAGACATGGAAAAATGATCTCACCCCAAGTCCCAAGAAATCAGGCACACTGCACCACTTATTACTGAGAGAGAAAATACAAGAATCTAACAAAAATGGTTTATTGACGATCATGGAAGTGAAAGGCAATGGCCCTCAAGTTCACAGACTCATTCCAATCTCTGTCCTCTTCCCACCAGGGAACAAATTAAGTGTCCATGATGCACAGAGTGCCTTTTCAGTGAGGCAAAGGGTCTTCTGAAAACAAGAGCTCAGAACCTGTAAGAAGCAAATAAATAAATAAATAAATAAATAAATAAACATTTAAATTATGTTTGAAAATAGGGAAAAATGATGGATTTATTATCCCAAAAGGGTCTTCCATACTAAAAGCTCACATGTAAGCTTTTCAGACTATTCATGCTGCAAAGGCTAACCAGAGCTTTGAGTGACTGACAAGGCAGCAAGGTTACTGACCCAGGAATTAAACCTTCTTGGCTGGTAATTCCACCCAGTGCTCAATTCGTCTCTTCCATCCATATTCACAACAAAGACCAGGGCTTTTTTTCTAATGGAACGCGGGGGGATGGAGTTCCGGCACCTTTTTGCAGGGGCCCCTCCCCTTTGGAGGCATTCCAGGAGGGGGGAGCAAAACAGAGGCAGAGTAGACAGGCACAGGATTGGACTCTAAGGCTGCCATCCTATCCACAGTAAGCCCCATTCACTAAAGTGGACTTCTGAGTAGACATGCATAGGATTGGGCTCTTAGGCTGCAATCCTAGGCACTTTCCTGGGAGTAAGCTCCATTGACTAGAACGAGACTTATTTCAGAGTAGACATACCTAGGATTGGGCTCTTAATCCTGGCAGAAATATATATCTGCACCCGTTTTCACATGCTAAGGGCAGGTGAAAAGGGATTCTATGTGTGTACAACTTGCTGCCCAGCCTTGCCAGAGATCCTCCTCATCCTTCCCCCACAAGCATGCCCTCTGCCAGCCAGCATTTGCAGTTCCTCTCCAGCAATGCACAGCAGCTGCTCAGGGCAGCAGAGAACATACAATTGCATGCCAAGCGCCTTCCCAAAGACACAGAGTATTCTGATACCTGAATTAAACCATATTTAATCACTTGTTTGCAAAAATAGCTGTTTCTATGTGCACCTAAGGACCCCTTTCATGTAAGAATTCCTTTTTTGTTCTTACTCCCACAGTTGCTTAGAGTAATTTTACTACATGGAACTCATGTAAGCCATTTTTTTGAATCCATTCACTGCTTCCTCTCCTTGAAGTAGTGCCACACTACATACTACATGCTACAAGTGCACCTGTACAGTATTTTTCCCCATGTGTAGAAAAAGTAGCTAGGGGGAAGGGGATGTGGAAATGGACAGCCCAATCCTATGCATGTCTACTCAGAAGTAAGTTCATCTTTAGGGGGGAAGCACATAAAAAATATTTTATTTCTCCAATAAAAATAAATAAATAAATAAATAAAAGATTAACAAGTTGTGAGTTCCTGCGCCTTTTTTTTTCCACAAAAAAAGCACTGACAAAGACTATAAACTTACACTGTAGCTACATTCCAGAATGGCATACAGCACTCTGAGGTACTAATTGGCAACATCACCCCTTGGTAAAGATAATTATTTTCATAACCCCAACCTTATTGTGACCTTCAGGTCTCCCTCCTCTCTTCAGCTTCCCAAAGCACTGTGTGATGACCAAAACTACTCTCTAGCTTCAACTGTATGAGAATGGTAAGGCAGGGAGAAGTCAAGACAGAGAAAACATAACAAATTGTGATGTCTGCAGAGACAGGCAGCCCAATCCTTCAGGATCTCTGCACTGACACATTTGCACCACCCAGAGAACAAGCACTGCTGGCGGGGAGGCCTACACTGCCTCATCAATGCTGCAGTGGGAGCCCAGGCCACCAGCAGAACTCAGGTAAGAACCAAGTGGGGAGATGGGACCGGCAGGGGCCTCCTGCTTCTATCTCCCATGTAGGGCTTGGAAGCCTGACATGCGGCTTCTCAAGCCTGTGCCAGTAAAAGAGTTGGCAGACTCACGGGAACCCCACTGAGTTGGCTGGGGCTTACTCAGGGTATGGGGATGAATGTCTCCTTACTCTGAGGAGACCTCTGGCCTGCTTGGATCCAGTGATGGCTGTTTAGCCCGCTGCTCCAGTGCGAGATAGAACTGGGCCACTAGTTGGTCAATTAGACGATACTCAAGGTGTAGCCACATGCACTTTTGTCACGCTATGCCAATATGACCCTAAACTAACTGATATTTGAAGATTTACACTGCAATTAATCACCCAATGTTCTTCTATAAAACACAACTCCTGATTAGCACCTGTACCTCTATCAGCCCACAAAGTTGATGACAACAAGATGGAGGATGGTGCTGGCAAACAGAAAGTCAGCGAAAGCCCGTTCTGGTGAAATGCCTTGAAATTCTCCCTTGTTTTGTGGATTGATTTGGATCCTCAAGCAAACTAGAAACAGAAAAAAAAAATGCACATTATAAAGGTTTGCCTGTGAAAATACCATAGGATGCACAATGAGGAAAAAGTATAATTAAAAGATAAAGAACTAAGTTCAGACTTGCAAATACGCATTTCAAACAGGGTGGATGGAAGGCTTGTCATATGGTAAACATTATAAAGAAACTACTCCAGTTGCCTCCTGACTGCTACACCTATCTTATAAGAAACCATGTCCTGCATTCTCAGGTGCAGGTTGGCCAGAACCTTGTATCTGAGCAATGCAATTTTAGTTCTACAAATGTATTATCACAAGGTTGCCACTCAATTAACACTTTTAAAATTGTCACTATTCTGCCAAATCCACCACTTCCGCCCCCCAAATTGGAGAATGATAGGGAATTTTTCAGAGTTGAGTGACATTAAACAGAACTTCTCCTCTCCCTGCAAGCGGGACAGAAACCACAGCTATTTTGGAGTCAAAAGATTTTGATGAGCCTCTGAAACTCCATGGCACCATCAACACCCTGGCCACGCTGTCCACTTAAGGAAGGAAGAATAACTGGTGCTGAACATAGTTCCTCCCCTTCTCCTGTTCTCACAACAACCCTGTGAGATGGGTGAGGCTGAGATAGAGTGAGAGTGGTCCAAGATCTTCCAGGAAGCTATATGGCTTGCAGAGACTTGAACCTGGACTACCAAGATGCTGTCCTGACACCATGGACACCCAATCAGGTCACCCACCTGGCACATGCTTTACAGTTGATCAAGGCTGTGCCCTGGTACTAGAAAGTGATGCCAGGCTTGAGAAGACCCATGGTTGTCATAAGAACATAAGAGCCCTGCTGGATCAGGCCAAAGGCCCATCTAGTTCAGCTTCCTGCATCTCACAGTGGCCAACCAGATGCCTCAGGGAGCACTCAAGACAACAAGACACCTACATTCTGGTGCCCCTCCCCCCAAATCTGGCTTTTGAGGTAGCTTACCTCTAAAACCAGGAGGTTGTACATACCTACTGTGGCTTGTAACCCATGATGGACTTTTCCCCCAGCAATTTGTCCAATTCACTTTTAAAGGCATCTAGGCTGGATGCCATCTCCACACTCTGTGGCAAGGAGTTCCACAGACTCATTACACGTTGGGTAAAGAATTATTTTCTCTGCACTAACTGTCCTGACACTCAGTTTAGTGGCTGTTCCCTGGTTCTGGTGTTGTGTAAGAGGGAAAAGAGCGTCTCTCTATCCATTCTATCCACCCTCTGCATCCTTTTGTATGCCTCAATCATGTCCCCCCTCAGGCACCTCTTTTCTAGGCTGAAGAGCCCCAAACACAGGAGCCTCACCACCACTGACCATCTCGGTTGCTCTCCCCTGCACCTTCTCCAGTTCCACTGTAACCTTTTTGAGATGTCATCTGGGCCAGATGCCATCCCCACAACCTGTGGCAAGGAGTTCCAGACTCAGGACATGCTGGGCGAGGAACTATTTCTTTAGCGCGTCCTAACTCCTCCAATGCCCTTTCAGTGGCTGCCCCCTGGGTCTGGTGTGGCGAGAGAGGAAAAAAGAGCATCCCTCTGTCCATCACCATATCCTGTGGCAAGGAGTTCCACAGACACTCCCTTTCAGTGGCTGCCTCCTGGGTCTGGTATTGGGGGGGGGGAGGAGAGCATCCCAGGGAAGAGCAACAGCAGCCCTCTAGCTCTCTTCCTCCCTTGCAATGGTGATGCTCCTTGTCACAGCAGCAGCCAGCATTCTCCTCCTGAAGCGGTTGCCATGGGTGACACTCGGGTTCGGATGACTGCCCCCTCCCCGCACGAGAGCTGGACCACCGCAGAGCCACGCCCCCTCCAACGCTTTCAACGGTCCCGCGAGCGGTCGCCATGGCGACGGCGGCCCTCACCGCCCAGGATGAAGCTGCCCACGGCGGAGATGAAGCCCGAGAGGAAGGAGTTGAAGGGGAAGGTGCCCACGCCGAGGCAGTAGCCGAACTGCAGCGCCCCCGTCAGCATGACGTAGAGCAGGTAGGCGTCCAGCACCTTCAGGCGGCTCGGCGTCCCGCTGCCGTACTCGGCCAGGAAGCGGCGCACCACCGAGCCCACCGAGCTCGCCCCGCCGCCCGCCGAGCCCCCAGCCGCGCCTGACATCGCCGCGCACACGCAGGTCCTCAGCACTGAGCTGGCCGGAAGCGCTGGCTCTCTTCCGGCGGCGCATGCGCAGAAGGCCGTGCCCCGCTCTAGCGCGCGCGAGCTTTCATTTTTTTGACCCCAAAGCCGTTCCATAGTCATAGTTGTGTTTCTGCGCATGCGCCGAATCTACTCAGGCGCATGCGCACAAGCCTATTCTGAGGCCAAAGGTGCCATGCGTGGTATGGGCAGCGTTGTGCGCATGCGTAGCATACGTCATCACTCACCCACCCTACACTGAGCTAGAAATACTACATTGCCCAGGCTACGCTTCTTTAGGGAGTTAATATTTTTAAATTAACTTCGCGTTTCAAGTTTCCTACGGAATGGAAGCGATCCGTGCGCATGCGCGAACTGCTGAATGGCGAGGTGACCCGGTGCGCATGCGCGACTTCATCCAAGCCCTTGACTCTCTACTGGCCAGAGGGTAAGCGTGGGGACATGTGCGCATGCGCACTGAGAGGAACCCATTTGCAGGTAACAGGCGTGGATGAAGGCTTGGCTTAAATACTCTAATAGAAGGGCATGCAAAACATATACCCCCTTCTGCGACCCCCCTACCATATTCCTTGATGTGTGCGCGCCTCAACCTCAGCCCAGGGCCTAACCTACCTTACAGCACAATCCTATGCATGTCTACTCAGAAGTAAGCCCCATTGTTGGAGTTGGGCTTACTCCCAGGAAAGTGTGCCTAGGATGCCCACTAACATAAGTGTGCTTTATGCCCACTAACTGCATTGACTGAGCACTATTGGCACTCAGATTCGTGGTCCTGAGAGCAGCCAGTCATGGGGGGGGAGGGAAGGACACTCTGCACATGCTCAGAAACACTCTCCTCCCAACTTGGATCTGTAGAGAGATGAATGGCCCACCTGCTGAGCACTAATTGCACTAAACATTAATTGCACTAAAAGCACTGAGATTCGCAGCGCTGAGAGCAGCCAGCCATGGAGGGAGGGAAGGATACTCTGCACATGCTCAGAAACACTTTCCTCCCAGTTCTTCTCTGATTACGAAGCTGGGGGAGGGTGCTGACCTTCCAAATAAAAGCCCCAATCGCAGCTGCTGATCCTGCTCCAGCGCTTCACATGTTTCAAGCATAGAAGGTCCCACTGGCTTCCTTTTTGCAACAAAGCCCGCCTCCCCAGAGCTGTCAATCATCCTAGTCCCCACCCCCCGCCAGCGACTCCTCCCCCCTTTATGATGCTGCCTCCTCATCAGGAAGGCAGAGAACCCTCCCTCTCCTCCCTCCTTTCTCCCCAGTCAGCCAGCCAGCGAGAGGAGGCTGCTGCGCTCTCCTCCGGAGGCTCCTCCTCTGACCCCCCCTTCCCTTACATAACCCACCAGGGAGGTTATACAACCGGCCTTTCCCCTTCTCTTCCCCCTCCATTCATAAAATGTAAACCACGCCCCTTTCAGCTGCGTGGCCACGCCCCCACGCGCTAGCTCCACCCCTTCCTCCATTCACACACGCCTTCTTCCTCACCAGCTGTTGTGATGTATTCCTTCTTGGGGAGCCATGGAGGAAGACCTTGAGCACTCGTGAGTTGGCTACAGCGCTGTGCGCCTGGCCTGATCTGCCGTGGAAGCACAGTGTGCGGGGGGGAGGGGCATGGGGAAAGTGTTGCATCAGTGGGAGTAACTGTGAACTTGCCCCAACAGGTGCTATTTTCATCTTGCATTTTGGGGTTGATTATTTTTCTCTTAATTATGCACTGGAAGTTAAGCCATTTCTGCCCAACGTTACATAAATGCAACAGGGATCAAATGCATACAAGTGCTGGGCAGAAATGAGTTTTAAGGAGTCCTGAACTGGTAGTTTACCCTGGTTTTATTGCACAGGTGCTAGACTATGTCTAGGGGGGTGCTAACCTTGGGGGGGAAAGCCTAGGAGGCTGGGTGGGTTTTACAGGGCTTGGGGGGAAAAGCCTAGGAGGCTGAGTGGGTTTAACAGGGCTGTTTGGGGAGGGTAATGGAAATGCATCATTCCAGCAAGACTGAGCATAAGAAAAGCCTGGCTGGCTCAAACCAAAAGCCCATCTAGTCCAGCCTCTGGTATCTCACAGTGGCCCACCAGATGCTTCGGGGTGCACACAACAGGAGACCTGTGTTCTGGTGCCCTCCCCTTGCATCTGACAGTCTGAGATTGGGATTAAGGTTTCAGTTGTATGCATGCTGACCTGAAAATAAGTGCCACTGAACCCTATAGAACTTCAAAGTATATATAGAAGTGCTGCAAAGCTGCTTTTGAGCACTGAGAAAAAGCCAGGGCTGGTAGCAGGGTTGCTAACTGTTCAGGATAGCCCTCACATCTCCAGGAATCAGCATGACTCTCCAGGTCATTGCTGCATGCAATCCTGGAGATTTTAACAAGACCTTCAGGAATTTACATTACATTACATCACACTGGGGAAAACCATCTGGAGGGAGATTTTTCAGCTGGATTTGGAAACCCTGATGGACTAGAAAATAAATACACAAAGTTGGTTGAAACTTACTGAGGCAGGCAAGATGGGGGATGAAGGTGTGTTGGGAGAGGAGGTGGTAATGAAATTGGGCAGGTAGTTAAAGGAGTTTATTTAAAAACAGGAAGCACACGAAAGGGAGGCTTGCAAGGGGGAACTTAAGGCCTGGGTGTCTGCAGCCTTGTAATTGAAACTCGGTTTCAGCTAGCTCTACTATGTGAGTTGTTTTCTGTGCTGGGCATGTGTCTAGGATGTGCACTTGAAAGTGAGCAGGCTGCCTTAAGGCAAGAATTATGAAATATAATAATTGAAGATTATGCCCAATCAAAGTTGTGAGTTGTTGGATAGAAGAAGCTAGGTCTGTGGACTTGTGTGGAGTAGGAGAAGGTGTCTGGAATGGGTTTTGGGTTACCTGTTCTTTCAGTCAAGCTCATGATTGGTGTCAGTGGTGTCTACATTGTCCCTGTTTCAGGGCAGCAGGTGGGCTGGGTCAGAAGTGACTCAGCAGAGATGGGGGAGAAGAGTGACTCAGCAGACTCTCTGCCTGTCCAAAGATCATACAGGGCTGCCTTGTTTTGCTAAGTTCTCCTTTGTTCAGGGGGTGGGGTTAACGTTTGCAATCTTTCTGATGCAACCATTTTCGATATTGATAGGCTACCCTGGCATATCTGACAAGTTAGGACATGGCTGAATCTGGTGCTGTGTGCTAGTAATAGCTGCTTATTAAGTTCCTTTGTTCAACTTGGGGCCGGTCAGTGCTGAGAGGAAGAACCTTCTTGGTTGTGGCTCCCCAAATGTAGAATTCCCTCTGACACCTTGAGCATCAAGTTTCTAACCTGGGGGAATGTGGTATACAAATGTTCTAAATAAACAAACAAACTTCAGAAAAGGGAGAGCACCAAAGTCCTTGCACAGGATCTGGGTGCAAAATAGTGGCTCAGAGGTGGAGAAAGGTGCAAACTGGTTGTTTGGGGTAGAATGAAGCCAATTTCCTACTGCATTCTGTGGCCCATATACTGCGAGTATACCTGTGGGTGAGCTGACTGAAATCTATATCTGAGTTACTATGGGTCAGGGATTTTAACTGCCTCATTTGCATGGGGTGGGGTAGCCTTCGTGTTGCTGCAACTGATGTTAAGCAGTTGGTTTTAGAAACCCTCAAAGATCTCTTTGCGGATCTCAGTCTATCTTCTAACCCCTGTTTCAGAGAGTTCAAATTGTGCTTCACACATTAGTAGAGTAAACCTTCCAACCTGTAAGGTTGGCCAATATGGCAGTACCTCTTACTGTGGAATATGGCTTTTTCTCATTCAGTTGACCAGCACTGCAGGTTCATTTTTCCCCTTTCGCCAACACTTCAGGCTGTATATTGATCCACATTTCTTTATGTTTGTCTTCCTCTCATAGGGCCCAAGGCTGGTTGGGTAACTGGCTACCTGCCTGGCGTCCCACCTCCATGTCCCACCTCAAGAATGTGGAAGCTCGGATCTTGCAGTGTAAGGGTTGTGTGCATGTTTGGTGGGGAGGGGGGCTCTTTATCTTTCTAAATGAGTCTCCCTACAGGAGCTTTAAGATATTATTTTGCTTCTTTCACTTGGAGCAGTCAACATATTTCAGGACATAATTCAAGAACATGCAAACCATACTATGTTTTCTTTTTTGGGGGGTGCGGGGTCCCCTGTTTTCTCGGTAATACTTACTTTGGACTACTTTTAGTGATTGTTGCTTCCCAAACTAATTTGTAACTCATCAACACTTTTAGGGACTAAGGACCCAATCCTGTCCAACTTTCCAGCACCAATTCAGCTGCAGTGCAACCTGGGAGTAAGGGAACAAATATTCCTTTATCTCGAAGATGCCTCCATGATTGCCTCTCCACCACAGGATGCAGTTCACACCCTGTTGGCATGGCTGTGTCAGTGCTGGCAAGTTGGATAGGCTTGGGCTCTAAAAGAATTCCCCCCAGGGGAAAGGGTTTTATTCCTTATTTCTGCCATCTCTAGTATGTGCCTTGGCTTGCTTCTTGGGTCATAAGACTACAACAATTGCCAAAATACTAGCAGATGTTAATGGAGAGGTTCACAAGCAAAGCTGTGTGGAGTGAGCCCTTTCCAGTTGTTTGTCTTCCACATCAAATGTTTTAGAGGCATGCCACCTCTGGACCTGAAATGTCCTTTCTAGTTTTCATGGCTGTTACCTAGTCATGTCCTTAAAATTGTCATAACTGATTAACCTTGTGAGTTTTAATAGGTTGTTTAAATCCAACTTGGGTCCTTTTTAGGAGGAGAGAGGTGGGGTAGAAATATAAGTAAATAAATCTTTGCATATGGACAAAACAAACTTAAGCATGGTAGAAAGGCCCGTCTAGTCTGGTATCCTGTTTCCCACAGTACTTGCCTCTGAGAAGTCCACCAAGCAGGAGAGGAAGCGCACTTCTTTCCCACTACTGGTCCTCAGCAAATGGCATTAAGGAGGCAAACTGCCACCGAACCTGGAAAGAGCACCAAACTGTTATGCCTTGTAGTCAATGATAGACCCCTCTTCCACGAATTGGTCCAATCTTCTTTGAAAGCCACCCAAGCAAATAGGGTGTGTGTGTCTATCCCTTCTTGGTAAGAAAGCACTTACTTATGCTTTGCATAATCTTTCCTTTCCCCCTTCTTTTCCAGGCCTCCAGAACCGATTTGTGGCCCGGTATATATCCCTCCCGAGCCAGGCCAAGATCTGGACCGTGTCACTGTCTCCAGAACGGGGCAAGGAACGCACCCCCCTGGTGATGGTGCATGGCTTTGGCGGAGGCGTGGGGCTCTGGATCCTCAACCTGGACCAGCTGAGTGCCCGTCGCCCTCTCCACGCCTTTGACCTCCTAGGCTTTGGACGCAGCTCTCGACCTCACTTCCCCCAGGATGCCCAAGGGGCTGAGGAGGAGTTTGTGAGCTCCATTGAGGCCTGGCGCCAGGAGATGGGAATCCCTAACATGATCTTGCTGGGCCACAGCCTGGGAGGCTTCCTGGCAGCCTCCTACAGCTTGCAGTATCCAGATAGGTGAGCCTATGCCCAAAGTGTACCTTTTGCTTCATGAATGTCGTCATGGTAGTTCCAGACACGGTCCCTTCCCGTGGTGACTGATGGCCCAGTCCTAGACCTTGTCATGCACTTGTCTGAGAACGGAGAGATTTCCTCTTAAAACAAAGCCATGCAAACAGCAGAATGGTTTCCTTTATTTTTCCTCCCCAGGGAGGTTCATTTGGTGAGAATTCATTTCTTTTTGCCAGCAGCCAAGGACTTTTTCACTGCTTCCTGAAGCCAGAGCTTATCTGCTCCTCTAATTTTAATTGTGCTGTTTCATTAAATGTTTCCCCATTTTGATTAACTACCTCTAGAGTATTCATTCATAAGGATAGGGTATAAGTGATGTTAGGTAAATCAATACGTGTTTGAATGTATCCCCACAACAAAAATAGCAAGGCTCCCTTTGCATAAAAAGCAGAGATACTGGGAGATGCTTGGTTCTCTGATGTGCTAGTTTTCTTAAATGTGCGTTCCTTTGGTTTTCAATAAAGAAGCATCAAAAATCATTGGCTGTATTTTTCCTACTGGTCTACTACCATTTCAGCTGCTTTTCACTTATCTCTTAAATCAGGGTGAAACATCTGATCCTGGTAGACCCTTGGGGCTTCCCCATGCGGCCAAAGGATCCGGATCAGATCCGAACCCCTCCAACCTGGATCAAGGCTGTAGCAATGGTGCTGGGACGGTCCAACCCTCTGGCTGTGCTCCGAGCTGCCGGGCCGTGGGGTGAGTGGAGTCTGCAAGATGGTTAAGTGGAGTTGGAAGCAGTGAGGAATAAGCTGGAGAAGGTGCAGGAATTGGGGATTGTAGAATTGGTTAAATTTACTGTGCGGACATTAACAATTTATAGGGACCTCTTCCCTGTCCCTGAGGCCTAGTGTGACTTGCGTGTGATGATTTGCATGTAGGTTTTAGGCAAGTCTCCACATGTAAGTGACTCATTTATAGCATCAGCTCTGTATGTTGTTTTACAACATAACAGAAGCTTAAATATTTATCAATTTATATCCTGCCTTTCTGCCCCAAAGGCACCCAAGGTGGCTCACTATGATATGTGTGTTTGTATTAAGCATATTTATATATCTCAATAAGATACAAAAATAAGCATGACAAAACCTTTGCTCTCCCTCCTCAAAAGCTAGGTGACTCAGGAATGTTTTTAAGCCTTGCCAGAACTGCCACAGAGGTCAAGACCCTTTGGAAGCATTTTTCAATGGTGCAGTGCCACAACAGAGAAGGCCCTGTTTCTCGCTCCATCCCCTTTACCTCAGATGGTGGTGGATCTCTTAGCAGGGCCCTCTCAGCTGATATAAGCTGGGCTGTATGGGGGTAGGCGATTCTGAAGGTAGCCTGATCCCAGGTCATACAGGGCTTTGTAGGTCAAAACAAGTACCTTGAATTGGGTCCGGCAGCTGGTTCAGCTGCTGGAGCAGTGGCCTGACAGAATCAAACCACTGATCTGCAGAAACCACACGAGCTGCCGCATTCAGAACCAGCTGCAGTTTCTGAACCGTCTTCGGGGGCAGCCCCACGTGGAGCTCTGCTAAAGATGAGCTGCTGCCTGGGGGTGGGGGACGCAGCATTCGTGGAAAATCGTCTGCTTTACATGTGGGAAATACAAAGTTTGACCCCTGACTCCTCCAGTTGAATGACTTTAATCGTGGCAGAGCTAGGAAAGGTTGTCTGCCCAAGATACTGGAGAGCCACGGGCCATTGAAGGACACAGTGCTGGGTAAGATGGGCCAGTGATCTGGCAGAGCAAATATTTTTGTATGCTAAGATCCCCGGCTCAGTCCCAGCATCTCCGGTTGGAAGAATTACAAGCAGTAGGACTAGAGGAAGGAAATGGAGAGCATTTTTGGTCAGACGTTGGAGCCTAGAAGAGGAACTGATGATCCAGTTCAGTGTAAGGCGGCATCATAAATGAGAAGTTTGCTACCTCTGTTTTTTTTCAGTGGAGGAGAGGGAGATTAGCACATCGAAACTGCATCATGTGTGATGCAACTCTAAGGGTGGGGACCTATTCTTCGCTTCCTTAAAAGTGAGTTCCATTGACATGTGGGAGAAGTTGGGCTTCATAGCTGAAAGAAAAGCTGCTAAAGACCCTTTGGATTGGGGTAGATTTAAAAACACATCTCAGGAGAGAGTTTCTTATCCATCTCTTACTGTGAGAGGGCCGTAAATGACTTTGAAGTCATGAGCATGAGCATGAAGTCAACGGCATGAGCCCATCCTCTGTGTCTGGCCTTCCCTCTAGGTCCTGGGCTGGTGCAGCGCTTCCGTCCAGATTTCAAGAAGAAGTTTGCTGACTTCTTTGACGATGATACCATCTCAGAGTACATCTACCATTGCAACGCCCAGACACCCAGGTGAGGGCACGTCTCCTCCTTTTTGACCCCAAGAGGTAATGTGGGCACCACAATCTTCAGGTTATCTTCAGGGTGTGTCCTGGGGAAGTGTTCTTTGGAAGCTTATCGGGAGTTGCTCACTGAGAAGCTTGATCATAGTAGACGGCCTTTCTGAAAAACAGCTTGCGTGTCACTGTGCCTTTCCCCCCATACTGTGTATTTGCTGGAGAGCTAGGTGTCTTCTAAGGCAAGTGGAAGGTTGACTGGTCCACTCAAGGGGACTTGAAGAAAACCAGTAAAGGTTGCTGACTTAACGAATGGCTGCTATCTATGCATGGTTACTTGCCTGCATTGTGGGGCAAGTTGTATATCTCTAAACCTCTCCGTTTCCCCAGCTGTAAAGTGGGACTTTATGCTTAAGGGTTCTTTGCACCTCTTACTTTGATATCTCAGCAAGTCCTTCAGCCAAGGAAGTGTTGAAGTCCTGTGGGCCCAGTCCTAAACTGACCCTGCAGTAAAACACGTTGATGGCACCCTCAGAATAGAGAGCACAAGCACTGGGCCTGTGCCAGTTGGGTACTGGACTCAGAGCTGGCAGAAGGATGCAGCACTGCTGGGGGTAAGGCATTTGGGGGCAGCAGTGCAGCCTTTGGGGGAGGTGGGAGTAGGGGTGGGGTGGGGGAAGAGGAGGTAGGATCAGTTGAGCTCTGCCCTGCCATATCATGAATTCTGTGTCAGGCTGGAAGGCCCAGCACGGAGTCTCTCAAGTCTGAGCAGGTAAAACAGCTGACACAGGCTTAAGAAGCCCCATTGTGGGGTGTGGGGCTTTTCCCAGGGAAAGCAAAACTCACAATAAGGAGCTTCCAGTTAGCTGAATTTCCACAATTGCTGCAGAATGACTGCTGGCTTACAAAATGGAGCCTGAGCTAAGCCCCTGATTTTAACCAATTTGTCACAGCCCCTAACTCTGCTTCTTTTCCTCCCTGCAGTGGCGAGGCAGGGTTCAAGGCCATGACGGAGTCATTTGGCTGGGCCCGGCGCCCCATGTTGGAACGCATCCACCTTGTGCGGAGAGACTTGCCGATCACCCTCATCTATGGTGCCAATTCGTGGATTGATACCAGTACGGGGGAGAAGGTCAAGCTCTTGCGCCCAGGGTGCTACGTCCGCGACATGGTAAGAGCTCTGACTTGATGGGGCAGAGTCGGGCATGGTCGTGATTGTTTTTTTCATTCCTCTTCTAGTGCAGAATTAATTTGAAATCTGTTCATGCAAAATGAGCAGTTAATATGCCAGTTCTTGCTTGATAAAACAGCTTGGATGAGTTAGTCGAGTGGGAGCTTTGCTCCGTATCCCACTACCACTTGGGGTACGATGACAGGGACAATTCTGGATGGGAGCAATTTTGTCGTCTCTTGTCCCAGCCTCTCTGGTCCCAGTTTTCATACGCAGAGTGAAGATGGCTTTGTTTCATCATGTGTCTAGCCTGAGTCAGAGACATAACTAGGGCGGAGCCTAAGAGGGACATGCCCCCTGTGCTACACTAAGGGGGGCATATGATTGTCCCTCGAGCTCCGTCCTAGTTATGGAGGAGATGCTGGAGGCTTGCCCCCCTTCCTTCTCTTTCAAAGAGGAGCACTGTTTTACACTATTGGAAAGATAGTGTAAAAAGTAGAAAACAGGATGAAGTCATGCTATGAGCTGGAACTAAAGTGGTCCAATGTGATCTGCAGCTGAACCCGATCCCTGTCTGTCTTTCCGCAGGCGATTCCGGGTGCCTCCCACCACGTCTACGCCGACCAGCCCCATGCCTTTAACGCCGCTGTGGAAGAGATCTGTGACTCTGTGGACTGATGTGAGCCAGAGAAGGAAAGAAACATCATTTTTCTTCAGACCTCCCTCCCAGCTGCTGGGACATGCACAAGGCCCTCTGTTGTGTGCCCCCCCAAGGAGTGAAGACGCCAACTCCTCTCGAGTTGGTCGGAAGTCGGTCTTGGAGGATTCTCTCCCTGCTTCCCTCCCTTGACTTGCCCCTGAATCTTCCCTCTACTTAAAGGTTGCAGGCCGCCTGCGTTGGGTTAATCCAAACTCTAATCATTTTATTTTGTCCTAATTTCCTTTGGGTCCTGGTTTGCTTCATGTGACCTCCCTTTGTAATTCCTCATTCTGGTCCTCGTCTCTCCCATGCCCAGCAACTCTCCCCTTCCTCACTCTCCTTTGACCTTGGCTCCCATCAGTTGTGCCCTTGCTATACCATCTTGTGGTATTTGTATTCCAGAAAGCGCCCCTATAACTCGCATTGCTACCATGCTGGAATGATGTCCGATCTGTTGCAGTTGCCAGTTTGCTGTAGGATTTATTTTCTTCTTTATATGAAGTGCTATCAGTGATCCAACTGTCTGAGACTATCTGGTTGATGACGTGCAACGGCCTCTCCTTCATGGAGAAACAGAATCTCTGCCTAAATCAAGAGGCAGCCTTTGAGGGGGCATGTGGAATCTTCTCCTTTAAGGGTGTGCACATTTTGAGCATGCAGTGAACTGAGGAAGTGGGGTATGTTATGTTTGCTTGCCACTGGGAGAGCATGAACACCATTGGGCAAAAAATCTTGGCCATTGCATGTTGCTGTATGACACCATGGGAAATCTGTTTATGATCTCTTGGTGTCAAATGATGTGCAGTTAACCAGCTGGTAACGGAAGCCCCAAATCAGTGGCTCATGTAGGGCTTTGGTGGTTGGGACTGAATGGAAATTCTGACCCCCAGTTTTACTGGGGGTCTAAAAAGTAGAAGGGGTTGTAGTGGCTCTGGTGTGATCACACATTCACATGCTGGGCAGTCACATTCTTCCTCACTGGGTGAAGGCTCAGAAAACGCTCCAAACTAGGGAATTCATAGCTTCTCAGTAAGAGATGGTCCTCCTGACCCTCTCAGCTATGGATCAGGAAAGTAGCCTGGCTGACATCCTTCACCAAGCAGAGCTGCTAACAGCTCAGTTCCCAAGCACAGCTTCAATGTTGTAATGATGAAAGATAGTCCTGTGTGGCATCTCAGCTGGCCCTGCTGGTGGGAATTTCACTTTCCAAAAAAGGAAGCTAAGGATAATTGTGTTATCATTAACTGCAGTCAGTTAAGTCATCTTGGTTTAAGCTCACATACTTTTACCCCAGAAGGGGGAGGTGGTTCAATTCCTGCAGAATCTGAACTTGCTAGCAACTGCTCTTCCTATCGGGGCATAGGGACTGAGAAGGTTCCACTCTTCTCACTTGCTAACGCCATCTAGTGGTTGCTAAAATCTCACATGTTCATGCGCACATCCTACCACTTAAGAAGGGGAAAGCCCTGTTTTCATTGTTTTCTTTCTTTGCTAAGCGAAGAGGTTAATTTTCATTGGGCCCCTGGATCTCACTCCCCTGCTGCATGAGGCCTTGGCTGAGGTGGGTGGAGGTATGATTGACAGATCTCCTTTTTCTCCTTGGGCCTCCTGGGAGCTGTGGCCTTGAGTTTTCATGTGTGTATCTGCTTAACGGTGCCATTTTAATACTCTAACATAGGATGCGGGAGGCTGTTTGATCCTGGCTAAGTCCATTCCTGTGTGGTGCTTTGAATAGAATTTGCCTTGATTTGTACTAAATTTTGTATGTTTAATAAAGAGAACAGTTATTTAAAAGCAAAACTGAGCCACTGTCTCTGCATTTTCGTATTTTCTGCTTATCTTTCTCTGCTGTGTTGATGCCTCTGCTGTTGACGCCTCACTTCTGAGAACTGAATTTTCTTTGACAACATAGAACTAGATATGTCAGTGTCCAGAGTCTTACCTGAAATTTGGGGGGTTTTGTCCTGTCCTGGTTTCTAGGAGGGTTGATGGCGATGGAGGCATTTTTGCATAGCTGCTGAGGGAACAGGAACCACCTCTGAGTCCATAGCCTTCAGGTGGCCATATTGGCATAACTCCTTTGGGCAACAGAGTCACTCTATCATTGCCTCTATTAAGAACCCTGCTGGATCAGGCCAATGGCCCATGTAGTCTAGCTTCCAGTGTCACTTATTGGCCCACCAGATGCCTTGGGGAGCACACAATAAGATACCTGCATCCTGGTGCCACTCTCTTGCACCTGACATTTGGAGACAGCCTAATTCTAAAACCAGGAAGTTGCATGTGTCCATCATAGTTTGGAACTTGTGATGGACAGAAATCTGTCCAATCCCCTTTTCAAGGCATCTAGACCAGGCACCACCACCACATCCTGTGGAAAGGAGTCCCACAGACTAATTACCAACTGAGTAAATAAATATTTTGTTCTAATTCTCCCTACACTCAATTTTAATGGCTATCCCCTGGTTCTGGGGTTGTGTGAGGGAAAGGAGCATCACAATCCCCTGCATAATGTATGTCACACACACACACACACCCCACCCACCCACCCGGGTGCTTTTTTTTTCCCTAGACTGAAGAGCCCCAAACACTATAGCCCTTCCTCATATTCCCTACTGCAAACCTGGAGCAGGGTGACAAGATGTGATAACCGCAAAAGAGGACAAGGCAGCCTAAAATGTGGTCCGTCCAAGAAAATGTAGTAGGGCATGACTAAATAAAAGCTAAAATCACTCATATTGATTTCATGAGGTTATAAGCACTATATTTAATATAAAATTAAAAACTATCTTCATAATTTATTACACATAATTAATATACAAGGCTATGTGCTGCCTGCAGGGGCCTGCTCACAGGGAAAAGGAGGACATTTAAGTTCTTTCCAGGATATGAGGATAAAAAAAAAGACATGTCCTAGAAAAAGCAGACATCTGGTCACCCTGACCTGGAGGGACCCTGAAACCTGGAGTCAGTCCTGGTCTCTAGCAGAAGTAGTAATGCACCCATGTACCAAAATGAGCAAAACCAGGGGGCACCAGGCTGTTTTGTGAGCTCCTGTTCACTAGATAGTGGTCCATCAGGCTTCTACTCTGAAGCACCAATTGCAGGCATGTTCTTCATCTTGCCTCCTAGGGGCCATATTTTGCTATTAACCTGCTCACCCCTTTCACCAGGATCCATCCCTATCAAACTCTAAGCTTCAGGTAACAGGGTAACACAAATCTGGCCAGACATGTTTGGCTGCCAGCATGTTGAGACTTGTTGGAGAGCCTGTGTAAGCACAAATCTGCTCTCTAAAGAGAATCAAAGCTCTGGGAATATACTCTGGAGAAGGATCTTACAGCTACCTCCTTTTCCTTGAGTAGGTTTATCCTATAGCAGAATGAGAGAGAAACCTAGAATAAGTGGAAGTTTTGCCCCTGTTGGGAACAAGTAGTGTTCAAAGCATTTATTTTACTATGTAAACTGTTCTGTGAGCTGCCTTTTCTGGGAAAGGATTGTTGTTGTTGGCATCCTTCAGTCTTGGAAGACTATGGTGTCACGCTCTGAATGGTGGTTCTGGAACAAAGTGTCCTATCCAGTGTGCGAAGCCTGGGTAAAGTAGGTATGGAGGATAGGCTGTTACCCATGCAGCAAATCCCCCCTCTCCACGTCGCTGAAATGGTCCAATGGAAAGGCAGAAGCCAATACGGTTGGTTCCAGCGGTGTCGCAGGAGTTGCCAGAACGTGACTGTGTTCAGCCATGAACTGCCTCAGGGTCTCCAGCTCTGGATTTTGCCTCAAGGTTGAATCCTGAAGCCTTTTCCATAACTGGATGTAGCCACAAGGCAGTGGAGGTTTGGGATCAGAGTTTTCCTTCTCTCAGCTGAGCTGCCTTCCCAGGCTATCGAGTCCCATCTACCTGGTGGCTGTTTAGTAGCCTCTTACGACAAGTACGGCCAAACTGAGGGCCTATTCTTATCCCCAGCCCCCAGGAGTATGCCAATATTAATACATGAATTTCCTGCAAGCTAACTTTCATGGCCTACAGTGGTCTTCCTTTCCCAGCATGGTCAGATCTAAAGGTAAGCCTTTAGACAGGGCTGGGGTCACCCAATAAATTCTAGAAGACTGCCTTTCCTGATGAGATCAAATAGCCTAGGGCTGTTACCTGAAGGCACCTGATCAAACAACCTTGCTGACAGTAAGCAGCTAGTGATCTGGACTCTCTGTGGGAGGTACAGAGGTTGGCAGATCGCTAGATAAGGGGATAGTATTTGGCCCTGTGATCTGGACTTGGAGGGAAGAAGGACCAAAAAAAAACTGAGATCAGGAGCTGGGCATGGGATCTTCTATCCAAGCTATGCCTGAAAGAGCATCTCCCCATTCTCACTTCCTTTGAGAGCAGCTGAATTCAAAGGGTGCTTGAGATCAGACTGTGACAGTGGCGTCAGAAATTCTGCCACAGATCCCTATTTCAGGTAATGAGAAGCAATAGAAAGCCGGTTGGCCTTGGCAACAGCTTGTACATGACGTGGAGGGGAAATGCTATCTTCCCACCACCACCTCCACCCACAATTCCAGATGATCAGCTGGCAGAGACAGCTGGGACCTAAAAGCTGGTGGTTCTGCCTTTATTGTATTGTCTTGCTTGTGTTAGGTTTTGATCCATTCTTGATCATCTGCTGCCACCCAGCGACAGCCCTGTGGAAGTACCATTGTTTCAGCAGAGATTCTTAGTTTGAGAACTGGGGTGCTGTAATTTATGCTAAATTAGAATTTCAGAAGACCCATGCTGGATTAGTCCAAGGGCCCATCTAGTCCAGCTTCCTGTATCTCACAGTGGCCTACCAGATGCTAAGGGAGCCCAAGAAACCTGCATCCTGGTGCCACTCCCTTGCAGCAAGCATTCTGAGGTAGCCTACTTCTAAAACCAGCAGTTAATAATAATAATATAATAATAATATACAGTATTTATATACCGCCTTTCTTGGTCTTTATTCAAGACTTTATTCAAGGCGGTTTACATAGGCAGGCTTATTAAATCCACGCAGGGATTTTTACAAATTGAAAGAAGGTTCTTTCTTTCAAGAACCACTACATTCAAGGTGTTACACTCCGATCTGGTTTAACATTCTGGCCTCCATCCTCCCACGCTCCGAGCAGATGGAACAGCTCAGCTGCAGCTTGCCAGCTGCTTCAAGGTCGCACAGTGCCGGTGGCCTCGAACTGGCGACCTTGTGGATGTTAATCTTCAGGCAAATGGAGGCTCTACCCTCTAGACCAGACCTCCTGCCCAGTTGGCAACCTTCAGTCTCAAAAAACTGATTCTAAAACCTGGTTCTAAAGACTGATTCTAAAACCTGGTTCTAAAGCCAGGAGGTTGCATATACCCATCACAGTTGGTAACCTGGGATGGACATTTCCTCCGTAAATCTGTCCAAACCCCTTTTCAAGGCATCAAGGCCAGGTGCCATCCTCACATCCTGTGGCCAGCAGTTCCACAGATCAATTACAGTCTAGGTAAAGAAATATTTTCTTTTGTTCTAATTTTCCCAGCACTCAGTGTAAGTTCAATGAAGCTGAAACACATGCATGCCAAGACAGTTAGGGGAAGAAAAATGAAATGAGCCAAGGGCAGTTTTGCCAGCCCCCTTTGCTTCCTGGACCCTCAATTCAATGCCATCAAGTCCTGGAGGACGGGTAACACTGCAGACTGGCTGCTTCTGGCAAATGGCATCTTTGTCATGAGCTTGTCCCAGGTCCATCTGTGGCTCTTTCTTTCCCCTCCCTCTAAAGAGAAGGGCCCGGAGCTTGGAAAATGGCCCTCCCCCAAACCTTTGCCTGGATTTTAATTGTAATTTAATTGTTTTGGGAGCCAATCTTGAAAAGTGGTGTATATGGATACGATAAATGCACAAATAAAATATGATCACAGACTTGAGTAGGGCCTGTGAGATCTGGGATGACTGCCAGGCTGGGACTGGAGAGCCGTGTAGGCAGGTCAACTCTGTGTTGTCACTCTGGCCTTGTGAGGTCAGTGGCCTTGCTGCTGGGTGTCAACTGAAAAGCCATGGGGCTGGGCAGTTTCCTTCCTCAGGGCAGCGCAGTAGGGAGCCTCAGCCCCATAGCACCTGGGGGCTGATGGGGAGTAGTTTGTCCCGTGCAGAGTCCAACCCGGCACCATTCTGCAGCTCAAGAACACCAGAGAAACAGCAGAGGAGCTTCGGCTGCTGTGTGCAGTCAAGGAACTGTTGTGTTGTGAGTGCTGGGGAGGGAACCAGGAATGAAAGAGAGATGGGGGAATGGTGGTCTGGGTGTTGGAGAGGATGACATTTGGTGGGTGAATTGCTCAAGGTGACAACCTTCAGAATAATCTGTGGAACTCATGGTCACAGGATCTCAAAGCAGGAAGTAATACCGGTGTTCGTTTTTTAAAGACACTGTGTTCTTTGCTTCCAAGCCAAACTTAGCTCAGAGTCAATGGTTCCCTCGCTCTAGGGCATTGGTTTTAGCACCGGGACCCACCTTTTAGAAAGAGAGTCTGTCAGGACCCACCAGAAGCAATGTCATGACTGGAAGCGTCATCATCAAGTAGGAACATTTTTAACAATCCTAGGCTGCAATTCTACCCACACTTACCCAGGAGTAAACCCCATTTACTATCGTTGTTAAAAGCATATAAACAGAAGCCTGTTAAAAGTACAGATCTGTGACATTTTCTCAAATGCAGTCACATACCCTGGTTGCGTCAAGTCTGATATATTAGAGCTAAATATTGAAATGAATGGGGACCCATCTGAAATTGGGCTCGCAACCCACCTAGTGGGTCCTGACCCACGGTTTGAGAAACACTGCTGTAGGGGATGTATAGAAGCCCCCTGAGAATGTCCCTTGTCTTGTAGAGACTCATCTAACCTCAGCTGAATACTCTCAGGTATTTCTGCTCAGGAGGTACCTTGCAATTTTCCTTGAAATTTACCTGATTGAAATTTTGGTTCCAAGCTGTGAAAGTTAAATTAGGAGTCACGAACCGATGAGAAATGGGGGTATGTTTGTTGGAATGAGGGTGGGACTACAGGCCTGCTGAAACCTTCCTGCCATTTTCAGATATCGTACTTAGGCTATGAAATGAAAAGTTTCATATGAAAGGTTTCAGTGAAAGCATGCAGTTGGCATGTCTTTGAGTGCCCGGCAGCAGCTTTGAGTGCCCAGCTTGGAGAGAAAGTGGGGTAAAAATCTTGTAAATAAATAAATAAATAAATAAATGTCACAACACAGATATCTATAGTGTTGTTGCGAACACACTTGATAGCTCAGATAGTCCTTTCAGAGTCGGCCCTTCCATGAGGCCAACTGATGAGGTTGCCCCAGGCACAGAATGGCATAGGACTAAAGGGGTAGAGTGGAAGAGAAAGGGCAATTAACAGCAGAGTGGTAGGCTACAGCATAAGAATTCTAAAGCCACTCTATGGTCATGCAGCCCCCTTTTTGTCCTGTTTCAGACACCAACCCTACTCCCGAGTGACACCGACCAGAATTTGGACTTGTTAGCCCCAAAGTGCAGTCAACACAGGAGAGGCTGGAAGGAGAATTTCCGCTACCGGAACCTCCTCCTTTCGGCTGCTGAGCTCCGCAGACTGGAAAACGCTCTCTTGGAGCTGACGTGCCAGGACTTCCAGGATTGCTGCGAATGGGAGAAGTTTCAGCTTTGGCTCCAGGAAGCCATGAACCCTGATCAAGGCATCTTTGAGAACCAGCACAGCAGAAAACGTCTGAGGATGAACTGACCTGGTCTTGGAGGTGGGGGAAGTTGGGGGGGGGATGTAAATTGTGCTTTTTGTGCTGGATAATAAAGAGCTGAGTGGTAAAACTTTGCTGCAGGACCTTTTGATTATATTGTCTATTTGAAAGGCAGACCCAGAGCCAGAGGTGGGAGCAAAACTCATTGGCATTCTTTCTGGTTGATGGCCATCATTCCCCACCCCCAACGTTGGATCAACGCTATATCATGATGTTTCATCATTTCAAGGTGCATTATGGGAAAAATGGAGGTCTCCAGTGAGGGTGTTGTTAAGTTCTGTCCCCCCATCCCTGACAATCAGGGCCCACACTTACCTGAGAGTAAGTTTCATTGAACAATAGTGGACTCACTTCTGACTAAACATGCATAGGTTCAGTGGCATAGCTAGAGGGGGTACAAAGTTTTGCGGGGAGCCTCACTGCAGCATACAAGTTGCCCATCCCCCTCTCCTTTGGAGCCATTCCGGGCAGGGGGAAGCAAAACAGAAGAGTACTTGGTGCTTTGCACCCCCTCTAACTATGCCATTATGTGAATTGTCAGAGATGGTTGGCAACCTTCAGTCTTGAAAGACTATGGTATAAGCCTACAGCACCCGGTATTCCCAGGCGGTCTCCCATCCAAGTACTAACCAGGCCTGACCCTGCTTAGCTTCCAAGATCAGACGAGATTGGGCATGTGCAGGGTAATGCAGCCTGGAATATCTACAAAAGGGTAAACCCCCACCAACCCAACCCTACAGCCCATTCGAAGAACTCAAATGAGGCAAGAATCTGTGTGCTGCACACAGAAGCTGGTCTAAGCTGTGGATGGAGATGTGGATCACTGACACATTTCAGGCTCCACTTCCCAAGAAGGTTGGAATCCATAATATGAACTAACATAAAGCCAGCATTAAACTGGATCTCCCTTTCTCCAACTTTGTGGCCTGGCCGCGCTTCCTCCTGGCCATTTCATATCTTGGTGAAAGCTTCTTCTGCCAAGCAGGGCTGACAATTAATCTCAACATTTTTGATGAAAGGAGTTTGCTGGATGAAAAAAAAAAAAATTTCTTGCAAGAGACTTAAGCTTCTTTGCACACTCAACAGTCCCTTAATGTGCCTGCAACTTCAGTGAACTTGGCACAGCCTCCAATGCTAGGAAGCTCACATCTTGTGCACTTTAGAGCCTATGTTGTCTGTGGAACTCCTTGCCACAGGATGTGGTGATGGCAGCTGGCCTGGACGCCTTGAAAAGGGGATTGGACAAGTTTCTGGAGGAAAAATCCATTATGGGTTACGTGATGTATATGTGCAACCTCCTGATTTTAGAAATGGCCTATGTCAGATGCAAGGGAGGGCACCAGGATGAGGTCTCTTGTTATCTGGTGTGCTCCCTGGGGCGTTTGGTGGGCCGCTATGAGATATAGGAAGCTGGACTAGATGGGCCTATGGCCTGATCCAGTGGGGCTGTTCTTATGTTCATGTATGGGAGGGGAGTGAGAGTATGCTGGCAAATCCCATCACCATGAGCTCTTGCTAATTCCACCTTCCCTGCACATAAGAAGAGACCCACTGGATCAGGTCAAAGTCCAGCATCCCATCTAGTCCAGCATCCTGTATCTCACAGCGGCCCACCAGATGCAGCAGGGAGCATCTATAATGAGTGTTTAGCTGCAGTGGCAAATGCAGAACATGACTCTTCACCCTCCATGTGCACAGGAATATGTGGGGGAATCGTGACTGAACAAATACATGTTGGCAACATTCAGTCTCGAAAGACTCTGGTATCGCGCTCTGAATGGTGGTTCTGGAATAGCGTCTAGTGTGGCTGAAAAGGCCAATTCGGGAGTGACAATCCCTTCCGCACCGGGAGCAAGTGCAGTCTGTCCCTGGTCTGTCTCCCTGGCTGTGGGCCTTCCTTCTTTGCCTCTTTGCCTCAGAGTGGATAGGGAGATGCTCTTTACACTCTCACATAACACCAGAACCAGGGGACATCCACTAAAATTGAGTGTTGGGAGAGTTAGAACAGACAAAAGAAAATATTTCTTTACTCAGCGTGTGGTTGGTCTGTGGAACTCTTTGCCACAGGATGTGGTGATGGCGACTGGCCTGGACGCCTTTAAAAGGGGATTGGACAAGTTTCTGGAGGAAAAATCCATTATGGGTTACAAGCCATGATGTGTATGTGCAACCTCCTGATTTTAGAAATGGGTTATGTCAGAATGCCAGATGCAAGGGAGGGTACCAGGATGAGGTCTCTTGTTATCTGGTGTGCTCCTTGGGGCATTTGGTGGGCCGCTGTGAGATACAGGAAGCTGGACTAGATGGGCCGATGGCCTGATCCGGTGGGGCTGTTCTTATGTTCTTATGTTCACACTGTCCCCCACTGATATGACTTCACTAAATACACCTTTGGAAGAGTGGACAGGGCTTGGAGCTCTGGGAATCACCTTCATGGCATTAGTGAACATAGGGAGAAACTGGGGAATGGATTCTTTGAAATCAAGCTCAAACTCCTGAGTAACTACTGAACTGGTTGAAGAAAAAGTCATGAGGCCCCACATCTCCTTGACAGTAGCCTCCTAGGTCATAATGGCACCGTCCCAGCCCACCACAGCCTGGGGAGGCACCAGCACAGGGGAAGTGGGTCAAGGGGAGGAGGGCATCTCCCAGGAGGAGGGGGTGAGCCCCATGGAATGGGGAACTGGACTTCTGGAAGAAAGCTGGAGGCAGCTGGGAATGAGCAACCTGAGTCTGAACCAGCCCAAGGAAACCAAGGCCCGGGGGTGTTGAAGTTCCTTCGGCGAGGCCAATGGACTGTGAGTACAAAGGTGTGGTTGTGGGGTATGTCTCATGAAGAAGTGCTTCCAGATCTCAAAGTTTTAGGATCTTAATCTTCTCAGGGTCTCCAGAGGGTAGAATCGATTCCTAGAAGGAGCAACCAGAGTCAAAGGAGGGAGGTGATTTTCTCCTTGGCTTGAGAGCTCATCATAGCTTCATCTCTTTACCCCAGCAGTTTTCAACCAGTGGGTTGAAGCACATTGGTGTGCCATGAATGATCCTTAGGTGTGCCGTGAGAGTTTAGGGGGAAGGTCATTTATTTGAAGCAGTATGGTGTCAGTTGTCAAAAAACTGATGGTGTGCCTTGACAATTTTGGCACCTTATCAGTGTGTCCCTGCACATGCCCAATCTTGTCTGATCTTGGAAGCTAAGCAGGGTCAGGCCTGGTTATTACTTGGATGGGAGACCGCCTGGAAATACCGGGTGCTGTAGGCCTATACCATAGTCTTTCGAGACTGAAGGTTGCCAACCAGTGTGTCATGAGATGAAAAAGATTGAAAATCACTGCCTTATCCACAAGGTTCCTTTACCTGTGAGGAACTAGACACAGATAGCCAGACTCTTCCCTTGACTGACCCCTCATCTACCCTTCTAGCCTCCACCCCACTTCAAAGGTGCCATCTTTTTTTACCAATGCTACCTCTGAACTTCCAGGCTTCTCCCGCGCTGTCTCATGGTCTGCACCTCTGGTGACTTGGTGAAGCTCATGTTGGAAATTGGTTAAAGCCGTCAGGGGGTTTATGTTTGGGGGTTGGAGGCTGAATGTGTACAGGAACCCTTGACTTCCGACGGGCGGACTTCCCTCAAATGAGGGGGCTGGTTAGAAGGAGGTTGAAAGGGAGGGTAAAAAGAGTCCAATCTCTCCAGAGTGCATGGAGGCTGCTTAAAACAACAGTAATAGAGGCCCAGCAGAGGTGTATACCGCAAAGAAAGAAGGGTTCCACTAAATCCAGGAGGGTGCCCGCATGGCTAACCAGCCAAGTTAGAGAGGCTGTGAAGGGCAAGGAAGCTTCCTTCCGTAAATGGAAGTCTTGCCCTAATGAGGAGAATAAAAAGGAACATAAACTGTGGCAAAAGAATTGTAAGAAGGTGATACTGGAGGCCAAGCGAGACTATGAGGAACGCATGGCCGGCAACATTAAGGGGAATAATAAAAACTTCTTCAAATATGTTAGAAGCAGGAAACCTGCCAGAGAAGCGGTTGGCCCTCTGGATGGTGAGGGAGGGAAAGGGGAGATAAAAGGAGACTTGGAGATGGCAGAGAAATTAAATGAGTTCTTTGCATCTGTCTTCACGGCAGAAGACCTTGGGCAGATACTGCTGCCCGAACGGCCCCTCCTGACCGAGGAGTTAAGTCAGATAGAGGTTAAAAGAGAAGATGTTTCAGACCTCATTGATAAATTAAAGATCAATAAGTCACCGGGCCCTGATGGGATCCACCCAAGGGTTATTAAGGAATTGAAGAATGAAGTTGCAGATCTCTTGAGCAGGAGGTCTGGTCTAGAGGGTAGAGCCTCCATTTGCCTGAAGATTAACATCCACAAGGTCGCCAGTTCGAGGCCACCGGCACCGTGCGACCTTGAAGCAGCCGGCAAGCTGCAGCTGAGCTGTTCCATCTGCTCGGAGTGTGGGAGGATGGAGGCCAGAATGTTAAAACCAGATCGAAGTGTAACATCTTGAATGTGGTGGTTCTTGAAAGAGAGAACCTTCTTTCAATTTGTAAAAATCCCTGCGTGGATTTAATAAGCCTGCCTGTGTAAACCGCCTTGAATAAAGTCTTGAATAAAGACCAAGAAAGGCGGTATATAAATACTGTATATTATTATTATTATTATTATTATTATTATTATTATTATTATTATTATCTTGACTAAGGTATGCAACTTGTCCCTCAAAACGGCCACGGTACCAGAAGATTGGAGGATAGCAAATGTCACGCCTATTTTTAAAAAGGGAAAGAGGGGGGACCCGGGAAACTATAGGCCGGTCAGCCTAACATCTATACCGGGTAAGATGGTGGAATGCCTCATCAAAGATAGGATCTCAAAACACATAGACGAACAGGCCTTGCTGAGGGAGAGTCAGCATGGCTTCTGTAAGGGTAAGTCTTGCCTCACCAACCTTATAGAATTCTTTGAAAAGGTCAACAGGCATGTGGATGCGGGAGAACCCGTGGACATTATATATCTGGACTTTCAGAAGGCGTTTGACACGGTCCCTCACCAAAGGCTACTGAAAAAACTCCACAGTCAGGGAATTAGAGGACAGGTCCTCTCGTGGATTGAGAACTGGTTGGAGGCCAGGAAGCAGAGAGTGGGTGTCAATGGGCAATTTTCACAATGGAGAGAGGTGAAAAGCGGTGTGCCCCAAGGATCTGTCCTGGGACCGGTGCTTTTCAACCTCTTCATAAATGACCTGGAGACAGGGTTGAGCAGTGAAGTGGCTAAGTTTGCAGAGGACACCAAACTTTTCTGAGTGGTAAAGACCAGAAGTGATTGTGAGGAGCTCCAGAAGGATCGCTCCAGACTGGCAGAATGGGCAGCAAAATGGCAGATGCGCTTCAATGTCAGTAAGTGTAAAGTCATGCACATTTGGGCAAAAAATCAAAACTTTAGATATAGGCTGATGGGTTCTGAGCTGTCTGTGACAGATCAGGAGAGAGATCTTGGGGTGGTGGTGGACAGGTCGATGAAAGTGTCGACCCAATGTGTGGCGGCAGTGAAGAAGGCCAATTCTATGCTTGGGATCATTAGGAAGGGTATTGAGAACAAAACGGCTAGTATTATAATGCCGTTGTACAAATCTATGGTAAGGCCACACCTGGAGTATTGTGTCCAGTTCTGGTCGCCACATCTCAAAAAAGACATAGTGGAAATGGAAAAGGTGCAAAAGAGAGCGACTAAGATGATTACGGGGCTGGGGCACCTTCCTTATGAGGAAAGGCTACAGCGTTTGGGCCTCTTCAGCCTAGAAAAGAGACGCTTGAGGGGGGACATGATTGAGACATACAAAATTATGCAGGGAATGGACAGAGTGGATAGGGAGATGCTCTTTACACTCTCACATAATACCAGAACCAGGGGACATCCAGTAAAATTGAGTGTTGGGCGGGTTAGGACAGACAAAAGAAAATATTTCTTTACTCAGCGTGTGGTCGGTCTGTGGAACTCCTTGCCACAGGATGTGGTGCTGGCGTCTAGCCTAGACGCCTTTAAAAGGGGATTGGACAAGTTTCTGGAGGAAAAATCCATTATGGGGTACAAGCCATGATGTGTATGCGCAACCTCCTGATTTTAGAAATGGGTTATGTCAGAATGCCAGATGCAGGGGAGGGCACCAGGATGAGGTCTCTTGTTATCTGGTGTGCTCTCTGGGGCATTTGGTGGGCCGCTGTGAGATACAGGAAGCTGGACTAGATGGGCCTATGGCCTGATCCAGTGGGGCTGTTCTTATGTTCTTATGTTCTTATGTTCAGTGGGCTCCATTTCCTAGTCTATGCATGTTCTCTTGCCTGGATGCATGTAAGAAAATGCACTGAGTGGGAGTGGCTTCTGCTGTTACAGTGCTGCCATCCAACCTGTGCATTCATGGACCCTGAAGACAAACTCTGGAACATCTGAAGAGGCCTTAAAGGACCAAGTATTTCCCCAGTTTGACCACAAACGTTTGAGGGACACTTAATGTTTACACTTCAGTCTTCTTCACAAAAGGTTGATGCTAGCAATATTCTTTCATATTAATATTAGAGTTTCAGTATTAAATCATTATTTAACCACAACTATAATGCCATGCACTAACCAGCTCCATGCAAGTCTAACTGCACCCATAACAGAGGACTTGTAAATGCTAAAAAGTGGGAGAATGTATGATTGGAAGTTTACATCAAATTTGGAAGGGAGACTCAGTAAGGACTTCATTTCTCTTAGAGCCACACTGGTCTGTTCTGGGTGGACCTGGTCATCTCTGTGTCTCAGAATTGGCCTTTGATCTCTGGGCGCTGAAGTTTCATGCTAGAAAATGGAATCACAAACATATAATTAAAGAGAACATTAAAATACATGCTTGTCCAACTGGGGAGCTCAGAGTGGCAAGCAGCATCGAGATCTGACTGACAATCCAGTGTTATCCCTGGTAAACCATCTCATGCTACACAGTCTATGGAGAGCGTATTGCATGCTCTGGTGGTGGTGAGGCCAACTTTATGACCTGGGAGAGGAAGCTAAAAATATTTTATATTTAGCCAGTGCTTTTTTTGTGGAAAAAAAGGTGCAGGAACTCACAACTTGTTAATCTTTTATTTATTTATTTATTTTTAAACCATTTTTTATTGGAGAAATAAAAATTTTTTTATGTGCTTCCCCCCTAAAGATGAACTTACTTCTGAGTAGACATGCATAGGATTGGGCTGTCAATCTCCACATCCCCTTCCCCCTAGCTATTTTTTCTACACATGGGGAAAAATACTGTACAGGTGCACTTGTAGCATGTAGTGTGGCACTACTTTGAAGAGAGGAAGCAGTGAATGGATTCCGAAAAATGGCTTACATGAGTTCCATGTAGTAAAATTACTCTAAGTAACTGTGGGAGTAAGAACAAAAAAGGAATTCTTACACGAGAGGGGTCCTTAGGTGCACATAGAAACAGCTACTTTTGCAAACAAGCGATTAAATATGGTTTAATTCAGGTATCAGAATACTCTGTATCTTTGGGAAGGCGCTTGGCATGCAATTGTATGTTCTCTGCTGCCCTGAGCAGCTGCTGTGCATTGCTGGAGAGGAGCTGCAAACGTTGGCTGGCGGAGGGCATGCTTGTGGGGGAAGGACAAGGAAGATCTCTGGCAAGGCTGGACAGCATGTTGTACACACGTAGAATCCCTTTTCACCTGCCCTTAGCATGTGAAAACGGGTGCAGATATATATCTCTGCCAGGATTCAGAGCCCAATCCTAGGTATGTCTACTCTGAAGTAAGTCTCGTTCTAGTGAATGGAGCTTACTTCCTGGAAAGTGCCTAGGATTGCAGCCTAAGAGCCCAATCCTCTGCATGTCTACTCAAAAGTCCACTTTAGTGAATGGGGCTTACTGTGGATAGGATGGCAGCCTTAGAGTCCAATCCTGTGCCTGTCTACTCTGCCTCTGTTTTGCTCCCCCCTCCTGGAATGCCTCCGAAGGGGAGGGGCCCCTGCAAAAAGGTGCCGGAACTCCGTCCCCCCGCGTTCCATTAGAAAAAAAGCCCTGTATTTAGCCCTCCAGAGGCCACCTGGCCATCAGTGGGCAAATATGCACATAAAGAGAGTCAGGATGATACAGTGCAGTGGTTCCCAAACTGTGGGGTGGGGACCCACCAGTGGGAGTGTTTTGTTGGTTCGTGAAACTGACAGAATACATTAGGCCAGTGTTTCACAAACTGTGGGTCGGGACCCACTAAGGGGTCGCGAGCCAATTTCAGGTGGGTCCCCATTCATTTCAATATTTTATTTTTACTATATTAGACTTGATGCTACCATGATGCTGATGCATTTGGGGAAACATTACAGATCTGTACTTTGAACAGGCTTCTATGTATAGGCTTTTAACAATGAGAATGGGACTTACTCCTGGGTAAGTGTGGGTAGGATTGCAGCCTAGGATGGTGAAAAATTTTCCTGCTCGATGATGTCACTTCCGGTCATGACATCACTTCCAGTGGGTTTTAACAGATTCTCATTCTAAAAAGTGGGTCCTGGTGCTAAATGTGTGGGAACCACTGCATTAGGCTATGTGCATAAAGGGTTACATAAGCTGCTACGGGGGGGGGAGCACTGCTGCCCCATCACCATTACAGCCACACCCCTTGGCATATCTAAATCAGGCAGCAGCTTCAGTTCTCTAAAAAGTTTGAGAACCGCTGGTGTAGTATTTTGGGAGTGGGGCTTGGTTGGCAACCTTCAGCCTCGAAAGACTATGGTGTAAGTCTACAGCACCCGGTATTCCCAGGCGGTCTCCCATCTAAGTACTAACCAGGCCTGACCCTGCTTAGCTGCCAAGATCAGATGAGATTGGGCATGTCCAGGTTCAAATCCCTGCTCAGCCATGAAGCTCCCTGGATGACCTTGGGCCAGACACTCTCAGCCTCACCTACCTCACAGGGCTGTTGTGAGTACAAAAAGAGGGAAGGAACTATGTATACAACCCTGAGCTCACTGGAGGAAGGGGAGATAAAAAATGTGAAAAATAAATACATAAAGGAAAGGACAGCTATCGAAACTGATAGGTTATTGACGTTCCCAGTGTGTTTCAAATAGCTATTACTCAAGAGAATGTTCTTGTACAGAACAGGTATCAATCAACTTCAGTCACCTCAGGACCTGCCCCTCAGACACTGAGCAGAGTGTATTTGACCTCTAACTTTTTGTTTCAGCCCAGAGAAATGTCAGACATTCCCAGTGAGAAAATCTACCAGGAACTGGACCCCATTCCAAAGACGATGCTCTCTTCCTGGGGACGGAGAGGTGCGAGACTTCGCAGGGCCGCTCAGAGATCTTGCCCTCCTCTCTCCTCGCTGACCATGTGGGTGGCTGGAGATGGGGGTGAGCGGGAAGAGAACTACCGCTATCATCGCCTGATGGGGAACCTCGTGTCGTCTTCGGTGTCGGAAGATGACTTGCCTCCTCCTACCTGGTACGAGGTTCCAAGGGACCAAGCCGTGGGCCCCCCACCTGCTCCCCCACTTCGATATCTGGCTGACGGCATGATCATGGCAGAAGGGCATTCCGTGCCCCACCTCACCCTTGACCATGGCTTGCAGAGGGCAGAATAAAATCAAACATCCGGCAATGCAAGGCCGAGGACTGACCTGGTGTCCCCTTATTCACTCAGCGATTAGCAGTGCTATGACATTAACCTTCCCCCCCTCCCCTTATATGTTGATGGTAGATTTGGGATGCCATTAAGGTTGGCAGAGTGGGAATCAGGCAGATCTGACTCATGGAGCACAATCCAAGGGAAGCTCCCCTGTGTAAAGATAAGACTTATCCAAGAGAACTTCCACCTGGACAGTGTCACATCCTAAACTGAGGCTGTCTTGGCATCAAAATGCCCTTCTCCAGTCACAGAACTTTGCCAGGCTTTCTAATTAGATAAGATTAGAAGTTCCTTTCCATGCAAAGATCTGTCTTCCATGCAGGGTTGTTGCTAAAGGGAATGCAAAGCACTAAGTTTTGCAGGGAGCCTCACCGTGGCTTGCAAGCGGCCTCTCAGAAGCCTCTCTGAGGTGTGGGGAGGTGCATGCAGCCCCTCAGTGCCTTAGAACACCCCCCAGGCATGACTGGAAGGCACCTCTGGTCACGTCCAGGAGGTTTGGTGAGGCCATCCAGGCATGGGTTGGGACTAGTGGCATGTCAATCTGTGGGTCCCAAACTCACAGATAAGGAGGACAACCTGATATCTCTGAATACTAGTTGTTAGGGGCCAACAGCGAAGAAAATTTGTTCCATGCCATGCATGTGGGCTTCTCTGCTGGGTTCCCAGTCCAATTCTGAGAGAAACAGGATCAGATCCTGAGACTTGATGGATCTTTAATCAGGGCTCTCATGTTCACCTCATTCTGTGCATGTGTAGCCCATGTTGGCAACCTTCAGTCTCGAGAGACTCTGGTATCGCACTCTGAAAGGTGGTTTTGGAACATTGTCTAGTGTGGCTGAAAAGGCCGATTCGGGAGTGACAATCCCTTCCACACTGGGAGCAAGTGCAGTCTGTCCCTGGTCTGTCTCCCTGGCTATGGGCCTTCCTTCTTTGCCTCTTAGCCTCAGACTGTTGGCCAAGTGTCTCTTCAAACTGGGAAAGGCCATGCTGCACAGCCTGCCTCCAAGCGGGCCGCTCAGAGGCCAGGGTTTCCCACTTGTTGAGGTCCACTCCTAAGGCCTTCAGATCCCTCTTGCAGATGTCCAGCCCATCTGTATGCAGTATGTGTAGCCCAGGACCTAGGCAATGGGCAGCTTGGGGACATTAAAAGAAACACTCCCTGATTATCACACTCTTCTTTTTCCAAGATCAGTGAAGAGGTTCTAAAATTCTAATTAAGGAGAGGAATACCTGCTCTGGGATTTCTTGACACGGAAGAGGCATAGCTTGCTTTTAATTGGCCTTTGGGGTTGGTAGCTCCCATAACTTTATTTCAGAGCATCACAAAAGGTAATTGGGCAGCAAAGGGTGAGGGATGTCTTGAGGGACTCAGTGAAGTTATGGCCAAGTCTGATCACAAAGTCCTAATTATCTACTTTGAAATCAGCCCTGCTGAACTTTTTTTTTGGTGGGCATGCTTCAGGTTGTGGCTTAAGGTGATGCTTTTCAACCACTGAAGCTGGTTTTGGGGTCAGAAAGACCCCAAAATTTCAACTAAGGTGGAAGCAAGGAGGCAACTTTATGTTCATAAAGTGAAATCAAGCTCCACTTATTTGACCGGTACATGGATTGTGCTCAGGGTGTGACATTATTGAATACTAAGGACAATGTACTGCAAGTTCAAACATTGCCCAAAAAACCCTGATAGGCTTCAAAAGACAACAAAACCTCATTCCAATATGTCAGATTGTTCTGAAATAAGAGGCATTTCTCATTGGACATGGTCTTTCAGAATGAGCAACATCCTTTGTCTTCTATGTCTTCATCCTTTGTCTTTGTCTTGTATGTCTTCTTCTATCCTTTGTCTTTGATGTCACAGAATCGAGAGGAATCAGTAATTGTCTGTGTTATAGAGATGTCATGCCCTGGAATGTGGGTATCCATTTTGCTTTCAGTGCGAGTCAGTGTGGTGTAGTGGTTAGATTGTTGGACAGAGGACATCTTGGGTCCAAATTTCCTTTGAGCCATGAAGCTCATTGGTTGATCTTGGGCTAGTAGTCTCTCTCACTCAGCCTACCTTACCTCACAAGGTGGTGGTGTAGAGACATGCAGGAGAACCAGAAATGTAAGGTTGAGTAACACTTAAATTCAGGGTATCCAAGAATGAGTAACACTTAAATTTAGGGTATCCAAGAATTAGGGTATCCAAGAATTGACTGAGCATGTTCAAGAATCCTGTTGTCCTGATCTCAGCTTGTAATTCCTGGGCTAGCTTTTATGGTTCATATTTTTTTTTGTTACCATGTTCCTGTAAGGAGTCCATAGACATTTGTTCCCTAAGGGGACTGCACCTTTTAAGAATATTCTGCAATCAAGGAAGCTATCTTTGCTGAAGTGCCTAGAAGCAAATGCCTTATTTGTGGGCTCATGCCATTCTTCATCCCTGTCTCTTTGGTTGACCGAGGACACCTCATCACTGAAGAGAGAGAACACCATCAGTGACTGGCCATCTTGGCCTTACTTTGGTTATATTTGGTCATCCTGCCAGGTGAGCAGCCCTGAAATTTGTGGGGAATCTTGTAAGCAGCATCCAACCACCTTCCACAATAGGGCAAGAGAACTCTTTCATTATGGGTCGGCACTGCAATATTTTGACACTCCTACGGTGAAGCAGACTTCACAGTTTTAGGTATGTATGGCATATACGTAAACAGACTGTCCCTTTACAACAGCATGCTTACATCTGTGTACATCTTGTAGTGTACATCTTGTAGTGTACACTAGTGTAAAGACACACACACACACACACACACACACACACACACACACACACACATTCTATTCATAAGCCAGTGGAAAGACTAACACACCCACAGTTCATTTCTTCTGTAGAATAATAGTACATTTGAGTAAGAAGGCATCTTGAAGGTCATCTAGTCCAACCCCCTGCTCACTGCAGACATCTACTGCCGCATCCCTGACAGGCAGCCATCCAACCTGTGCTTGAAAACCTTAAACAATGGAGAGCCCATGAGCATCCACAGAACACACCCAAACAATTCATGTGTTGTGCAGTGTTGCATTTTAGTGTTTAGTGTTTAGTGTTGCATTTTAGCAACAGCACCCTCTGCTGGACTTTTTGTTGCTTTACTCCTCATTTCATCAGCTGGAACAGGGAAGGACTGAAAGTTAAATCCTGTAGCTTTAAAAAGAATACATTTCTGTGGATGTGTGTTTAGGGTCAGGTTGTCAGGGTGGTATTAACATGGACTCAATTAACAGGATTAACAATGGTCCTCATTAACAGGACTCAAACTACATCAGAGTTTAAGTCTGTGCGTGTCTGATCTACTTATGTCCGCATATCCTTATTTTAATCGCATCAGATCCATCTTAATTTTGTAGCAGAATTATTGTGTTTCAGTGTCTTGCAGGCAATTGAACAAATAACAAAGCTTGCTATTCAGTGTGTTTTATTCCACCCCCCCCCCCAAAAGTGTATCTTAACTTTAATCTTGACTTTTTCATTTAAAGTAATGGGATTGAAGTTAGTCACATTTATTTGTTTCATTGATTTCAGAATTGCTCAGTCAGGCTTCTCTTCCATTAGATTCAACCCAGAATATCATGTCATAGATGACCTTATTTCAGGCTACTTTCTTTGATTTGGATTGCAAACAGCCTCGTGAATGAATTGATGGCAGGTCGGAATACACATACTGAAAAGAAATAAGTACTGTAAGAACATAAGAGCCCCGCTGGATCAGGCCAAAGGCCCATCTAGACCGGCTTCCTGTATCTCACAGTGGCCCACCAAAAGCTTCAGGGAGCACACATTTATTCAACACAACCCTCCACTCTTTAATGTTCAGTTCTATGCAATTCTAGAGTGAGGAGCGAGTGTGTTAAGCCTGCTTTAATACTGCTGCAAACACAAACTGAGCAGGTCTCCTAAGTTCCACTTCATCAGAGTAGCTTCAGTTCCCAAACCCACTTCAATACCAGGTTCCAGCCGTGGACTGAGTTGCCAGCTTTGAACTTGTCCTTCTAAGCAACCTAGTTTGCTCTGCTGCAATCAGCTTGCCTGATGGTCGGTTTTAGCTCCATGCCACAAAAAGCTCCAGCAGCTGATTGCTAAGGAGCAAAAGAGCTGGTCAGCCTGTTTTGAATTCTTTTTCTGCTCAGTTGGCAATGTGATTGGGAACGTGGTCAGGGGCCAGAAGAGATTCCCCCTCCCACACATGCAATTCAATAGCTTCATCGCAGGTGAAAATTCCACCAGGGAATTCCCCCCCCCCATGATGGCTCCCCCTCAACAGCACCTGACACAAATTTCTGTGTATGGCAGAGGAACAAGCAAACCCAGGCGGACATCCTCTAGGGCTCAGTGACTTTAGGATCCTACTCCCAGCTTCTTTCAGATTCAAAGTGGTGGTTCTTGCTTTGTGCTTGGTTTAGGATTAGGAGAATTAACAGACTGTTAATCCCCACATGATTCTGCTTCATTGAGGGAGGCCCTGCTCCACATCCAAAGGTGGTGGGAGGTCCTTCTTAGTTGTGGCCCCCAGTCCGTGGTACGCTGGGAGGCTCACCTATCCCCCTGTTGGATGACGTTTAGACATCTGAAGATTATTTTGGTCCTGCACGCCTGAGGCCGTGAGAGCAACTGAAATCTTGTCTTCTTTTTAGGTCAGTTATCTTTATTTCTTTTTAATTTTTTTTTAATTTTTTTTAAGTCATTGATGTTTCCCAGTTAGTTTTTTTAAAGTCACTCGTGAGCCTTCTTGGTGTGTCTCCTGCCATGGAAGAAAAAGGCAGGATAGCCATTTTGAAATAAAAATAATAAGGTGATCAAATGCAATGCAGTCCACTGTGAGCAGACTAGACTGGACTAGAGAGGACTAGAGAGGCCTAGACTAGACTGGACTACAGAGGCCTTTGGCCTGATCCAGCGGGGACCTTCTGATGTTCTTATGTTCTTAATGCTGAGACTCATGCAGTTCGTTATACTAATTTATTTCTTGTTGCAGAAAAGACCAGACTTCCCCCTCCATGTCTAACACCAATTTATCAGTGCAGGAGTTCTTCCTGGTGGGTTTTCCCTCGGACCCTTCCACCCAGTTGCTCCTCTTCTTCCTGATTCTGGCCAACTACCTCATCACTCTCAGTGGGAACTCCGTCATCATCTTCATCACCCTCTCGGACCATCGCTTGCAGAGTCCCATGTATTTCTTCCTCCGCAACTTCTCCTTTGTCGAGATTTGGTTCACCACCGTCACGGTACCCAAACTCCTGGCTGGCTTCCTCTTGGGCAGCCACAGCATCACCTTTGCTGGTTGCATGGCTCAGTGTTATTTTTACTTCCTCTTTGGGGCAACCGAGTTCATACTTTTGGGTGTCATGTCCTTTGACCGCTACCAAGCCGTGTGTAACCCACTCCGCTACCCGGCGCTGATGACCGGGAAGTTCTGCCTTAAGCTGGTGTGTGGGGCATGGGTGGCAGCTTTCTTCAACATCCTCGGGCCGCTCATTATTGTCACCAACCTTCCTTATTGTGGCCCCAACGTCATCAACCATTTCTTCTGCGACCGCACTCCACTGGTGAACTTGGCTTGTACAAATATAGAGTGGGTAGAGAACATGAACCTAGTGCTGGCTGGAGTGCTGATCCTGGGATCCTTGGTGCTGACTGTCATCTCCTATGGCTTGATCACTGCCGCTGTCTTGAGGATTCCTTCCAGGCAAGGTCGGCACAAAGCTTTCTCCACCTGTGCCTCTCACATGGTGGTGGTCACCATCGTCTACGGTAGCCACATCTTCATGCATGTCCGCACCACCCATACCTACACGGAGAGGGTGGACAAAGTGGTCGCACTCATGACTAGTGTGGTGGCCCCATCGCTCAACCCCTTCATCTACACTCTACGCAATGAGAAGGTCAAGGAAGCCCTCCGAGATGCCGCGCGGAAGAGAGGATTATTCTGTAATGAAGAACTAAAGGGAAACAAGAAGGACTTTCATACTATGTAGCTCATGCTACATTAACAACCCAATCTTAACTAACTTTCCAGCACTGATGCAACCATGCCACCAGAGAGGAGGCCATGTCACAGAGGCCTCCTTAAGGTAAGGCAGTATTTGTTCCCTTAGCCCGGGGCTGCACTGCAGTTGCCGCAGTGCTGGAAAGTTGGTTAGGACTGGGCTGTCTGTCTACAATCCTAAGTCAATTTACCTGGGATTTAGTCTTACTGATTGCAGTAGGACTTACTTCTGGTATGCATACTTCTACACAGGGGCTAGCACTCTACCTTTCATATTGATCTGGGATATTTTTGAATCCCTTTCTCAATTTTTATAATTTGTTTTAGACAATTGTAAATGAATTGTGCTAGATCAGTGTTTCTCAACCAGTGGTACAGGTTCCTCCAGTGGTCCTTGAGGTGGTGTCTGGTGGTGTTCATAGGACCCCTGCCATCCAGCAGCGAGACCAGGAATGAAATGCAATGAACAGTGGTAGGAGGCTCAGCTCCAAAGCGTGCTTGAAAAAGCCTTCCCATTTACCTTGAGACTCTTACTGGTGTGGATTGTGTCACATCTGGCCTCCCAACCCAGAAGTAACTGGCAATGATGTCATCGTCAGTTATTTCCAGTGGTACTTCAAACAGGTGGACCACGTGAAGTGGTACAGCAGAGGACAAACCTTGAGAAACACTGTGCTAGATGAAATGAGCTAGACTTTGAAACAACATAGAGTCATGACCAAATCCTATGGGTGGAACACAAGTTCCGCTGATGACAACTGCTGCAAAAGTGCCGTTAAAGTGCTTTCTGGCAGCAAGCTCCTGAGATGCCAGCGGGAAGGCCAGAACCTTCCTGTGTGCATAATTGGCTCCCCCCCACCAGCCGGAGCAGGTAAGCTAACAGGAGAGGGGTGTAACAGGGCGAGGAGACGTGAAACAGCATGGAGGAGTGGGGGGCTATGGGGGGTGAATCCAGCGGTGATGGTATGTGCAGGATCCTATCCCCTCAAGCAGCGGGCTCCCTGTCCCCTTTCTCTCCTGGGCCTCGTGCTAGTAAAATTGCTAGTGCAGTTTCTTAAACTGTGGGTCAGGACCCACTAAGTGGGTCACGAACCAGTCTCCGGTGGGTCCCCATTCATTTCAATATTTTATTTTTAATCTATTCGACTTGATGCTCCCATGGTATGTGACTGCATTTGGGGAAATGTTACACACCTGTACTTTTAACGGGTTACTGTGCATATGCTTTTGACAATGATAGTAAATGGGATTTACTCCTGGGTAAGACTGCAGTCTAGGATTGTTAAAAACTTTCCTGCTTGATGATGTCACTTCTGGTCACGACATCCCTTCTGGTGGGTCCTGACAGATTTTCATTCTAAAAAGTGGGTCCCAATGCTAAGGATTTGAGAACCACTTTGGTAGTGCATTGCTGAGAGGAGGCTTGTGAAGGGGATTTAAATCCCCTTTCTGTGCCGAAGCCTCACTGGATTCAGCCTGCATGAGGGAGGGGGGAAGGATTGGGCTGGAAGTTTCAATAGAATAAGATGTAGTAAGAGAAGAAACTCTCCAATGAAGAAACATGAAGTTGATGTCTTTATTGTTCTGTGTAGTCTTAGTGTGTTGGCAACCTTCAGTCTCGAAAGACTCTGGTATCACGCTCTGAAAGGTGGTTTTGGAACAGCGTCTAGTGTGGCTGAAAAGGCCAATGCGGGAGTGACAATCCCTTCCACACTGGGAGCAAGTGCAGTCTGTCCCTGGTCTGTCTCCCTGGCTATGGGCCTTCCTTCTTTGCCTCTTAGCCTCAGTCTGTTGGCCAAGTGTCTCTTCAAACTGGGAAAGGCCATGCTGCACAGCCTGCCTCCAAGCGGGCTGCTCAGAGGCCAGGGTTTCCCACCTGTTGAGGTCCACTCCTAAGGCCTTCAGATCCCTCTTGCAGATGTCCTTGTATCGCAGCTGTGGTCTACCTGTAGGGCGCTTTCCTTGCACGAGTTCTCCATAGAGGAGATCCTTTGGGATCCGGCCATCATCCATTCTCACGACATGACCGAGCCAACGCAGGCGTTTCTTAGTGTCTTAGTGTGGTGTGACTATGAGGGGTGTGTGTCATGACAAGCTTCTGAGTCTCAAAATGTACCACTCTGCCACTGCTGTTCACTGTGGGCAGTCAAACATTTCCTTATTCAGTGGCTGCTGAAGACTGGGAAACATCTGTACTTGGATGTGCTCCAGGCACTTCTGCATCTCTGGCCTGGGAACCTGAGCAGGCTTCCAGATGCGCCACTATGGTTAAGGGTGGGGAAATCAACCAGATAGTTTCGTCCCATGCTCTTTCAAATCCCTTATCCAACCGCTGCTACAGCCCGCTGTGGTTCTCAATAAATATTGTGTCTTTCTTTGTCGTCGTGCTTCAATTTGCTCACATTTCATTAACCCCATACTGCAGATGGAGAAGACTGAGGCTGTGCGGGAGTGGCTGGCCTAAGACCACAGGCTGGGCTCAGGGCAGAGCCAAGAAGTGAGCCAGGGAGATCCTCTTAGCTGCCACACTGCACAAGGTTTCACTTCTCAGTTAACAAGAAAAGATTGCCAGGGGTAAAGTGGATCCTGGGACCTGATCCTATCTATGTGCTTTCACAACCCTGGCAGCCCATTCCTAAAGGGCTGCCTCATTGGCACAGTGCATGTTCCTCTGGGACTGGCAGAGCTGTAAAGCATGCGCTGCCAGAGCGCCAGCAGGAAAGCCAGAGCACAGAGGTGGCAGACACTGAATTCCAACCCCCTTCCCAGGCCTGATCCGCCTTCCTGGGTCAATGTGGACTTCAGCCAGCTATTCAGCTGGAGCAGGTTGAGTTGACTTATAGTGGCTGCTGGAGCTTCCTCTGGGCAAGGGGATAATTGTCTCCTTACCCCAAGGAGAACTCCAGCAGCCCAAACTCCCCTGTAGGATGCAGTAGAATCTGTGCTCCATGCACCACCACACGGAGGGAGAGATAGAGGGTCAAAAGAGTTAGAGATCCAGGTCTTAAACAGGAATTTAAAAGGGATGGCACTGAACAGGATCCTACAAAGGGGGGGGAGGTGCAAGTATACAGTGACAGATACTAATAAACCTCCAGATGCGACTGGAAGGCGCTTTTGTTCACATCCAGGAGGTCAGGTGAGGGCCTCCAGCGCTGGTCTGGCACTTGCGCTGAGACAAATCCGCGGCTGCCCCATCTTTGCGGATAAAGAGGCCCCGCCTGCATAGAGCCTTCCAAAATGACAGCCAGTGTTTCTCCACTAGTCAGGGGACGAAAAGAAATCCATGTTCACGCATATCCCATCATCAGAATCTTGACTGCCTCCTGACATTTTCTCTCAGTGATAAATCTACTTCTGTGTCCCTTGGAGAGCAAAAAATGTGAACTCTCTCAGAGGTGCTTTCCAGGCACTTATGAGCAGATTCTGTTTTATTCTGACATCACCTCAGAAGCTCCTGATTCTTTGGTAAGTTCTCATCCCGCACAGGATGTATCCCTTTGAATTCTCAAGCTCTTCTTCATCAAACCCATTTTGCAAAGCCCATGTGAGCCAGCCACTATGATCAAAACAGAAAGCTCTGCTAAGTTGTAAGTATAATGTGGAGATGTTGATACGTCTTACAGAACCATCACAAAGCATGGCATTTATATATGCACTGTCAATAGCTGGTAAAAGATAAGATGGTCCATATGAAGCAAGGAAGATATGTGGTCCTTAACTATTGTTGGACAAGCGAGTAGGGTTCCTAACCCTCAGGATGTGTAGAAATGTCTAAAACAATATTCATATACATAAGTTCCCTTTAATCCCTGGCTTCTATTTCCTTACCAAATAAATCCAAGCTTCTCTGAGCTATGGATCAATGGAAGGAAATTGTGCAAAATAAAATCAAGCTAGTATGTTGGATAAAAATTAAGCAGATGTGGCTGATTTTGTGGAATATTTATGACTGAATTTGGATGTCCTGGTTACGGGTTTGGGTTTTGAGAGGTTTGGAATGCTCCCACAACTGAGTTTATGCCACTAACAGTGCAATCCTATGCATGTCTAATCCAAAGTAAGTCCCACTGTGTTCAGTGGAGCTTACTCCAGGAAGGTGTGTTAGGATTGCAGTCCCAAATCTCATTTGCAACTCCAGTTTCTAGTTGGGCTGATGTGTCTGTGGTCAGATGAGGTACATGTTTCACATGTTGTGTGGCAGTGCCCCCCTGGTGCTTTTGGGTTAGTGACAGGACAAGCCATAAGTGGGAAGGCGGGAGGAATGGAGAATTTTGGGGTGGGGGACCTGGGGGTGGGAAGGATGAGGGACAGGATGAAACTGGTGTCAGTCATGCACGCAGAAACAACTCTTTTTTGCAAGACCTCCTGCCCGTTTTCTCTCTTCATTGGCATAAATCTGAGGCAGACTGAGGGTATACAAGAATCTAAGTAAAAATATTTTCTATTTACCTCCCATTTGCCTTCAGGCTGCCCCTTCGTCCCACCGTAGCTTGCTGTGCATGACTTTTTGGCATGTACACATGCCACATCATGGTGAGGGATAGGATTGGGCTCTCAGAATCAAGCCATAGCCATAAGCACAGTGATTACCTTCTAGGATAATATACAGTGTAATTCTCGGGCTTCCGAGCTAACAATTAAGTCTCTGCCTGGTGCACAATTCTCATGAGAATTGGACAGTCATTTTAAGGAAGTGAATTCATTTAGTTAAGAGGCAGATCAGATGTATATTTACATGGGAATAAATAAGTGAGATTTCTTTGTGGCATGCATTTTAGTGAAGGCTAAATTTTGCTATAAGGTGCAGCTTGACCCCTTTGGTCTGTCGTGATCCCTATTCCCCATTTTATATTTCACGTTTTTAAAGGATACATATTCTAATTTTTCCTGTTCCATTTTTTCCCCAGTCACTTGGTCATTCCACTTTTCATTCCAGCTTTGCAACTACCCTCAGTTGAGGGTGATTCCCACAATCACCATTTGTCCACTGGACAGAAGTTCTTCATTAGAGGGTTTTCTTCTCCTGCCCCTTATTCCTACTCAGAAACATGTGAGGGCACCCTGTGGGAGAGTTAGAACAGACAAAAGAAAATATTTCTTTACCCAGTGTATAATTAGTCTGTGGAACTCCTTGCCACAGGAAGTAGTTATGGCATCTTGCCTAGATGCCTTTAAGAGGGAATTGGACAAATTTCTGGAGGAAAAGTTCATCACAGGTTACAAGTCACAGTAGGCATGTGCAAGGTAGAGGTAGGCTGCCTCTGATTGCCACATGCAGGGGAGGGCACCGGGACACAGGTTGTGTCTGTTGTCCTGTGTGCTCCCTGGGGCATTTGGTGGGCCACTGTGAGATACAGGAAGCTGGACTAGATGGGTCTTTGACCTGATCCGGTGGGGCTCTTCTTATGTTCTTAAGGGGTACAATTATGAAAATGGACTGCCAAGAGGTACGCAAGAGAAAAAGGTTGGGAATCACTGAGTTCTGCTATTGAGCAAATACTAAAAAGGCAGAGACCTGTGGGGGCACGAAGCCCAGCTTGAACTTATTTGGCAAATGTTGAATCTGCCATTAGGGCCAAGTTAAAATTCAAAGGGAGCAGGCTGATTTTTTTTTTTTTAATGAGAAATTGGGGATTTTCAAACTGGGGCGTTTGTTTCCTAAGTTATTTTTCATTCCTAACTGTATCCCTGCTCATGATGGGATCTCACTCCCGTACAACTTCCTGGGTCACTCTGTACTCTGGGCCTGAGTTTACCATGTTCTCTTTTATATACAGAAAGAGGTTTATGCACTGGGCAAAGACAACCATTTGTTGCTCGGTGTGTTTATTTTTCACTCATGTCATCATGCAGTCAAGGCATCAAAGTATGGCGGCTGAGTGCCAATTAGCTACTCTTGCAAACACACCTTGCAAACACACTCTGGTGTGTGAGTTTGCAGTTCCCAGAGTGAGAATGGAGGGATGGAGGGAGTCCAGAGATGCATAATGTCTATAGTGTGAAGATGAAAATGTTGCATATGACACTTGTTAAATTTTATGATGGATGCATGTCATCGTATGTATTCGTCCTGTTCATATAGGAACATTTCAAGGAATTTTTTTTTTTTTAAATGTGACAATGAGGAATACTTCTTCTACAAATGATAACAGTTTGAGAAACACTGCTGTAGATCAGGGGTGCCCGAACAACGGCCCTGGGGCCACTTGAGGCCCTCGAGGCCTCTCAATGCGGCCCTCAGGGAGCCCACAGTCTCCAATGAGACTCTGGCCCTCTGGAGATTTGTTTGAGCCCACACTGGCCCAACGCAACTGCTCTCAGCTTGAGGGCGACCGTTTGACCTCTCGCAAGAGCTGTGGGATGAGAGCTCCTTCCACTGCTTGCTGTTTCACGTCTGTGATGCAGTAGCACCAGCAAAGGAAAGGCCAGCCTTGCTTTGTGCAAAGCCTTTTATAGGCCTTGAGCTATTGCAAGACCTTCATTCATTCATATAAGTTCATCTTTAATATATTCATTTAAGTAAACTTACGTAAATTTATTCAAATTTTAAATGTAAATTAATTCTTTTTTCCCCGGCCCCCGACACAGTATCAGAGAGACGATGTGGCCCTCCTGCCATAAACTTTGGACACCCCTACTCTAGACCACCACTCTCTTCTCCTCCAGATTTCCACTCTATCCCCATTTTCCTTTCCCAGTCCCGGAACGGGTAGAAAACATCACCAGCTAAAGGGGGAGCATTGGACACTCTTCCTTAGGCATCAGAAGAACTTAGGGCAGAGGTTCTCAAACAGGGGCATCGCGACACCCCAGTTGGAGAAACTCTGAACCCTATACCCATAAGGGATGGAGCGACCTTGACAGCTGCACCAGCGCTCCTGTAATCGTGCTGGCACTGAGGACATAGGGGCTAACTTTAGATTCGACAAGGCCTGCAGTAGCCCCCCAGTTGTGTTTTTTTGGTCACAAAATTGGAAGTGGATTGCACAAGCATTTTTGAGCAATTCTAAGGTGTAGGCAGGTTTGCCAAGGCCCCGCAGGTTTCCCCCACCTTCTGAAGTGCACCAGCAGGCCTTGGTAAGTCTAAAATTAGCCCTGATGTCCCCAGTGCTGGCCCAGTTACAGAAGTACCTGCACCACTCCCTGCCCTTCCCCGCAAGGACTTACAGTGGCCCAAACTCTCCCGGAGAGTTTGGGAACCACTGCCTTAAGGTAACTCAGCCATTTCCGGAAATGATGAGTGATGCCAGCTGAGCATCAGTGCCCCCCCCCCCCAAGATCATGTGGCGCTATTAAGTTAGTAGCAGGGACGGGCCATGGATGGGGAGGAGGAGGAATGTGGAATTTGGAGGTGAGGAACCTGTGGGTAGGGAGGGTGAGGGAGGGGGTAGACCTTATAGTAGTCATGCACGCTGGACTTTTATCACCTCTTTTCAAAACCTCTCTGCTCCTTTTTTCTCAATTTTGTTGGTGCATATTGGAGGACACCCATAGGCAGCCTGAAGGTTTACATTGATCTAAGTAAAAATACTTTTTAATTTATCTCCCATTTGACTTCAGGCCGCCCCTCCATCCCACCATAGCATGCAGAGCATGACATTTTTGCATGGTCCCATGCTAAACCATGGTTAGGGATAGGATTGGGCTCTCAGAGTCAAACCATAAGCACAACAATTACCTTCTAGGATAATATAAGGTATAATTCTCTGGCTTCCTCCTAACAATTAAGACTCACCCTGGTGCATAGTTCTCATGAGAATTGGACAGAGTCATTTTAAGGAGGTGAATTCATTGTGTGAAGAGGCAGATCAAGCTCTCTTAAGTATATTTCCTTGGGAATAGACAAGTGAGATTTCTTTACGGCATGCACTTTGAAGAAGAACTACCAAAGGCTGAATTTTGCTATAAGGTGCTATAAGGTCCTTCCGTCTGTCACTATCCCTGCTCCATATTTCATGTTTTAAGGGATACACACTTTATGTTTTCTGTTCCTTTTTTTAGTCACTTGGTCCCTCTTACTCCTCTTTCCTGTCTGACTCTGATTCTCCTCACAATCTTTGTGATTGTGAACTCACAATCACCATTTTTCTCAGTGGACAGAAGTTGCGATGAGCTACTCTCCATACAGATGCTAATTTCTCCTTGGGCAGCCTGGAAAGCAAGACTGATTCATATCATCACCACCATTGCACTCACTCCCACTCAGTGAACACTCCCTTGATCAATCAGACTCTAACGGGCTACAGCTTGACCTCACGATTCGTCCTGCTGTTTGTCCATGTTCCAGATGCATTTAGCCCTTGGATATTTCTGCAAGAAGTTTCAAATGTCTCCTGCGATCTGAAGTACACTTTCTAAGAAACAAACCTTGTTGAACTCTGTGGGAGTAACTTATGAGAAAAGATGGTTGTGTTAGAAAACAGAAAAAAGAGTTAAATGCTCACTTATGACTAGAAGAACACAGAAGAAGACGGAGAACATCTGGACATTTTCACCAAAGGGAAGAACATCAGAGAAGGTATCGTACGTATGGTGAGAATGGTTGCACAACCAGAGCTAGTCCATGGCTAAGCCCTCCTGGAATCTTTCAAAAGTTTCTACAAAATCACTCATTGAATCATACGGGAGATAGCTTAACATCTGCTCCCTGTTTCTAATACAACTCTAACTCTAACTGTGAATTATGGGTTTTCAACACAATGGCGTCTTCGGTAGAGTTTGTTCCTTTCTGGGGAAAAAAACTTCTTTTGATGGTCTTTGATGAACTTAGGGATGGAAAATCACACCACCTTTGAAGACTTCATCCTCTTGGGCTTTCTGCTTGGGCACGAAGCAGAGATGCTGCTGGCCATAGTCCTCATCATCGTGTACCTCTTGACTCTGGTTGGGAACGCGACCATCTTGATCATCATCTTCACCAGCAGCCGCCTGCACACTCCCATGTACTTCTTCCTTGGCAATCTCTCTGTGCTGGACCTTGCTTTTTCCACAGTGACTGTTCCCAGTTTGCTGAGGAACCTCCTCTCTGGAGTCAAGGCTATCTCTTTTGCAGGCTGCATGACCCAATCGTACTTCTACTTTTTCCTGGGCACCGTGGAGTACTTCCTCTTAACCTCCATGTCCTATGACCGGTATGTTGCCATATGCAGCCCCCTGCATTACCATGCAATCATGAACGGACGTCTTTGTGTCCAAATGGTGTTTGCTTGCTGGTTGGGTGGGTTTGTCTCAGTCCTCTACCCGACCATCCTGATCACAGGGTTCTCTTATTGCAAGTCCAACATCATTGACCACTTTTTCTGTGACAGTGAGCCTCTGCTGAAGCTGTCCTGTTCTGATACACACCTGGTGCAGATCATCAGTTTTTTGCTTTCATCAGTTGTCATTCTCTGCTCCTCAGTCCTGACAGTCATCTCCTATAGTTACATTGTCTCTGCCATCTTGCGCATGCCCACAGACATGGGCCGGAAGAAGGCTTTCAACACATGCGCCTCTCATCTCACCTTGTTCCTCATGGCCACCAGTATCTCCATCTTACTGTATGTCATACCATCGGAGAAATCCACCTTAGGGGCCCGCAAAATCCCAGGATTGCTCAGCAGTGTAGTTAACCCATTTCTGAGTCCTTTTGTTTACACCCTGAGAAATAATTTGGTTAAGGGAATCCTTGGAGCAGTCTGTAGCCACAGCAAGGCATTTGTGGCTCAAAGGATGAAGAATCTATTAGTGAGTCATCCTTAATTTTTTTTTTTTGAATGGGGATCTTGGATATATTGATCACAGGCAGAAGTAGTCTAGACTGAGCTGCCACCCTGCCTGAAGAAGCTAATCAGGATTTGCTGCCTTGGATGGGGGACTGAGAGATTGACAGAGACTGAAGGCTAGTGATGTATCTCTGTGGAGAAGTGTGAAGGGATGTGGAGGAGTGAGCTGGAAAGGACATCTCAATAACATCTTAAGAATCAGTCAGAGGCTGACTGGAAGTGCAAGGCTGGCAAGCCAGGATAAGACTATGAATGGGAAACATCTGGACCAAATGGGGCTTCTATGAGTCTCTCTCATGGAACTATATTTGTTAAAACTCCCACTGAAAAATGGGGCATAAGATCAGTCTGCCTAGATAAACCGCCTTGAATCTATAAGAAAGATTCTCAAGGGTTAGTATTATTTATCCCCACACACTCACACAAAATACAGCAATAAATGAATTCTGGCCATGGTAGCGATAGTTTAAAACAAATGCATACCAATTGAGAAGATGAAATTAAATAATACCTCAGTTAAAAATAAAATGTCTATTAATGTGCTAGCCTATGCACAGGTGCTCAGAAGTACCATAGTGTTCTGTGGGACTGAATGATAATAACAAAAATACAGGTGCTAGGTGAATGCTAGGTAAATATTAATTGGATTGTACTGTTAATGTAACTTGAGCTACACACTGTCCATCAGGCAACACTTGAGAAAGATGATAGCTTAGACCAGGGGTGCTCAATAGGTGGATCGCGAGGCAAAATGAGTAGATCGCGGAGTGCTGACCCCCCCTTCAGGTGCCTCTGGGAGGAAACGCCGGGAGTAAGGCCCATTGTACTCAATGGGGGCTTACTCCCAGGTAAGTGTGACTAGGATTGCAGCCTCACAGCCTAATCCTAGGCATGTCTACTCAGGAGTAAGTCCTGTTATACTCAGTGGGGCTCAAGGTACACCAACATACATTGTACACATAAATGTTATATGTTATGATGGTGCAAACATTGTAAAAAAAACTCTGGTAAATCTCCGGGCCTTGCTGGGTTTCAAAGTAGCTCTCGAGCCAAAAAAGTGTGAGCACCCCTGGCTTAGACCAACATGTGCCCTGTTATCTTAGTTTGCCTCATCTGAGCCTTGTGCTTCCTCTCCACTTAGATCTTTTCGGGAAAAAAATTTTCAAAGGCTGATGCAAAATTCCTGCAACATAAGAACAGAGGAAAAGCCCTGCCGGATCAGGCCAAAGGCCCATTGGTCCAGCTTCCTGTATCTCACAGTGGCCCACCAAATGCTTCAGGGAGCACACAAGACAACAGACACAATCTGCGTCCCGGTACCCTCCCCTGCATCTGGCAATCTGAGACACTCTACCTTGAAAACCAGGAGCTTGCACATATCTACTATGACTTGTAACCCATGATGGACTTTTCCTCCAGAAGATTCGATTATTGTGGGTGATAATTGTTTTAATACAACATTTGGGGGGATTTTAACAAATTGACTGATAAGTCTCCTTGTAGAGCCAATGGGCCCAAAGGCAGCACAGAAATGAATTAGTTGATTGATTGATCTAGTAATTATGTACATCAGCATATCCAGTTTTACAAATCAATATGAATAAATATCTTCAGTTAAAACATGTTGCCGCCTAATTTTGCAAGCTAAGGAAGATCAGCCCTGATCTTCCAGACAATCTTCAAGAATCACAAAGAAAAGCAGTTTTTGTGCTTCCTTTATTTTTCCCATTAAGGCAGTAATTTTCAACATTTTTCTTCCCATAGCACACTGACCTCTATGGTCTTCTCCAGGCGTGTCCAAAGTTTTTGGCAGGAGAGCCACATCAGCTCTCTGACACTGTGTCAGGGGCTGGGGGAAAACAAGAATTAATTTACATTTAAAATTTGAATACATTTACATAAGTTTACATAAATTAATATACTAAAGATGAACTTATATGAACGAATGAAGGTCTTGCAATAACTCAAGGCCTGTAAAAGGCCTTGCACAAAGCAAGGTTGGCCTTTCCTTTGCTGCTGCTACTGCATCACAGACGTGAAACAGCAAGCAGTGGAGGGAGCCCTCATCCCACAGCTCACGCGAGAGGTCAAACAGTTGCCCTCACGCTGAGAGAAGTTGTGTTGGGCCAGTGCGGGCTTCCACAAATCTCTGGAGGGTCAGAGGCTCATTGGAGACTGGGGGCTCCCTGAGGACCGTATTGAGAGGCCTCGAGGGCAGCAAGTGGCCCCAGGGCCGGGGTTTGGGCACCCTGGTCTTCTCTATGGTTTCTGCCTCTGGTGATGTCAGTTCCAACTTCCTGGAGACTGTTCTGGGTTCTGCGGCTGTGCTTTTAGGGCAACTATCTGTAGTAATGAATTGTTCGTTCCTCTTCCTCCACCGGCTCTAACACAAGCTGCAGAACTCAGATGAGTTTTTCAGTCATTTTCATCTTCTGTTCTCCAGATTCCCGCAGCACACCTAAGGACCTTTCATGGCACATCACTTGAAAACATCTGTGTTAAGGGATAGCATGACTTCCTTCGTGTCAGCTAAATCTTTCTTGGAATTCATATGTTTTGTGCCATGCAATTCCAGGGGCAACTTTAACCTTTGGCAGGGGGAACTATTCAAACTGATTTCCTTCTTGAGAAGCTTGGAGGCTCAAGGATTTTGAGTGGGGGAAATACACTGGATAAGGCACAAGGAGGTTCTGTCCACTACACATTTAACAAATTTCCAGAGTCACACAGGACCAAATATCATATGACATGAAGTCTGCCCCCAACATGCTTTCTTTTCCTTGGTAATCTTCAGCCAAATCACAAATGTGCGCATGCATCTGATTGAGCCTACAATGATGGGTGGTACATCATTAACCATGTCCATCTGTCACATCCCTGATCCAAGCCACGCTTTCCTGCATGTGCTGTTTGCTAAACGAAACAGTTCCCATTGGTGTCAAGTAACATGTATTGGGGGGGGGGATGTGGGTGGAACCAGAGCAAAGGCTTGGGTTAGTATTACACAGGACTACAAAACTGAGGGTCAGAAAAGTTTCTCCCAAAATTTATGGTGGTTTGATATGAATTTGGGGTGCTAATTCCAAAAAATGGCATCCGTTTTGCCCTATCACGTCTAGTTTAGCATAGCCTCATTAGTGAATGGTTCAAGCAGCCATGGTGTAAGCTTCCTCATGAGGAAGCTGCTTGAGCCATTCACTAAAGAGACTATGCCGTGTCTCCAAAACTAGACGTGATGCTTCCCAAAAACCATATGGTAGGCAGAGATCCACCCCTCTTCTCTACGTGGCTCCTTCCTCGTGTGGTCTCTTAGACCAGGAAGTGCAGAAGATGCTCCAGTGTGTCCTGCACTTCTTGTCTCGTTTAAAGGGAATGAGAAAGGAAGCAGCAACATGACAAACAAACAAGGGACCTGGATAGCCACCTTCCAATCTGTTTCCCACTCACTTTTACTGAATGGAAAGCTGATAAGAATGGCTCCACATTGGGCTGGAGAGATTTGATGGCAGACATGGATGAAAGGCACCCTGTGTCTGTTTGCTGCCTCCCCACAACCATCCTCTTGTTGCAAGCTGCATCAGTTGTATCGTGAATGGGCTGGCCAGGCATTGATGTAGCATAAATCTAAGAAGGTGTGGACATAATCTATGCTTGAAATCAAGATGAGAGATCACTGGGATCAAATTTGCTGTGATAGGAAAGCTGCTTTCTCTTTCCCCTAGTGTGTCTGAGTGCGGTTGGGAGTCAAGTAACAGCAAGGGCATGTGTGCTTAGCTCTCGCCCCAGCTCTTTCTTCTGCTAAGAAATAATTACACAGGCCTATAAAATTGAAGGTGAGAAAAGTTTCTCCCAAACTTTATGCTGGTTTGATATGAATTTGGGTGCCGATTCCCAAAATGGCATCCGTTTTGCCTTATCACATCTAGTTTTGGAGATATAGTGTAGCCTCTTTAGTGAATGGTTCAAGCAGCTTCCTCATGAGGAAGCCTACACCATGGCTTCCTCATGAGGAAGCTGCTTGAACCATTCACTAAAGAGGCTATGCCGTGTCTCCAAAACTAGACTTGATAGGGCAAAACGGATGCCATTTTTGGAATCGGCACCCCAAATATACTCAGGAATTGGTGTAACGTTTAAGAAGCAAAATGTGTGTGGGCCTGTGTTATGGAAGTGAAAAGCATCTCTGGAGGGGAACAACTTTTAGTGGCCTGTGGTCCCAATCTGGTCGGGCTATGTGGTCCCACTCCTTTTGTTTTTCTATTCCCAAATTCAACCTTGCATGGCTGTTCTCACCCAAAAAAGCACACAGAAAAGACACACAGTTCTATGTCAGAGAAAGTTTGTGTCCCTGGGACAAAGTAGAATATGCAATAGGATGAAGGAACAAACAAATGCATATTTCCAGGCATAATGACTGGGTTGATTTTAGGAGTAGTTAAGCACTTGAGAAACCCTTTGAAAAGCTGCAGAACATCTTTTAAAAAATGGGTTGGAGGTAATTCCAGTTGGAAGAGTGGCTTCCCACATATTTTGGGAGGACAGCAATGTTGAAATCCAGTCACCAACCCTATATACCGGGCTGACCAGACTTGCTTAACATAACAGCCACATATAATCAAGATGCTTGAGAGCCCCAATATTGAACCCATTTCTGTCCAGCCCACAGGTGTACACATTTGATTCATGTTGCATATATGCAACGTTGGGCAGCTATGGCTTAAGAAGCATTTAAATTCTTAAATATATGTATCCACCATGAACATTAAACTTATGTTTTAATCCAGTGGACTCTCAGTTTATGCCTGATAACACAGGCCAACACACATTGTGCTTCTTTAAACATTACACCAATTCCTGGGTCTATTTGGGGTGCCGATTCCAAAAATGGCATTTTTGCCCTATCACATCTACTTTTGGAGATATAGTATAGCCTCATTAGTGAATAGTTCAAGCAGCTTCCTCATGAGGAAGTTGCTTGAACCATTCACTAGTGAGGCTATACTATATCTCCAAAACTAGACGTGATAGGGCAAAATGGATGCCGTTTTTGGAATCGGCACCCCCGAATTCATATCAAACCATCATGAAGTTTGGGAAAAACTTTTCCGACCCTCAGTTTTGTAGGCCTGTGTAATTAGTTATAAAACTTGAAAATTTATTGCCTACCTTTTATATTCATTGCGATGCAAAAAGGTGCTCAGCCAGGAGCTCATGTTTTGGAGAGCCATACATTAAATGTCAAAGAGATACCTGTGGTTCCCGAGCCACCCTGGCCATATACAGTGAAGTCTGTGCCTCAGTCTTACTGGGTTGGTCAACTTTTCAACAGAATTGAACTCATTGGACAACTGAGCTATCTGAATTCAGAATCCCTTCCCACCAAAGAAGACAGAATCAAAACCCTCACTTAAGCATTTGGCATGCCAATAACAGTAGTTCCGTAGGGATCAAACCATACAGGTAAGCAATTTCCACACCTACCATATGCCCAGATGGTCCAGTGAGTAGGAATGTAAGAAGAGTTGAGATGGCCATCTGGTCCATATGGCTTTCTTCCCCAGTGGCCACTATACTACACCATTCTGTTACGTGGTGGCTGCTGTTAGCTTTTTTCTTTTTGTTAGACATCTTTTCCAGCATTGTCCCCCATTTCACCACCACCACCCATTTAAGATTATTGTGACAAATCACTTCATGTTAGGTGAGAGAGATAGGGAATCTCATTCAACAGTGTGTTTTAGTAGGACTTGCTTTTCTGTTGCCTTCATTGTTCTCATTTTAATATCAACAAAATATCATAGGAAAAATATTGTATATGAGAAAGAAGGACATAATTATTTTATTACAATAAATACACAACTTTTTGGGTAAATAAATATTAAATTGTTGGTATTGTTCCCTATTCAACAATTGTGAGCTATAAAATTCAGACCTTGACCAAAAACAAACAAACAAACAAACAAACAAACAAACAAACAAACAAACAAACAAACAAACAAACAAACAACTTGTTGTGGGGTAACAGAAAACACATCATAATTACCATACTGTGCTTTATACTGAATATTCATTTTCATGCCAATGACATGAAATTTCTTAAGTCCTTACAGCAAGCTTTCTAAACACAGTTCCAAATTTCTTAACTACTTACAGAAAGCTTTCTCAGCAAAGTTCTCAAGGCATCATGAACCTGTTTGTTCCTCAAGCAGTAGATGTATGGATTGAGAAGAGGGGAAACAATTGTGTTAAGAATAGCCATGGATTTACTGTAGTCTAATTGACTGGTACCATTTGGTTTTATGTACACGAAAATGCAACTGCCATAAGTGATGGAGACCACAATGATATGGAAGGCACAAGTGGAGAAGGCCTTCTTTCTCCCAGTGGCTGATGAGATGCGCATGATGGTAGAAGTAATATTAATGTAGCACACAACATTTACAGCCAAAGTCCCAAGAAGAGACAGTATAGCAATCAAAAAATCAATGAGTTCCAGCAGACTGGTGTCAGCAGAAGCAAGTTTCATCAATGGTCCATTGTCACAGAAAAAATGGTCGATGATATTAGGGCCACAAAATGGCATCTGAAATAATGCAATTGTCGGACCCGTTATAAGCAATAACCCCCCAACACCCAAGAGCAGAGCACCAGCAATGAGCAGATTCGACTGTTCATTATGACTGAATAGCGAAGAGGGTTGCAGATGGCCACATATCTGTCAAAGGACATTACAGCCAGCAGAAAAAACTCTGTGGTGGCCAGCACAAAGTATAGAAAGAACTGTGTGATGCAACCAGGTAACGATATAGCCTTAAGTCCCATAGCCATATTAGCCAATGTTTTGGGAATGATCGTGGTGGTGAACCCAATCTCCAAGATGGCAAAATGGCACAGGAAATAATACATGGGGGTGTCCAGCTGGGGATCCACCAGTGTGATGACAATAATGACCATGTTCCCCATGATGGTCAATGGATAGATGCAAACGAGTAGGGGGAAAAGTATGATTTCAAGTTGGTGATTGTTAGTAAAGCCCAGAAGAATGAAGCCCTCATCCTTGGTGCAATTCCTTACTTTGGGAATCATTTAGCTGCTGACTCATCAATCGTTAAGGCTATATTTGCATTTTGCAACTTGGGTTTTGTACAGTTTCATCATCATGATAACTGCTAACGTAGTTCATAACTGACTGGCTGAATCCAACCAAGTCCTTCCAGCCTTCGTCTTCAACAGTGATCCAACAAAACCCAATTCACTGCACATTCCCTCTCTTCTACTGCTCCCTGTCACAGCTGCCAGTGCTGTTACTTAGTACCTAAGAACACTGGGAAAATGTTCACATATCTTCCAAACATCATCTTGTGTTTTCTATTATGTGCCCTGCCCTCACGTGTGCTTTTACCAGTAAAAGATGTAATTCAAACATTATATACCACTCATAAATTCTGCTGAGCATGGGCAGAATGTCCATATGTTATATTTTGTCTCATGTATTCACGGTGCAGACGTGAGTAGTGAGTAGTTTACTTATCACAGACAATTTACATCAACAGAACAACATCCACTTCATTTCCATTCATGGTGCTGTTTTCTCAGAAGCCTTCTAAAATAGCTAGACTACATCCAGTACAGGCAAACAGGCAGATATGACGGTGATCTTCCGTTCCATGCAAACAGGAAAATGCAAAATCTTTCATTCTCTGTATTGTCTGAAATGGCAAGTGGTTGGAAAATCTTTGCTTTCAAGTCTGAAGCAAGCAGTTTTTGCTGTGTGATGCCGGCATTTCCCTGCATGCTCCAGGTGAGGACAAAAATATTGACTGTGCATATTCCTATTATGTCCCTAGCATAAGATATATTAGATCCATCTTTATTTGTATCCTCAAGAGACTTTAACTTGGCTTCTCATGGAAGTCAAAAAGTTGCCGCACAGTTGATGAAATAGGCTCGTGCCTCAACCAATTAGTCCGTAAGCTCCACAGGTCATCTGTATGTATATCTACTGTTGTAAGATTTCATAGGAACTAACACCATAATGCTCAGTTCTCTTCTATGAGTTTTGTCTTTGAATACCTTCTGGAGCATTCTTTGAATCTTTGCAAAACTTCCCCTGAAAGATCCATTGCATTGGACATCCAGTTCTCAGAACTGAATATTTGATATTTGTCAGTCAACCACAAGTGTTTGATAACTACCCTGCAATAATAGGATTTTTTTTTAACCCCTTCCCCCAGCTAAGAAATAAGCATGGATGTGAAGACAAAACATCTGTGGGGCGGAACAACACTTGGAACACTGACTTTGGGCATAGTCTGATGCATGTCTACCCAGAAGTATGTTCCATAGGGCTTACTCCCAGGCACGTGCGTATAGGATTGGGATCTTTGGCCCCAATCCAGTTGGGCTATCTTGCTTCATTCCTATATCTTTTCTGCTCCCAAATTCAAGCTTAAATGGCTGTTGTTCACTCTAGAAACATACAGGAAGGACACACAATTCTGTGTCACATAGAGATTGTGCCTCTGGGACAAAGGATAATATTCAACCGAAATAAAAAATGCAGCAGAATGAATGAATGAATGAATGTCCTTTCAGGGAGAATAACTGGAATAAGTAAGCACTTGAGAAACCCTTTGGAAAGCTGAAGAGTTTTAAAAAATTGTGTTGGCAATAGTTGTGGTGGTTTTGTTTGGTGAACATTCTCATTGGTAAGGAAATTGCCATTCATAGGAATCATTTTGGATAGTCATTAAAAAAATTATAGCCTTTGTACACTGCTTTGGTTGTAGACTCAAGGCAGTTTGCATAGGCAGGTCGAACATATACCTCATTTCTCAATGAGGTTTCTACAAGTATAGGCCCATGAGAAAATATCATAGACCCCTCCATTTCTCCAGATGTTTCCCTTCATAGCTCTGGTCTGTAGCTTCATAGGGGCCATTGTGACCTGGAAACCCAGGCAGGCAAGTTGTCTCCACACAGACTAATATACCCAGATGGTCCAGCTGATAGGAACATAAGGAGAGCTGAGATGTCTATCCTGTCCATAGGGCCATCTGCCACTGTTCCTGGGGAAATGCGCTGAGGCCAGTAGTGTAGATAGAGGAGAATGAAAAGAGTAAGGACTACAGATGCCGCAACATGCTGCGTAAATGGCCGCTCCTACTCACTGTCAGAGCTATCCTGAGCAGTGATGGCAAAGCACAGGCACTCGCCGAACAAAATGGCACCCCCTGCGCATTGCTGCTTGGAATGGCTCTGATGGTGTTTGGGAGGGGCCACTTACACTGGGCATTGCAGCACCCACAGTACTGACTCCCCTCTAGCTATGCTACTGATGGAGGCAACCGCAGCACTCTTCCCCTCCCCCAGTACAATGGCATATGACATACAAGCAATGCACTTTCAGATAACTGCAATGTTTCTCAAGGTTTGTTCTCTGCCGTACCACTTCACATGGTTAAACTATTCAATGTACTATCAGAAGTATCTGGTGATGACATAATTGCTAGTTTATCCTAGGTTTGGAGGCCAGATGCGACGCAACAAACACCAGCAAGAGGATCAGGGTGAAGGGGAGGGCTTTTTCAAGCACAGGAAAGTATGCTTTGGAGCTCTGTTTGCTGAGCTGAGCCTCCTCCCCCCAGACTGTTCGTTGTGTCACATTCTTGGTCTCGCTGCTGGGCTGGAGGTGTCCAGTGTCCTGCAAGTACCACCAGACACCATCTCAAGTACCACAGGTAGTACCCGCACCACTACTTGAGCAACATAGACTTACACGATATTCAGTAATCCTTGAACTAGGCTATCCCTTGAACTAGGCTATCACAGCTTGGTGTCTCAGTCACTATACAATACCATACTGTAACTCAGCTGCCCTTCTCTGATTCTCTGTTTTCTCAACTATCTTCTCACTAGTTGCCCCCCACTATCACTACCACCCACTTAGGTCGAATCAGTGGTTGAATCTGTGGCGGACATTTGTGGTGAATCTGTGCATTTTGTGTAACAGAGGTAGGTAATCTCATCCAAGCGGTTTTGTTTTAGTATGACTTGCTTTCCAGTTGCCTTCATTATTCTTTTTTGTTTGAATATCAACAGAATACCACTGGATAATATTTTATATGAGACATACAAGATAAGATTATTTAATAACTATCAATACATAATTTTTTTTTATAAATAAGTAAATTAATATCAAATGGTTGGTATTTTCTATTGAACAAGTGTCAGCAATGACAAAAAAAAAATCTTACTAGGAGGTAACAGAAAACTCATCATAAATACTATACCAAGACTTACATTCAATATTTATTTTCATGCTAATGGCAATCCACAATCTTAAGGTTTTACAGAAGGTTTTCTAAACAAAGTTCTCAAGGCATCATGAACCTGTTTATTCCTCAAGCAGTAGATGAATGGATTGAGAAGTGGAGACACAATAGTGTTAAGAACTGCTACAGGCTTCCTGAAGTCTAAGTGACTGGTACCAAGTGGTTTTATGTACAAGAAAATGCAACTGCCATAAGTGATGGAGACCACAATGATGTGGAAGGCACAAGTGGAGAAGGCCTTCTTTCTCCCTGTGGCTGACGGGATGCGCATGATGGTGGTAACGATATTGATGTAGGAGACCACGTTTACAGCCAAAGTCCCAAGAACAGAGAACGTAGCAATGGGAAAATCAATGAGTTCCAGCAGACTGGTGTCAGCAGAAGCAAGTTTGATCAATGGTCCACTGTCACAGAAAAAATGGTTGATGATATTAGGACCACAAAATGGCATCTGAAATAATGCAACTGCAGGACCCACGATGAGCAATAACCCCCACACCCAAGAGCAAAGCACCAGCAAGGAGCAGATTTGACCATTCATTATGGTGGAGTAGCGCAGAGGGTTGCAGATGGCCACATATCTATCAAAAGACATAACCGCCAGCAGAAAAAATTCAGTGGTTGCCAGCACAAAGTACAGAAAGGCCTGTGTGAAGCAACCGGGTAAAGATATAGTCTTTTGGCCCAAGGCCATGTTGGCCAATGTTTTGGGGATGATTGTGTTGGTGAACCCAATCTCCAAGAAGGCGAAATGGCGCAGAAAAAAGTACATGGGGGTGTCCAAATGAGGATCCACCAGTGTGATGATAATAATGACCATGTTCCCCATGATGGTCAACAGATAGGTGCAAAAGAGTAAGAGAAAAAGTATGATTTTAAGTTGGTGATTGTTTGTAAAGCCCAGAAGTATGAAGTTCCCCTCCGTGGTGCAGTTCTTTATTTTGGGCATCATATAACCGATGACTAATCCATTGCTTGTGGTTATATTTGCATTTGCCTTTTAAATTAAATTGTCCAATGGTGATTCTCTGCAATTTATTTTGGGTGGTCACTGCTAATATAGTTCAAAAGTGATTGGCTGAGTTTGTTCAGTCCATCACTCCATCTTCAACCAGGCTGCACCAAATGCAAATTCACTCTGCATTTGCCTTTTAAATTAAGTTATCCAACTCTTCTGCAACCATCAGTGTGATCATGGCTAATGTAGTTCATGACCTACTGGTTGAATCCAACCTAGTCCTTTCAGTCCAGCACTCTGTCTTCATCATTGCTCCAACTAAAGCCAGTTCATAGCACATTCCCTGCCTTCTGCTCCCTGACGCGGCCACCAATGCTGTTATTTAGTATTTCAGAACATGGGGAGCATGTTCACACATCTCCCAAATACCTTCTTGTGGTTCTGTTTTGAGCTCAGTTCTCCTGTGCGTTTTGTCAGTGACTGAGGCTATGCAAAAACTTATGTACCACCCATAAACTCCTCTGAGCATGTGTATCTCATAGCCTGCATTTCATTTCCAACATATATATGATATATTATGTCTCCTTTATTCATGTGAATGGTGAGTAGTTTACTTACCACCTTCAATCAGCATTGCCAAAACAACATTCACTTCGTTGCCATTCATGGTGCTATTTTCTCAGCAAGCTCCTAAAGTATCTAGACTCTATCCAGTGAGATAAACCAGCAATGTTGATCTTTTCCTCTTTACCAAGGAAACATGAAGATTTAAAAGTTTCATTCATTTTCTGTATTTCCTGAAAAGGGAACTAGGCTGTTGATGCCTTCTGACAGATCCTTTGCTTTCATGGTTAACCAACAAGCCAACTCTTTGGTGTGATGCAGGCATTTCTCTGTGTGCTCCAGGAGAGGACATGGAAGCTACCTCAGATAGGAAGTGTGCTCATTTGTATTATGTCCCTGAGCACATAGCATAAGATATATTGGATCCTTCCTTAGTAGTATACACAAGAGACACTGACTTTGCTTCTCACAGAAGCCAGAAACTTTGTGTATAGTTCAGTGGTCTTCAATCTTTTTTGTGTTACAACCCCAATAAGTATTTACTTATTGGCAGATAGGACCCAGGGAGGGAGGCCAGAGCAATGGTGGGTCCCCAGTCTCATACTTTATTTCATGAGGCTGGGGATCTACCACTGCTCCATCTGCCCTCCCTGGATCCTATCTGCCCACTCACTACCCCATTATATCCTCCCAGCCCTATTCATTGTAGCTTGATCGAGAGAGCAGAAAAGTTACTGTGAAGGCTGGCACTAGTGAAAGCTATTTTAGCACAATTGCTAAGAAGCTGAGCAGGTCTGGGACACAATCTCTGAACACCTGAATGGGGATACCAGATGCCTTCTCTTTGACCTGGTGGTAATATAGTCCAGTGGTCTTTCACCTTTTTTATCCCCATCAATTGCCACAACTGAGTTTGTAACACCACCGCCAAACATTCTCTAACTGATCCAGAAATGTATTTGACATCCAATTCAATTAGATCTGAATCAGTGGCATAGCTATAGCGGGTGCAAAGCACTAAGTTTTGCCGGTGGCTCACTGTGCCTGGCAAGCAGCCCCTCCCCCTCCCCTCCGGAGGCATTCTGGTCCGCTAGAACCAAAAAGAGCAAAAATTAAGAGAGAACTAGCATTTTTACCACGCAGTTGCATACAGTTGCTCAGCAGGGCTGGAAGAGTTGCTTTCCACATATTCTGGAATGGCGGTCATGTTGGTGCTGAATGCTAGTCACGAACCCCATATTCAACATAGTCTTTGACCTCGTTGTCCCTAGATGGCCCCCTAGATGGTTCCCACCAGTAGGTCAACTTGTCGACTGAATGCAACTCACTGGATTGGTCAAGTGAGCTGTCCCAAATCCAGACACCAAGTGGGGGCTCAGATGATGCACCTTTCTCCCATGGGAGGGGAAATATTCTAAAAACGAAAGCACTAGCATGTCAATGACAAGGATAGGATAGACTCTTCCTATTCTGATATCTTCCTTTTTTGTGTGCAGCAAATTCAGCTTGTAGAAAATCATTTCATCATGGGAACCCCCTTCCCTCCAGTAGCAGACCTGCCCTCGAGGCACCCGGGGCAAAGGTTTGCAATGGCACCACCACCCCTGCGCGAAGTCGTCTCCTCCACTCACTTGCAGCATAATGGAGCCTCACGTGGCTCCAGAACTGACCGGGGAATCCTTCTGAGGCTTCCCCATGGTCTTAAACTGCACTTTCGGTTCAACTTCCGACCATCTCAGGAGCCTCAGAAGGCTTCTTGTGTGGTCCTAGAGACGTGTGCCCGGGGCATTTGCCCCATTCGCTTCATGGTAGGTCGGCTGCCGCTTCCCACCTTAGATGGTAGAATTACGACCCTTGATTGCCAATACCCTTGTAGCTCTGTAGGGGTTATCGTGATCTGGCAACCCATACAAACAAGCTGTCTCCACCCCTACCATGTGCCCAGATGATCCAGTGAAAAGGACTGTGAGTAGAAGTGTGGCCCAGTGAGTAGGGCAGTGAAAAGGGTTGAGTTGTCCATCGGGGGTTTGCACAACGGACACTATACTATGTACATCATTCTGTTATATGACTACTCTTCTCAGCTTTTTCCTTTTCTCCACTGTCTTTTCAATCCCTGTCCCCCATTTCCACCACAAGCACCCATTTAAGGTTTAAAATTATTGTGACAAATCATTCCAAGTTCTGCTGGAGAAGGAGGTAATCTCATCCACGCTCTTTTGTCTAACTTTGACTTGAGTTTTGGTTGCCTCCCTTATTCTCATCTTAATATCACTGGAAAAATGTTTACATGAGAAAGACAGGATACAATTATTTATTACTATCAATACACGAATTCTATTTTTTTTGCAAATAAATAAATAAAGACCAAGTCATTCATATACACTATTGAACAATGGCTAGGATAGACATTTAGGGCCCAAACTTAGAGGGCCATAGCGCCTGCACTGAGTTCTAGCACCAAAGCTGGGTGTTGCAAACATGCCATAAGGCATGTTTGCAGCACCCAGAGAGTAAGCAGCACTGATGAGGCGGCATGGGCCGCCCTGTTGATGCTGCTTCTGGAGCTCCAGCTGCCGGCGGCAAAAAGGTAAGCGTCAGTGGGCAGGGGGCTATGGGAAGGGGGGTGGAAGGTTTCCAGGGCAAGGGAAGGGTGGGGAGGATCAGGCCCATGAGGGGGGTGGAGATAGCAGCAACATCTACTGCCAAACCCTGAATCCTCCTACAAGCCTGCTGTCCCGACACGGGCTTCCCGGACTCTGTGCCCATTCAAACACAGGCACAGAGCCTAAGAGATCCATTGCAGCCACATGCTGTCTGCCTGGAAGAAGGCAGCAAATGCTTCCTTCCCCCGAGAGACCCCTGCAGTAGCAGCAGTGCACACAAGATCTGGCTGTCCCCATTTTGGGGTGACTGGAACTTTGGGTGCTGCTGTGTCCAGGATTGTGCTGGGCATTAAAAACCAATATGACTGAGCAGCAACAGAAAGTTCATCATAAATACCATACAATGCCTTGTATTCAGTGCTCAATTTCTTGCTGTTGGCAGTCTGCATTCCAATCTTCTTAAGTTCTTACAGAAAACTTCCTAAATGCAGTTCCCAAGGCATCATGAACCTGTTTGTTCCTCAAGCAATATACAAATGGATTCAGAAGAGGGGACACAATGGTGTTAAGAATAGCCACAGACTTGCTAAAGTCTAAGTGACTGGAACCGTTTGGTTTTATGTATACGAAAATACAACTGCCATAAGTGATGGAGACCACAATGATGTGAGAGGCACAAGTGGAGAAGGCCTTCTTTCTCCCTGTGGCTGATGGGATGTGCATGATGGTGGAAACAATGCTGATGTAGGAGACCACATTTACAGCCAAAGTCCCAAGAAGCGAGAGTGTAGCAATGAGAAAATCAATGACCTCCATGAGGCTTGTGTCAGCAGAAGCAAGTTTGAGCAGTGGTCCATTGTCACAGAAAAAATGATCAATGATGTTTAGTCCACAAAACGGCATCTGAAATAACTGAATTGCAGGACCCATAATTAGCAGGAAGCCCCCCACCCAAGAACAGAGCACCAGCAAAGAGCATATCTGATTGTTCATTATGGTTGAGTAGCGCAGAGGGTTGCAGATGGCCACATATCTGTCAAAGGACATTACAGCCAGCAGAAAAAACTCTGTGGTTCCCAATACAAAGTACAAAAAGAATTGTGTGAAGCAACCAGGTAAAGATATAGTCTTTTGGCACATTGCCATATTGGCCAATGTTTTGGGGATGATCGTGGTGGTGAACCCAATCTCCAAGATGGCAAAATGGCGCAGGAAAAAATACATGGGGGTGTCCAGCTGGGGATCCACCAGTGTGATGACAATAATGACTATGTTCCCAAAGATGGTTAATAGGTATGTGCCTATGAGTAGGGGGAAAAGTATGATTTCAAGTTGGTGATTGTTCGTAAAGCCCAGAAGAATGAAGTCATCCTCTGTGGTGCAATTCCTTATTTTGGGCGTCATGTTAACTGACGACTAATCCATTTCTCTGACTATATATGCATTTGCCTTTTACATTAAGTTATCCCTCTCTGATTCTCTACAATTTAAACAGCGAGATCATGGCTAATGTAGTTCATAACTAGCTGAATAGAAGCAAGTTCTTTCAGTCCAGCACTCCATCTTCAACCAGGCTGCACCAAAATCCAATTCACCGCAAAATCCCTCCTTTTCCTCTAGTTTTGCAGCTACCAGTTCTATTATTTAGTACTTAAGGACACTGAGAGAATATTCACGTATCTCCCAAATATCATCTTGTGTGGTCTGTGATGTGCCCAGTCCTCCAGTGTGCTTTGCCAGCGAAAGATGCTAAGCAAACACTTGTGTCGCACGCATGAATTCCTCCGAGCTTGAGCATCTAATATACTGCAATTTATTTCTAAGTACATAATATATTTGTCCTCTTTATGCATTGTGCAAACATGAGTGGTGAGTAGTTTACTTACCACCTACAATCGACACCGATGGAATGACATTCACTTCCTTTCCATTTATGGTGCTATTTTCTCAACAAACTCCTCAAACAGTGATATTTAACCTCTCACAGCCCACAGACAAGGTGCTAAAATTCTCAAGGCACACCATCAATCTTTTGACAATTGACAAAGCACACTGCTCTGCTGGTGCAGGGCTCTCATCCCCTAATAGCCGTAGTTAGAAATGACCCACCCCCAAACTCCTGTGGCACACCAATGTGCCACGGCACACTGGTTGAAAATAGCTGTCCTAAAAAATCTACTTTATATCCAATGAGATGAACCAGCAAGTATGATGTTGATCTTCCCCTCTGTTCCAAGGAAACATGAAGGCGTCAAAAGTTTATTTTTCTGGGTTTTCCGAAATGGCTTTGCTTTCATGGCTCAGAAGTGAGCCACCTTTGTGGTGTGACACAGATGCAGTAGTTCTCTGTTTGCTCCAGGAGAGAACATGCAAGCAACCTTGGATAGTAATTTTGAATATTCTTATGACGTCCCTGAGCAAATAGCTTAAGATGTATTAGATCCTTCCTTATTCGCATACAGAAGAGACATGGACTTTGCTTCCCAGGGAAGTCAGACACATTTTGTCCAGTTGATGAAATAGGCTCAACTCTCAACCAATTAGTCTCTAAGCGCCAAGTGTCATCGATGTGCGTAGCTGCTGTTCTAACATTCCAGTGGGACTGACACCATTTTGCTACCCACAATTCTCTTCTATGAGCCTTGTCTTTGAATACCTTCTGGGGCATTCTCTGAATCTTTGCCAAACCTCCACTGACGGGTCCATAACTGTATTTGGCATCCATTTATCAGATCTGAATAGCTGATACTCGTCAGTTGACAATAGCTACCCTGCATGAATAAAATATGCTTCTCCCCCCTTCCCTCTGCTAAGAAATAATAATGGAAGTGAAAAGCACCTACAGAGGAATACCTTTCAGTAGATAGACTATGGTCCCACAACAGGTGGGCTACGTGCCCCCATTCCTATTGTTTTTTTTTTTTTTTCTGCTCCCAAATTCAACCTTACATGGCTGTTTCTCACTTAAGAACAACACAGGAAAGAAACACAATTCTGGGTCACATAGGGTTTGTGTCCCTGATGCCAATTTTATTCAAAAGAAAAAAAAATGCAGCAGAACAGTGGTCTTCAACCTTTTTTGTTCAATGACCCTGATGAATGAACAAATGAGACTGGGGACACACTCCTGCTCTGTCACATGCAACCAAGTTGCCTCCCCACTGACTCTGCCTAGATGGTCCAGCAAGTAGCAATGTAAGAAGAGCTTAGGTGTTCATTCTGTCTACAGGGCTGTCTGCCACAGTGGCTGGAGAAATGCCCCCAAAAGTCCTCAAGTAGGACATGGAGGCCACTAGCATAGCTGGGGGGGGGCAAAAGAGTAACTACTGCAGAATCTACAACACGCCATGTAAGTGGCCCCTTCCACTCTCTGTCAAAGTCATTATGGGCATTGACAACATTGCACAGGCACTTGTCATACCAAATGGCATCTCCTGCATGTTGCTTCGCTGCCTGGAATGGCTCTGATGGCAAGTGGGAGGGGACGTGAACATGGTGCATTGAGGCACATCCAGAACTTACTGTTTTGCATCCCCTCTACTGCACTAGAGATGGAGGCAGGGCTTTTTTTCTAATAGAATGCACCGGAACGGTGTTCCGGCACCTTTTAAGGTGGGGGGACTGGAAAGGGGGCTGTCTGCTGCCCCTGCAGTGCTCTAGTCTCTGGCACAGGCGGCACTCCAAGGGGATGGAAGCGCTCACACTCCTGAATGGTGCCAGCTTAAGTGACGCTGCAAGTCTCCTCGTTCCCACTTGCAGGTTAACTCCTTCCAAGTAGGATACCATTAGTTCTGTTTCACAAATCTCAGAAAGTTCCTCTGTCCTTTGGGGTCTTTTCCTAGGGTTTCCGCAGTGCCTGTTGGGAGTGAGAGCCCAAGCCTCTGCCTGTCTACTCAGAAGTAAATCCCATTAGAGTCAATGGGGCTTACTCCCAGGTAAGCGTGGGTAGGGTTGCAGCCTTAGAGCCCAAGCCTCTGCCTGTCTACTCAGAAGTAAATCCCATTATATTATACATAAACGGCTAATATTATAATGCCGTTGTACAAATCTATGGTAAGGCCACACCTGGAGTATTGTGTCCAGTTCTGGTCGACACATCTCAAAAAAGACATAGTGGAAATGGAAAAGGTGCAAAAGAGAGCGACTAAGATGATTACGGGGCTGGGGCACCTTCCTTATGCGGAAAGGCTACAGCGTTTGGGCCTCTTCAGCCTAGAAAAGAGGCGCCTGAGGGGGGACATGATTGAGACATACAAAATTATGCAGGGGATGGACAGAGTGGATAGGGAGATGCTCTTTACACTCTCACATAACACCAGAACCAGGGGACATCCACTAAAATTGAGTGTTGGGCGGGTTAGGACAGACAAGAAAATATGTCTTTACTCAGCGTGTGGTCGGTCTGTGGAACTCCTTGCCACAGGATGTGGTGCTGACGCCTTTAAAAGTTTCTGGAGGAAAAATTCATTACGGGTACAAGCCATGATGTGTATGCGCAACCTCCTGATTTTAGAAATGGGTTATGTCAGAATGCCGGATGTAAGGGAGGGCACCAGGATGAGGTCTCTTGTTATCTGGTGTGCTCCCTGGGTCATTTGGTGGGCTGCTGTGAGATACAGGAAGCTGGACTAGATGGGCCTATGGCCTGATCCAGTGGGGCTGTTCTTATGTTCATTAGAGTCAATGGGGCTTACTCCCAGGTAAGCGTGGGTAGGGTTGCAGCCTGAACTGAGGGGGAGGGGGCTGTAAAGCAAGAAAGAAAAGGCTTGGTGTCCAATCCCAAACTCGTTTACTCGGGAGTAAGGCTAGAATCCTATCCACACTTTCCTGGGAGCAAGCCCCACTGACTCTGGTGGGACTTCCTTCTGAGTCCCATGCATGGGATTGGGCTCCAAGTCGATGAGTTCAGCAGGGCTTCCTCCATGTTTCAGAACTGCAAACTTCCTGGTTTGGATGCGCTCCCTCCCTTCCCAGATCCTTGGGCGGCGAGGGGGGTGGAGGATTCCAGGCAGGGTAGCTCGGAGGGAGTTTTTCCTGCAGGAGTTGCCTGACCCTCCTGCTGTCAGTGACCCCGTTTCGAGAAGTCCTGGCACGCCCTGGAAAGTCAAGTGCTGCCATACTTCAAAAAAAAGTATGGAGTATCACTGGGAGTGAGGAGTGAGTGTGTTAGTAAGTGCGTGAAGCAGCAACTTATGGCTCCAATAGAAACAGTTGTGGTGACTCAACCCGCAGTCCCCCTGGGCGATCCTCGAACTAGTTTGTTACGAGGACTTCTTCTTCGTATTAGCTAAGTTTGTATTTCCCCCCCAGTAGCGTAAGGCGCCACTGGGCTGTACTACAACTTTACTCCAGAGTTTGTTGTTTTTTTTACTCTGCTCAAGTCTCTACATGTCTACTCAGAAATAAGACCTTTTGTGTTCAATGGGGGAAAGTGTGAATAGGATTGCAGGCTAACAGCCGAAACCTATGCCTGTCTACTCGGAAGTAAGTCCCATTAGAGCCAGTGGGGCTTACACCCAGGAAAGTGTGGTGAGGACTGCAGCCTGAGAGCTGCAAAACTAGAGGAAAAAGAGAGATTGTGCAGTGAATTGGGTTTTGGTGCAGCCTGGCTGAAGGTGGAGTGCTGGACTGAAAGAACTTGCTCCTATGCCTGTCTACTCAGAAGTAAGTCCTACTGTGTTCAGTGGGGGAAAGTGTGAACAGGATTGCAGCCTAACCCTATGCATGTCTGCTCAGAAGTAACTCCCTTTATAGTCAATGGGGCTTACTCCCAGGAAAGTGTGGATAGGATTGCAGCCTAAATGTCTTGCATAAAGTAGTGTCCAACAACACAGGAGACGGAGCCTGATCCCAAGCAACTTTTACTCATAAGTAAGTGGGGGGAGGCTTCTTTCTAGTGTCACTTAGCACCGCTGCCTTCAAAGGACCTTTCTATAAGGACAAAGGCTCCTAAAAGGTTTCAGATCCTGGTTAGGAGGCGGCTGCGTCCATGATATGATTGGCTATGATATGTTATGCTTTCTTTTCCCTTGAACAGACGTTAACAGATTTTTTATTTGGCTCCGGATACACGCAAAGAAGTTTTATAGCACATCGTTATGCTAATTGTGTTCTTATGCATTCAGTTAATATGTGTCTTTTTATATATAGTGTATTAATATTATGACTACGCACCTTGTATTTTGTTTTTGTATGAGCTATATGTCTCAATAGTGTTGAATGCCTTTTTGTTATCCTCTCTGTATGTGTTAAGATACTACTAGGCAACACATGATTATTACTTATTCCTCCAATAAAAAATGGTTTAAAAATAAATAAATAAAAGATTAACAAATTGTGAGTTCCTGCACCTTTTTTTTTTCCAAAAAAAAAACAACACACTGGATGGAGGCAACCACAAGACTCCCTCCCCCAATACAGTGGGTTATAACATAAAAACTATGTGCTTTCTATTCAGTCTTGACATTGTGTAGCACATTTCCGGAGTTCAGATAGCTTCACTTACATAATATCCAGTCATCCTTGAACTGGGCTCTCCTGGACTCACAGCTTGGTGCCTGAGTCACAATACCAGGGTGGCCAACCTTTCAACTTTAGGGTTCCTGGATCTTTAACAATTGTGGAGAGGAGGGAATTTCAGCAGGTGCCACTTCTCCTCTCACAGATGCGCCTGCTGAAATTCCCTCCACGCCACCATTGTTGCAGTCCTAAAGTTGAAAGGTTGGCCACTCCTGCTCCATACCCATTGTTGGCAACCTTCAGTCTCGAAAGACTGGTATCATGCTCTGAAAGCTGGTTCTGGAACAGCATCTAGTGTGGCTGAAAAGGCCAATTCGGGAGTGACAATCCCTTCCACACTGGGAGCAAGTGCATACTAAACCATTCTATAACAACTGCTCTTCTCATCTTACTCCTTTTCTTAATTGTTGTCCACCATTTCCACCACTACCACCACTGCCATACATTTATGGTGTCAAATAATTGCAGTGAATCAGCTCATGTTACATGATAAAGGCAGGTCATCTCAACCAAGCTGATTTGTTTTAGTATGAATTGTTTTATAGTTACCTCCTTTATTCGTCATTATTTTAATATCAATGGAATATCACTGGAAAAACCTTATATGAGAAACACAAGATACAATTAATTATAATCAATATACAAATATTATTTTTATAAGTATCAAATGGTATTTACTATTAAACAATTGTCAGCAGTGACATTCAGTCTTGGAGGGGGGGAAATAATCTTACTGGGAGGTAACAAAAATTTCATCATAAATACTATACCAGGCTGTATGTTCAATATTTAATTTCATGGTGATGGCAGTCTATATCATAAGAACATAAGAACAGCCCCACTGGATCAGGCCATAGGCCCATCTAGTCCAGCTTCCTGTATCTCACAGCAGCCCACCAAATGCCCCAAGGAGCACACCAGATAACAAGAGACCTCATCCTGGTGCCCTCCCTTGCATCTGGCATTCTGACATAACCCATTTCTAAAATCAGGAGGTTGCGCATACACATCATGGCTTGTACCCCGTAATGGATTTTTCCTCCAGAAACTTGTCCAATCCCCTTTTAAAGGCATCCAGGCCAGTCGCCATCACCACATCCTGTGGCAAAGAGTTCCACAGACCAACCACACGCTGAGTAAAGAAATATTTTCTTTTGTCTGTTCTAACTCTCCCAACACTCAATTTTAGCGGATGTCCCCTGGTTCTGGTGTTATGTGAGAGTGTAAAGAGCATCTCCCTATCCACTCTGTCCATCCCCTGCATAATTTTGTATGTCTCAATCATGTCCCCCCTCAGGCGCCTCTTTTCTAGGCTGAAGAGGCCCAAACGCTGTAGTCTTTCCTCACAAGCAAGGTGCCCCAGCCCAGTAATCACCTTATCGCTCTCTTTTGCACCTTTTCCATTTCCACTATGTCTTTTTTGAGATGCGGCAACCAGAACTGGACACAATACTCCAGGTGTGGCCTTACCATAGATTTGTACAACGGCATTATAATATTAGCCGTTTTGTTCTCAATACCTTTCCTAATGATCCCAAGCATAGAATTAGCCTTCTTCACTGCCGCCGCACATTGGGTCGACACTTTCATCGACCTGTCCACCACTACCCCAAGATCTCTCTCCTGATCTGTCGCAGACAGCTCAGAACCCATCAGCCTATATCTACAGTCTTCACACCGAAAGCTTTCTGAATACAGTTCTCAATGCATCATGAACTTGTTTGTTCCTCAAGCAGTAGATGAATGGATTGAGAAGGGGAGACACAATAGTGTTAAGAATAGCCACAGGCTTACTGAAGTCTAAGTGGCTGGTACCATTTGGTTTTATGTACAAGAAAATGCAGCTGCCGTAAGTGATGGAGACCACAAAGATGTGGAAGGCACAAGTGGAGAAGGCCTTCTTTCTCCCTGTGGCTGACGGGATGCGCATGATGGTGGTAACGATATTGATGTAGGAGACCACGTTTACAGCCAAAGTCCCAAGGACGGAGAGTGTAGCAATCAGAAAATCAATGAGTTCCAGCAGTCTTGTGTCAGCAGAAGCAAGTTTGATCACTGGTCCATTGTCACAGAAAAAATGGTTGATGATGTTAGGACCACAATATGGCATCTGAAATAATGCAACTGTAGGACCCATTATGAGGAAGAAACCCCATACCCAAGAGCAAAGCACCAGCAACGTGCAGATTTGACCGTTCATTATGGCTGAGTAGCGCAAAGGGTTGCAGATGGCCACGTATCTGTCAACAGACATTACTGCCAGCAGGAAAAACTCTGTTGTTGCCAGCGCAAAGTACAGAAAGCCCTGTGTGAAGCAATCAAAGAATGTTATAGTGTTATGGCCTGTTGCCATGTTGGCCAGTGTTTTGGGGATGATTGTGGTGGTGAATCCAATCTCTACGACAGCAAAATGGCGCAGGAAAAAATACATGGGGGTGTCCAGCTGGGGATCCACCAGTGTGATGACAATAATGACCATGTTCCCAAAGATGGTTAACAGGTATGTGCCTATGAGTAGGGGGAAAAGTACGATTTCAAGTTGGTGATTGTTCGTAAAACCCAGAAGAATGAAGTTGTCCTCTGTGGTGCAATTCCTTACTTGGGGCGTCATGTTAACTGACGACTAATCCATTTCTCTGACTATATATGCATTTGCCTTTTAAATGAAGTTGTCCTACTCTGAGTCTCTGCAGTTGAATCAGTGTGATCATGGCTAAAGTGGGTCATAACTGATTGTCTGAGACCTTCCAGTCCAGCTCAATGTCTTCAACAATACTTCAACAAAAGCCCACTCACTGCACAGTCCCTGCCTTCTGCTACTCCCTGTTGCAGCCACCCGTGCTGTTACTTAGTACTTAAGAACACTGGGGAAAATGTTCACATATCTCCCAAATACCATTTTGTGCTTCTGTCATGGTTCCCAGTCCCGCATGTCTGCTTTGCAAATGAAAGTTGTCCTGCAAACACAAGTGTACCACTCATAAATTTTGCTGAGCATGGGAATCCAGTACACTACTGTCCATTTCAAGTGCATAATATATTTTGTCTCCTTTATGCGCTGTGCAATCATGAGCGAGTCATTTACTTACCACCTACAGTCTGCATCGACAGAACAACATTCATTTCCATTCATGGGTCTATTTTTCAGCAAGCTCCTAAGGATCTAGATTACATCCAACACGATTAAAGAAGCAGGTATGATGTTTATCTTCTGTTCCAAGCAAATATAAAGACTTAAAAAGATTCACTCCGTGAATGGCAACTAGACGGTTAATTCTATTTTAGCAGATTCTTTGCTTTCATTGCTCAAAAGTAGTATTTTTTTCAGTGTAATTCAGGCATTCCTCTGTTTCAGGCGAGAACATGGAAGCAACCTTGGTTAGTCACTGTGCATGTTCCTATTATGTCCTTCAGCCCACAGCATAAGATATATCAGATCCTTCCTTATTCGTATACACAAGAGACATGAACTTTGCTTCTCTGAGAAGTCAAAAAGTTATTGTATAAGTGATGAAATAGGCTCTTCCCTCAACCAATCAGGGCCCAATCCTATCCAATTTTCCAATGCTGGTGCAGCTGTGCCAATGGGAAGTACACTATGTTCTGTGGTGGGGAGGTAGTCACAGAGGCCTCATCAAGGTATGGGAACATGTGTTCCTTTATGTCGGGGTTGCACTGCAGCTGCACCAGTGCTGGAACATTGGATAGGATTGGGCCCTCAGTCTCTAAGCACCAAGGGTAACCTATGTGTGTGGCTACTGTTCCAGTCAAACGGTTATCATTTTGCTCCCCATAATTCTCTTCTATGAATTTTGTCTTTGGATTAAAATTGTGTTGCCAGTAGTTGTGGTGGTTTGGTTTGGTGAACATCCTCATTGGCAAGGAAATTGCCATTCAAAGGTATCATTTTCAACAGGCATTAAAAAAAACCTTACAATATTTGTGTACCACCTTACCTATAAACTCAAGGCAGTTTACATAGGCAGGCTGAACACCAACTCATTTTTTCAATGAGGTTTTTACAAGTGCTGTGTCATGGGAAAATCTCATAGACCATTTCTCCAGATGTTTTCCTTCATAGCTCCCTCCTGTAGCTCCATAGGGGACAATGTGATCAGGAAATGCATGCTGGCAAGTTTTCTCCCAGTGACACCACTAGCTGGGTGTGGGCCGCACCAGGTGATGTGCACGGGTGTGTGTGTGTGTGTGTGAGACACTACTACTGACCAAAATTTTTAAAAACTTGGTATTTTCAAATCGTGCCATCATGTTATATATCAATCGATGTGTAATTTCATGCAGAATGCAATAGAACAAACTGGGTTGAAATATCTCTATTCTAGCAAAAGTTATAGCAAAAAAGCCAGTGGGGACAGGGAAATGGTACATCACCATGTCCATTGCCTGGGCTGTTGCCCTGCCCACTGCTTGGGAAGAGGTCCATCATAGGGGTGACACTCTGGCCTCCCACACTGGGTGCAGCAAACCCTTGTGACGCCTCTGTTGTCTCCTCACTGACTGTGTGCCCAGATGGTTTAGAGAGTAGGAATGTAGGAAGATCTGAGATTCTGTTCATAGGGCTGTCTGCCACCATGGCTGAGGAAATGCCCCAAGGAGTCCTTATGCAGGACATGGAGGCCAGTATCATAGATATGGTTGGCAACCTTCAGTCTCGAAAGATGGTGGTATAAGCCTACAGCACCTGGTATTCCCAGGCGGTCTCCCATCCAAGTACTAACCAGGCCTGACCCTGCTTAGCTTCCGAGATCAGACAAGATTGGGCATGTGCAGGGTAACAATTGCTGCTATCATAGCTAGAAGAAGGAAAAACAGTAAGAGTTGCAGCCCAACACACCATGTAAATGGCCTCTCCCACTCACTGTCAAAGTCATTATGGTCAGCGACGGCAATGTGCAGGCATTCATCACACAGAACAGTGTCTTCTGAGTATTGCCATTGCTGCCTGGAATGTTTCTAATGGTAAGAGGGAGGGGCTGCTTCTACAGAGCTTTGTGGTACATGCAGCATTTGCTGTTTAGCATCCCCTTTATTTCTTCATCCAGTGTATAATTGACCTGTGGTATTCCTTGCCACAGGAAGTGGTGATGGCATCTGGCCTAGATGCCTTTAAGGCAATTGATTTAAGGCAATGTGATTAGGCAAATTTCTGGAGGAAAGGTCCATCAAGTCATGATAGGTATGTGCAAGCTCCTGATTTGAGAGGTAGGCTGTATCAGAGTGCCAGATGCAGGGGAGGCCACCAGGATGTAGGTTGTGTCTTGCGTGCTCTCTGAAGCATTTGGTGGGCCATTGTGAGATACAGGAAGCTGGACTAGATGGGCCTCTGGCCTGATCCAGTGGGGCTGTTCTTATGTTCTTAAACTACAATTCCCAGGAAGCCTTGCAGGTCTCTTGTTGTCTGGTGTGCTCCCTGGGGCATTTGGTGGGCCGCTGTGAGAAACAGGAAGCTGGACTAGATGGGCCTCTGGCCTGATCCAGTGGGGCTGTTCTTATGTTCTTAAACTACAATTCCCAGGAAGCCTTGCAGGTCTCTTGTTGTCTGGTGTGCTCCCTGGGGCATTTGGTGGGCTGCTGTGAGATACAGGAAGCTGGACGAGATGGGCCTATGGCCTGATCCAGTGGGGCTGTTCTTATGTTCTTATGTTTATCTGCTCCACTGATGGAGGCAATCACAGTACCCTTGCCAGCCCCTAATACAGTGGCATATGACATACAAACAATGTGCTATCTTGACATTGTTCAGCACATCAGGAATTCATGGAACTTTACTTACATCAGTGGTTCAGAACCTGATTTTTGGTGGGTCCTGAAGGGCTGGGCAGAACCTCCGTAGGTAAATGCAGGTAATGGCAAGATCAGATAAGCAAGGGTCCAATCCTATCCACACTTATTTAGGAGCAAGCCCCATTGCCTATAATGGGACTTACTTCTGAGTAGACATGCCTAGGATTGGGCTCTAATTGCCTTGAGCCCTGAGGCTATTCAAAAATCAAATACCTGCTAATTACCCTGTAAAGAGCACACCTCCTGGAGTTTGCAAGGAGCTGATCTCCTGCATAGGGTGACACGACATCCTCTTTTTCCAGGACATGTCCTCTTTTATAGCCTCATGTCCTGGAAAAAAACTTAAGCATCCGCATTTTTCTCTGTGATCAGGCCTCTGTAGGCAGCACGTAACCTTCTTGTAATTAATAAATTATATGCAATATAGCTTAAAATTTAATGATAATTTAATGTTTCAATTAACCACATGAAATCAATAAACGAGCGTTTTTAGCTTTTATTTTATCAAGTCCTACATTTTTGATGCCTCTTAACAAAGAATTTAAAGCAAGCAAGCAAACAAACAATTTCTCAAGTCTGTGCTGGCTCTTTTGCCATCAGGCCTGACACAGAATTCATCCCATCCCCCACCCCTGCCCCATATTGACGAATCCATGAAAACACATTTACCCCTTTTCACCCCCATAGGGGTGAATCAGAGTATCAGCTCTGATGCATGGAAATGAGAAGTGACTCATGCTAACATTTTATTGGTTCCCCGCTGTGTCATAACAACGCCTCATTGGCTCTTGGAACAAATGGTCTCATTGGTCAGTTTTGATTTAAAGAAATTAATTTTTGTTACATAAGGCAGTTGGGTTTCCTTTTCTGGTTATTTGGACATAACTTTTGATAGAATACAGAAATTTCAACATGGTTTGTTTCAATAGTGAATGGGGATGGGGTAATGGATGATTATGGTTATTTTATTTTATTTTCTATTTGTTCTCCTTTATCTATGCTAATAAAGATCTTATGTATGTATGTATGTATGTATGTATGTATGTATGTATGTATACCATACATACCATAGTCTTACCAGAGTATGTATGTATGTAGTCTTACCTTACATGTATGTATGTATACCATACATACCAGAGACTGAAGGTTGCCAACAACCATGTATGTGTGTGTGTGTGTGTGTGTGTGTGTGTGTATCTGAGCGGCCCGCTTGGAGGCAGGCTGTGCAGCATGGCCTTTCCCAGTTTGAAGAGACACTTGGCCAACGGTCTGAGGCTAAGAGGCAAAGAAGGAAGGCCCATAGCCAGGGAGACAGACCAGGGACAGACTGCACTTGCTCCCGGTGTGGAAGGGATTGTCACTCCCGAATCGGCCTTTTCAGCCACACTAGACGCTGTGCCAGAACCACCATCCAGAGCGCAATACCAGAGTCTTTTGAGACTGAAGGTTGCCAACAACCATGTATGTATGTATGTATGTATGTATGTATGTATGTATGTATGTATGTATGTATGTGTTTCATTGCATTCTGCATTAAATTACACATCAAATGATATATAACTGTTGGTATTATTCAAAAACACCTAGATTTTCACAGTTTTGGACAATAGTTGTGTCACACACACACCCACCCCCAAATGTGTCACCCAGTATGGTTCACAACCCCCACAGCCCCCAGCAGCACCACTGGTACTAGACATCAAGTTATCAGATCTAAACAGGGCCTTTGAGAAGAGTTTTATCAGGGGGTACAAAGTTTCTTTTGGGCCCCTCCCCAGATGGGGAGGGGAGGGGATGAAACCGAGTGGGGGATGGTGGTGACAAGGATGGGCAGAAAAGGGGTGGGGGAGGGGCTAAACAGGGCAGAGAAGGGTGGCTACAGCCAGCAAAATCTTTGGAGCCCAGGTTTACTGGGCTTTCCCAATGCAGAGCCCAGGTCTACCTGCCCATGCAGCATTGGCAGCTAGACACAATAAAATGGAAAACCAACACACTCTTGAGTATCTCTAAAATCTTTTAAATATAGAAAATCATTGCGGAAAATGAGCGTCGTTGTATTTAGGCTCACACTAGAATGGAACGTTTTCTGTTTGCACCAAAACATACAACTGCAGCTGCTGTAGCCCCACAGCTGTGTCCCTGAGCTCCTATCCACTCCTTCATGGCAAGTGGATCTACACACCAAAGAGCTACTGCAGCAGGCCAGTTTCCTCCCAGATTTGACACTATGGTAAGGAGTGCCATATAGGCATTCCTTGGCCCAGCACATATGGCACATACAGCAGCAGCTGTGCACCTAGCAGCGAGTCCAGGTGAGATCAGAAAACATAAGATCCCATAAATTTTCTAGGTCCTCTTCTTTGGTTCCCAGGCCACCTTTTTGACTAAGGGCCTGGGTACAAATGATCCCCTTTACAAGTGACAGTGTTTGATAATTATCCTGGATAAATAGGATTCCCCCCCCCTTCCTCTGCTCAGAAATAATTATGAAAGTGAAAAGTATCTGTGGGTGTAACAATCATTGGCAGACAGGCTGTGGCCCCAGTCCAGTGTGGCCCCACTATGTGCGAGTGCTTTTCTGCTCCCAAATTTAACCCTGCAGGGATATTCCAGCAGCTTCTCACCTTCTTCTCTCACACAACCCAATCCTATCCTGCGCTGGAACAGGCGGGCCAACTGACCTGCACTGTATCCAGAGCAGGGTAGGAGGTGGCATTGATTTCCCTTTACCCCGTGTCACATGGCAGTCGCCTCAATGGGTCTACTTGGACCTGCCCCACCGATTGGTGGGCGGACGTGGCCCAGGAGGAGGTTGGGACCGGCCTCAGCGGACTAGCGGCATTCCAATTCAGAATATTATAGTTAATGACATTGAATACATATCCTGAATCTATAGAGATTTACACATTGAGAGGAGAGTCAATCAAGCAAGCAGCAACTGTTACCCTGCACATGCCTGATCTCATCTGATCTCGGAAGCTAAGCAGGGTCAGGCCTGGTTAGTACTTGGATGGGAGACCGCCTGGGAATACCGGGTGCTGTAGGCTTCTACCATGACCTCGGAAGCTAAGCAGGGTCAGGCCTGGTTAGTACTTGGATGGGAGACCGCCTGGGAATACCGGGTGCTGTAGGCTTATACCATAGTCTTTCGAGACTGAAGGTTGCCAACCAATCAAGCAAACAGGCAAGAAGATCATTGCACTGTGACATTATTCAGGAATGTCTACACTTAGGCAGGGCCTAGGAGAGGGGGGTAAAGGGGGTAATTTGTACCCGGGCCCAGGGTCAGAAAGGGGGCCCAGGAGCCAAAGGAGGGGGCACAGAAAGTTCCTGGATTTTCCATTTTCCAGTCTCAACCAGGCTCACTGCCTACGCAGGATGCTGTATCTAGCTGCCAGTGCCAGGCAGGTAGGTAGATCTGAGCTCTGCATGGGGAAAACTGGTAGACCTGGGCTCCAAAGACTATTCTGGCTGTTGCCACTTTCCCCCTGCCTGTTTTGCCCCCATTCTGCCCACCTCCATTGCCACCATCCCCAGTCTGTTTCACCCCCTCCCACTTTGGGAAGAGGCCCAAAAGAAACTTTGTACCCCCTGATAAAATTCTTCTCAGAGGCCCTGCACTTAGGCAAGTCATTCCTTATCCTCCTGCACTGAGTTCCTGCATCCCAGCTGGAGAATCCCACAATACCAACTCTACCAACTTAATAAAGGTCTGTCTGTCTGTCTGTCTGTCTGATTATAATGGAGTATAATGGCATGCACTAGTGAAGAATAATGCACTGCTTACTAGGAAGAACAACAGTGTGATAATTTTGGCAAAACAACCTTTTTGGGGAGGGGTAGACAATACCACAAGTATATAACTGAATGGTTTGACAGGGAATAGCAAAAGGTAAGATCCATCTACACTCTTATTTCAGACACTAGCATCTGGGGATTACAGCAAATAGAGTTCTCTGACCAGCAATGTCCTTCAGGGCCTCTTTGACCTGCTTGTTCCTCAAGCTGTAAATGAAGGGGTTGAGTAGAGGAGAGATCACATTGTTCAGAACACCCACCGTCTTGCTGAGGTCCAGCCCCCAACTCTGACTAGGCTTGACATACATGAAAATACAGCTTCCATAGGTGATGAAGACCTCAGTGAGATGAGAAGCACAAGTGGAGAAGGCTTTTTGCCTGCCAGCTGCAGAGGGCATGCGCATGATGGTAGAAATTATTTTAATGTAGGATACTATAGTCACAGTGAGGGTTCCCAGGACACTAAATGTGGCGAGGAGAAAATCTAGCAGTTCTAGGGTTTGAGTGTCGGTGCAGGCAAGCTTTATCAAGGGTATATTGTCGCAAAAGAAGTGATTAATGACATTTGGACCACAGAAAGGGAGACGAAACAGCAAGATGAGAGGGACGATGAGGTACAGGAAACTGAATATCCAGGAACCCAGAACTAACTGAATGCAGAACTGTCTGTTCATGATGGTTGTGTAGCGCAAGGGATTGCAGATGGCAACGTACCTGTCAAAGGACATGGTGGCCAGGAGAAAGAACTCCGTGGTTCCTACTACGAAATAGAAAAAGGCTTGGGCAAAACAGCCAGCCACAGAAATTGTATAGGTTCCAGAGGCCAGGTTGTATAAGACCTTGGGAGTTGAAGATGAGATGAAGCCAATTTCCAGGACAGAGAAGTTTCTGAGGAAGAAATACACGGGGGTCTGGAGTCGATGGTCAGACAGGGTAATGAAGATGATCAGAACGTTCCCCACCACTGTGAAGAGATAGGTGATGAAAAGCAGAAAGAAGAGTAGACTCTGAAGCCATCGAATATTGGTGAAGCCTACAAGGATAAACCGAACTACTGTGTCAGTCTTGTTTTCCATTGTAAGTCTTCTTTTGTGAATCATCTACCAGGAAGAAGTAGTGCTTTTCCTGGTGGTGCTCTGGTGTGCTCCCTGGGGCATTTGGTGCGCTGCTGTGATATACAGGAAGCTGGACTAGATGGGTCTTGGGCCTGTTCCAGCGGGGTTGTTCTTACGTTCTTAAGAATCCCTTCTCTTCTAGGAAGATGTCCCTTCCCCACTGGGAAGAACCTGTGATGGGTTCAGCTTTTGTAACAGGATTTAACAAGCATTGTCGGTTGACTTCTGTAGGAAGTAGTGGGATCTGGGCTACAAACAATAAAGCAATTTAACAAAAATAAAAAAAATGAAAATAAAAAATAAAAAAGAGAAACATTAAATGTTTCTAAAGGAAACATGCAATGCACTTAGATCGGTCCCATGCACTGTAGCACAGAAAAAGAAATAATACAGGAAAAAAATAAGAAAGGGAGAGAGGAATCTTTCAAAAGGGTGTCAAGTATTTATAAATCTCTCACCTACCTTTTTTCAGTAATAATGCCATTTTAAGGCTTTCCCTTCTTTGCTACTGCAGCCATTCCCACTGTGGGTAATTTGTTGATAGACCATAAATTCCCTGAAGATAAGGGTGCTCTGGTGGTAGAGCATTTGTTGATCTATTACCAGAAATTGGAATGCTTTGTTCAACTAGTTTTATTTGCTTGAAAAATAAACCATTGATGGTTGAGCATGAGTAGTGCTTTGATGCACATGTTGTTTAGTAGTAGTAGTAGTAGTAGTAGTAGTAGTAGTAGTAGTAATATTTTATTTAAGGGTCTCAGACCAACATAAAAGTAACAATACAGGTTCACAAACATAGCATAACATAGCAATACAAGCTTACAACTATAGCATGACCAACCTCAGAGGCCACCTTAAATAAAAAATTAGCTCTATATTTCAGCAAAATAAAACTTTAAAACTAAACTAAGATTTACTGTTAAACTAAGAATTGCTATTAAATTATTCAAAAATCAATAAATACCTGATATACTGGTTTAATTTCTAAAATAATCTAGCACGTTGTTTAACAAGCAGTTTTTGCAGTACCTTCATCTCAGTTTTGTTTCTGAAGACCTTACTGTAGGGTAGATCTTCACATCTTAAGATCCTCTAAGCAGTAGCGTCGCTAGGGGGTGCAGGGGGTGCAAACCGCATCGGGTGATGCACACAGGGGGTGATGCGCTAAAATCGCAGTGGTTCGGAGTAACCCCATCATATTATATACCGTTCGATGTGGAATTTCGAGCAGAAGGCAATGCAGTATACCAGAGTGAAATATCTCCTTTCTATCACAAGTTATGGCCAAAAAAAATGAAGAACAAAAAATGCATGGATCCCTATGGAAAGTGAAAGTGAGCCATATCATGCATTTACTCGTGAGTAGGCGAACTTGCATTAGTCTGTTGGAACGGGCAGGCTGAGTGGAATCCAGTGACACCAGAATGGTCCTGATCCAATGAATGCAGCCGAAAAAAACACCAGAGAAGTAAGTCCCTCCCTTCAAGCAGATGAATGTATTGAGTGAAACTAAGCCTCACGGTTGAGTTTACTTGTGGGTAAGCAAATGTGCCTTGGCTGGTGTGGAAGATCAGGTGAAGGAGCGTGCAAGGCTACCAGAAAGGTCCTGATCCTATGCACCTGCAGTTAAACAAGTGCTCCAGAAGGCAGCCTCCCCCCTCCACTAAAAAGGATCAAAACAGAGGCTTCAACTGATAAGGTGAACCTTTTTGAGACTTGCAAAGCCAGGTGGATCCTGACTGTGATCTGGTTTAAACAGAGTTGTTAAATTGAACTTGGCACTGGGTAGGGCTGAAAACCTTATGATTTTTGTAGCAGGCAGGCTACAGAGCAAATTCACTTGGTGGAACAGGGCTGGCTTCTGCTTATTTAATTATTTGTTTTACTTTAATTATTTATACTTATTTATTTTGATTTGCCTGATGATGTCACTTCCACCATGACATGACTTCTGGTGGGTCTTGGACAGATTGTCATTCTAAAAAGTGGGTCCCAGTGCTTAAAGTTTTAGAACTGCTGCAATAAGGTGTTAGTAAGTTGACACCCTGGGGTGTGTGTGACATCACTAGTGACCAAAATCACTAAAATCGTAATTTGGAAGAATAATACGATCATGTTATATATCAATCAATGCGTAATATCATGCAGAATACGTTCTATCTTTGTTCTATCAAATGGTACAGCCCAAAAACCAGTGGGGGCGGAGTGATGATACATTACCACGCCCACCACCTGGGGTGTTGCCCCGCCCACTGCATGGGGGGTGACGCGCTGGCATCCCGCACCGGGTGACACGAACTCTAGTGACGCCAGTGCCTCTAAACAAAACACAAGCCACCAGCCATGGATCAAAGTCTGTCAGTTGCTTGACAACTTCCCTGTTTTTGCAATCCTCATGGCAACAAATAAAAGAGGGCTATAGAACTCCTTGCATTTGAATATTTGCCCCCAGGTAAATTTTGGGGCTGGCAGAACAAATGTTTCAATGGGGAGCTAACTAGTGATGATCAGCCAAAATGTCATCCCAGAATGTCCCCTGAGAATGGCACTACAATGATAGGGCAGCATAAGAACATAAGAACAGCCCCGCTGGATCAGGCCATAGGCCCATCTAGTCCAGTTTCCTGTATCTCACAGCAGCCCACCAAATGCCCTAGGGAGCACACCAGACAACAAGAGACCTCATCCTGGTGCCCTCCCTTGCATTGGCATTCTGACATAGCCCATTTCTAAAATCAGGAGGTTCCACATACCCATCATGGCTTGTACCCCGTAATGGATTTTTCCTCCAGAAACTTGTCCAATCCCCTTTTAAAGGCATCCAGGCCAGTCGCCATCACCACATCCTGTGGCAAAGAGTTCCACAGACCAACCACACGCTGAGTAAAGAAATATTTTCTTTTGTCTGTTCTAACTCTCCCAACACTCAATTTTAGTGGATGTCCCCTAGTTCTGGTGTTATGTGAGAGCGTAAAGAGCATCTCCCTATCCACTCTGTCCATCCCCTGCATAATTTTGTATGTCTCAATCATGTCCCCCCTCAGGCGTCTCTTTTCTAGGCTGAAGAGGCCCAAACGCCGTAGCCTTTCCTCATAAGGAAGGTGCCCCAGCCCCGTAATCATCTTAGTTGCTCTCTTCTGCACCTTTTCCATTTCCACTATGTCTTTTTTGAGATGCGGCGACCAGAACTGGACACAATACTCCAGGTATGGCCTTACCATAGATTCTCTCTCATATCCAGAGAGCATTCGGGGGGGGGGGGGGGAATGGAGGCTCCAAGCAGATAGGTGACATGAGAACATCTTCAGTAAAATTGGTGGATAGGAGAAACATGTAAACCAATGGCCCCCTTTCAAGCATTGACTCACCGCACCTCACCCCCCAACGCATGAGTCAAAGCTTCTTCCCTGAGAACTTTGGGCTCAGCACCACATCAGTGCAAAGTTTACATCCACAGAATGAACTTGCTTCTTAGATTTAAATCCCACTAAAGAAAATGGTGTTTACCTCCCAGGAAAATTCTTGGCACTGAAGTGGCAATTCAGTGGCAATTTACGACAGTAATTGGTGTTCAATTGTTATAAGAAATCAAGGAGGAAATAGAAAACAGTGTCTTTGTAACTGCTATTTTCCCAAGGAGGTGAATAACACCAAAGTTTGTGTTTAATATTTTGTGTGGATGTCGGTCTTCTTGCCAATCATCTTGAATTCTTACAGAACCCAACAAATTTTCTAAAAACAGCTCTCAAGGCATCTTGAACCTGTTTGTTCCTCAAGCAGTATATGAATGGGATCAAAAGAGGAGCCACAACGGTGTTCAGGATAGCCACCACCTTGCTGAAATCTAATTCAGTAATTCCTTTTGGCTTAAGGTACATGAAAATGCAACTGCCGTAAGTGATGGAGACCACAATGATGTGAGAAACGCAAGTGGAGAAGGCCTTCTTTCTCCCTGCGGCTGATGGGACGCGCATGACCGTGGTAGTAATTTTGACATAAGACACAAGGTTAATGGCCAAAGTCCCAAGGAGAGAAAGTGTAGCAATGAGGAAGTCAGCGAGTTCCAGCAGACTTGTGTCAGCACAGGCAAGTTTGAGCAGTGGTCCACTGTCACAGAAAAAATGGTCAATGATGTTTAGTCCGCAAAACGGCATCTGAAATAACTGAATTGCAGGACCCATAATTAGCAGGAAGCCCCCCACCCAAGAACAGAGCACCAGCAAAGAGCATATTTGACTGTTCATTATGGTTGAGTAGTGCAGAGGGTTGCAGATGGCCACATATCTGTCAATAGACATTACTGCCAGCAGAAAAAACCCAGTGGTTCCCAGCACAAAGTACAGAAAGGACTGTGTGAAGCAACCAGAGAATGATATTGTCTTATAGCCCGTTGCCATATTGGCCAACGTTTTGGGAATCACCACGCTGGTGTATCCAATCACCACGACTGCAACATGCCGGAGGAAGAAATACATAGGAGTATAGAGCTGGCGATTCAGAAGTGTGATCGCAATAATGACTACATTCCCTATTATGGTCAGAAGGTAAGCGCTGAAGAGCAGGAGACAAAGTGAGATTTGAAAGGCGCGGGAGCCGGCAAAGCCTAAGAGAATGAACTCCTTCACCGTCGTTCTATTCCTCATTTTTTGCACCTTCCAAAACAATTTGTTGGGATTGCAGCGACGACATTGGAAGAGGAAACAAAGCAAAACATGAACACATTTCAGAGAAGTGATCCATGATTTTGAGCACTTGAGACATGACCAGCCATATATGTGTGATGCAATTTTGAGGGAAACTGTTGGTGATCTTAAATATCCAGCTAGCTTGCGGCCAATAGCCATATTGTCCAACATTTTGGAGTGTTCAGTATCCAAGCATTAAATACATAGTACTATTACACACAAGGTGTGCTCCTTGAAGTCCTGGGGCTCTCTGAGACCCAATTGATGGCACAGCATCAATTGCCACCCTCTGCCTCCTATCCAGTTTGCTAATCTATCCTCCCACCTTCCCTGTTTGTGGCTTTCCTTCCTTATTCCCCTCCTGTTTTGGCTCTTTGCCAGTGTCCCATGTTGGACTCAGCAGTGCACCACTTCACGTATGCACCAGTGCTCCCAGAAGCCTTGTGAGTGGACCCTGAAGGCCACACTCAAAGCTCCCTTCCATGTGGCTATCCTGGCCGGTTCCTTTTCGGCAGGACCAGTGGCCCAATTCAACCGACGCTGAGCAGTATCTTCACACCACATCAGTGCTAAAAATAAATCCAGGACCGGGTATTTTAAAATGTTATTTAAACATTTTAAACATATGCTTTAAAATATTTTACTATATATTATATTATGATGACAATCAAATAAATTAATAAATATACATTTACACATTTTTTTTCCAGTTTCAAAGTCTAATGTAGTTTATCAGTGTATGCTTCTCAGAACCTAGGAAGTGAGCATACATAAGATTATGCTGCATGTTATCCTATTTGTCACCCCCCCCCCCAAAAAAAAATAAAAAATAAAAAATGAACTCTTAGCAAAATGCTTATCCTTACAATTCATGAAGACAGGGGGACATTCAGGGCCCAATCCTATCCAATTTTCCAGTGCTGGTGCTGCTGTGGCAATGGTGTATGCACTGTCTTGGGGAGGCAGTCACAGAGGCCTCCTCAAAATATGGAAACATTTGTTCCCTTACCTTGGGGATGCATTGCAGCTGTACCGGTGCTGGAAAGTTGAACAGGATTGGGCCCTTGTAGTGCTTTCCTGGTCTTGGATAATGTTGGGTTCACAGTCTTCTCTGTAAATAAAAACAAGCACTTAGAACATCCAACCCATAGTGAATAACGTATTGAGGCTAAAGAATCAGCTGTGATGGAGGCTGGTCCTCTCCTGCTGTCCAAGCAAAGAGAAAGACTGTAAATGCTTCATTCTCTGAGCTCATTTTGCAAGTCTGTAACACTGTCCATGCTTTCTGGAAGATTCTGGAGTATCTTGACACACACACAGCCGCAAACTTCCTTGCATACGTTTCTTAGCTGCAGAAGAGAACACAGAAGCAACCTCTGATATATTGTGCATAGGCATGTTTTGACCCTGAGCGTATAGTACTAGGCAGCTATCGTTATCATAGTACACAAGAGACATTAACTCTGCTTCCCGGAGGAGCGGAGAACTTAGGTGCATGTGATGAAATAGGTCTATGCCACAAGCAAACTGTCTCAAAGTGCCATAGATTGTCGATCTGGATCCTGTGAGGCTATCATTCTGGATTCCAAACAGAGTTGTAACTGGATCCTTCAGTTGTCCACTGCAAGTTTTACTGCTCCATTGGAATTGTTGGGGGCTTGGGGGCTCTTCCTAGGTGGGTTGCAGCTGGCAGGCATTGCGCAGATAGGAGTTTAAGAGCAGGTATTGGTATGCACTCTGCTGGTCAGCTCAGCGATTTTCAGCTCTTCTCATGGCACACTGCCCTCTATAGTCTTCTATACTGTCTTCTCCTTTAGTGATGTCACTTCTTGCTTCTGGAAAACTCATCCAGAAAACTTTTGTGACTCTGTTTCTAGGGTAACTGTCTGGATTCTTATCCTCCCAAGTGGTTCCAATTTATTGATTCCAAGCTTCTTTCATTAGACCTATCTCCTGAATCCCTTGCTGACATTGACTCCACAGGGCCCACTCAATTATTATTAAATCTAAACTTTGGGAAGCTGAATTCAACCAACTCTCCTCCAATCTCAACCCCACCTGTTCTCCCCAGTTTTTTGGCTTTCTCCCTTCACTTGGTCGCCCTGGTAACTACTTCAGTAAGCTGATTAATCCTACCAAGAGGAGAGCGTTTATGCTCGCGAGATTCAACATCTTCCCTTCAGCTGTTCATTCTGGCAGATTTTCCAATATTCTGCACAACCGCAGATTATGTCCTTTTTGCTCCCTAGAACCGGACACAGTGGACCACATTTTACTCTGTTGCCCGGCTCACCAATCTCCTCGAGACATTCATTTGAAACCCCTGCTGTCTCTTTTCTTGGGCACTTCTACCGATCCTTTACTTGTCTTCCTGAGTGATAATTCTGTAGCCACTACCAACGCAGTAGCAGAATTTCTTGCCGCTGTTGCCAAGCTAAAACCCCCACCCTGATTTTACTCCTTCCATTGCTTCCCCCCCTTTTTCCCTTACCAGCTCTCTGTTGCGCTTTTTCTATCGGCAACATAGCTATTGTGCTGGCTACTGTTATTGTTATTTACTGTTTTAATGCCAATAAAGGTTATGGAAATGGAATGGAGTAACTGTCCGTAGAGTCAGCTGAGGAAGAGGGACAGGCAATGTGTTACTTCAGACAGTTGCCCAAAAAGCAGATCCACAGAACCTGAAAGACGTTTTCAGGGGTTTCAATCACTGTGCTCCAAACTCCCATGGCACACCTGTGGACCTTTCATGGCACACTAATGTGCCGTGGCACAATGATTGAAAGTCATTGGGTTAGCTGATTGGTTGAGGAGGACCCAAGGGCAATCCCAGAGGTTTTTGTGGTTTAGGATGCTGGAGCATGAATTGCAGGTTCATCCCTGAAGTACATGCAACTTGGAGCTGGCTATGCAATTCCGTTTCCTTGACCACACCCCCCACCCCTTGTTGAGCAGGGGGTAGTGTGAGAGCCTGGATTGCCATCAGGCGATCCTGTGTTTTGAGTCAGGGAAGAAATGCCCCAAAAGGGATCTAGAGATCCACAGGCCGCGGTGGCTCTGAGTGGATTCTGCTTGCCCAGCGCTCATGCAGAGCTTCTGAACATGGAGGTGTTCAGCAATGATATTAGTGCCGTTTGGCTCGAAAGCACAGTTCGTTGGTGTCAAGCTGACTCCTCAGCCTCCAGCAGCAGTAGCATAGCTAGAGGGGGGGCAAAATGGTATCCCAGGCACTGCAATGTGCTGTGTAAGCTGCCTCTACCACTTGACATCAGAACCATTCCGGGCAGTGATAGTGTCGTACCCCTCCCCCGAAGAGCAGAGCCAGTTGGTTGACAGGTGCAAATTCTATCCAGTGCCGCTGAGACCGAATGAGCAAGACACTGAAAGGTGGAAGGCTTTGAAGGTTTTTATTGTTTCAACAAGACATGTCCGTGACCTCTGGGAGACAGACTCTCAAATCCAGAGGCATCTTTCAAAAGGGTGGGATCCCTTTTAGACATTTCAGTTGTAATTCAAGGCATAGTCTTTCAAAAGGGGATGTTCCCCATTAACCTTCCCTGGTAACTTTCTGCTGACCTTCTCATGCACTCGCCTCCCACCCCTCTCTAATGCCCTCCTCATGCACTTGCCCCCACCTTCTTAAAGGGAAGTAGTCTGGTTTCGGTTTGCCTGTTGAACAAGTTATTTCTATTTCCAGCTATAATGATGCATATTGTCTGCGGTTTTGTTAGCTTGTCAGCAGCAGGGGTTTGTTAATTATAAAATTTGCAAGGCAGCAAGTCTGGAGCAAAATTAGCAAGGCAGTAAGTCTGGAGCTTTTCCCCTTAAGTTCATACTTTGCCTGTCTTCGTTCTGCACCCCCTCCCTCTGTCCTGTATTGATGGTTGTTACAGGTTACTTTGGGAGGAAAGAAGGGGACCAAGACAGGTAAGTAGGTAACAATGGCAATGCACAGGAGACACAGTGAGTGCCTGCACATTGCCGTCAATGCCCAGAATGACTCTGAAGGTGAGTGGAAGGGGCAGCTTTCATGGCATGTCAAGAAGTAACAGCTCAAAAAAAGGGGTTGCCAAACAGGGTACGGGGTGGAGGCAAACAGAGGAAAAAGGAACGCCGTAAGGAGACAGAGGGAATATCAACATGAGCTCTAGAAATGTTCCTTTGCCCAGCCATTGGGTGGGAAGGGGGGAGGAACTGGGGCCCTGAAACCTGAACCTGTGTTGGGCCTTCTGACCCGACATGGGGACTCTCAACTCTGTTTTGCCGGCATAGACTTGAGTAGCCCCACTGCAGAGCCAGCGCTCTTACCCAGAGGAATAGGATGTGTCAGGTTTTTGGCATCCCAGGCTAGAGATTGTTATTAGCCAGGATGTGGCAGGAGGTCCTGATATCTGGGCCTGGTGTGAAGCCACCAGCAAGGCAGCACAGCTGATGCAATCAACTGCGCCTGCTGCAGGTGGGGGTCACGTGACTTGGGGAGAGATGAGCACTGAGTCACGTAGGCTATGGAGGAATGGTGCAGTGCACCACTGGACAGCCAATCAGAGTGGGTCACAAGACTGTCTTGTGACTATGAGGTCACCCTACTCTGACTGGCTGGCCCCAGTATATGTGGGGCAAGCACAGACTCCTGGGTGTGGGTTGTTGTGATGGAGTTTCTGCTGCTGGTTTGTGTACTGATTTTGGACTGCCTTCTCGTGACTGTGACCTGCTGTATCCCTGACTTCTGGACCATTTGACTGACTACTCTTCTGCCTGCTCCTTTTACCAATACCTGCTTCTGCAACAAACAAGCCTGTGTCTGCTTCTCTGGCTCTGTTTGGGATCGCCTGCTTCTTTTGCTATCTCCCTACACTCCTGTGCCGTTCTGCTATCGGAAAAGCAAGGGCTATCCTCCCCTGCTGACCTGACAGGATAAATGTCCACTTCCCCCAAGGAGATACCAGTGGCTGCTGTGCGCTTAGGATACAGCCATAGCCATTTTGGTGTCGCTGCTCCTCTGGGCACCAGGCAGTTTAGGAATGGGCTGCGTGACAGCACAGAAACCACAGGAGGGGGCAGGGTTAGTCCAAATTTCAGCACAGATAGGCAAAACTTAGAACTAGCCCTTCCCACCAGAGATGGTAGAATCAAGGCCCTCCCTTAAACATTTGGCATGCCAGTGAGCTGTAGCTCTGTAGGGGTCATTGTGATCTGGAAACCCATGCAGGCAAGTTGTCTCCACATCTACCATGTGTTCAGATGCTCCAGCAAGCAGGAATATGAGAAGAGCTGAGATGTCCATCCAGTCCATAGGGCTGTCTACCACAGTGGCTGGGGAAATGACCCACAAAGCCCTCAAGCAGGACATGGAGACAACCACTCATCCCCCTCTTTGGGGGGTATATAACATTCAAAGGATGGCCTTCTAGTCTTGACATTTTGCATCACATTTCAGGAGTTTGAAGAAATTCTTTCGCATGAACTCCAATAATACAGGCCAACAAACATTGTACTTCCTTAAATGTTACACCAATTCCTGGGTATATTTGGGGTGCCGATTCCAAAAACGGCATCTGTTTTGACCTATCACAACTAGTTTTGGAGACACGGCAGAGCCTCTTTAGCCTCATGAGGAAGCTGCTTGAACCATTCACTAAGAAGGCTATATTATATCTCCAAAACTAGACGTGATAGGGCAAAACGGATGCCGTTTTTGGAATTGGCATCCCAAATTCATATCAAACCACCCTAAAGTTTGGGAAAAACTTTTCTGACCCTCAATTTTGTAGGCCTGTGTAATCAGTATTATTATGCCTTTATCACAGTAGTCAGGACAAAGGAAGATGAAACTGAATAATGACTTTCCTGCACCCATCCACTGAGTTCCTAGCTGGGGAAGATTTGGAATCGGCTCACCTCTACTCACAGTTTGGTGTTTGACTCTCTATACTACACCAAACCCTAACAACTGCAATTTCTCTGTGCAGCAATGATGTTGGGAGCAAGCAGGACTCAAGAGTCCAGCTGCTGGATGTAGTGCAGGAGCAGAAGCAATGAAGAGAAGGCAGGCAGGTTTCAAAGGTAGATGCAGGGAAGAAGCTACTGGACCAGCCTCCTCCCAGCCTTTTTATTCACTCCTCAAGCAGTACAGAGCAAGCTGGGGTTACTTTCGGTTAGAGATGACGCTAGCTGGCAACTAACTGGCAACAACACATTCCTGAGATAAGGACGCGTCTCCAAAACACTGTCTCCCACCCTGTTTACTAGGTACCAGGCAGTGAACAAGGTCAGCTCAGAGTGTGCTCTGAAAGCAGAAGTAGATTTGCCTGTATTGCCAAGTTCACCAAGTTCATGTTACTATGCGTTGTTACTACACTCTGCATGGATACAATTTGCTTTTGGGAAATATTGATAGGCCATACAGCTCACGAAGCTCCCCCGTTGTTGCTTGTCAGAATTAAAGCAATCTCAAAATGCTGTCATTTTAAATACCTCCAATTTTATATTTTCAAATAAACAATTATATTTAAAAATGTATTGGAACTCCAAAGGGGATTTAGGCATGGCACAAGCCCTTTCTTTCATGGATGATATCTGCAAATTCCTTCAGGACTAACTTTGGGGTGGACAGAGTGGATAGGGAGATGCTCTTTACACTCTCACATAACACCAGAACCAGGGGACATCCACTAAAACTGAGTGTTGGGCGGGTTAGGACAGACAAGAAAATATGTCTTTACTCAGCGTGTGGTCGGTCTGTGGAACTCCTTGCCACAGGATGTGGTGCTGACGCCTTTAAAAGTTTCTGGAGGAAAAATCCATTATGGGTACAAGCCATGATGTGTATGCGCAACCTCCTGATTTTAGAAATGGGTTATGTCAGAATGCCGGATGTAAGGGAGGGCACCAGGATGAGGTCTGTTGTTATCTGGTGTGCTCCCTGGGGCATTTGGTGGGCTGCTGTGAGATACAGGAAGCTGGACTAGATGGGCCTATGGCCTGATCCAGTGGGGCTGTTCTTATGTTCATTAGAGTCAATGGGGCTTACTCCCAGGTAAGCGTGGGTAGGGTTGCAGCCTGAACTGAGGGGGAGGGGGCTGTAAAGCAAGAAAGAAAAGGCTTGGTGTCCAATCCCAAACTCGTTTACTCGGGAGTAAGGCTAGAATCCTATCCCCACTTTCCTGGGAGCAAGCCCCACTGACTCTGGAGGGACTTCCTTCTGAGTCCCATGCATGGGATTGGGCTCCAAGTCGATGAGTTCAGCGGGGCTTCCTCCATGTTTCAGAACTGCAGACTTCCTGGTTTGGATGCGCTCCCTCCCTTCCCAGATCCTTGGGCGGCGAGGGGGGTGGAGGATTCCAGGCAGGGTAGCTCGGGGGGAGTTTTTCCTGCAGGAGTTGCCTGACCCTCCTGCTGTCAGTGACCCCGTTTCGAGAAGTCCTGGCACGCCCTGGAAAGTCAAGTGCTGCCATACTTCAAAGAAAAGTATGGAGTATCACTGGGAGTGAGGAGTGAGTGTGTGAGTAAGTGCGTGAAGCAGCAACTTATGGCTCCAATAGAAACGGTTGTGGTGACTCAACCCGCAGTCCCCCTGGGCGATCCTCGAACTAGTTTGTTACGAGGACTTCTTCTTCGTATTAGCTAAGTTTGTATCCCCCCCCCCCAGTAGCGTAAGGCGCCACTGGGCTGTACTACAACTTTACTCCAGAGTTTTGTTTTTTTTACTCTGCTCAAGTCTCTACATGTCTACTCAGAAATAAGACCTTTTGTGTTCAATGGGGGAAAGTGTGAATAGGATTGCAGGCTAACAGCTGAAACCTATGCCTGTCTACTCGGAAGTAAGTCCCATTAGAGCCAGTGGGGCTTACACCCAGGAAAGTGTGGTGAGGACTGCAGCCTGAGAGCTGCAAAACTAGAGGAAAAAGAGAGATTGTGCAGTGAATTGGGTTTTGGTGCAGCCTGGCTGAAGGTGGAGTGCTGGACTGAAAGAACTTGCTCCTATGCCTGTCTACTCAGAAGTAAGTCCTACTGTGTTCAGTGGGGGAAAGTGTGAACAGGATTGCAGCCTAACCCTATGCATGTCTGCTCAGAAGTAACTCCCTTTATAGTCAATGGGGCTTACTCCCAGGAAAGTGTGGATAGGATTGCAGCCTAAATGTCTTGCATAAAGTAGTGTCCAACAACACAGGAGACGGAGCCTGATCCCAAGCAACTTTTACTCATAAGTAAGTGGGGGGAGGCTTCTTTCTAGTGTCACTTAGCAGCGCTGCCTTCAAAGGACCTTTCTATAAGGACAAAGGCTCCTAAAAGGTTTCAGATCCTGGTTAGGAGGCGGCTGCGTCCATGATATGATTGGCTATGATATGTTATGCTTTCTTTTCCCTTGAACAGACGTTAACAGATTTTTTATTTGGCTCCGGATACACGCAAAGAAGTTTTATAGCACATCGTTATGCTAATTGTGTTCTTATGCATTCAGTTAATATGTGTCTTTTTATATATAGTGTATTAATATTATGACTACGCACCTTGTATTTTGTTTTTGTATGAGCTATATGTCTCAATAGTGTTGAATGCCTTTTTGTTATCCTCTCTGTATGTGTTAAGATACTACTAGACAACACATGATTATTACTTATTCCTCCAATAAAAAATGGTTTAAAAATAAATAAATAAAAGATTAACAAATTGTGAGTTCCTGCACCTTTTTTTTTCCAAAAAAAAAACAACACACTGGATGGAGGCAACCACAAGACTCCCTCCCCCAATACAGTGGGTTATAACATAAAAACTATGTGCTTTCTATTCAGTCTTGACATTGTGTAGCACATTTCTGGAGTTCAGATAGCTTCACTTACATAATATCCAGTCATCCTTGAACTGGGCTCTCCTGGACTCACAGCTTGGTGCCTGAGTCACAATACCAGGGTGGCCAACCTTTCAACCTTAGGGTTCCTGGATCTTTAACAATTGTGGAGAGGAGGGAATTTCAGCAGGTGCCACTTCTCCTCTCACAGATGCGCCTGCTGAAATTCCCTCCACGCCACCATTGTTGCAGTCCTAAAGTTGAAAGGTTGGCCACTCCTGCTCCATACCCATTGTTGGCAACCTTCAGTCTCGAAAGACTGGTATCATGCTCTGAAAGCTGGTTCTGGAACAGCATCTAGTGTGGCTGAAAAGGCCAATTCGGGAGTGACAATCCCTTCCACACTGGGAGCAAGTGCATACTAAACCATTCTATAACAACTGCTCTTCTCATCTTACTCCTTTTCTTAATTTTTGTCCACCATTTCCACCACTACCACCACTGCCATACATTTATGGTGTCAAATAATTGCAGTGAATCAGCTCATGTTACATGATAAAGGCAGGTCATCTCAACCAAGCTGATTTGTTTTAGTATGAATTGTTTTATAGTTACCTCCTTTATTCGTCATTATTTTAATATCAATGGAATATCACTGGAAAAACCTTATATGAGAAACACAAGATACAATTAATTATAATCAATATACAAATATTATTTTTATAAGTATCAAATGGTATTTACTATTAAACAATTGTCAGCAGTGACATTCAGTCTTGGAGGGGGGGAAATAATCTTACTGGGAGGTAACAAAAATTTCATCATAAATACTATACCAGGCTGTATGTTCAATATTTAATTTCATGGTGATGGCAGTCTATATCATAAGAACATAAGAACAGCCCCACTGGATCAGGCCATAGGTCCATCTAGTCCAGCTTCCTGTATCTCACGGCAGCCCACCAAATGCCCCAAGGAGCACACCAGATAACAAGAGACCTCATCCTGGTGCCCTCCCTTGCATCTGGCATTCTGACATAACCCATTTCTAAAATCAGGAGGTTGTGCATACCCATCATGGCTTGTACCCCGTAATGGATTTTTCCTCCAGAAACTTGTCCAATCCCCTTTTAAAGGCATCCAGGCCAGTCGCCATCACCACATCCTGTGGCAAAGAGTTCCACAGACCAACCACACGCTGAGTAAAGAAATATTTTCTTTTGTCGGTTCTAACTCTCCCAACACTCAATTTTAGTGGATGTCCCTTGTTCTGGTGTTATGTGAGAGTGTAAAGAGCATCTCCCTATCCACTCTGTCCATCCCCTGCATAATTTTGTATGTCTCAATCATGTCCCCCCTCAGGCGTCTCTTTTCTAGGCTGAAGAGGCCCAAACGCCGTAGCCTTTCCTCATAAGGAAGGTGCCCCAGCCCCGTAATCATCTTAGTTGCTCTCTTTTGCACCTTTTCCATTTCCACTATGTCTTTTTTGAGATGCGGCGACCAGAACTGGACACAATACTCCAGGTATGGCCTTACCATAGATTCTCTCTCATATCCAGAGAGCATTGGGGGGGGGGGGAATGGAGGCTCCAAGCAGATAGGTGACATGAGAACATCTTCAGTAAAATTGGTGGATAGGAGAAACATGTAAACCAATGGCCCCCTTTCAAGCATTGACTCACCGCACCTCACCCCCCAACGCATGAGTCAAAGCTTCTTCCCTGAGAACTTTGGGCTCAGCACCACATCAGTGCAAAGTTTACATCCACAGAATGAACTTGCTTCTTAGATTTAAATCCCACTAAAGAAAATGGTGTTTACCTCCCAGGAAAATTCTTGGCACTGAAGTGGCAATTCAGTGGCAATTTACGACAGTAATTGGTGTTCAATTGTTATAAGAAATCAAGGAGGAAATAGAAAACAGTGTCTTTGTAACTGCTATTTTCCCAAGGAGGTGAATAACACCAAAGTTTGTGTTTAATATTTTGTGTGGATGTCGGTCTTCTTGCCAATCATCTTGAATTCTTACAGAACCCAACAAATTTTCTAAAAACAGCTCTCAAGGCATCTTGAACCTGTTTGTTCCGCAAGCAGTATATGAATGGGATCAAAAGAGGAGCCACAACGGTGTTCAGGATAGCCACCACCTTGCTGAAATCTAATTCAGTAATTCCTTTTGGCTTAAGGTACATGAAAATGCAACTGCCGTAAGTGATGGAGACCACAATGATGTGAGAAACGCAAGTGGAGAAGGCCTTCTTTCTCCCTGCGGCTGATGGGATGCGCATGACCGTGGTAGTAATTTTGACATAAGACACAAGGTTAATGGCCAAAGTCCCAAGGAGAGAAAGTGTAGCAATGAGGAAGTCAGCGAGTTCCAGCAGACTTGTGTCAGCACAGGCAAGTTTGAGCAGTGGTCCACTGTCACAGAAAAAATGGTCAATGATGTTTAGTCCGCAAAACGGCATCTGAAATAACTGAATTGGAGGACCCATAATTAGCAGGAAGCCCCCCACCCAAGAACAGAGCACCAGCAAAGAGCATATTTGACTGTTCATTATGGTTGAGTAGTGCAGAGGGTTGCAGATGGCCACATATCTGTCAATAGACATTACTGCCAGCAGAAAAAACTCAGTGGTTCCCAGCACAAAGTACAGAAAGGACTGTGTGAAGCAACCAGAGAATGATATTGTCTTATAGCCCGTTGCCATATTGGCCAACGTTTTGGGAATCACCACGCTGGTGTATCCAATCTCCACGACTGCAACATGCCGGAGGAAGAAATACATAGGAGTATAGAGCTGGCGATTCAGAAGTGTGATCACAATAATGACTACATTCCCTATTATGGTCAGAAGGTAAGCGCTGAAGAGCAGGAGACAAAGTGAGATTTGAAAGGCGCGGGAGCCGGCAAAGCCTAAGAGAATGAACTCCTTCACCGTCGTTCTATTCCTCATTTTTCGCACCTTCCGAAACAGTTTGTTGGGACTGCAGCGACGACATTGGAAGAGGAAACAAAGCAAAACATGAACACATTTCAGAGAACTGATCCATGATTTTGAGCACTGGAGACATGACCAGCCATATATGTGTGATGCAATTTTGAGGGAAACTGTGGGTGATCTTAAATATCCAGCTAGCTTGCGGCCAATAGCCATATTGTCCTGCATTTTGGAATATTCAGTATCCAAGTATTAAATACATAGTAGTATTACACACAAGGTGTGCTTCTTGAAGCCCTGGGGCTCTCTGAGACTCGTTCAGGGTCTCCACTGGCACAGCATCAATCACCCTCTGCCTCCTACCCAGTTTGCTAATCTATCCTCCCACCTTCCCTGTTTGTGGCTTTCCTTCCTTATTCCCCTCCTGTTTTGGCTCTTTGCCCGTGTCCCATGTTGGGCTCAGAAGTGCACCACTTCACGTATGCAGCAGTGCTCCTAGAAGCCTTGTGAGTGGATCCTGAAGGCCACACTCAAAGCTCCCTTCCATGTGGCTGGCCGGTTCCTTTTCGGCAGGACCAGTGGCCCAACTCAACCGACGCTGAGCAGTATCTTCACACCACATCAGTGCTAAAAATAAACCCAGGACCGGGTATTTTAAAATGTTATTTAAACATTTTAAACATATGCTTTAAAATATTTTACTATATATTATATTATGATGACAATCAAATAAATTAATAAATATACATTTACACATTTTTTTTCCAGTTTCAAAGTCTAATGTAGTTTATCAGTGTATGCTTCTCAGAACCTAGGAAGTGAGCATACATAAGATTATGCTGCATGTTATCCTATTTGTCACCCCCCCCCCAAAAAAAAAAATAAAAAATAAAAAATGAACTCTTAGCAAAATGCTTATCCTTACAATTCATGAAGACAGGGGGACATTCAGGGCCCAATCCTATCCAATTTTCCAGTGCTGGTGCTGCTGTGGCAATGGTGTATGCACTGTCTTGGGGAGGCAGTCACAGAGGCCTCCTCAAAATATGGAAACATTTGTTCCCTTACCTTGGGGATGCATTGCAGCTGTACCGGTGCTGGAAAGTTGAACAGGATTGGGCCCTTGTAGTGCTTTCCTGGTCTTGGATAATGTTGGGTTCACAGTCTTCTCTGTAAATAAAAACAAGCACTTAGAACATCCAACCCATAGTGAATAACGTATTGAGGCTAAAGAATCAGCTGTGATGGAGGCTGGTCCTCTCCTGCTGTCCAAGCAAAGAGAAAGACTGTAAATGCTTCATTCTCTGAGCTCATTTTGCAAGTCTGTAACACTGTCCATGCTTTCTGGAAGATTCTGGAGTATCTTGACACACACACAGCCGCAAACTTCCTTGCATACGTTTCTTAGCTGCAGAAGAGAACACAGAAGCAACCTCTGATATATTGTGCATAGGCATGTTTTGACCCTGAGCGTATAGTACTAGGCAGCTATCGTTATCATAGTACACAAGAGACATTAACTCTGCTTCCCGGAGGAGCGGAGAACTTAGGTGCATGTGATGAAATAGGTCTATGCCACAAGCAAACTGTCTCAAAGTGCCATAGATTGTCGGTCTGGATCCTGTGAGGCTATCATTCTGGATTCCAAACAGAGTTGTAACTGGATCCTTCAGTTGTCCACTGCAAGTTTTACTGCTCCATTGGAATTGTTGGGGGCTTGGGGGCTCTTCCTAGGTGGGTTGCAGCTGGAAGGCACTGTGCAGATAGGAGTTTAAGAGCAGGTATTGGTATGCACTCTGAGGTCAGCTCAGCGATTTTCAGCTCTTCTCATGGAACACTGCCCTCTATGGTCTTCTGCACTGTCTTCTCCTTTAGTGATGTCACTTCTTGCTTCTGGAAAACTCATCCAGAAAACTTTTGTGACTCTGTTTCTAGGGTAACTGTCTGGATTCTTATCCTCCCAAGTGGTTCCAATTTATTGATTCCAAGCTTCTTTCATTAGACCTATCTCCTGAATCCCTTGCTGACATTGACCTCCACAGGGCCCACTCAATTATTATTAAATCTAAACTTTGGGAAGCTGAATTCAACCAACTCTCCTCCAATCTCAACCCCACCTGTTCTCCCCAGTTTTTTGGCCTTCTCCCTTCACTTGGTCGCCCTGGTAACTACTTCAGTAAGCTGATTAATCCTACCAAGAGGAGAGCCTTTATGCTCGCGAGATTCAACATCTTCCCTTCAGCTGTTCATTCTGGCAGATTTTCCAATATTCTGCACAACCGCAGATTATGTCCTTTTTGCTCCCTAGAACCGGACACAGTGGACCACATTTTACTCTGTTGCCCGGCTCACCAATCTCTTCGAGACATTCATTTGAAACCCCTGCTGTCTCTTTTCTTGGGCACTTCTACCGATCCTTTACTTGTCTTCCTGAGTGATAATTCTGTAGCCACTACCAACGCAGTAGCAGAATTTCTTGCCGCTGTTGCCAAGCTAAAACCCCCACCCTGATTTTACTCCTTCCATTGCTTCCCCCCCTTTTTCCCTTACCAGCTCTCTGTTGCGCTTTTTCTATCGGCAACATAGCTATTGTGCTGGCTACTGTTATTGTTATTTACTGTTTTAATGCCAATAAAGGTTATGGAAATGGAATGGAGTAACTGTCCGTAGAGTCAGCTGAGGAAGAGGGACAGGCAATGTGTTACTTCAGACAGTTGCCCAAAAAGCAGATCCACAGAACCTGAAAGACGTTTTCAGGGGTTTCAATCACTGTGCTCCAAACTCCCATGGCACACCTGTGGACCTTTCATGGCACACTAATGTGCCGTGGCACAATGATTGAAAGTCATTGGGTTAGCTGATTGGTTGAGGAGGACCCAAGGGCAATCCCAGAGGTTTTTGTGGTTTAGGATGCTGGAGCATGAATTGCAGGTTCATCCCTGAAGTACATGCAACTTGGAGCTGGCTATGCAATTCCGTTTCCTTGACCACACCCCCCACCCCTTGTTGAGCAGGGGGTAGTGTGAGAGCCTGGATTGCCATCAGGCGATCCTGTGTTTTGAGTCAGGGAAGAAATGCCCCAAAAGGGATCTAGAGATCCACAGGCCGCGGTGGCTCTTAGTGGATTCTGCTTGCCCAGCGCTCATGCAGAGCTTCTGAACATGGAGGTGTTCAGCAATGATATTAGTGCCGTTTGGCTCGAAAGCACAGTTCGTTGGTGTCAAGCTGACTCCTCAGCCTCCAGCAGCAGTAGCATAGCTAGAGGGGGGGCAAAATGGTATCCCAGGCACTGCAATGTGCTGTGTAAGCTGCCTCTACCACTTGACATCAGAACCATTCCGGGCAGTGATAGTGTCGTACCCCTCCCCCGAAGAGCAGAGCCAGTTGGTTGACAGGTGCAAATTCTATCCAGTGCCGCTGAGACCGAATGAGCAAGACACTGAAAGGTGGAAGGCTTTGAAGGTTTTTATTGTTTCAACAAGACATGTCCGTGACCTCTGGGAGACAGACTCTCAAATCCAGAGGCATCTTTCAAAAGGGTGGGATCCCTTTTAGACATTTCAGTTGTAATTCAAGGCATAGTCTTTCAAAAGGGGATGTTCCCCATTAACCTTCCCTGGTAACTTTCTGCTGACCTTCTCATGCACTCGCCTCCCACCCCTCTCTAATGCCCTCCTCATGCACTTGCCCCCACCTTCTTAAAGGGAAGTAGTCTGGTTTCGGTTTGCCTGTTGAACAAGTTATTTCTATTTCCAGCTATAGTGATGCATATTGTCTGCGGTTTTGTTAGCTTGTCAGCAGCAGGGGTTTGTTAATTATAAAATTTGCAAGGCAGCAAGTCTGGAGCAAAATTAGCAAGGCAGTAAGTCTGGAGCTTTTCCCCTTAAGTTCATACTTTGCCTGTCTTCGTTCTGCACCCCCTCCCTCTGTCCTGTATTGATGGTTGTTACAGGTTACTTTGGGAGGAAAGAAGGGGACCAAGACAGGTAAGTAGGTAACAATGGCAATGCACAGGAGACACAGTGAGTGCCTGCACATTGCCGTCAATGCCCAGAATGACTCTGAAGGTGAGTGGAAGGGGCAGCTTTCATGGCATGTCAAGAAGTAACAGCTCAAAAAAAGGGGTTGCCAAACAGGGTACGGGGTGGAGGCAAACAGAGGAAAAAGGAACGCCGTAAGGAGACAGAGGGAATATCAACATGAGCTCTAGAAATGTTCCTTTGCCCAGCCATTGGGTGGGAAGGGGGGAGGAACTGGGGCCCTGAAACCTGAACCTGTGTTGGGCCTTCTGACCCGACATGGGGACTCTCAACTCTGTTTTGCCGGCATAGACTTGAGTAGCTCCACTGCAGAGCCAGCGCTCTTACCCAGAGGAATAGGATGTGTCAGGTTTTTGGCATCCCAGGCTAGAGATTGTTATTAGCCAGGATGTGGCAGGAGGTCCTGATATCTGGGCCTGGTGTGAAGCCACCAGCAAGGCAGCACAGCTGATGCAATCAACTGCGCCTGCTGCAGGTGGGGGTCACGTGACTTGGGGAGAGATGAGCACTGAGTCACGTAGGCTATGGAGGAATGGTGCAGTGCACCACTGGACAGCCAATCAGAGTGGGTCACAAGACTGTCTTGTGACTATGAGGTCACCCTACTCTGACTGGCTGGCCCCAGTATATGTGGGGCAAGCACAGACTCCTGGGTGTGGGTTGTTGTGATGGAGTTTCTGCTGCTGGTTTGTGTACTGATTTTGGACTGCCTTCTCGTGACTGTGACCTGCTGTATCCCTGACTTCTGGACCATTTGACTGACTACTCTTCTGCCTGCTCCTTTTACCAATACCTGCTTCTGCAACAAACAAGCCTGTGTCTGCTTCTCTGGCTCTGTTTGGGATCGCCTGCTTCTTTTGCTATCTCCCTACACTCCCGTGCCGTTCTGCTATCGGAAAAGCAAGGGCTATCCTCCCCTGCTGACCTGACAGGATAAATGTCCACTTCCCCAAAGGAGATACCAGTGGCTGCTGTGCGCTTAGGATACAGCCATAGCCATTTTGGTGTCGCTGCTCCTCTGGGCACCAGGCAGTTCAGGAATGGGCTGTGAGACAGCACAGAAACCACAGGAGGGGGCAGGGTTAGTCCAAATTTCAGCACAGATAGGCAAAACTTAGAACTAGCCCTTCCCACCAGAGATGGTAGAATCAAGGCCCTCCCTTAAACATTTGGCATGCCAGTGAGCTGTAGCTCTGTAGGGGTCATTGTGATCTGGAAACCCATGCAGGCAAGTTGTCTCCACATCTACCATGTGTTCAGATGCTCCAGCAAGCAGGAATATGAGAAGAGCTGAGATGTCCATCCAGTCCATAGGGCTGTCTACCACAGTGGCTGGGGAAATGACCCACAAAGCCCTCAAGCAGGACATGGAGACAACCACTCATCCCCCTCTTTGGGGGGTATATAACATTCAAAGGATGGCCTTCTAGTCTTGACATTTTGCATCACATTTCAGGAGTTTGAAGAAATTCTTTCGCATGAACTCCAATAATACAGGCCAACAAACATTGTACTTCCTTAAATGTTACACCAATTCCTGGGTATATTTGGGGTGCCGATTCCAAAAACGGCATCTGTTTTGACCTATCACAACTAGTTTTGGAGACACGGCAGAGCCTCTTTAGCCTCATGAGGAAGCTGCTTGAACCATTCACTAAGAAGGCTATACTATATCTCCAAAACTAGACGTGATAGGGCAAAACGGATGCCGTTTTTGGAATTGGCATCCCAAATTCATATCAAACCACCCTAAAGTTTGGGAAAAACTTTTCTGACCCTCAATTTTGTAGGCCTGTGTAATCAGTATTATTATGCCTTTATCACAGTAGTCAGGACAAAGGAAGATGAAACTGAATAATGACTTTCCTGCACCCATCCACTGAGTTCCTAGCTGGGGAAGATTTGGAATCGGCTCACCTCTACTCACAGTTTGGTGTTTGACTCTCTATACTACACCAAACCCTAACAACTGCTATTGTCAGCTTTTTCCTTTCCTCAACTGTCTTTTCAACCTTTCTCCCCCATTTCCTCCACCTCCATTTTAGGTATCAAATAATTCTGATGAATCAGCTCAGTTTAGGTGAGAGGGGTAGACAACTTATCCAAGCTGTTTTGGTTTGGTATGATTTGCTTTTTAGTTGCTTTCATTATTTGCATTTTAGTATCAACAAAATATCATAGGAAAACCTTTCATTTGAGAAAGACTGGATACAGTAATTTTATTAAAATAAATATATAAATATATATTATTGGAAATAAATCAATATTAAATCACTGATATTCACTATTGAACCATTTTCAGCAATGACTTCCAGTGCTAGACAAAAAATAAACCATCTTACTGGAAGGTAACAGAAAACTCATCATAAATACCATATTTTTTTTATGTTAGGCCGCTATGTTTTATATGGGACAAATATAACTGATTTATTCAGTTGTTATGTATTATATATCATAGGCTTGTACTCACTACTGTTCTCTTTGTTGTGTTGTTGTGTTTGTGTTTGTTATGTATGCCAATAAAGGTCTTATCTATCTATCTATCTATCTATCTACCTATCTATCTATCTATCTATCTATCTATCTATCTATCTATCTATCTATCTATCTATCTATCTATCTATCTATCTATCTAATACCATATTTGATATTGAACATTCTCTTGCAGATGACAGCCTACATCCCAATCTTCTTAATTTCTTACAGGAAGCTTTCTAAATGCAGATCTGAAAGCATCATGAACCTGTTTGTTCCTCAAGCAGTAGATGAATGGATTGAGAAAAGGGGACACAATGGTGTTAAGAATAGACACAGGCTTACTGAAATCTAAGTGACTGGTACCACTTGGTTTTATGTACATGAAAATGCAACTGCCATAAGTGATGGAGACCACAATGATATGCGATGCACAAGTGGAGAAGGCCTTCTGTCTCCCTGTGGCTGACGGGATCTTTATGATGGTGGAAATGATGTTGATGTAGGACACAACGTTTACAGCCAAAGTCCCAAGGAGGGAGAGTGTAGCAATGAGAAAATCAATGAGTTCCAGCAGTCTTGTGTCAGCAGAAGCAAGTTTGATCAATGGTCCACTGTCACAGAAAAAATGGTTGATGACGTTAGGGCCACAAAATGGCATCTGAAATAGTACAACTGCAGGACCAGTCATGAACAATAACCCCCACATCCAAGAGTAAAACACGAGCATTGTGCAGATTTGACCGTTCATTATGGCTGAGTAGCGAAGAGGGTTGCAGATGGCCACATACCTGTCAAAGGACATTACAGCCAGCAGAAAAAATTCTGTGGTTCCCAGAACAAAATACAGGAAGGACTGGGCAAAACAACCAGGTACCGATATAGTCTTATGGCCCGTTGCCATATTAGCCAATGTTTTGGGGATGATTGTGGTGGTGAACACAATCTCCAAGAAGGCAAAATGGCGCAGGAAATAATACATGGGGGTGTCCAGCTGGGGATCCACCAGTGTGATGACAATAATGACCATGTTCCCTATGATGGTCAACGGATATGTGCATATGAGTAGAGTGAATAATATGATTTCAAGTTGTTGATTGTTTGTAAAGCCCAGAAGTGTGAAGTCCCCCTCTGTGGTGCAGTTCTTTATTTTGGGCATCACGTATCTAATCCGTTGCTTATGGCTATATTTGCGTTTGCCTTTTAAATTAAATTGCCCAACGCAGATTCTCTGCAATTTATTCAGGGTAGTCACTGCTAATGTCATTCAAAACTGACTGAGTTTCTTCAGTCTAGCACTCCGTCTTCAACCATGGTGCACTAAAAGCAAATTCACTGGGCATTCCCTCTCTTTGTTGCAGCTGCTGATGTCTAGTATCAGAGAATATCAGGCGAATGTTCACATATCTCCTAAATGCCAACTTTTCTTTTCAGTTATGTGTCCAGTCCTCATGTGCCCTTTGCTAGCGAAAGTCTGAATGCAACTCCATGTGTACCACTCATAAATTCTGCTAAATCTGTGCATCTAGTACTCTGCCATTCATTTCCAAGTGCAAAATTTTTAATGCACAGTGCAAAGGTGAGTGAACATAAAACATAAGAACATAAGAACAGCCCCACTGGATCAGGCCATAGGCCCATCTAGTCCAGCTTCCTGTATCTCACAGCGGCCCACCAAATGCCCCAGGGAGCACACCAGATAACAAGAGACCTCATCCTGGTGCTCTCCCCTACATCTGGCATTCTGACTTAACCCATTCCTAAAATCAGGAGGTTGCGCATACACATCATGGCTTGTACCCCATAATGGATTTTTCCTCCAGAAACTCGTCCAATCCCCTTTTAAAGGCGTCTAGGCTAGACGCCAGCACCACATCCTGTGGCAAGGAGTTCCACAGACCGACCACGCGCTGAGTAAAGAAATATTTTCTCTTGTCTGTCCTAACCCGCCCAACACTCAATTTTAGTGGATGTCCCCTGGTTCTGGTATTATGTGAGAGTGTAAAGAGCATCTCCCTATCCACTCTGTCCATCCCCTGCAAAATTTTGTATGTCTCAATCATGTCCCCCCTCAAGCGTCTCTTTTCTAGGCTGAAGAGGCCCAAACGCCGTAGCCTTTCCTCATAAGGAAGGTGCCCCAGCCCCGTAATCATCTTAGTCGCTCTCTTTTGCACCTTTTCCATTTCCACTATGTCTTTTTTGAGATGCGGCGACCAGAACTGGACACAATACTCCAGGTGTGGCCTTACCATAGATTTGTACAACGGCATTATAATACTAACCGTTTTGTTCTCAATACCCTTCCTAATGATCCCAAGCATAGAATTGGCCTTCTTCACTGCCGCCGCACATTGGGTCGACACTTTCATCGACCTGTCCACCACCACCCCAAGATCTCTCTCCTGATCTGTCACAGACAGCTCAGAACCCATCAGCCTATATCTAAAGTTTTGATTTTTTTGCCCCAATGTGCATGACTTTACACTTACTGACATTGAAGCGCATCTGCCATTTTGCTGCCCATTCTGCCAGTCTGGAGAGATCCTTCTGGAGCTCCTCACAATCACTTCTGGTCTTTACCACTCGGAAAAGTTTGGTGTCATCTGCAAACTTAGCCACTTCACTGCTCAACCCTGTCTCCAGGTCATTTATGAAGAGGTTGAAAAGCACCGGTCCCAGGACAGATCCTTGGGGCACACCGCTTTTCACCTCTCTCCATTGTGAAAATTGCCCATTGACACCCACTCTCTGCTTCCTGGCCTCCAACCAGTTCTCAATCCAGGAGATTGAGTTTGGCAATTAGTTTGGCAATTGGCAATTAGTTTACTTACCACTTACAATCGACCTCGACAGAATGACATTTACTTTGTTGAGCCAGCTCCTCAAATATCTCTAAAGTACATCCAATACAGGTAAACAAGCAGGTAGGATGTTGATCTTCTCTTTCTAAGCAAGCACGGAGACTTAACAAGTTTCATTCACCCTGTGCATTTTCTGAAATGGTAACTAGGTGGTCAATACCTTCTAGCAGCTTCTTTGCTTTCATGGCTCACATGCAAGCCATCTCTTGGGTGAGATGCTGGCATTTCGCTCTGTGCTCCAAGAGAGGCCATGGAAGCAGGCTCAGGTAGTAATTGTGCAGATTCTTATTATGTCCCTGAACACACAGCAAAAGTATATTAGGTCCTTCCTTATTAGTATACACAAGAGACATGAATTTTGTTTCCCAAGGAAGTTGAAAACTTATTGTACAATCAATGAAATAAACTCGTGCCTTGATTAGTCTCTTTCCACCACAGGTCATGTATGTGTGTAGCTCTAAAATTCCAATGGAACTGACCCCAATTTGCTGCCCACAATTCTCTTCCATGAGTGTTGTGTCTGAATACTTTCTGGGATATTTTCTGAGTATTTTCCAGCCTTCACTCACCAATCCATTACTGTACTTGACATTCGATTTTCAGAGCAGAATATCTGATATTTGACAAGAAGTGACAGTGTTTGATAACTACCCTGATGCTCCCCCCTCCCATTTCTCTGTGTAGCAATGATATTGGGAGCAAGCAGGACTCAAGAGTCCAGCTGCTGGATGTAGTGCAGGAGCAGAAGCAATGAAGAGAAGGCAGGCAGGTTTCAAAGGTAGATGCAGGGAAGAAGCTACTGGACCAGCCTCCTCCCAGCCTTTTTATTCACTCCTCAAGCAGTACAGAGCAAGCTGGGGTTACTTTCGGTTAGAGATGACGCTAGCTGGCAACTAACTGGCAACAACACATTCCTGAGATAAGGACGTGTCTCCAAAACACTGTCTCCCACCCTGTTTACTAGGTACCAGGCAGTGAACAAGGTCAGCTCAGAGTGTGCTCTGAAAGCAGAAGTAGATTTGCCTGTATTGCCAAGTTCACCAAGTTCATGTTACTATGCGTAGTTACTACACTCTGCATGGATACAATTTGCTTTTGGGAAATATTGATAGGCCATACAGCTCACAAAGCTCCCCCGTTGTTGCTTGTCAGAATTAAAGCAATCTCAAAATGCTGTCATTTTAAATACCTCCAATTTTATATTTTCAAATAAACAATTATATTTAAAAATGTATTGGAACTCCAAAGGGGATTTAGGCATGGCACAAGCCCTTTCTTTCATGGATGATATCTGCAAATTCCTTCAGGACTAACTTTGGGGTGGACAGAGTGGATAGGGAGATGCTCTTTACACTCTCACATAACACCAGAACCAGGGGACATCCACTAAAATTGAGTGTTGGGCGGGTTAGGACAGACAAGAAAATATGTCTTTACTCAGCGTGTGGTCGGTCTGTGGAACTCCTTGCCACAGGATGTGGTGCTGACGCCTTTAAAAGTTTCTGGAGGAAAAATCCATTACGGGTACAAGCCATGATGTGTATGCGCAACCTCCTGATTTTAGAAATGGGTTATGTCAGAATGCCGGATGTAAGGGAGGGCACCAGGATGAGGTCTGTTGTTATCTGGTGTGCTCCCTGGGGCATTTGGTGGGCTGCTGTGAGATACAGGAAGCTGGACTAGATGGGCCTATGGCCTGATCCAGTGGGGCTGTTCTTATGTTCATTAGAGTCAATGGGGCTTACTCCCAGGTAAGCGTGGGTAGGGTTGCAGCCTGAACCGAGGGGGAGGGGGCTGTAAAGCAAGAAAGAAAAGGCTTGGGGTCCAATCCCAAACTCGTTTACTCGGGAGTAAGGCTAGAATCCTATCCCCACTTTCCTGGGAGCAAGCCCCACTGACTCTGGTGGGACTTCCTTCTGAGTCCCATGCATGGGATTGGGCTCCAAGTCGATGAGTTCAGCGGGGCTTCCTCCATGTTTCAGAACTGCAAACTACCTGGTCTGGATGCGCTCCCTCCCTTCCCAGATCCTTGGGCGGCGAGGGGGGTGGAGGATTCCAGGCAGGGTAGCTCGGAGGGAGTTTTTCCTGCAGGAGTTGCCTGACCCTCCTGCTGTCAGTGACCCCGTTTCGAGAAGTCCTGGCACGCCCTGGAAAGTCAAGTGCTGCCATACTTCAAAGAAAAGTATGGAGTATCACTGGGAGTGAGGAGTGAGTGTGTGAGTAAGTGCGTGAAGCAGCAACTTATGGCTCCAATAGAAACGGTTGTGGTGACTCAACCCGCAGTCCCCCTGGGCGATCCTCGAACTAGTTTGTTACGAGGACTTCTTCTTCGTATTAGCTAAGTTTGTATTTCCCCCCCAGTAGCGTAAGGCGCCACTGGGCTGTACTACAACTTTACTCCAGAGTTTTGTTTTTTTTACTCTGCTCAAGTCTCTACATGTCTACTCAGAAACCCTAACCCTAACCCTTACCCTACATGTAACCCTACATGTAACCCTAACCCTTACCCTTACATGTCTACTCAGAAACCCTAACCCTAACCCTTACCCTAACCCTAACCCTAACCCTAACCCTAACCCTAACCCTATGCATGTCTGCTCAGAAGTAACTCCCTTTATAGTCAATGGGGCTTACTCCCAGGAAAGTGTGGATAGGATTGCAGCCTAAATGTCTTGCATAAAGTAGTGTCCAACAACACAGGAGATGGAGCCTGATCCCAAGCAACTTTTACTCATAAGTAAGTGGGGGGAGGCTTCTTTCTAGTGTCACTTAGCACCGCTGCCTTCAAAGGACCTTTCTATAAGGACAAAGGCTCCTAAAAGGTTTCAGATCCTGGTTAGGAGGCGGCTGCGTCCATGATATGATTGGCTATGATATGTTATGCTTTCTTTTCCCTTGAACAGACGTTAACAGATTTTTTATTTGGCTCCGGATACACGCAAAGAAGTTTTATAGCACATCGTTATGCTAATTGTGTTCTTATGCATTCAGTTAATATGTGTCTTTTTATATATAGTGTATTAATATTATGACTACGCACCTTGTATTTTGTTTTTGTATGAGCTATATGTCTCAATAGTGTTGAATGCCTTTTTGTTATCCTCTCTGTATGTGTTAAGATACTACTAGGCAACACATGATTATTACTTATTCCTCCAATAAAAAATGGTTTAAAAATAAATAAATAAAAGATTAACAAATTGTGAGTTCCTGCACCTTTTTTTTTTCCAAAAAAAAAAAAAATACACTGGATGGAGGCAACCACAAGACTCCCTCCCCCAATACAGTGGGTTATAACATAAAAACTATGTGCTTTCTATTCAGTCTTGACATTGTGTAGCACATTTCCAGAGTTCAGATAGCTTCACTTACATAATATCCAGTCATCCTTGAACTGGGCTCTCCTGGACTCACAGCTTGGTGCCTGAGTCACAATACCAGGGTGGCCAACCTTTCAACTTTAGGGTTCCTGGATCTTTAACAATTGTGGAGAGGAGGGAATTTCAGCAGGTGCCACTTCTCCTCTCACAGATGCGCCTGCTGAAATTCCCTCCACGCCACCATTGTTGCAGTCCTAAAGTTGAAAGGTTGGCCACTCCTGCTCCATACCCATTGTTGGCAACCTTCAGTCTCGAAAGACTGGTATCATGCTCTGAAAGCTGGTTCTGGAACAGCATCTAGTGTGGCTGAAAAGGCCAATTCGGGAGTGACAATCCCTTCCACACTGGGAGCAAGTGCATACTAAACCATTCTATAACAACTGCTCTTCTCATCTTACTCCTTTTCTTAATTTTTGTCCACCATTTCCACCACTACCACCACTGCCATACATTTATGGTGTCAAATAATTGCAGTGAATCAGCTCATGTTACATGATAAAGGCAGGTCATCTCAACCAAGCTGATTTGTTTTAGTATGAATTGTTTTATAGTTACCTCCTTTATTCGTCATTATTTTAATATCAATGGAATATCACTGGAAAAACCTTATATGAGAAACACAAGATACAATTAATTATAATCAATATACAAATATTATTTTTATAAGTATCAAATGGTATTTACTATTAAACAATTGTCAGCAGTGACATTCAGTCTTGGAGGGGGGGAAATAATCTTACTGGGAGGTAACAAAAATTTCATCATAAATACTATACCAGGCTGTATGTTCAATATTTAATTTCATGGTGATGGCAGTCTATATCATAAGAACATAAGAACAGCCCCACTGGATCAGGCCATAGGTCCATCTAGTCCAGCTTCCTGTATCTCACAGCAGCCCACCAAATGCCCCAAGGAGCACACCAGATAACAAGAGACCTCATCCTGGTGCCCTCCCTTGCATCTGGCATTCTGACATAACCCATTTCTAAAATCAGGAGGTTGCGCATACCCATCATGGCTTGTACCCCGTAATGGATTTTTCCTCCAGAAACTTGTCCAATCCCCTTTTAAAGGCATCCAGGCCAGTCGCCATCACCACATCCTGTGGCAAAGAGTTCCACAGACCAACCACACGCTGAGTAAAGAAATATTTTCTTTTGTCGGTTCTAACTCTCCCAACACTCAATTTTAGTGGATGTCCCTTGTTCTGGTGTTATGTGAGAGTGTAAAGAGCATCTCCCTATCCACTCTGTCCATCCCCTGCATAATTTTGTATGTCTCAATCATGTCCCCCCTCAGGCGTCTCTTTTCTAGGCTGAAGAGGCCCAAACGCCGTAGCCTTTCCTCATAAGGAAGGTGCCCCAGCCCCGTAATCATCTTAGTTGCTCTCTTTTGCACCTTTTCCATTTCCACTATGTCTTTTTTGAGATGCGGCGACCAGAACTGGACACAATACTCCAGGTATGGCCTTACCATAGATTCTCTCTCATATCCAGAGAGCATTCGGGGGGGGGGGGGAATGGAGGCTCCAAGCAGATAGGTGACATGAGAACATCTTCAGTAAAATTGGTGGATAGGAGAAACATGTAAACCAATGGCCCCCTTTCAAGCATTGACTCACCGCACCTCACCCCCCAACGCATGAGTCAAAGCTTCTTCCCTGAGAACTTTGGGCTCAGCACCACATCAGTGCAAAGTTTACATCCACAGAATGAACTTGCTTCTTAGATTTAAATCCCACTAAAGAAAATGGTGTTTACCTCCCAGGAAAATTCTTGGCACTGAAGTGGCAATTCAGTGGCAATTTACGACAGTAATTGGTGTTCAATTGTTATAAGAAATCAAGGAGGAAATAGAAAACAGTGTCTTTGTAACTGCTATTTTCCCAAGGAGGTGAATAACACCAAAGTTTGTGTTTAATATTTTGTGTGGATGTCGGTCTTCTTGCCAATCATCTTGAATTCTTACAGAACCCAACAAATTTTCTAAAAACAGCTCTCAAGGCATCTTGAACCTGTTTGTTCCGCAAGCAGTATATGAATGGGATCAAAAGAGGAGCCACAACGGTGTTCAGGATAGCCACCACCTTGCTGAAATCTAATTCAGTAATTCCTTTTGGCTTAAGGTACATGAAAATGCAACTGCCGTAAGTGATGGAGACCACAATGATGTGAGAAACGCAAGTGGAGAAGGCCTTCTTTCTCCCTGCGGCTGATGGGATGCGCATGACCGTGGTAGTAATTTTGACATAAGACACAAGGTTAATGGCCAAAGTCCCAAGGAGAGAAAGTGTAGCAATGAGGAAGTCAGCGAGTTCCAGCAGACTTGTGTCAGCACAGGCAAGTTTGAGCAGTGGTCCACTGTCACAGAAAAAATGGTCAATGATGTTTAGTCCGCAAAACGGCATCTGAAATAACTGAATTGGAGGACCCATAATTAGCAGGAAGCCCCCCACCCAAGAACAGAGCACCAGCAAAGAGCATATTTGACTGTTCATTATGGTTGAGTAGTGCAGAGGGTTGCAGATGGCCACATATCTGTCAATAGACATTACTGCCAGCAGAAAAAACTCAGTGGTTCCCAGCACAAAGTACAGAAAGGACTGTGTGAAGCAACCAGAGAATGATATTGTCTTATAACCCGTTGCCATATTGGCCAACGTTTTGGGAATCACCACGCTGGTGTATCCAATCTCCACGACTGCAACATGCCGGAGGAAGAAATACATAGGAGTATAGAGCTGGCGATTCAGAAGTGTGATCACAATAATGACTACATTCCCTATTATGGTCAGAAGGTAAGCGCTGAAGAGCAGGAGACAAAGTGAGATTTGAAAGGCGCGGGAGCCGGCAAAGCCTAAGAGAATGAACTCCTTCACCGTCGTTCTATTCCTCATTTTTCGCACCTTCCGAAACAGTTTGTTGGGACTGCAGCGACGACATTGGAAGAGGAAACAAAGCAAAACATGAACACATTTCAGAGAACTGATCCATGATTTTGAGCACTGGAGACATGACCAGCCATATATGTGTGATGCAATTTTGAGGGAAACTGTGGGTGATCTTAAATATCCAGCTAGCTTGCGGCCAATAGCCATATTGTCCTGCATTTTGGAATATTCAGTATCCAAGTATTAAATACATAGTAGTATTACACACAATGTGTGCTTCTTGAAGCCCTGGGGCTCTCTGAGACTCGTTCAGGGTCTCCACTGGCACAGCATCAATCACCCTCTGCCTCCTACCCAGTTTGCTAATCTATCCTCCCACCTTCCCTGTTTGTGGCTTTCCTTCCTTATTCCCCTCCTGTTTTGGCTCTTTGCCCGTGTCCCATGTTGGGCTCAGAAGTGCACCACTTCACGTATGCAGCAGTGCTCCTAGAAGCCTTGTGAGTGGATCCTGAAGGCCACACTCAAAGCTCCCTTCCATGTGGCTGGCCGGTTCCTTTTCGGCAGGACCAGTGGCCCAACTCAACTGACGCTGAGCAGTATCTTCACACCACATCAGTGCTAAAAATAAACCCAGGACCGGGTATTTTAAAATGTTATTTAAACATTTTAAACATATGCTTTAAAATATTTTACTATATATTATATTATGATGACAATCAAATAAATTAATAAATATACATTTACACATTTTTTTTCCAGTTTCAAAGTCTAATGTAGTTTATCAGTGTATGCTTCTCAGAACCTAGGAAGTGAGCATACATAAGATTATGCTGCATGTTATCCTATTTGTCACCCCCCCCAAAAAAAAAAATAAAAAATAAAAAATGAACTCTTAGCAAAATGCTTATCCTTACAATTCATGAAGACAGGGGGACATTCAGGGCCCAATCCTATCCAATTTTCCAGTGCTGGTGCTGCTGTGGCAATGGTGTATGCACTGTCTTGGGGAGGCAGTCACAGAGGCCTCCTCAAAATATGGAAACATTTGTTCCCTTACCTTGGGGATGCATTGCAGCTGTACCGGTGCTGGAAAGTTGAACAGGATTGGGCCCTTGTAGTGCTTTCCTGGTCTTGGATAATGTTGGGTTCACAGTCTTCTCTGTAAATAAAAACAAGCACTTAGAACATCCAACCCATAGTGAATAACGTATTGAGGCTAAAGAATCAGCTGTGATGGAGGCTGGTCCTCTCCTGCTGTCCAAGCAAAGAGAAAGACTGTAAATGCTTCATTCTCTGAGCTCATTTTGCAAGTCTGTAACACTGTCCATGCTTTCTGGAAGATTCTGGAGTATCTTGACACACACACAGCCGCAAACTTCCTTGTATACGTTTCTTAGCTGCAGAAGAGAACACAGAAGCAACCTCTGATATATTGTGCATAGGCATGTTTTGACCCTGAGCGTATAGTACTAGGCAGCTATCGTTATCATAGTACACAAGAGACATTAACTCTGCTTCCCGGAGGAGCGGAGAACTTAGGTGCATGTGATGAAATAGGTCTATGCCACAAGCAAACTGTCTCAAAGTGCCATAGATTGTCGATCTGGATCCTGTGAGGCTATCATTCTGGATTCCAAACAGAGTTGTAACTGGATCCTTCAGTTGTCCACTGCAAGTTTTACTGCTCCATTGGAATTGTTGGGGGCTTGGGGGCTCTTCCTAGGTGGGTTGCAGCTGGAAGGCACTGTGCAGATAGGAGTTTAAGAGCAGGTATTGGTATGCACTCTGAGGTCAGCTCAGCGATTTTCAGCTCTTCTCATGGCACACTGCCCTCTATGGTCTTCTGCACTGTCTTCTCCTTTAGTGATGTCACTTCTTGCTTCTGGAAAACTCATCCAGAAAACTTTTGTGACTCTGTTTCTAGGGTAACTGTCTGGATTCTTATCCTCCCAAGTGGTTCCAATTTATTGATTCCAAGCTTCTTTCATTAGACCTATCTCCTGAATCCCTTGCTGACATTGACCTCCACAGGGCCCACTCAATTATTATTAAATCTAAACTTTGGGAAGCTGAATTCAACCAACTCTCCTCCAATCTCAACCCCACCTGTTCTCCCCAGTTTTTTGGCCTTCTCCCTTCACTTGGTCGCCCTGGTAACTACTTCAGTAAGCTGATTAATCCTACCAAGAGGAGAGCCTTTATGCTCGCGAGATTCAACATCTTCCCTTCAGCTGTTCATTCTGGCAGATTTTCCAATATTCTGCACAACCGCAGATTATGTCCTTTTTGCTCCCTAGAACCGGACACAGTGGACCACATTTTACTCTGTTGCCCGGCTCACCAATCTCTTCGAGACATTCATTTGAAACCCCTGCTGTCTCTTTTCTTGGGCACTTCTACCGATCCTTTACTTGTCTTCCTGAGTGATAATTCTGTAGCCACTACCAACGCAGTAGCAGAATTTCTTGCCGCTGTTGCCAAGCTAAAACCCCCACCCTGATTTTACTCCTTCCATTGCTTCCCCCCCTTTTTCCCTTACCAGCTCTCTGTTGCGCTTTTTCTATCGGCAACATAGCTATTGTGCTGGCTACTGTTATTGTTATTTACTGTTTTAATGCCAATAAAGGTTATGGAAATGGAATGGAGTAACTGTCCGTAGAGTCAGCTGAGGAAGAGGGACAGGCAATGTGTTACTTCAGACAGTTGCCCAAAAAGCAGATCCACAGAACCTGAAAGACGTTTTCAGAGGTTTCAATCACTGTGCTCCAAACTCCCATGGCACACCTGTGGACCTTTCATGGCACACTAATGTGCCGTGGCACAATGATTGAAAGTCATTGGGTTAGCTGATTGGTTGAGGAGGACCCAAGGGCAATCCCAGAGGTTTTTGTGGTTTAGGATGCTGGAGCATGAATTGCAGGTTCATCCCTGAAGTACATGCAACTTGGAGCTGGCTATGCAACTCCGTTTTCTTGACCACACCCCCACCCCCTTGTTGAGCAGGGGGTAGTGTGAGAGCCTGGATTGCCATCAGGCGATCCTGTGTTTTGAGTCAGGGAAGAAATGCCCCAAAAGGGATCTAGAGATCCACAGGCCGCGGTGGCTCTGAGTGGATTCTGCTGGCCCAGCGCTCATGCAGAGCTTCTGAACATGGAGCTGTTCAGCAATGATATTAGTGCCGTTTGGCTCGAAAGCACAGTTCGTTGGTGTCAAGCTGACTCCTCAGCCTCCAGCAGCAGTAGCATAGCTAGAGGGGGGGCAAAATGGTATCCCAGGCACTGCAATGTGCTGTGTAAGCTGCCTCTACCACTTGACATCAGAACCATTCCGGGCAGTGATAGTGTCGTACCCCTGCCCCGAAGAGCAGAGCCAGTTGGTTGACAGGTGTAAATTCTATCCAGTGCCGCTGAGACCGAATGAGCAAGACACTGAAAGGTGGAAGGCTTTGAAGGTTTTTATTGTTTCAACAAGACATGTCCGTGACCTCTGGGAGACAGACTCTCAAATCCAGAGGCATCTTTCAAAAGGGTGGGATCCCTTTTAGACATTTCAGTTGTAATTCAAGGCATAGTCTTTCAAAAGGGGATGTTCCCCATTAACCTTCCCTGGTAACTTTCTGCTGACCTTCTCATGCACTCGCCTCCCACCCCTCTCTAATGCCCTCCTCATGCACTTGCCCCCACCTTCTTAAAGGGAAGTAGTCTGGTTTCGGTTTGCCTGTTGAACAAGTTATTTCTATTTCCAGCTATAATGATGCATATTGTCTGCGGTTTTGTTAGCTTGTCAGCAGCAGGGGTTTGTTAATTATAAAATTTGCAAGGCAGCAAGTCTGGAGCAAAATTAGCAAGGCAGTAAGTCTGGAGCTTTTCCCCTTAAGTTCATACTTTGCCTGTCTTCGTTCTGCACCCCCTCCCTCTGTCCTGTATTGATGGTTGTTACAGGTTACTTTGGGAGGAAAGAAGGGGACCAAGACAGGTAAGTAGGTAACAATGGCAATGCACAGGAGACACAGTGAGTGCCTGCACATTGCCGTCAATGCCCAGAATGACTCTGAAGGTGAGTGGAAGGGGCAGCTTTCATGGCATGTCAAGAAGTAACAGCTCAAAAAAAGGGGTTGCCAAACAGGGTACGGGGTGGAGGCAAACAGAGGAAAAAGGAACGCCGTAAGGAGACAGAGGGAATATCAACATGAGCTCTAGAAATGTTCCTTTGCCCAGCCATTGGGTGGGAAGGGGGGAGGAACTGGGGCCCTGAAACCTGAACCTGTGTTGGGCCTTCTGACCCGACATGGGGACTCTCAACTCTGTTTTGCCGGCATAGACTTGAGTAGCTCCACTGCAGAGCCAGCGCTCTTACCCAGAGGAATAGGATGTGTCAGGTTTTTGGCATCCCAGGCTAGAGATTGTTATTAGCCAGGATGTGGCAGGAGGTCCTGATATCTGGGCCTGGTGTGAAGCCACCAGCAAGGCAGCACAGCTGATGCAATCAACTGCGCCTGCTGCAGGTGGGGGTCACGTGACTTGGGGAGAGATGAGCACTGAGTCACGTAGGCTATGGAGGAATGGTGCAGTGCACCACTGGACAGCCAATCAGAGTGGGTCACAAGACTGTCTTGTGACTATGAGGTCACCCTACTCTGACTGGCTGGCCCCAGTATATGTGGGGCAAGCACAGACTCCTGGGTGTGGGTTGTTGTGATGGAGTTTCTGCTGCTGGTTTGTGTACTGATTTTGGACTGCCTTCTCGTGACTGTGACCTGCTGTATCCCTGACTTCTGGACCATTTGACTGACTACTCTTCTGCCTGCTCCTTTTACCAATACCTGCTTCTGCAACAAACAAGCCTGTGTCTGCTTCTCTGGCTCTGTTTGGGATCGCCTGCTTCTTTTGCTATCTCCCTACACTCCTGTGCCGTTCTGCTATCGGAAAAGCAAGGGCTATCCTCCCCTGCTGACCTGACAGGATAAATGTCCACTTCCCCAAAGGAGATACCAGTGGCTGCTGTGCGCTTAGGATACAGCCATAGCCATTTTGGTGTCGCTGCTCCTCTGGGCACCAGGCAGTTCAGGAATGGGCTGCGTGACAGCACAGAAACCACAGGAGGGGACAGGGTTAGTCCAAATTTCAGCACAGATAGGCAAAACTTAGAACTAGCCCTTCCCACCAGAGATGGTAGAATCAAGGCCCTCCCTTAAACATTTGGCATGCCAGTGAGCTGTAGCTCTGTAGGGGTCATTGTGATCTGGAAACCCATGCAGGCAAGTTGTCTCCACATCTACCATGTGTTCAGATGCTCCAGCAAGCAGGAATATGAGAAGAGCTGAGATGTCCATCCAGTCCATAGGGCTGTCTACCACAGTGGCTGGGGAAATGACCCACAAAGCCCTCAAGCAGGACATGGAGACAACCACTCATCCCCCTCTTTGGGGGGTATATAACATTCAAAGGATGGCCTTCTAGTCTTGACATTTTGCATCACATTTCAGGAGTTTGAAGAAATTCTTTCGCATGAACTCCAATAATACAGGCCAACAAACATTGTACTTCCTTAAATGTTACACCAATTCCTGGGTATATTTGGGGTGCCGATTCCAAAAACGGCATCTGTTTTGACCTATCACAACTAGTTTTGGAGACACGGCAGAGCCTCTTTAGCCTCATGAGGAAGCTGCTTGAACCATTCACTAAGAAGGCTATACTATATCTCCAAAACTAGACGTGATAGGGCAAAACGGATGCCGTTTTTGGAATTGGCATCCCAAATTCATATCAAACCACCCTAAAGTTTGGGAAAAACTTTTCTGACCCTCAATTTTGTAGGCCTGTGTAATCAGTATTATTATGCCTTTATCACAGTAGTCAGGACAAAGGAAGATGAAACTGAATAATGACTTTCCTGCACCCATCCACTGAGTTCCTAGCTGGGGAAGATTTGGAATCGGCTCACCTCTACTCACAGTTTGGTGTTTGACTCTCTATACTACACCAAACCCTAACAACTGCTATTGTCAGCTTTTTCCTTTCCTCAACTGTCTTTTCAACCTTTCTCCCCCATTTCCTCCACCTCCATTTTAGGTATCAAATAATTCTGATGAATCAGCTCAGTTTAGGTGAGAGGGGTAGACAACTTATCCAAGCTGTTTTGGTTTGGTATGATTTGCTTTTTAGTTGCTTTCATTATTTGCATTTTAGTATCAACAAAATATCATAGGAAAACCTTTCATTTGAGAAAGACTGGATACAGTAATTTTATTAAAATAAATATATAAATATATATTATTGGAAATAAATCAATATTAAATCACTGATATTCACTATTGAACCATTTTCAGCAATGACTTCCAGTGCTAGACAAAAAATAAACAATCTTACTGGAAGGTAACAGAAAACTCATCATAAATACCATATTTTTTTATGTTAGGCCACTATGTTTTATATGGGACAAATATACCTGATTTATTCAGTTGTTATGTATTATATATCATAGGCTTGTACTCACTACTGTTCTCTTTGTTGTGTTGTTGTGTTTGTGTTTGTTATGTATGCCAATAAAGGTCTTATCTATCTATCTATCTATCTATCTATCTATCTATCTATCTATCTATCTATCTATCTAATACCATATTTGATATCGAACATTCTCTTGCAGATGACAGCCTACATCCCAACCTTCTTAATTTCTTACAGGAAGCTTTCTAAATGCAGATCTGAAAGCATCATGAACCTGTTTGTTCCTCAAGCAGTAGATGAATGGATTGAGAAAAGGGGACACAATGGTGTTAAGAATAGACACAGGCTTACTGAAATCTAAGTGACTGGTACCACTTGGTTTTATGTACATGAAAATGCAACTGCCATAAGTGATGGAGACCACAATGATATGCGATGCACAAGTGGAGAAGGCCTTCTGTCTCCCTGTGGCTGATGGGATCTTTATGATGGTGGAAATGATGTTGATGTAGGACACAACGTTTACAGCCAAAGTCCCAAGGAGGGAGAGTGTAGCAATGAGAAAATCAATGAGTTCCAGCAGTCTTGTGTCAGCAGAAGCAAGTTTGATCAATGGTCCACTGTCACAGAAAAAATGGTTGATGACGTTAGGGCCACAAAATGGCATCTGAAATAGTACAACTGCAGGACCAGTCATGAACAATAACCCCCACATCCAAGAGTAAAACACGAGCATTGTGCAGATTTGACCGTTCATTATGGCTGAGTAGCGAAGAGGGTTGCAGATGGCCACATACCTGTCAAAGGACATTACAGCCAGCAGAAAAAATTCTGTGGTTCCCAGAACAAAATACAGGAAGGACTGGGCAAAACAACCAGGTACCGATATAGTCTTATGGCCCGTTGCCATATTAGCCAATGTTTTGGGGATGATTGTGGTGGTGAACCCAATCTCCAAGAAGGCAAAATGGCGCAGGAAATAATACATGGGGGTGTCCAGCTGGGGATCCACCAGTGTGATGACAATAATGACCATGTTCCCTATGATGGTCAACGGATATGTGCATATGAGTAGAGTGAATAATATGATTTCAAGTTGTTGATTGTTTGTAAAGCCCAGAAGTGTGAAGTCCCCCTCTGTGGTGCAGTTCTTTATTTTGGGCATCACGTATCTAATCCGTTGCTTATGGCTATATTTGCGTTTGCCTTTTAAATTAAATTGCCCAACGCTGATTCTCTGCAATTTATTCAGGGTAGTCACTGCTAATGTCATTCAAAACTGACTGAGTTTCTTCAGTCTAGCACTCCGTCTTCAACCATGGTGCACTAAAAGCAAATTCACTGGGCATTCCCTCTCTTTGTTGCAGCTGCTGATGTCTAGTATCAGAGAATATCAGGCGAATGTTCACATATCTCCTAAATGCCAACTTTTCTTTTCAGTTATGTGTCCAGTCCTCATGTGCCCTTTGCTAGCGAAAGTCTGAATGCAACTCCATGTGTACCACTCATAAATTCTGCTAAATCTGTGCATCTAGTACTCTGCCATTCATTTCCAAGTGCAAAATTTTTAATGCACAGTGCAAAGGTGAGTGGCAATTAGTTTACTTACCACTTACAATCGACCTCGACAGAATGACATTTACTTTGTTGAGCCAGCTCCTCAAATATCTCTAAAGTACATCCAATACAGGTAAACAAGCAGGTAGGATGTTGATCTTCTCTTTCTAAGCAAGCACGGAGACTTAACAAGTTTCATTCACCCTGTGCATTTTCTGAAATGGTAACTAGGTGGTCAATACCTTCTAGCAGCTTCTTTGCTTTCATGGCTCACATGCAAGCCATCTCTTGGGTGAGATGCTGGCATTTCGCTCTGTGCTCCAAGAGAGGCCATGGAAGCAGGCTCAGGTAGTAATTGTGCAGATTCTTATTATGTCCCTGAACACACAGCAAAAGTATATTAGGTCCTTCCTTATTAGTATACACAAGAGACATGAATTTTGTTTCCCAAGGAAGTTGAAAACTTATTGTACAATCAATGAAATAAACTCGTGCCTTGATTAGTCTCTTTCCACCACAGGTCATGTATGTGTGTAGCTCTAAAATTCCAATGGAACTGACCCCAATTTGCTGCCCACAATTCTCTTCCATGAGTGTTGTGTCTGAATACTTTCTGGGATATTTTCTGAGTATTTTCCAGCCTTCACTCACCGATCCATTACTGTACTTGACATTCGATTTTCAGAGCAGAATATTTGATATTTGACAAGAAGTGACAGTGTTTGATAACTACCCTGATGCTCCCCCCCCCATTTCTCTGTGCAGCAATGATGTTGGGAGCAAGCAGGACTCAAGAGTCCAGCTGCTGGATGTAGTGCAGGAGCAGAAGCAATGAAGAGAAGGCAGGCAGGTTTCAAAGGTAGATGCAGGGAAGAAGCTACTGGACCAGCCTCCTCCCAGCCTTTTTATTCACTCCTCAAGCAGTACAGAGCAAGCTGGGGTTACTTTCGGTTAGAGATGACGCTAGCTGGCAACTAACTGGCAACAACACATTCCTGAGATAAGGACGCGTCTCCAAAACACTGTCTCCCACCCTGTTTACTAGGTACCAGGCAGTGAACAAGGTCAGCTCAGAGTGTGCTCTGAAAGCAGAAGTAGATTTGCCTGTATTGCCAAGTTCACCAAGTTCATGTTACTATGCGTAGTTACTACACTCTGCATGGATACAATTTGCTTTTGGGAAATATTGATAGGCCATACAGCTCACAAAGCTCCCCCGTTGTTGCTTGTCAGAATTAAAGCAATCTCAAAATGCTGTCATTTTAAATACCTCCAATTTTATATTTTCAAATAAACAATTATATTTAAAAATGTATTGGAACTCCAAAGGGGATTTAGGCATGGCACAAGCCCTTTCTTTCATGGATGATATCTGCAAATTCCTTCAGGACTAACTTTGGGGTGGACAGAGTGGATAGGGAGATGCTCTTTACACTCTCACATAACACCAGAACCAGGGGACATCCACTAAAACTGAGTGTTGGGCGGGTTAGGACAGACAAGAAAATATGTCTTTACTCAGCGTGTGGTCGGTCTGTGGAACTCCTTGCCACAGGATGTGGTGCTGACGCCTTTAAAAGTTTCTGGAGGAAAAATCCATTACGGGTACAAGCCATGATGTGTATGCGCAACCTCCTGATTTTAGAAATGGGTTATGTCAGAATGCCGGATGTAAGGGAGGGCACCAGGATGAGGTCTCTTGTTATCTGGTGTGCTCCCTGGGGCATTTGGTGGGCTGCTGTGAGATACAGGAAGCTGGACTAGATGGGCCTATGGCCTGATCCAGTGGGGCTGTTCTTATGTTCATTAGAGTCAATGGGGCTTACTCCCAGGTAAGCGTGGGTAGGGTTGCAGCCTGAACTGAGGGGGAGGGGGCTGTAAAGCAAGAAAGAAAAGGCTTGGTGTCCAATCCCAAACTCGTTTACTCGGGAGTAAGGCTAGAATCCTATCCCCACTTTCCTGGGAGCAAGCCCCACTGACTCTGGTGGGACTTCCTTCTGAGTCCCATGCATGGGATTGGGCTCCAAGTCGATGAGTTCAGCGGGGCTTCCTCCATGTTTCAGAACTGCAAACTTCCTGGTTTGGATGCGCTCCCTCCCTTCCCAGATCCTTGGGCGGCGAGGGGGGTGGAGGATTCCAGGCAGGGTAGCTCGGAGGGAGTTTTTCCTGCAGGAGTTGCCTGACCCTCCTGCTGTCAGTGACCCCGTTTCGAGAAGTCCTGGCACGCCCTGGAAAGTCAAGTGCTGCCATACTTCAAAGAAAAGTATGGAGTATCACTGGGAGTGAGGAGTGAGTGTGTGAGTAAGTGCGTGAAGCAGCAACTTATGGCTCCAATAGAAACGGTTGTGGTGACTCAACCCGCAGTCCCCCTGGGCGATCCTCGAACTAGTTTGTTACGAGGACTTCTTCTTCGTATTAGCTAAGTTTGTATTTCCCCCCCAGTAGCGTAAGGCGCCACTGGGCTGTACTACAACTTTACTCCAGAGTTTTTTTTTTTTTTTACTCTGCTCAAGTCTCTACATGTCTACTCAGAAATAAGACCTTTTGTGTTCAATGGGGGAAAGTGTGAATAGGATTGCAGGCTAACAGCTGAAACCTATGCCTGTCTACTCGGAAGTAAGTCCCATTAGAGCCAGTGGGGCTTACACCCAGGAAAGTGTGGTGAGGACTGCAGCCTGAGAGCTGCAAAACTAGAGGAAAAAGAGAGATTGTGCAGTGAATTGGGTTTTGGTGCAGCCTGGCTGAAGGTGGAGTGCTGGACTGAAAGAACTTGCTCCTATGCCTGTCTACTCAGAAGTAAGTCCTACTGTGTTCAGTGGGGGAAAGTGTGAACAGGATTGCAGCCTAACCCTATGCATGTCTGCTCAGAAGTAACTCCCTTTATAGTCAATGGGGCTTACTCCCAGGAAAGTGTGGATAGGATTGCAGCCTAAATGTCTTGCATAAAGTAGTGTCCAACAACACAGGAGACGGAGCCTGATCCCAAGCAACTTTTACTCATAAGTAAGTGGGGGAGGCTTCTTTCTAGTGTCACTTAGCACCGCTGCCTTCAAAGGACCTTTCTATAAGGACAAAGGCTCCTAAAAGGTTTCAGATCCTGGTTAGGAGGCGGCTGCGTCCATGATATGATTGGCTATGATATGTTATGCTTTCTTTTCCCTTGAACAGACGTTAACAGATTTTTTATTTGGCTCCGGATACACGCAAAGAAGTTGTATAGCACATCGTTATGCTAATTGTGTTCTTATGCATTCAGTTAATATGTGTCTTTTTATATATTTAGTGTATTAATATTATGAATACGCACCTTGTATTTTGTTTTAGTATGAGCTATATGTCTCAATAGTGTTGAATGCCTTTTCGTTATCCTCTCTGTATGTGTTAAGATACTACTAGACAACACATGATTATTACTTATTCCTCCAATAAAAAATGGTTTAAAAATAAATAAATAAAAGATTAACAAGTTGTGAGTTCCTGCACTTTTTTTTTTTTACAAAAAAAAAACAAAAACACTGGATGGAGGCAACCACAAGACTCCCTCCCCCAATACAGTGGGTTATAACATAAAAACTATGTGCTTTCTATTCAGTCTTGACATTGTGTAGCACATTTCTGGAGTTCAGATAGCTTCACTTACATAATATCCAGTCATCCTTGAACTGGGCTCTCCTGGACTCACAGCTTGGTGCCTGAGTCACAATACCAGGGTGGCCAACCTTTCAACTTTAGGGTTCCTGGATCTTTAACAATTGTGGAGAGGAGGGAATTTCAGCAGGTGCCACTTCTCCTCTCACAGATGCGCCTGCTGAAATTCCCTCCACGCCACCATTGTTGCAGTCCTAAAGTTGAAAGGTTGGCCACTCCTGCTCCATACCCATTGTTGGCAACCTTCAGTCTCGAAAGACTGGTATCATGCTCTGAAAGCTGGTTCTGGAACAGCATCTAGTGTGGCTGAAAAGGCCAATTTGGGAGTGACAATCCCTTCCACACTGGGAGCAAGTGCATACTAAACCATTCTATAACAACTGCTCTTCTCATCTTACTCCTTTTCTTAACTGTTGTCCACCATTTCCACCACTACCACCACTGCCATACATTTATGGTGTCAAATAATTGCAGTGAATCAGCTCATGTTACATGATAAAGGCAGGTCATCTCAACCAAGCTGATTTGTTTTAGTATGAATCGTTTTATAGTTACCTCCTTTATTTGTCATTATTTTAATATCAATGGAATATCACTGGAAAAACCTTATATGAGAAACACAAGATACAATTAATTATAATCAATATACAAATATTATTTTTATAAGTATCAAATGGTATTTACTATTAAACAATTGTTAGCAATGACATTCAGTCTTGGGGGAGGGAAATAATTTTACTGGGAGGTAACAAAAATTTCATCATAAATACTATACCAGGCTGTATGTTCAATATTTAATTTCATGGTGATGGCAGCCTATATCATAAGAACATAAGAATAGCCCCACTGGATCAGGCCATAGGCCCCTCTAGTCCAGTTTCCTGTATCTCACAGCAGCCCACCAAATGTCCCAAGGAGCACACCAGATAACAAGAGACCTCATCCTGGTGCCCTCCCTTGCATCTGGCATTCTGACATAACCCATTTCTAAAATCAGGAGGTTGCGCATACACATCATGGCTTGTACCCCGTAATGGATTTTTCCTCCAGAAACTTGTCCAATCCCCTTTTAAAGGCATCCAGGCCAGTCGCCATCACCACATCCTGTGGCAAAGAGTTCCACAGACCAACCACACGCTGAGTAAAGAAATATTTTCTTTTGTCTGTTCTAACTCTCCCAACACTCAATTTGAGTGGATGTCCCCTGGTTCTGGTGTTATGTGAGAGTGTAAAGAGCATCTCCCTATCCACTCTGTCCATCCCCTGCATAATTTTGTATGTCTCAGTCATGTCCCCCCTTAGGCGCCTCTTTTCTAGGCTGAAGAGGCCCAAATGCCATAGCCTTTCCTCATAAGGAAGGTGCCCCAGCCCCGTAATCATCTTAGTCGCTCTCTTTTGCACCTTTTCCATTCGCACTATGCCTTTTTTGAGATGCAGCGACCAGAATTGGACACAGTACTCCAGGTGTGGCCTTACCATAGATTTGTACAACGGCATTATAATATTAGCCGTTTTGTTCTCAATACCTTTCCTAATGATCCCAAGCATAGAATTAGCCTTCTTCACTGCCGCCGCACATTGGGTCGACACTTTCATCGACCTGTCCACCACCACCCCAAGATCTCTCTCCTGATCTGTCACAGACAGCTCAGAACCCATCAGCCTATATCTAAAGTCTTCACACCGAAAGCTTTCTTAATACAGTTCTCAATGCAACGTGAACTTGTTTGTTCCTCAAGCAGTAGATGAATGGATTGAGAAGGGGAGACACAATAGTGTTAAGAATAGCCACAGGCTTACGGAAGTCTAAGTGGCTGGTACCATTTGGTTTTATGTACAAGAAAATGCAGCTGCCGTAAGTGATGGAGACCACAAAGATGTGGAAGGCACAAGTGGAGAAGGCCTTCTTTCTCCCTGTAGCTGACGGCATGCGCATGATGGTGGTAACGATATTGATGTAGGAGACCACGTTTACAGCCAAAGTCCCAAGGACGGAGAGTGTAGCAATCAGAAAATCAATGAGTTCCAGCAGTCTTGTGTCAGCAGAAGCAAGTTTGATCACTGGTCCATTGTCACAGAAAAAATGGTTGATGATGTTAGGACCACAATATGGCATCTGAAATAATGCAACTGTAGGACCCATTATGAGGAAGAAACCCCATACCCAAGAGCAAAGCACCAGCAACGTGCAGATTTGACCGTTCATTATGGCTGAGTAGCGCAAAGGGTTGCAGATGGCCACGTATCTGTCAACAGACATTACTGCCAGCAGGAAAAACTCTGTTGTTGCCAGCGCAAAGTACAGAAAGCCCTGTGTGAAGCAATCAAAGAATGTTATAGTGTTATGGCCTGTTGCCATGTTGGCCAGTGTTTTGGGGATGATTGTGGTGGTGAATCCAATCTCTACGACAGCAAAATGGCGCAGGAAAAAATACATGGGGGTGTCCAGCTGGGGATCCACCAGTGTGATGACAATAATGACCATGTTCCCAAAGATGGTTAACAGGTATGTGCCTATGAGTAGGGGGAAAAGTACGATTTCAAGTTGGTGATTGTTCGTAAAACCCAGAAGAATGAAGTTGTCCTCTGTGGTGCAATTCCTTACTTGGGGCGTCATGTTAACTGACGACTAATCCATTTCTCTGACTATATATGCATTTGCCTTTTAAATGAAGTTGTCCTACTCTGAGTCTCTGCAGTTGAATCAGTGTGATCATGGCTAAAGTGGGTCATAACTGATTGTCTGAGACCTTCCAGTCCAGCACAATGTCTTCAACAATACTTCAACAAAAGCCCACTCACTGCACAGTCCCTGCCTTCTGCTACTCCCTGTTGCAGCCACCCGCGCTGTTACTTAGTACTTAAGAACACTGGGGAAAATGTTCACATATCTCCCAAATACCATTTTGTGCTTCTGTCATGGTTCCCAGTCCCGCATGTCTGCTTTGCAAATGAAAGTTGTCCTGCAAACACAAGTGTACCACTCATAAATTTTGCTGAGCATGGGAATCCAGTACACTACTGTCCATTTCAAGTGCATAATATATTTTGTCTCCTTTATGCGCTGTGCAATCATGAGCGAGTCATTTACTTACCACCTACAGTCTGCATCGACAGAACAACATTCATTTCCATTCATGGGTCTATTTTTCAGCAAGCTCCTAAGGATCTAGATTACATCCAACACGATTAAAGAAGCAGGTATGATGTTTATCTTCTGTTCCAAGCAAATATAAAGACTTAAAAAGATTCACTCCGTGAATGGCAACTAGACGGTTAATTCTATTTTAGCAGATTCTTTGCTTTCATTGCTCAAAAGTAGTATTTTTTTCAGTGTAATTCAGGCATTCCTCTGTTTCAGGCGAGAACATGGAAGCAACCTTGGTTAGTCACTGTGCATGTTCCTATTATGTCCTTCAGCCCACAGCATAAGATATATCAGATCCTTCCTTATTCGTATACACAAGAGACATGAACTTTGCTTCTCTGAGAAGTCAAAAAGTTATTGTATAAGTGATGAAATAGGCTCTTCCCTCAACCAGTCAGGGCCCAATCCTATCCAATTTTCCAATGCTGGTGCAGCTGTGCCAATGGGAAGTACACTATGTTCTGTGGTGGGGAGGTAGTCACAGAGGCCTCATCAAGGTATGGGAACATGTGTTCCTTTATGTCGGGGTTGCGCTGCAGCTGCACCAGTGCTGGAACATTGGATAGGATTGGGCCCTCAGTCTCTAAGCACCAAGGGTAACCTATGTGTGTGGCTACTGTTCCAGTCAAACGGTTATCATTTTGCTCCCCATAATTCTCTTCTATGAATTTTGTCTTTGGATTAAAATTGTGTTGCCAGTAGTTGTGGTGGTTTGGATTGGTGAACATCCTCATTGGCCAGGAAATTGCCATTCAAAGGTATCATTTTCAACTGGCATTAAAACAAACCTTACAATATTTGTGTACCACCTTACCTATAAACTCAAGGCAGTTTACATAGGCAGGCTGAACACCAACTCATTTTTTCAATGAGGTTTTTACAAGTGCTGTGTCATGGGAAAATCTCATAGACCATTTCTCCAGATGTTTTCCTTCATAGCTCCCTCCTGTAGCTCCATAGGGGACAATGTGATCAGGAAATGCATGCTGGCAAGTTTTCTCCCAGTGACACCACTAGCTGGGTGTGGGCCGCACCAGGTGATTTGCACGGGTGTGTGTGTGTGTGTGTGTGAGACACTACTACTGACCAAAATTTTTAAAAACTTGGTATTTTCAAATCGTGCCATCATGTTATATATCAATCGATGTGTAATTTCATGCAGAATGCAATAGAACAAACTGGGTTGAAATATCTCTATTCTATCAAAAGTTATAGCAAAAAAGCCAGTGGGGACAGGGAAATGGTACATCACCATGTCCATTGCCTGGGCTGTTGCCCTGCCCACTGCTTGGGAAGAGGTCCATCATAGGGGTGACACTCTGGCCTCCCACACTGGGTGAAGCAAACCCTTGTGACGCCTCTGTTGTCTCCTCACTGACTGTGTGCCCAGATGGTCTAGAGAGTAGGAATGTAGGAAGATCTGAGATTCTGTTCATAGGGCTGTCTGCCACCATGGCTGAGGAAATGCCCCAAGGAGTCCTTATGCAGGACATGGAGGCCAGTATCATAGATATGGTTGGCAACCTTCAGTCTCGAAAGATGGTGGTATAAGCCTACAGCACCTGGTATTCCCAGGCGGTCTCCCATCCAAGTACTAACCAGGCCTGACCCTGCTTAGCTTCCAAGATCAGACAAGATCGGGCATGTGCAGGGTAACAATTGCTGCTATCATAGCTAGAAGAAGGCAAAACAGTAAGAGTTGCAGCCCAACACACCATGTAAATGGCCTCTCCCACTCACTGTCAAAGTCATTATGGTCAGCGACGGCAATGTGCAGGCATTCATCACACAGAACAGTGTCTTCTGAGTATTGCCATTGCTGCCTGGAATGTTTCTAATGGTAAGAGGGAGGGGCTGCTTCTACAGAGCTTTGTGGTACATGCAGCATTTGCTGTTTAGCGTTCCCTTTATTTCTTCATCCAGTGTATAATTGGCCTGTGGTACTCCTTGCCACAGGAAGTGGTGATGGCATCTGGCCTAGATGCCTTTAAGGCAATTGATTTAAGGCAATGTGATTAGGCATATTTCTGGAGGAAAGGTCCATCAAGTCATGATAGGTATGTGCAAGCTCCTGATTTGAGAGGTAGGCTGTATCAGAGTGCCAGATGCAGGGGAGGGCACCAGGATGTAGGTTGTGTCTTGCGTGCTCTCTGAAGCATTTGGTGGGCCACTGTGAGATACAGGAAGCTGGACTAGATGGGCCTCTGGCCTGATCCAGTGGGGCTGTTCTTATGTTCTTAAACTACAATTCCCAGGAAGCCTTGCAGGTCTCTTGTTGTCTGGTGTGCTCCCTGGGGCATTTGGTGGGCCGCTGTGAGAAACAGGAAGCTGGACTAGATGGGCCTCTGGCCTGATCCAGTGGGGCTGTTCTTATGTTCTTAAACTACAATTCCCAGGAAGCCTTGCAGGTCTCTTGTTGTCTGGTGTGCTCCCTGGGGCATTTGGTGGGCCGCTGTGAGAAACAGGAAGCTGGACTAGATGGGCCTCTGGCCTGATCCAGTGGGGCTGTTCTTATGTTCTTAAACTACAATTCCCAGGAAGCCTTGCAGGTCTCTTGTTGTCTGGTGTGCTCCCTGGGGCATTTGGTGGGCTGCTGTGAGATACAGGAAGCTGGACTAGATGGGCCTTTGGCCTGATCCAGTGGGGCTCTTCTTATGTTCTTATGTTTATCTGCTCCGCTGATGGAGGCAATCACAGTACCCTTGCCAGCCCCTAATACAGTGGCATATGACATACAAACAATGTGCTATCTTGACATTGTTCAGCACATCAGGAATTCATGGAACTTTACTTACATCAGTGGTTCAGAACCTGATTTTTGGTGGGTCCTGAAGGGCTGGGCAGAACCTCCGTAGGTAAATGCAGGTAATGGCAAGATCAGATAAGCAAGGGTCCAATCCTATCCACACTTATTTAGGAGCAAGCCCCATTGCCTATAATGGGACTTACTTCTGAGTAGACATGCCTAGGATTGGGCTCTAATTGCCTTGAGCCCTGAGGCTATTCAAAAATCAAATACCTGCCAATTACCCTGTAAAGAACACACCTCCTGGAGTTTGCAAGGAGCTGATCTCCTGCATAGGGTGACAAGACATCCTCTTTTTCCAGGACATGTCCTCTTTTATAGCCTCATGTCCTGGAAAAAAACTTAAGCATCCGCATTTTCTCTTTGATCAGGCCCCTGTAGGCAGCATAAGAACATAAGAACATAAGAACAGCCCCACTGGATCAGGCCATAGGCCCATCTAGTCCAGCTTCCTGTATCTCACAGCGGCCCACCAAATGCCCCAAGGAGCACACCAGATAACAAGAGACCTCATCCTGGTGCCCTCCCTTGCATCTGGCCTTCTGACATAACCCATTTCTAAAATCAGGAGGTTGCGCATACACATCATGGCTTGTACCCCATAATGGTTTTTTCTCCAGAAACTTGTCCAATCCCCTTTGAAAGGCATCTAGGCTAGACACCAGCACCACATCCTGTGGCAAGGAGTTCCAAAGACCGACCACATGCTGAGTAAAGAAATATTTTCTTTTGTCTGTCTTAACCCGCCCAACACTCAATTTTAGTGGATGTCCCCTGGTTCTGGTATTATGTGAGAGTGTAAAGAGCATCTCCCTATCCACTCTGTCCATCCCCTGCATAATTTTGTATGTCTCAATGTAACCTTCTTGTAATAAATAAATTATATGCAATATAGCTTAAAATTTAATGATAATTTAATGTTTCAATTAACCACATGAAATCAATAAACGAGTGTTTTTAGCTTTTATTTTATCAAGTCCTACATTTTTGATGCCTCTTAACAAAGAATTTAAAGCAAGCAAGCAAGCAAGCAAGCAAGCAAACAAACAATTTCTCAAGTCTGTGCTGGCTCTTTTGCCATCAGGCCTGACACAGAATTCATCCCACCCCCCACCCCTGCCCCATATTGACGAATCCATGAAAACACATTTACCCCTTTTCACGCCCATAGGGGTGAATCAGAGTATCAGCTCTGATGCATGGAAATGAGAAGTGACTCATGCTAACATTTTATTGGTTCCCCGCTGTGTCATAACAACACCTCATTGGCTCTTGGAACAAATGGTCTCATTGGTCAGTTTTGATTTAAAGAAATTAATTTTTGTTACATAAGGCAGTTGGGTTCTCCTTTTCTGGTTATTTGGACATAACTTTTGATAGAATACAGAAATTTCAACATGGTTTGTTTCAATAGTGAATGGGGATGGGGTAATGGAGGATTATGGTTATTTTATTTTATTTTCTATTTGTTCTCCTTTATCTATGCTAATAAAGGTCTTATGTATGTATGTATGTATGTATGTATGTATGTATGTATGTATGTATGTATGTATGTATACCATACATACCATAGTCTTCCGAGACTGAAGGTTGCCAACAACCATGTATGTGTGTGTGTGTGTGTGTGTGTGTGTGTGTATCTGAGTGGCCCGCTTGGAGGCAGGCTGTGCAGCATGGCCTTTCCCAGTTTGAAGAGACACTTGGCCAATGGTCTGAGGCTAAGAGGCAAAGAAGGAAGGCCCATAGCCAGGGAGACAGACCAGGGACAGACTGCACTTGCTCCCGGCGTGGAAGGGATTGTCACTCCCGAATCGGCCTTTTCAGCCACACTAGACGCTGTGCCAGAACCACCATCCAGAGCGCGATACCAGAGTCTTTTGAGACTGAAGGTTGCCAGCAACCATGTATGTATGTATGTATGTATGTATGTATGTATGTATGTATGTATGTATGTATGTATGTATGTATGTGTTTCATTGCATTCTGCATTAAATTACACATCAAATGATATATAACTGTTGGTATTATTCAAAAATACCTAGATTTTCACAGTTTTGGACAATAGTTGTGTCACACACACACACCCCCAAATGTGTCACCCAGTATGGTTCACAACCCCCACAGCCCCCAGCAACACCGCTGGTACTAGACATCAAGTTATCAGATCTAAACAGGGCCTTTGAGAAGAGTTTTATCAGGGGGTACAAAGTTTCTTTTGGGCCCCTCCCCAGATGGGGAGGGGAGGGGATGAAACCGAGTGGGGGATGGTGGTGACAAGGATGGGCAGAAAAGGGGTGGGGGAGGGGCTAAACAGGGCAGAGAAGGGTGGCTACAGCCAGCAAAATCTTTGGAGCCCAGGTTTACTGGGCTTTCCCAATGCAGAGCCCAGGTCTACCTGCCCATGCAGCATTGGCAGCTAGACACAATAAAATGGAAAACCAACACACTCTTGAGTATCTCTAAAATCTTTTAAATATAGAAAATCATTGCGGAAAATGAGCGTCGTTGTATTTAGGCTCACACTAGAATGGAACGTTTTCTGTTTGCACCAAAACATACAACTGCAGCTGCTGTAGCCCCACAGCTGTGTCCCTGAGCTCCTATCCACTCCTTCATGGCAAGTGGATCTACACACCAAAGAGCTACTGCAGCAGGCCAGTTTCCTCCCAGATTTGACACTATGGTAAGGAGTGCCATATAGGCATTCCTTGGCCCAGCACATATGGCACATACAGCAGCAGCTGTGCACCTAGCAGCGAGTCCAGGTGAGATCAGAAAACATAAGATCCCATAAATTTTCTAGGTCCTCTTCTTTGGTTCCCAGGCCACCTTTTTGACTAAGGGCCTGGGTACAAATGATCCCCTTTACAAGTGACAGTGTTTGATAATTATCCTGGATAAATAGGATTCCCCCCCCCTTCCTCTGCTCAGAAATAATTATGAAAGTGAAAAGTATCTGTGGGTGTAACAATCATTGGCAGACAGGCTGTGGCCCCAGTCCAGTGTGGCCCCACTATGTGCGAGTGCTTTTCTGCTCCCAAATTTAACCCTGCAGGGATATTCCAGCAGCTTCTCACCTTCTTCTCTCACACAACCCAATCCTATCCTGCGCTGGAACAGGCGGGCCAACTGACCTGCACTGTATCCAGAGCAGGGTAGGAGGTGGCATTGATTTCCCTTTACCCCGTGTCACATGGCAGTCGCCTCAATGGGTCTACTTGGACCTGCCCCACCGATTGGTGGGCGGACGTGGCCCAGGAGGAGGTTGGGACCGGCCTCAGCGGACTAGCGGCATTCCAATTCAGAATATTATAGTTAATGACATTGAATACATATCCTGAATCTATAGAGATTTACACATTGAGAGGAGAGTCAATCAAGCAAGCAGCAACTGTTACCCTGCACATGCCTGATCTCATCTGATCTCGGAAGCTAAGCAGGGTCAGGCCTGGTTAGTACTTGGATGGGAGACCGCCTGGGAATACCGGGTGCTGTAGGCTTCTACCATGACCTCGGAAGCTAAGCAGGGTCAGGCCTGGTTAGTACTTGGATGGGAGACCGCCTGGGAATACCGGGTGCTGTAGGCTTATACCATAGTCTTTCGAGACTGAAGGTTGCCAACCAATCAAGCAAACAGGCAAGAAGATCATTGCACTGTGACATTATTCAGGAATGTCTACACTTAGGCAGGGCCTAGGAGAGGGGGGTAAAGGGGGTAATTTGTACCCGGGCCCAGGGTCAGAAAGGGGGCCCAGGAGCCAAAGGAGGGGGCACAGAAAGTTCCTGGATTTTCCATTTTCCAGTCTCAACCAGGCTCACTGCCTACGCAGGATGCTGTATCTAGCTGCCAGTGCCAGGCAGGTAGGTAGATCTGAGCTCTGCATGGGGAAAACTGGTAGACCTGGGCTCCAAAGACTATTCTGGCTGTTGCCACTTTCCCCCTGCCTGTTTTGCCCCCATTCTGCCCACCTCCATTGCCACCATCCCCAGTCTGTTTCACCCCCTCCCACTTTGGGAAGAGGCCCAAAAGAAACTTTGTACCCCCTGATAAAATTCTTCTCAGAGGCCCTGCACTTAGGCAAGTCATTCCTTATCCTCCTGCACTGAGTTCCTGCATCCCAGCTGGAGAATCCCACAATACCAACTCTACCAACTTAATAAAGGTCTGTCTGTCTGTCTGATTATAATGGAGTATAATGGCATGCACTAGTGAAGAATAATGCACTGCTTACTAGGAAGAACAACAGTGTGATAATTTTGGCAAAACAACCTTTTTGGGGAGGGGTAGACAATACCACAAGTATATAACTGAATGGTTTGACAGGGAATAGCAAAGAGGTAAGATCCATCTACACTCTTATTTCAGACACTAGCATCTGGGGATTACAGCAAATAGAGTTCTCTGACCAGCAATGTCCTTCAGGGCCTCTTTGACCTGCTTGTTCCTCAAGCTGTAAATGAAGGGGTTGAGTAGAGGAGAGATCACATTGTTCAGAACACCCACCGTCTTGCTGAGGTCCAGCCCCCAACTCTGACTAGGCTTGACATACATGAAAATACAGCTTCCATAGGTGATGAAGACCTCAGTGAGATGAGAAGCACAAGTGGAGAAGGCTTTTTGCCTGCCAGCTGCAGAGGGCATGCGCATGATGGTAGAAATTATTTTAATGTAGGATACTATAGTCACAGTGAGGGTTCCCAGGACACTAAATGTGGCGAGGAGAAAATCTAGCAGTTCTAGGGTTTGAGTGTCGGTGCAGGCAAGCTTTATCAAGGGTATATTGTCGCAAAAGAAGTGATTAATGACATTTGGACCACAGAAAGGGAGACGAAACAGCAAGATGAGAGGGACGATGAGGTACAGGAAACTGAATATCCAGGAACCCAGAACTAACTGAATGCAGAACTGTCTGTTCATGATGGTTGTGTAGCGCAAGGGATTGCAGATGGCAACGTACCTGTCAAAGGACATGGTGGCCAGGAGAAAGAACTCCGTGGTTCCTACTACGAAATAGAAAAAGGCTTGGGCAAAACAGCCAGCCACAGAAATTGTATAGGTTCCAGAGGCCAGGTTGTATAAGACCTTGGGAGTTGAAGATGAGATGAAGCCAATTTCCAGGACAGAGAAGTTTCTGAGGAAGAAATACACGGGGGTCTGGAGTCGATGGTCAGACAGGGTAATGAAGATGATCAGAACGTTCCCCACCACTGTGAAGAGATAGGTGATGAAAAGCAGAAAGAAGAGTAGACTCTGAAGCCATCGAATATTGGTGAAGCCTACAAGGATAAACCGAACTACTGTGTCAGTCTTGTTTTCCATTGTAAGTCTTCTTTTGTGAATCATCTACCAGGAAGAAGTAGTGCTTTTCCTGGTGGTGCTCTGGTGTGCTCCCTGGGGCATTTGGTGCGCTGCTGTGATATACAGGAAGCTGGACTAGATGGGTCTTGGGCCTGTTCCAGCGGGGTTGTTCTTACGTTCTTAAGAATCCCTTCTCTTCTAGGAAGATGTCCCTTCCCCACTGGGAAGAACCTGTGATGGGTTCAGCTTTTGTAACAGGATTTAACAAGCATTGTCGGTTGACTTCTGTAGGAAGTAGTGGGATCTGGGCTACAAACAATAAAGCAATTTAACAAAAATAAAAAAAATGAAAATAAAAAATAAAAAAGAGAAACATTAAATGTTTCTAAAGGAAACATGCAATGCACTTAGATCGGTCCCATGCACTGTAGCACAGAAAAAGAAATAATACAGGAAAAAAATAAGAAAGGGAGAGAGGAATCTTTCAAAAGGGTGTCAAGTATTTATAAATCTCTCACCTACCTTTTTTCAGTAATAATGCCATTTTAAGGCTTTCCCTTCTTTGCTACTGCAGCCATTCCCACTGTGGGTAATTTGTTGATAGACCATAAATTCCCTGAAGATAAGGGTGCTCTGGTGGTAGAGCATTTGTTGATCTATTACCAGAAATTGGAATGCTTTGTTCAACTAGTTTTATTTGCTTGAAAAATAAACCATTGATGGTTGAGCATGAGTAGTGCTTTGATGCACATGTTGTTTAGTAGTAGTAGTAGTAGTAGTAGTAGTAGTAGTAGTAGTAATATTTTATTTAAGGGTCTCAGACCAACATAAAAGTAACAATACAGGTTCACAAACATAGCATAACATAGCAATACAAGCTTACAACTATAGCATGACCAACCTCAGAGGCCACCTTAAATAAAAAATTAGCTCTATATTTCAGCAAAATAAAACTTTAAAACTAAACTAAGATTTACTGTTAAACTAAGAATTGCTATTAAATTATTCAAAAATCAATAAATACCTGATATACTGGTTTAATTTCTAAAATAATCTAGCACGTTGTTTAACAAGCAGTTTTTGCAGTACCTTCATCTCAGTTTTGTTTCTGAAGACCTTACTGTAGGGTAGATCTTCACATCTTAAGATCCTCTAAGCAGTAGCGTCGCTAGGGGGTGCAGGGGGTGCAAACCGCATCGGGTGATGCACACAGGGGGTGATGCGCTAAAATCGCAGTGGTTCGGAGTAACCCCATCATATTATATACCGTTCGATGTGGAATTTCGAGCAGAAGGCAATGCAGTATACCAGAGTGAAATATCTCCTTTCTATCACAAGTTATGGCCAAAAAAAATGAAGAACAAAAAATGCATGGATCCCTATGGAAAGTGAAAGTGAGCCATATCATGCATTTACTCGTGAGTAGGCGAACTTGCATTAGTCTGTTGGAACGGGCAGGCTGAGTGGAATCCAGTGACACCAGAATGGTCCTGATCCAATGAATGCAGCCGAAAAAAACACCAGAGAAGTAAGTCCCTCCCTTCAAGCAGATGAATGTATTGAGTGAAACTAAGCCTCACGGTTGAGTTTACTTGTGGGTAAGCAAATGTGCCTTGGCTGGTGTGGAAGATCAGGTGAAGGAGCGTGCAAGGCTACCAGAAAGGTCCTGATCCTATGCACCTGCAGTTAAACAAGTGCTCCAGAAGGCAGCCTCCCCCCTCCACTAAAAAGGATCAAAACAGAGGCTTCAACTGATAAGGTGAACCTTTTTGAGACTTGCAAAGCCAGGTGGATCCTGACTGTGATCTGGTTTAAACAGAGTTGTTAAATTGAACTTGGCACTGGGTAGGGCTGAAAACCTTATGATTTTTGTAGCAGGCAGGCTACAGAGCAAATTCACTTGGTGGAACAGGGCTGGCTTCTGCTTATTTAATTATTTGTTTTACTTTAATTATTTATACTTATTTATTTTGATTTGCCTGATGATGTCACTTCCACCATGACATGACTTCTGGTGGGTCTTGGACAGATTGTCATTCTAAAAAGTGGGTCCCAGTGCTTAAAGTTTTAGAACTGCTGCAATAAGGTGTTAGTAAGTTGACACCCTGGGGTGTGTGTGACATCACTAGTGACCAAAATCACTAAAATCGTAATTTGGAAGAATAATACGATCATGTTATATATCAATCAATGCGTAATATCATGCAGAATACGTTCTATCTTTGTTCTATCAAATGGTACAGCCCAAAAACCAGTGGGGGCGGAGTGATGATACATTACCACGCCCACCACCTGGGGTGTTGCCCCGCCCACTGCATGGGGGGTGACGCGCTGGCATCCCGCACCGGGTGACACGAACTCTAGTGACGCCAGTGCCTCTAAACAAAACACAAGCCACCAGCCATGGATCAAAGTCTGTCAGTTGCTTGACAACTTCCCTGTTTTTGCAATCCTCATGGCAACAAATAAAAGAGGGCTATAGAACTCCTTGCATTTGAATATTTGCCCCCAGGTAAATTTTGGGGCTGGCAGAACAAATGTTTCAATGGGGAGCTAACTAGTGATGATCAGCCAAAATGTCATCCCAGAATGTCCCCTGAGAATGGCACTACAATGATAGGGCAGCATAAGAACATAAGAACAGCCCCGCTGGATCAGGCCATAGGCCCATCTAGTCCAGTTTCCTGTATCTCACAGCAGCCCACCAAATGCCCTAGGGAGCACACCAGACAACAAGAGACCTCATCCTGGTGCCCTCCCTTGCATTGGCATTCTGACATAGCCCATTTCTAAAATCAGGAGGTTGCACATACACATCATGGCTTGTACCCCGTAATGGATTTTTCCTCCAGAAACTTGTCCAATCCCCTTTTAAAGGCATCCAGGCCAGTCGCCATCACCACATCCTGTGGCAAAGAGTTCCACAGACCAACCACACGCTGAGTAAAGAAATATTTTCTTTTGTCTGTTCTAACTCTCCCAACACTCAATTTTAGTGGATGTCCCCTAGTTCTGGTGTTATGTGAGAGTGTAAAGAGCATCTCCCTATCCACTCTGTCCATCCCCTGCATAATTTTGTATGTCTCAATCATGTCCCCCCTCAGGCGTCTCTTTTCTAGGCTGAAGAGGCCCAAACGCCGTAGCCTTTCCTCATAAGGAAGGTGCCCCAACCCCGTAATCATCTTAGTCGCTCTCTTTTGCACCTTTTCCATTTCCACTATGTCTTTTTTGAGATGCGGCGACCAGAACTGGACACAATACTCCAGGTATGGCCTTACCATAGATTCTCTCTCATATCCAGAGAGCATTGGGGGGGGGGGGGAATGGAGGCTCCAAGCAGATAGGTGACATGAGAACATCTTCAGTAAAATTGGTGGATAGGAGAAACATGTAAACCAATGGCCCCCTTTCAAGCACTGACTCACCGCACCTCACCCCCCAACGCATGAGTCAAAGCTTCTTCCCTGAGAACTTTGGGCTCAGCACCACATCAGTGCAAAGTTTACATCCACAGAATGAACTTGCTTCTTAGATTTAAATCCCACTAAAGAAAATGGTGTTTACCTCCCAGGAAAATTCTTGGCACTGAAGTGGCAATTCAGTGGCAATTTACGACAGTAATTGGTGTTCAATTGTTATAAGAAATCAAGGAGGAAATAGAAAACAGTGTCTTTGTAACTGCTATTTTCCCAAGGAGGTGAATAACACCAAAGTTTGTGTTTAATATTTTGTGTGGATGTCGGTCTTCTTGCCAATCATCTTGAATTCTTACAGAACCCAACAAATTTTCTAAAAACAGCTCTCAAGGCATCTTGAACCTGTTTGTTCCTCAAGCAGTATATGAATGGGATCAAAAGAGGAGCCACAATGGTGTTCAGGATAGCCACCACCTTGCTGAAATCTAATTCAGTAATTCCTTTTGGCTTAAGGTACATGAAAATGCAACTGCCGTAAGTGATGGAGACCACAATGATGTGAGAAACGCAAGTGGAGAAGGCCTTCTTTCTCCCTGCGGCTGATGGGACGCGCATGACCGTGGTAGTAATTTTGACATAAGACACAAGGTTAACGGCCAAAGTCCCAAGGAGAGAAAGTGTAGCAATGAGGAAGTCAGCGAGTTCCAGCAGACTTGTGTCAGCACAGGCAAGTTTGAGCAGTGGTCCACTGTCACAGAAAAAATGGTCAATGATGTTTAGTCCGCAAAACGGCATCTGAAATAACTGAATTGCAGGACCCATAATTAGCAGGAAGCCCCCCACCCAAGAACAGAGCACCAGCAAAGAGCATATTTGACTGTTCATTATGGTTGAGTAGTGCAGAGGGTTGCAGATGGCCACATATCTGTCAATAGACATTACTGCCAGCAGAAAAAACTCAGTGGTTCCCAGCACAAAGTACAGAAAGGACTGTGTGAAGCAACCAGAGAATGATATTGTCTTATAACCCGTTGCCATATTGGCCAACGTTTTGGGAATCACCACGCTGGTGTATCCAATCTCCACGACTGCAACATGCCGGAGGAAGAAATACATAGGAGTATAGAGCTGGCGATTCAGAAGTGTGATTGCAATAATGACTACATTCCCTATTATGGTCAGAAGGTAAGAGCTGAAGAGCAGGAGACAAAGTGAGATTTGAAAGGCGCGGGAGCCGGCAAAGCCTAAGAGAATGAACTCCTTCACCGTCGTTCTATTCCTCATTTTTTGCACCTTCCAAAACAATTTGTTGGGATTGCAGCGACGACATTGGAAGAGGAAACAAAGCAAAACATGAACACATTTCAGAGAAGTGATCCATGATTTTGAGCACTTGAGACATGACCAGCCATATATGTGTGATGCAATTTTGAGGGAAACTGTGGGTGATCTTAAATATCCAGCTAGCTTGCGGCCAATAGCCATATTGTCCAACATTTTGGAGTGTTCAGTATCCAAGCATTAAATACATAGTACTATTACACACAAGGTGTGCTCCTTGAAGTCCTGGGGCTCTCTGAGACCCAATTGATGGCACAGCATCAATTGCCACCCTCTGCCTCCTATCCAGTTTGCTAATCTATCCTCCCACCTTCCCTGTTTGTGGCTTTCCTTCCTTATTCCCCTCCTGTTTTGGCTCTTTGCCAGTGTCCCATGTTGGACTCAGCAGTGCACCACTTCACGTATGCACCAGTGCTCCCAGAAGCCTTGTGAGTGGACCCTGAAGGCCACACTCAAAGCTCCCTTCCATGTGGCTATCCTGGCCGGTTCCTTTTCGGCAGGACCAGTGGCCCAATTCAACCGACGCTGAGCAGTATCTTCACACCACATCAGTGCTAAAAATAAATCCAGGACCGGGTATTTTAAAATGTTATTTAAACATTTTAAACATATGCTTTAAAATATTTTACTATATATTATATTATGATGACAATCAAATAAATTAATAAATATACATTTACACATTTTTTTTCCAGTTTCAAAGTCTAATGTAGTTTATCAGTGTATGCTTCTCAGAACCTAGGAAGTGAGCATACATAAGATTATGCTGCATGTTATCCTATTTGTCACCCCCCCCCCCAAAAAAAAAAAATGAACTCTTAGCAAAATGCTTATCCTTACAATTCATGAAGACAGGGGGACATTCAGGGCCCAATCCTATCCAATTTTCCAGTGCTGGTGCTGCTGTGGCAATGGTGTATGCACTGTCTTGGGGAGGCAGTCACAGAGGCCTCCTCAAAATATGGAAACATTTGTTCCCTTACCTTGGGGATGCATTGCAGCTGTACCGGTGCTGGAAAGTTGAACAGGATTGGGCCCTTGTAGTGCTTTCCTGGTCTTGGATAATGTTGGGTTCACAGTCTTCTCTGTAAATAAAAACAAGCACTTAGAACATCCAACCCATAGTGAATAACGTATTGAGGCTAAAGAATCAGCTGTGATGGAGGCTGGTCCTCTCCTGCTGTCCAAGCAAAGAGAAAGACTGTAAATGCTTCATTCTCTGAGCTCATTTTGCAAGTCTGTAACACTGTCCATGCTTTCTGGAAGATTCTGGAGTATCTTGACACACACACAGCCGCAAACTTCCTTGCATACGTTTCTTAGCTGCAGAAGAGAACACAGAAGCAACCTCTGATATATTGTGCATAGGCATGTTTTGACCCTGAGCGTATAGTACTAGGCAGCTATCGTTATCATAGTACACAAGAGACATTAACTCTGCTTCCCGGAGGAGCGGAGAACTTAGGTGCATGTGATGAAATAGGTCTATGCCACAAGCAAACTGTCTCAAAGTGCCATAGATTGTCGATCTGGATCCTGTGAGGCTATCATTCTGGATTCCAAACAGAGTTGTAACTGGATCCTTCAGTTGTCCACTGCAAGTTTTACTGCTCCATTGGAATTGTTGGGGGCTTGGGGGCTCTTCCTAGGTGGGTTGCAGCTGGAAGGCACTGTGCAGATAGGAGTTTAAGAGCAGGTATTGGTATGCACTCTGAGGTCAGCTCAGCGATTTTCAGCTCTTCTCATGGCACACTGCCCTCTATGGTCTTCTGCACTGTCTTCTCCTTTAGTGATGTCACTTCTTGCTTCTGGAAAACTCATCCAGAAAACTTTTGTGACTCTGTTTCTAGGGTAACTGTCTGGATTCTTATCCTCCCAAGTGGTTCCAATTTATTGATTCCAAGCTTCTTTCATTAGACCTATCTCCTGAATCCCTTGTTGACATTGACCTCCACAGGGCCCACTCAATTATTATTAAATCTAAACTTTGGGAAGCTGAATTCAACCAACTCTCCTCCAATCTCAACCCCACCTGTTCTCCCCAGTTTTTTGGCCTTCTCCCTTCACTTGGTCGCCCTGGTAACTACTTCAGTAAGCTGATTAATCCTACCAAGAGGAGAGCCTTTATGCTCGCGAGATTCAACATCTTCCCTTCAGCTGTTCATTCTGGCAGATTTTCCAATATTCTGCACAACCGCAGATTATGTCCTTTTTGCTCCCTAGAACCGGACACAGTGGACCACATTTTACTCTGTTGCCCGGCTCACCAATCTCTTTGAGACATTCATTTGAAACCCCTGCTGTCTCTTTTCTTGGGCACTTCTACCGATCCTTTACTTGTCTTCCTGAGTGATAATTCTGTAGCCACTACCAACGCAGTAGCAGAATTTCTTGCCGCTGTTGCCAAGCTAAAACCCCCACCCTGATTTTACTCCTTCCATTGCTTCCCCCCCTTTTTCCCTTACCAGCTCTCTGTTGCGCTTTTTCTATCGGCAACATAGCTATTGTGCTGGCTACTGTTATTGTTATTTACTGTTTTAATGCCAGTAAAGGTTATGGAAATGGAATGGAGTAACTGTCCGTAGAGTCAGCTGAGGAAGAGGGACAGGCAATGCGTTACTTCAGACAGTTGCCCAAAAAGCAGATCCACAGAACCTGAAAGACGTTTTCAGAGGTTTCAATCACTGTGCTCCAAACTCCCATGGCACACCTGTGGACCTTTCATGGCACACTAATGTGCCGTGGCACAATGATTGAAAGTCATTGGGTTAGCTGATTGGTTGAGGAGGACCCAAGGGCAATCCCAGAGGTTTTTGTGGTTTAGGATGCTGGAGCATGAATTGCAGGTTCATCCCTGAAGTACATGCAACTTGGAGCTGGCTATGCAACTCGGTTTCCTTGACCACACCCCCACCCCCTTGTTGAGCAGGGGGTAGTGTGAGAGCCTGGATTGCCATCAGGTGATCCTGTGTTTTGAGTCAGGGAAGAAATGCCCCAAAAGGGATCTAGAGATCCACAGGCCGCGGTGACTCTGAGTGGATTCTGCTTGCCCAGCGCTCATGCAGAGCTTCTGAACATGGAGGTGTTCAGCAATGATATTAGTGCCGTTTGGCTCGAAAGCACAGTTCGTTGGTGTCAAGCTGACTCCTCAGCCTCCAGCAGCAGTAGCATAGCTAGAGGGGGGGCAAAATGGTATCCCAGGCACTGCAATGTGCTGTGTAAGCTGCCTCTACCACTTGACATCAGAACCATTCCGGGCAGTGATAGTGTCGTACCCCTGCCCCGAAGAGCAGAGCCAGTTGGTTGACAGGTGTAAATTCTATCCAGTGCCGCTGAGACCGAATGAGCAAGACACTGAAAGGTGGAAGGCTTTGAAGGTTTTTATTGTTTCAACAAGACATGTCCGTGACCTCTGGGAGACAGACTCTCAAATCCAGAGGCATCTTTCAAAAGGGTGGGATCCCTTTTAGACATTTCAGTTGTAATTCAAGGCATAGTCTTTCAAAAGGGGATGTTCCCCATTAACCTTCCCTGGTAACTTTCTGCTGACCTTCTCATGCACTCGCCTCCCACCCCTCTCTAATGCCCTCCTCATGCACTTGCCCCCACCTTCTTAAAGGGAAGTAGTCTGGTTTCGGTTTGCCTGTTGAACAAGTTATTTCTATTTCCAGCTATAGTGATGCATATTGTCTGCGGTTTTGTTAGCTTGTCAGCAGCAGGGGTTTGTTAATTATAAAATTTGCAAGGCAGCAAGTCTGGAGCAAAATTAGCAAGGCAGTAAGTCTGGAGCTTTTCCCCTTAAGTTCATACTTTGCCTGTCTTCGTTCTGCACCCCCTCCCTCTGTCCTGTATTGATGGTTGTTACAGGTTACTTTGGGAGGAAAGAAGGGGACCAAGACAGGTAAGTAGGTAACAATGGCAATGCACAGGAGACACAGTGAGTGCCTGCACATTGCCGTCAATGCCCAGAATGACTCTGAAGGTGAGTGGAAGGGGCAGCTTTCATGGCATGTCAAGAAGTAACAGCTCAAAAAAAGGGGTTGCCAAACAGGGTACGGGGTGGAGGCAAACAGAGGAAAAAGGAACGCCGTAAGGAGACAGAGGGAATATCAACATGAGCTCTAGAAATGTTCCTTTGCCCAGCCATTGGGTGGGAAGGGGGGAGGAACTGGGGCCCTGAAACCTGAACCTGTGTTGGGCCTTCTGACCCGACATGGGGACTCTCAACTCTGTTTTGCCGGCATAGACTTGAGTAGCTCCACTGCAGAGCCAGCGCTCTTACCCAGAGGAATAGGATGTGTCAGGTTTTTGGCATCCCAGGCTAGAGATTGTTATTAGCCAGGATGTGGCAGGAGGTCCTGATATCTGGGCCTGGTGTGAAGCCACCAGCAAGGCAGCACAGCTGATGCAATCAACTGCGCCTGCTGCAGGTGGGGGTCACGTGACTTGGGGAGAGATGAGCACTGAGTCACGTAGGCTATGGAGGAATGGTGCAGTGCACCACTGGACAGCCAATCAGAGTGGGTCACAAGACTGTCTTGTGACTATGAGGTCACCCTACTCTGACTGGCTGGCCCCAGTATATGTGGGGCAAGCACAGACTCCTGGGTGTGGGTTGTTGTGATGGAGTTTCTGCTGCTGGTTTGTGTACTGATTTTGGACTGCCTTCTCGTGACTGTGACCTGCTGTATCCCTGACTTCTGGACCATTTGACTGACTACTCTTCTGCCTGCTCCTTTTACCAATACCTGCTTCTGCAACAAACAAGCCTGTGTCTGCTTCTCTGGCTCTGTTTGGGATCGCCTGCTTCTTTTGCTATCTCCCTACACTCCCGTGCCGTTCTGCTATCGGAAAAGCAAGGGCTATCCTCCCCTGCTGACCTGACAGGATAAATGTCCACTTCCCCAAAGGAGATACCAGTGGCTGCTGTGCGCTTAGGATACAGCCATAGCCATTTTGGTGTCGCTGCTCCTCTGGGCACCAGGCAGTTTAGGAATGGGCTGCGTGACAGCACAGAAACCACAGGAGGGGACAGGGTTAGTCCAAATTTCAGCACAGATAGGCAAAACTTAGAACTAGCCCTTCCCACCAGAGATGGTAGAATCAAGGCCCTCCCTTAAACATTTGGCATGCCAGTGAGCTGTAGCTCTGTAGAGGTCATTGTGATCTGGAAACCCATGCAGGCAAGTTGTCTCCACATCTACCATGTGTTCAGATGCTCCAGCAAGCAGGAATATGAGAAGAGCTGAGATGTCCATCCAGTCCATAGGGCTGTCTACCACAGTGGCTGGGGAAATGACCCACAAAGCCCTCAAGCAGGACATGGAGACAACCACTCATCCCCCTCTTTGGGGGGTATATAACATTCAAAGGATGGCCTTCTAGTCTTGACATTTTGCATCACATTTCAGGAGTTTGAAGAAATTCTTTCGCATGAACTCCAATAATACAGGCCAACAAACATTGTACTTCCTTAAATGTTACACCAATTCCTGGATATATTTGGGGTGCCGATTCCAAAAACGGCATCTGTTTTGACCTATCACAACTAGTTTTGGAGACACGGCAGAGCCTCTTTAGCCTCATGAGGAAGCTGCTTGAACCATTCACTAAGAAGGCTATATTATATCTCCAAAACTAGACGTGATAGGGCAAAACGGATGCCGTTTTTGGAATTGGCACCCCAAATTCATATCAAACCACCCTAAAGTTTGGGAAAAACTTTTCTGACCCTCAATTTTGTAGGCCTGTGTAATCAGTATTATTATGCCTTTATCACAGTAGTCAGGACAAAGGAAGATGAAACTGAATAATGACTTTCCTGCACCCATCCACTGAGTTCCTAGCTGGGGAAGATTTGGAATCGGCTCACCTCTACTCACAGTTTGGTGTTTGACTCTCTATACTACACCAAACCCTAACAACTGCTATTGTCAGCTTTTTCCTTTCCTCAACTGTCTTTTCAACCTTTCTCCCCCATTTCCTCCACCTCCATTTTAGGTATCAAATAATTCTGATGAATCAGCTCAGTTTAGGTGAGAGGGGTAGACAACTTATCCAAGCTGTTTTGGTTTGGTATGATTTGCTTTTTAGTTGCTTTCATTATTTGCATTTTAGTATCAACAAAATATCATAGGAAAACCTTTCATTTGAGAAAGACTGGATACAGTAATTTTATTAAAATAAATATATAAATATATATTATTGGAAATAAATCAATATTAAATCACTGATATTCATTATTGAACCATTTTCAGCAATGACTTCCAGTGCTAGACAAAAAATAAACAATCTTACTGGAAGGTAACAGAAAACTCATCATAAATACCATATTTTTTTTATGTTAGGCCGCTATGTTTTATATGGGACAAATATAACTGATTTATTCAGTTGTTATGTATTATATATCATAGGCTTGTACTCACTACTGTTCTCTTTGTTGTGTTGTTGTGTTTGTGTTTGTTATGTATGCCAATAAAGGTCTTATCTATCTATCTATCTATCTATCTATCTATCTATCTATCTATCTATCTATCTATCTATCTATCTATCTATCTAATACCATATTTGATATCGAACATTCTCTTGCAGATGACAGCCTACATCCCAATCTTCTTAATTTCTTACAGGAAGCTTTCTAAATGCAGATCTGAAAGCATCATGAACCTGTTTGTTCCTCAAGCAGTAGATGAATGGATTGAGAAAAGGGGACACAATGGTGTTAAGAATAGACACAGGCTTACTGAAATCTAAGTGACTGGTACCACTTGGTTTTATGTACATGAAAATGCAACTGCCATAAGTGATGGAGACCACAATGATATGCGATGCACAAGTGGAGAAGGCCTTCTGTCTCCCTGTGGCTGACGGGATCTTTATGATGGTGGAAATGATGTTGATGTAGGACACAACGTTTACAGCCAAAGTCCCAAGGAGGGAGAGTGTAGCAATGAGAAAATCAATGAGTTCCAGCAGTCTTGTGTCAGCAGAAGCAAGTTTGATCAATGGTCCACTGTCACAGAAAAAATGGTTGATGACGTTAGGGCCACAAAATGGCATCTGAAATAGTACAACTGCAGGACCAGTCATGAACAATAACCCCCACATCCAAGAGTAAAACACGAGCATTGTGCAGATTTGACCGTTCATTATGGCTGAGTAGCGAAGAGGGTTGCAGATGGCCACATACCTGTCAAAGGACATTACAGCCAGCAGAAAAAATTCTGTGGTTCCCAGAACAAAATACAGGAAGGACTGGGCAAAACAACCAGGTACCGATATAGTCTTATGGCCCGTTGCCATATTAGCCAATGTTTTGGGGATGATTGTGGTGGTGAACCCAATCTCCAAGAAGGCAAAATGGCGCAGGAAATAATACATGGGGGTGTCCAGCTGGGGATCCACCAGTGTGATGACAATAATGACCATGTTCCCTATGATGGTCAACGGATATGTGCATATGAGTAGAGTGAATAATATGATTTCAAGTTGTTGATTGTTTGTAAAGCCCAGAAGTGTGAAGTCCCCCTCTGTGGTGCAGTTCTTTATTTTGGGCATCATGTATCTAATCCGTTGCTTATGGCTATATTTGCGTTTGCCTTTTAAATTAAATTGCCCAACGCTGATTCTCTGCAATTTATTCAGGGTAGTCACTGCTAATGTCATTCAAAACTGACTGAGTTTCTTCAGTCTAGCACTCCGTCTTCAACCATGGTGCACTAAAAGCAAATTCACTGGGCATTCCCTCTCTTTGTTGCAGCTGCTGATGTCTAGTATCAGAGAATATCAGGCGAATGTTCACATATCTCCTAAATGCCAACTTTTCTTTTCAGTTATGTGTCCAGTCCTCATGTGCCCTTTGCTAGCGAAAGTCTGAATGCAACTCCATGTGTACCACTCATAAATTCTGCTAAATCTGTGCATCTAGTACTCTGCCATTCATTTCCAAGTGCAAAATTTTTAATGCACAGTGCAAAGGTGAGTGGCAATTAGTTTACTTACCACTTACAATCGACCTCGACAGAATGACATTTACTTTGTTGAGCCAGCTCCTCAAATATCTCTAAAGTACATCCAATACAGGTAAACAAGCAGGTAGGATGTTGATCTTCTCTTTCTAAGCAAGCACGGAGACTTAACAAGTTTCATTCACCCTGTGCATTTTCTGAAATGGTAACTAGGTGGTCAATATCTTCTAGCAGCTTCTTTGCTTTCATGGCTCACATGCAAGCCATCTCTTGGGTGAGATGCTGGCATTTCGCTCTGTGCTCCAAGAGAGGCCATGGAAGCAGGCTCAGGTAGTAATTGTGCAGATTCTTATTATGTCCCTGAACACACAGCAAAAGGTATATTAGGTCCTTCCTTATTAGTATACACAAGAGACATGAATTTTGTTTCCCAAGGAAGTTGAAAACTTATTGTACAATCAATGAAATAAACTCGTGCCTTGATTAGTCTCTTTCCACCACAGGTCATGTATGTGTGTAGCTCTAAAATTCCAATGGAACTGACCCCAATTTGCTGCCCACAATTCTCTTCCATGAGTGTTGTGTCTGAATACTTTCTGGGATATTTTCTGAGTATTTTCCAGCCTTCACTCACCGATCCATTACTGTACTTGACATTCGATTTTCAGAGCAGAATATTTGATATTTGACAAGAAGTGACAGTGTTTGATAACTACCCTGATGATCCCCCCCCCCCCATTTCTCTGTGCAGCAATGATGTTGGGAGCAAGCAGGACTCAAGAGTCCAGCTGCTGGATGTAGTGCAGGAGCAGAAGCAATGAAGAGAAGGCAGGCAGGTTTCAAAGGTAGATGCAGGGAAGAAGCTACTGGACCAGCCTCCTCCCAGCCTTTTTATTCACTCCTCAAGCAGTACAGAGCAAGCTGGGGTTACTTTCGGTTAGAGATGACGCTAGCTGGCAACTAACTGGCAACAACACATTCCTGAGATAAGGACGCGTCTCCAAAACACTGTCTCCCACCCTGTTTACTAGGTACCAGGCAGTGAACAAGGTCAGCTCAGAGTGTGCTCTGAAAGCAGAAGTAGATTTGCCTGTATTGCCAAGTTCACCAAGCCCTTATGTTACTATGCGTAGTTACTACACTCTGCATGGATACAATTTGCTTTTGGGAAATATTGATAGGCCATACAGCTCATGAAGCTCCCCAGTTGTTGCTTGTCAGAATTAAAGCAATCTCAAAATGCTGTCATTTTAAATACCTCCAATTTTATATTTTCAAATAAACAATTATATTTAAAAATGTATTGGAACTCCAAAGGGGATTTAGGCATGGCACAAGCCCTTTCCTTCATGGATGATATCTGCAAATTCCTTCAGGACTAACTTTGGGGTGGACAGAGTGGATAGGGAGATGCTCTTTACACTCTCACATAACACCAGAACCAGGGGACATCCACTAAAATTGAGTGTTGGGCGGGTTAGGACAGACAAGAAAATATGTCTTTACTCAGCGTGTGGTCGGTCTGTGGAACTCCTTGCCACAGGATGTGGTGCTGACGCCTTTAAAAGTTTCTGGAGGAAAAATCCATTATGGGTACAAGCCATGATGTGTATGCGCAACCTCCTGATTTTAGAAATGGGTTATGTCAGAATGCCGGATGTAAGGGAGGGCACCAGGATGAGGTCTCTTGTTATCTGGTGTGCTCCCTGGGGCATTTGGTGGGCTGCTGTGAGATACAGGAAGCTGGACTAGATGGGCCTATGGCCTGATCCAGTGGGGCTGTTCTTATGTTCATTAGAGTCAATGGGGCTTACTCCCAGGTAAGCGTGGGTAGGGTTGCAGCCTGAACTGAGGGGGAGGGGGCTGTAAAGCAAGAAAGAAAAGGCTTGGTGTCCAATCCCAAACTCGTTTACTCGGGAGTAAGGCTAGAATCCTATCCCCACTTTCCTGGGAGCAAGCCCCACTGACTCTGGTGGGACTTCCTTCTGAGTCCCATGCATGGGATTGGGCTCCAAGTCGGTGAGTTCAGCGGGGCTTCCTCCATGTTTCAGAACTGCAAACTTCCTGGTCTGGATGCGCTCCCTCCCTTCCCAGATCCTTGGGCGGCGAGGGGGGTGGAGGATTCCAGGCAGGGTAGCTCGGAGGGAGTTTTTCCTGCAGGAGTTGCCTGACCCTCCTGCTGTCAGTGACCCCGTTTCGAGAAGTCCTGGCACGCCCTGGAAAGTCAAGTGCTGCCATACTTCAAAGAAAAGTATGGAGTATCACTGGGAGTGAGGAGTGAGTGTGTGAGTAAGTGCGTGAAGCAGCAACTTATGGCTCCAATAGAAACGGTTGTGGTGACTCAACCCGCAGTCCCCCTGGGCGATCCTCGAACTAGTTTGTTACGAGGACTTCTTCTTCGTATTAGCTAAGTTTGTATTTCCCCCCCAGTAGCGTAAGGCGCCACTGGGCTGTACTACAACTCTACTCCAGAGTTTGTTTTTTTTACTCTGCTCAAGTCTCTACATGTCTACTCAGAAATAAGACCTTTTGTGTTCAATGGGGGAAAGTGTGAATAGGATTGCAGGCTAACAGCCGAAACCTATGCCTGTCTACTCGGAAGTAAGTCCCATTAGAGCCAGTGGGGCTTACACCCAGGAAAGTGTGGTGAGGACTGCAGCCTGAGAGCTGCAAAACTAGAGGAAAAAGAGAGATTGTGCAGTGAATTGGGTTTTGGTGCAGCCTGGCTGAAGGTGGAGTGCTGGACTGAAAGAACTTGCTCCTATGCCTGTCTACTCAGAAGTAAGTCCTACAGTGTTCAGTGGGGGAAAGTGTGAACAGGATTGCAGCCTAACCCTATGCATGTCTGCTCAGAAGTAACTCCCTTTATAGTCAATGGGGCTTACTCCCAGGAAAGTGTGGATAGGATTGCAGCCTAAATGTCTTGCATAAAGTAGTGTCCAACAACACAGGAGACGGAGCCTGATCCCAAGCAACTTTTACTCATAAGTAAGTGGGGGGAGGCTTCTTTCTAGTGTCACTTAGCACCGCTGCCTTCAAAGGACCTTTCTATAAGGACAAAGGCTCCTAAAAGGTTTCAGATCCTGGTTAGGAGGCGGCTGCGTCCATGATATGATTGGCTATGATATGTTATGCTTTCTTTTCCCTTGAACAGACGTTAACAGATTTTTTATTTGGCTCCGGATACACGCAAAGAAGTTTTATAGCACATCGTTATGCTAATTGTGTTCTTATGCATTCAGTTAATATGTGTCTTTTTATATATAGTGTATTAATATTATGACTACGCACCTTGTATTTTGTTTTTGTATGAGCTATATGTCTCAATAGTGTTGAATGCCTTTTTGTTATCCTCTCTGTATGTGTTATGATACTACTAGGCAACACATGATTATTACTTATTCCTCCAATAAAAAATGGTTTAAAAATAAATAAATAAAAGATTAACAAATTGTGAGTTCCTGCACCTTTTTTTTTTCCAAAAAAAAAACAACACACTGGATGGAGGCAACCACAAGACTCCCTCCCCCAATACAGTGGGTTATAACATAAAAACTATGTGCTTTCTATTCAGTCTTGACATTGTGTAGCACATTTCCGGAGTTCAGATAGCTTTACTTACATAATATCCAGTCATCCTTGAACTGGGCTCTCCTGGACTCACAGCTTGGTGCCTGAGTCACAATACCAGGGTGGCCAACCTTTCAACTTTAGGGTTCCTGGATCTTTAACAATTGTGGAGAGGAGGGAATTTCAGCAGGTGCCACTTCTCCTCTCACAGATGCGCCTGCTGAAATTCCCTCCACGCCACCATTGTTGCAGTCCTAAAGTTGAAAGGTTGGCCACTCCTGCTCCATACCCATTGTTGGCAACCTTCAGTCTCAAAAGACTGGTATCATGCTCTGAAAGCTGGTTCTGGAACAGCATCTAGTGTGGCTGAAAAGGCCAATTCGGGAGTGACAATCCCTTCCACACTGGGAGCAAGTGCATACTAAACCATTCTATAACAACTGCTCTTCTCATCTTACTCCTTTTCTTAATTTTTGTCCACCATTTCCACCACTACCACCACTGCCATACATTTATGGTGTCAAATAATTGCAGTGAATCAGCTCATGTTACATGATAAAGGCAGGTCATCTCAACCAAGCTGATTTGTTTTAGTATGAATTGTTTTATAGTTACCTCCTTTATTCGTCATTATTTTAATATCAATGGAATATCACTGGAAAAACCTTATATGAGAAACACAAGATACAATTAATTATAATCAATATACAAATATTATTTTTATAAGTATCAAATGGTATTTACTATTAAACAATTGTCAGCAGTGACATTCAGTCTTGGAGGGGGGGAAATAATCTTACTGGGAGGTAACAAAAATTTCATCATAAATACTATACCAGGCTGTATGTTCAATATTTAATTTCATGGTGATGGCAGTCTATATCATAAGAACATAAGAACAGCCCCACTGGATCAGGCCATAGGCCCATCTAGTCCAGCTTCCTGTATCTCACAGCAGCCCACCAAATGCCCCAAGGAGCACACCAGATAACAAGAGACCTCATCCTGGTGCCCTCCCTTGCATCTGGCATTCTGACATAACCCATTTCTAAAATCAGGAGGTTGCGCATACACATCATGGCTTGTACCCCGTAATGGATTTTTCCTCCAGAAACTTGTCCAATCCCCTTTTAAAGGCATCCAGGCCAGTCGCCATCACCACATCCTGTGGCAAAGAGTTCCACAGACCAACCACACGCTGAGTAAAGAAATATTTTCTTTTGTCTGTTCTAACTCTCCCAATACTCAATTTTAGCGGATGTCCCCTGGTTCTGGTGTTATGTGAGAGTGTAAAGAGCATCTCCCTATCCACTCTGTCCATCCCCTGCATAATTTTGTATGTCTCAATCATGTCCCCCCTCAGGCGCCTCTTTTCTAGGCTGAAGAGGCCCAAACGCTGTAGTCTTTCCTCATAAGCAAGGTGCCCCAGCCCAGTAATCATCTTATCGCTCTCTTTTGCACCTTTTCCATTTCCACTATGTCTTTTTTGAGATGCGGCGACCAGAACTGGACACAATACTCCAGGTGTGGCCTTACCATAGATTTGTACAACGGCATTATAATATTAGCCGTTTTGTTCTCAATACCTTTCCTAATGATCCCAAGCATAGAATTAGCCTTCTTCACTGCCGCCACACATTGGGTCGACACTTTCATCGACCTGTCCACCACTACCCCAAGATCTCTCTCCTGATCTGTCGCAGACAGCTCAGAACCCATCAGCCTATATCTAAAGTCTTCACACCGAAAGCTTTCTGAATACAGTTCTCAATGCATCATGAACTTGTTTGTTCCTCAAGCAGTAGATGAATGGATTGAGAAGGGGAGACACAATAGTGTTAAGAATAGCCACAGGCTTACTGAAGTCTAAGTGGCTGGTACCGTTTGGTTTTATGTACAAGAAAATGCAGCTGCCGTAAGTGATGGAGACCACAAAGATGTGGAAGGCACAAGTGGAGAAGGCCTTCTTTCTCCCTGTGGCTGACGGGATGCGCATGATGGTGGTAACGATATTGATGTAGGAGACCACGTTTACAGCCAAAGTCCCAAGGACGGAGAGTGTAGCAATCAGAAAATCAATGAGTTCCAGCAGTCTTGTGTCAGCAGAAGCAAGTTTGATCACTGGTCCATTGTCACAGAAAAAATGGTTGATGATGTTAGGACCACAATATGGCATCTGAAATAATGCAACTGTAGGACCCATTATGAGGAAGAAACCCCATACCCAAGAGCAAAGCACCAGCAACGTGCAGATTTGACCGTTCATTATGGCTGAGTAGCGCAAAGGGTTGCAGATGGCCACGTATCTGTCAACAGACATTACTGCCAGCAGGAAAAACTCTGTTGTTGCCAGCGCAAAGTACAGAAAGCCCTGTGTGAAGCAATCAAAGAATGTTATAGTGTTATGGCCTGTTGCCATGTTGGCCAGTGTTTTGGGGATGATTGTGGTGGTGAATCCAATCTCTACGACAGCAAAATGGCGCAGGAAAAAATACATGGGGGTGTCCAGCTGGGGATCCACCAGTGTGATGACAATAATGACCATGTTCCCAAAGATGGTTAACAGGTATGTGCCTATGAGTAGGGGGAAAAGTACGATTTCAAGTTGGTGATTGTTTGTAAAACCCAGAAGAATGAAGTCGTCCTCTGTGGTGCAATTCCTTATTTGGGGCGTCATGTTAACTGACGACTAATCCATTTCTCTGACTATATATGCATTTGCCTTTTAAATGAAGTTGTCCTACTCTGAGTCTCTGCAGTTGGATCAGTGTGATCATGGCTAAAGTGGCTCATAACCGATTGTCTGAGACCTTCCAGTCCAGCACAATGTCTCCAACAATACTTCAACAAAAGCCCACTCACTGCACAGTCCCTGCCTTCTGCTACTCCCTGTTGCAGCCACCCGTGCTGTTACTTAGTACTTAAGAACACTGGGGAAAATGTTCACATATCTCCCAAATACCATTTTGTGCTTCTGTCATGGTTCCCAGTCCCGCATGTCTGCTTTGCAAATGAAAGTTGTCCTGCAAACACAAGTGTACCACTCATAAATTTTGCTGAGCATGGGAATCCAGTACACTACTGTCCATTTCAAGTGCATAATATATTTTGTCTCCTTTATGCGCTGTGCAATCATGAGCGAGTCATTTACTTACCACCTACAGTCTGCATCGACAGAACAACATTCATTTCCATTCATGGGTCTATTTTTCAGCAAGCTCCTAAGGATCTAGATTACATCCAACACGATTAAAGAAGCAGGTATGATGTTTATCTTCTGTTCCAAGCAAATATAAAGACTTAAAAAGATTCACTCCGTGAATGGCAACTAGACGGTTAATTCTATTTTAGCAGATTCTTTGCTTTCATTGCTCAAAAGTAGTATTTTTTTCAGTGTAATTCAGGCATTCCTCTGTTTCAGGCGAGAACATGGAAGCAACCTTGGTTAGTCACTGTGCATGTTCCTATTATGTCCTTCAGCCCACAGCATAAGATATATCAGATCCTTCCTTATTCGTATACACAAGAGACATGAACTTTGCTTCTCTGAGAAGTCAAAAAGTTATTGTATAAGTGATGAAATAGGCTCTTCCCTCAACCAATCAGGGCCCAATCCTATCCAATTTTCCAATGCTGGTGCAGCTGCGCCAATGGGAAGTACACTATGTTCTGTGGTGGGGAGGTAGTCACAGAGGCCTCATCAAGGTATGGGAACATGTGTTCCTTTATGTCGGGGTTGCACTGCAGCTGCACCAGTGCTGGAACATTGGATAGGATTGGGCCCTCAGTCTCTAAGCACCAAGGGTAACCTATGTGTGTGGCTACTGTTCCAGTCAAACGGTTATCATTTTGCTCCCCATAATTCTCTTCTATGAATTTTGTCTTTGGATTAAAATTGTGTTGCCAGTAGTTGTGGTGGTTTGGTTTGGTGAACATCCTCATTGGCCAGGAAATTGCCATTCAAAGGTATCATTTTCAACAGGCATTAAAACAAACCTTACAATATTTGTGTACCACCTTACCTATAAACTCAAGGCAGTTTACATAGGCAGGCTGAACACCAACTCATTTTTTCAATAGCTAGCGGGGTGTGGGCCGCACCAGGGTGCACGGGGGTGGGGTGGGGATGGGGGAGTGTGACACCACTACTGACCAAAATTTTTAAAAACTTGGTATTTTCAAATCGTGCCATCATGTTATATATCAATCGATGTGTGATTTCATGCAGAATGCAATAGAACAAACTGGGTTGAAATATCTCTATTCTATCAAAAGTTATAGCCAAAAAGCCAGTGGGGACAGGGAAATGGTACATCACCATGTCCATTGCCTGGGCTGTTGCCCTGCCCACTGCTTGGGAAGAGGTCCATCATGGGGGTGACACTCTGGCCTCCCACACTGGGTGAAGCAAACCCTTGTGACGCCTCTGTTGTCTCCTCACTGACTGTGTGCCCAGATGGTCTAGAGAGTAGGAATGTAGGAAGATCTGAGATTCTGTTCATAGGGCTGTCTGCCACCATGGCTGAGGAAATGCCCCAAGGAGTCCTTATGCAGGACATGGAGGCCAGTATCATAGATATGGTTGGCAACCTTCAGTCTCGAAAGATGGTGGTATAAGCCTACAGCACCTGGTATTCCCAGGCGGTCTCCCATCCAAGTACTAACCAGGCCTGACCCTGCTTAGCTTCCAAGATCAGACAAGATCGGGCATGTGCAGGGTAACAATTGCTGCTATCATAGCTAGAAGAAGGCAAAACAGTAAGAGTTGCAGCCCAACACACCATGTAAATGGCCTCTCCCACTCACTGTCAAAGTCATTATGGTCAGCGACGGCAAAGTGCAGGCATTCATCACACAGAACAGTGTCTTCTGAGTATTGCCATTGCTGCCTGGAATGTTTCTAATGGTAAGAGGGAGGGGCTGCTTCTACAGAGCTTTGTGGTACATGCAGCATTTGCTGTTTAGCGTCCCCTTTATTTCTTCATCCAGTGTATAATTGGCCTGTGGTACTCCTTGCCACAGGAAGTGGTGATGGCATCTGGCCTAGATGCCTTTAAGGCAATTGATTTAAGGCAATGTGATTAGGCAAATTTCTGGAGGAAAGGTCCATCAAGTCATGATAGGTATGTGCAAGCTCCTGATTTGAGAGGTAGGCTGTATCAGAGTGCCAGATGCAGGGGAGGGCACCAGGATGTAGGTTGTGTCTTGTGTGCTCTCTGAAGCATTTGGTGGGCCACTGTGAGATACAGGAAGCTGGACTAGATGGGCCTCTGGCCTGATCCAGTGGGGCTGTTCTTATGTTCTTAAACTACAATTCCCAGGAAGCCTTGCAGGTCTCTTGTTGTCTGGTGTGCTCCCTGGGGCATTTGGTGGGCCGCTGTGAGAAACAGGAAGCTGGACTAGATGGGCCTCTGGCCTGATCCAGTGGGGCTGTTCTTATGTTCTTAAACTACAATTCCCAGGAAGCCTTGCAGGTCTCTTGTTGTCTGGTGTGCTCCCTGGGGCATTTGGTGGGCCGCTGTGAGAAACAGGAAGCTGGACTAGATGAGCCTCTGGCCTGATCCAGTGGGGCTGTTCTTATGTTCGTAAACTACAATTCCCAGGAAGCCTTGCAGGTCTCTTGTTGTCTGGTGTGCTCCCAGGGGCATTTGGTGGGCCGCAGTGAGAAACAGGAAGCTGGACTAGATGGGCCTCTGGCCTGATCCAGTGGGGCTGTTCTTATGTTCTTAAACTACAATTCCCAGGAAGCCTTGCAGGTCTCTTGTTGTCTGATGTGCTCCCTGGGGCATTTGGTGGGCCGCTGTGAGAAACAGGAAGCTGGACTAGATGGGCCTCTGGCCTGATCCAGTGGGGCTGTTCTTATGTTCTTAAACTACAATTCCCAGGAAGCCTTGCAGGTCTCTTGTTGTCTGGTGTGCTCCCTGGGGCATTTGGTGGGCCGCTGTGAGAAACAGGAAGCTGGACTAGATGGGCCTCTGGCCTGATCCAGTGGGGCTGTTCTTATGTTCTTAAACTACAATTCCCAGGAAGCCTTGCAGGTCTCTTGTTGTCTGGTGTGCTCCCTGGGGCATTTGGTGGGCTGCTGTGAGATACAGGAAGCTGGACGAGATGGGCCTTTGGCCTGATCCAGTGGGGCTCTTCTTATGTTCTTATGTTTATCTGCTCCGCTGATGGAGGCAATCACAGTACCCTTGCCAGCCCCTAATACAGTGGCATATGACATACAAACAATGTGCTATCTTGACATTGTTCAGCACATCAGGAATTCATGGAACTTTACTTACATCAGTGGTTCAGAACCTGATTTTTGGTGGGTCCTGAAGGGCTGGGCAGAACCTCCGTAGGTAAATGCAGGTAATGGCAAGATCAGATAAGCAAGGGTCCAATCCTATCCACACTTATTTAGGAGCAAGCCCCATTGCCTATAATGGGACTTACTTCTGAGTAGACATGCCTAGGATTGGGCTCTAATTGCCTTGAGCCCTGAGGCTATTCAAAAATCAAATACCTGCCAATTACCCTGTAAAGAACACACCTCCTGGAGTTTGCAAGGAGCTGATCTCCTGCATAGGGTGACATGACATCCTCTTTTTCCAGGACATGTCCTCTTTTATAGCCTCATGTCCTGGAAAAAAACTTAAGCATCCGCATTTTCTCTTTGATCAGGCCCCTGTAGGCAGCATAAGAACATAAGAACATAAGAACAGCCCCACTGGATCAGGCCATAGGCCCATCTAGTCCAGCTTCCTGTATCTCACAGCGGCCCACCAAATGCCCCAAGGAGCACACCAGATAACAAGAGACCTCATCCTGGTGCCCTCCCTTGCATCTGGCCTTCTGACATAACCCATTTCTAAAATCAGGAGGTTGCGCATACACATCATGGCTTGTACCCCATAATGGTTTTTTCTCCAGAAACTTGTCCAATCCCCTTTTAAAGGCATCTAGGCTAGACACCAGCACCACATCCTGTGGCAAGGAGTTCCACAGACCGACCACGTGCTGAGTAAAGAAGTATTTTCTTTTGTCTGTCCTAACCCTCCCAACACTCAATTTTAGTGGATGTCCCCTGGTTCTGGTATTATGTGAGAGTGTAAAGAGCATCTCCCTATCCACTCTGTCCATCCCCTGCATTATTTTGTATGTCTCAATGTAACCTTCTTGTAATAAATAAATTATATGCAATATAGCTTAAAATTTAATGATAATTTAATGTTTCAATTAACCACATGAAATCAATAAACGAGTGTTTTTAGCTTTTATTTTATCAAGTCCTACATTTTTGATGCCTCTTAAAAAAGAATTTAAAGCAAGCAAGCAAGCAAACAAACAATTTCTCAAGTCTGTGCTGGCTCTTTTGCCATCAGGCCTGACACAGAATTCATCCCACCCCCCACCCCTGCCCCATATTGAGGAATCCATGAAAACACATTTACCCCTTTTCACGCCCATAGGGGTGAATCAGAGTATCAGCTCTGATGCATGGAAATGAGAAGTGACTCATGCTAACATTTTATTGGTTCCCCGCTGTGTCATAACAACACCTCATTGGCTCTTGGAACAAATGGTCTCATTGGTCAGTTTTGATTTAAAGAAATTAATTTTTGTTACATAAGGCAGTTGGGTTTCCTTTTCTGGTTATTTGGACATAACTTGATAGAATACAGAAATTTCAACATGGTTTGTTTCAATAGTGAATGGGGATGGGGTAATGGATGATTATGGTTATTTTATTTTATTTTCTATTTGTTCTCCTTTATCTATGCTAATAAAGATCTTATGTATGTATGTATGTATGTATGTATGTATGTATGTATGTATGTATGTATACCATACATACCATAGTCTTACCAGAGTATGTATGTATGTAGTCTTACCTTACATGTATGTATGTATACCATACATACCAGAGACTGAAGGTTGCCAACAACCATGTATGTGTGTGTGTGTGTGTGTGTGTGTGTGTGTGTGTATCTGAGCGGCCCGCTTGGAGGCAGGCTGTGCAGCATGGCCTTTCCCAGTTTGAAGAGACACTTGGCCAACGGTCTGAGGCTAAGAGGCAAAGAAGGAATGCCCATAGCCACGGAGACAGACCAGGGACAGACTGCACTTGCTCCCGGTGTGGAAGGGATTGTCACTCCCGAATCGGCCTTTTCAGCCACACTAGACGCTGTGCCAGAACCACCATCCAGAGCGCGATACCAGAGTCTTTTGAGACTGAAGGTTGCCAACAACCATGTATGTATGTATGTATGTATGTATGTATGTATGTATGTATGTATGTATGTGTTTCATTGCATTCTGCATTAAATTACACATCAAATGATATATAACTGTTGGTATTATTCAAAAACACCTAGATTTTCACAGTTTTGGACAATAGTTGTGTCACACACACACCCACCCCCAAATGTGTCACCCAGTATGGTTCACAACCCCCACAGCCCCCAGCAGCACCACTGGTACTAGACATCAAGTTATCAGATCTAAACAGGGCCTTTGAGAAGAGTTTTATCAGGGGGTACAAAGTTTCTTTTGGGCCCCTCCCCAGATGGGGAGGGGAGGGGATGAAACCGAGTGGGGGATGGTGGTGACAAGGATGGGCAGAAAAGGGGTGGGGGAGGGGCTAAACAGGGCAGAGAAGGGTGGCTACAGTCAGCAAAATCTTTGGAGCCCAGGTTTACTGGGCTTTCCCAATGCAGAGCCCAGGTCTACCTGCCCATGCAGCATTGGCAGCTAGACACAATAAAATGGAAAACCAACACACTCTTGAGTATCTCTAAAATCTTTTAAATATAGAAAATCATTGCGGAAAATGAGCGTCGTTGTATTTAGGCTCACACTAGAATGGAACGTTTTCTGTTTGCACCAAAACATACAACTGCAGCTGCTGTAGCCCCACAGCTGTGTCCCTGAGCTCCTATCCACTCCTTCATGGCAAGTGGATCTACACACCAAAGAGCTACTGCAGCAGGCCAGTTTCCTCCCAGATTTGACACTATGGTGAGGAGTGCCATATAGGCATTCCTTGGCCCAGCACATATGGCACATACAGCAGCAGCTGTGCGCCTAGCAGCGAGTCCAGGTGAGATCAGAAAACATAAGATCCCATAAATTTTCTAGGTCCCCTTCTTTGGTTCCCAGGCCACCTTTTTGACTAAGGGCCTGGGTACAAATGATCCCCTTTACAAGTGACAGTGTTTGATAATTATCCTGGATAAATAGGATTCCCCCCCCCCCTTCCTCTGCTCAGAAATAATCATGAAAGTGAAAAGTAACTGTGGGTGGAACAATCATTGGCAGACAGGCTGTGGCCCCAGTCCAGTGTGGCCCCACTATGTGCGAGTGCTTTTCTGCTCCCAAATTTAACCCTGCAGGGATATTCCAGCAGCTTCTCACCTTCTTCTCTCACACAACCCAATCCTATCCTGCGCTGGAACAGGCGGGCCAACTGACCTGCACTGTATCCAGAGCAGGGTAGGAGGTGGCATTGATTTCCCTTTACCCCGTGTCACATGGCAGTCGCCTCAATGGGTCTACTTGGACCTGCCCCACCAATTGGTGGGTGGACCAGGCCCAGGAGGAGTTTAGGACCGGCCTCATCGAACTAGCGGCATTCCAATTCAGAATTTTATAGTTAATGACATTGAATACATATACTGAATCTATAGAGATTTACACATTGAGAGCAGAGTCAAGCAAGCAAGCAGCAACTGTTACCCTGCACATGCCTGATCTCATCTGATCTCGGAAGCTAAGCAGGGTCAGGCTTGGTTAGTACTTGGATGGGAGACTGCCTGGGAATACCGGGTGCTGTAGGCTTATACCATAGTCTTTCGAGACTGAAGGTTGCCAACCAATCAAGCAAACAGGCAAGAAGATCATTGCACTGTGACATTATTCAGGAATGTCTACACTTAGGCAGGGCCTAGGAGAAGGGGGTAAAGGGGGGTAATTTGGACCCGGGCCCAGGGTCAGAAAGGGGGCCCAGGAGCCAAAGGAGGGGGCACAGAAAGTTCCTGGGATCTGACATTTTCCTGTCACAACCAGGCTATGCAGGATGCTGTATCTAGCTGCCAGTGCCAGGCAGGTAGGTAGATCTGAGCTCTGCATGGGGAAGACTGGTAGACCTGGGCTCCAAAGACTATTCTGGCTGTTGCCACTTTCCCCCTGCCTGTTTTGCCCCCATTTGCCCACCTCCATTGCCACCATCCCCAGTCTGTTTCATCCCCTCCCTCTTTGGGAAGAGGCCCAAAAGAAACTTTGTACCCCCTGATAAAATTCTTCTCAGAGGCCCTGCACTTAGGCAAGTCATTCCTTATCCTTCCTGCATCCCAGCTGGAGAATCCCACAATACCAACTCTACCATCTTAATAAAGGTCTGTCTGTCTGTCTGATTATAATGGAGTATAATGGCATGCACTAGTGAAGAATAATGCACTGCACTGAATGCTTTCCACATGCGCTGCCTCCGACGTATTCTCGGCATCACCTGGCAGGACAAAGTTCCAAACAACACAGTCCTGGAACGTGCTGGAATCCCTAGCATGTATGCACTACTGAAACAGAGATGCCTGCGTTGGCTCGGTCATGTCGTGAGAATGGATGATGGCCGGATCCCAAAGGATCTCCTCTATGGAGAACTCGTGCAAGAAAAGCGCCCTACAGGTAGACCACAGCTGCGATACAAGGACATCTGCAAGAGGGATCTGAAGGCCTTAGGAGTGGACCTCAACAAGTGGGAAACCCTGGCCTCTGAGCAGCCCGCTTGGAGGCAGGCTGTGCAACATGGCCTTTCCCAGTTTGAAGAGACACTTGGCCAACAGTCTGAGGCTAAGAGGCAAAGAAGGAAGGCCCATAGCCAGGGAGACAGACCAGGGACAGACTGCACTTGCTCCCAGTGTGGAAGGGATTGTCACTCCCGAATCGGCCTTTTCAGCCACACTAGACGCTGTTCCAGAACCACCTTTCAGAGCACGATACCAGAGTCTTTCGAGACTGAAGGTTGCCAACTATGTTACTAGGAAGAACAACAGTGTAGTTAGTTTGGCAAAACTTCCTTTTTTGGGGAGAGGACAGTGGGAAAAGGTAGACAATACCACAAGTATATAACTGAATGGTTTGACAGGGAATAGCAAAGAGGTAAGATCCATCTACACTCTTATTTCAGACACTAGCATCTGGGGATTACAGCAAATAGAGTTCTCTGACCAGCAATGTCCTTCAGGGCCTCTTTGACCTGCTTGTTCCTCAAGCTGTAAATGAAGGGGTTGAGTAGAGGAGAGATCACATTGTTCAGAACACCCACCGTCTTGCTGAGGTCCAGCCCCCAACTCTGACTAGGCTTGACATACATGAAAATACAGCTTCCATAGGTGATGAAGACCACAGTGAGATGAGAAGCACAAGTGGAGAAGGCTTTTTGCCTGCCAGCTGTGGAGGGCATGCGCATGATGGTAGAAATTATTTTAATGTAGGATACTATAGTCACAGTGAGGGTTCCCAGGACACTAAATGTGGCGAGGAGAAAATCTAGCAGTTCTAGGGTTTGTGTGTCGGTGCAGGCAAGCTTTATCAAGGGTATATTGTCGCAAAAGAAGTGATTAATGACATTTGGACCACAGAAAGGGAGACGAAACAGCAAGATGAGAGGGACGATGAGGTACAGGAAACTGAATATCCAGGAACCCAGAACTAACTGAATGCAGAACTGTCTGTTCATGATGGTTGTGTAGCGCAAGGGATTGCAGATGGCAACGTACCTGTCAAAGGACATGGTGGCCAGGAGAAAGAACTCCGTGGTTCCTACTACAAAATAGAAAAAGGCTTGGGCAAAACAGCCAGCCACAGAAATTGTATAGGTGCCAGAGGCCAGGTTGTATAAGACCTTGGGAGTTGATGATGAGATGAAGCTAATTTCCAGGACAGAGAAGTTTCTGAGGAAGAAATACATAGGGGTCTGGAGTCGATGGTCAGACAGGGTAATGAAGATGATCAGAACGTTCCCCACCACAGTGAAGAGATACGTGATGAAAAGCAGAAAGAAGAGTAGAATCTGAAGCCATCGAATATTGGTGAAGCCTACAAGGATAAACCGAACTACTGTGTCAGTCTTGTTTTCCATTGTAAGTCTTCGTTTGTGAATCATCTACCAGGAAGAAGTAGTGCTCTTTCTGGTGGTGCTCTGGTGTGCTCCCTGGGGCATTTGGTGGGCCGCTGTGAGATACAGGAAGCTGGACTAGATGGGTCTTGGGCCTGATCCAGCGGGGTTGTTCTTACGTTCTTAAGAATCCCTTCTCTACTAGGAAGATGTCCCTTCCCCACTGGGAAGAACTTGTGATGGGTTCAGCTTTTGTAACAGGATTTAACAAGCATTGTCGGTTGACTTCTGTAGGAAGTAGTGGGATCTGGGCTACAAACAATAAAGCAATTTAACAAAAATAAAAAAAAAATGAAAATAAAAAATTTAAAAAGGGAAACATTAAATGTTTCTAAAGGAAACATGCAATGCACTTAGATCGGTCCCATGCACTGTAGCACAGAAAAAGAAATAATATGGGGAAAAAATAAGAAAGGGAGAGAGGAATCTTTCAAAAGGGTGTCAAGTATTTATAAATCTCTCACCTACCTTTTTTCAGTAATAATGCCATTTTAAGGCTTTCCCTTCTTTGCTACTGCAGCCATTCCCACTGTGGGTAATTTGTTGATAAAGACCATAAATTCCCTGAAGATAAGGGTGCTCTGGTGGTAGAGCATTTGTTGATCTATTACCAGAAATTGGAATGCTTTGTTCAACTAGTTTTATTTGCTTGAAAAATAAACCATTGATGGTTGAGCATGAGTAGTGCTTTGACGCACATGTTGTTTAGTAGTAGTAGTAGTAGTAGTAGTAGTAGTAATATTTTATTTAAGGGTCTCAGACCAACTTAAAAGTAACAATACAGGTTCACAAACATAGCATAACATAGCAATACAAGCTTACAACTATAGCATGACCAAACTCAGAGGGCACCTTAAATTAAAAAAAAATTAGCTATATATTTCAGCAAAATAAAACTTTAAAACTAAACTAAGATTTACTGTTAAACTAAGAATTGCAATTAAATTTTCAAAAATCAATAAATACCTGATATACTGGTTTAATTTCTAAAATAATCTAGCACATGTTGTTTAACAAGCAGTTTTTGCAGTACCTTCATATCAGTTATGTTTCAGAAGACCTTACTGTAGGGTAGATCTTCACATCTTATGATCCTTGAAGCAGTGGCGTCACTAGGGGGCGCAGGGGGTGCGAACCGCATCGGGTGACGCACACAGGGGGTGATGTGCTAAAATCGCAGTGGTTCGGAGTAACCCCATCATATTATATACCGTTTGATGTGGAATTTCGAGCAGAAGGCAATGCAGTATACCAGAGTGAAATATCTCCTTTCTATCAAAAGTTATGGCCAAAAAAAATGAAGAACAAAAAAATGCATGGATCCCTATGGAAAGTGAAAGTGAGCCATATCGTGCATTTACTCGTGAGTAGGCAAACTTGCATTAGTCTGTCGGAAAGGGCAGACTGAGTGGAATCCAGTGACACCAGAATGGTCCTGATCCAATGAATGCAGCCAAAAAAACACTAGAGAAGTAAGTCCCTCCCTTCAAGCAGATGAATGTATTGAGCGAAACTAAGCCTCATGGTTGAGTTTACTTGTGAGTAAGCAAATGTGCCTTGGCTGGTGTGGAAGATCAGGTGAAGGAGAGTGCAAAGCTACCAGAATGGTCCTGATCCTATGCACCTGCAGTTAAAGTGCTCCAGAAGGCAGCCTCCCCCTCCACTAAAAAGGATGAAAACAGAGGCTTCAGCTGATAAGGTGAACCTTTTTGAGACTTGCAAAGCCAGGTGGATCCTGACTGTGATCTGGTTTAAACAGAGTTGTTAAATTGAACTGGGCACTGGGTAGGGCTGAAAACCTTATGATTTTTGTAGCAGGCAGGCTACAGAGCAAATTCACTTGGTGGAACAGGGCTGGCTTCTGCTTATTTATTTGTTTTACTTTAATTATTTATACTTATTTATTTTGATTTGCCTGATGATGTCACTTCCACCATGACATGACTTCTGGTGGGTCTTGGACAGATTGTCATTCTAAAAAGTGGGTCCCAGTGCTTAAAGTTTTAGAACTGCTGCAATAAGGTGTTAGTAAGTTGACACCCTGGGGTGTGTGTGACTAGTGACCAAAATCACTAAAATCATAATTTGGAAGAATAATACCATCTTGTTATATATCAATCAATGCGTAATATCATGCAGAATATGTTCTATCTTTGTTCTATTAAATGGTACAGCCAAAAAACCAGTGGGGGCGGAGTGATGATACATTACCACGCCCACCACCTGGGGTGTTGCCCCGACCACTGCGCGGGGGGTGACGCGCTGGCATCCCGCACCAGGTGACGCGAACTCTAGTGACGCCAGTGCCTCTAAACAAAACACAAGCCACCAGCCATGGATCAAAGTCTGTCAGTTGCTTGACAACTTCCCTGTTTTTGCAATCCTTGTAGGCAACAAATAAAAGAGGGCTATAGAACTCCTTGCATTTGAATATTTGCCCCCAGGTAAATTTTGGGGCTGGCAGAACAAATGTTTCAATGGGGAGCTAACTAGTGATGATCAGCCAAAATGTCATCCCAGAATGTCCCCTGAGAATGGCACTACAATGATAGGGCAGCATAAGAACATAAGAACAGCCCCACTGGATCAGGCCATAGGCCCATCTAGTCCAGCTTCCTGTATCTCACAGCGGCCCACCAAATGCCCCAGGGAGCACACCAGATAACAAGAGACCTGCATCTTGGTGCCCTCCCTTGCATCTGGCATTCTGACATAACCCATTTCTAAAATCAGGAAGTTGAACATACACATCATGGCTTGTACCCGTAATGGATTTTTCCTCCAGAAACTTGTCCAATCCCCTTTTAAAGGCATCCAGGCCAGTTGCCATCACCACATCCTGTGGCAAAGAGTTCCACAGACCAACCACACACTGAGTAAAGAAATATTTTCTTTTGTCTGTTCTAACTCTCCCAACACTCAATTTGAGTGGATGTCCCCTGGTTCTGGTGTTATGTGAGAGTGTAAAATCCATCTCTCTAGCCATCCCCTGCATAATTTTGTATGTCTCAATCATGTCCCCCCTCAGGCGTCTCTTTTCTAGGCTGAAGAGGCCCAAACGCCGTAGCCTTTCCTCATAAGGAAGGTGCCCCAGCCCCGTAATCATCTTAGTTGCTCTCTTTTGCACCTTTTCCATTTCCACTATGTCTTTTTTGAGATGCGGCGACCAGAACTGGACACAATACTCCAGGTATGGCCTTACCATAGATTCTCTCTCATATCCAGAGAGCATTCGGGGGGGGGGGGGAATGGAGGCTCCAAGCAGATAGGTGACATGAGAACATCTTCAGTAAAATTGGTGGATAGGAGAAACATGTAAACCAATGGCCCCCTTTCAAGCATTGACTCACCGCACCTCACCCCCCAACGCATGAGTCAAAGCTTCTTCCCTGAGAACTTTGGGCTCAGCACCACATCAGTGCAAAGTTTACATCCACAGAATGAACTTGCTTCTTAGATTTAAATCCCACTAAAGAAAATGGTGTTTACCTCCCAGGAAAATTCTTGGCACTGAAGTGGCAATTCAGTGGCAATTTACGACAGTAATTGGTGTTCAATTGTTGTAAGAAATCAAGGAGGAAATAGAAAACAGTGTCTTTGTAACTGCTATTTTCCCAAAGAGGTGAATAACACCAAAGTTTGTGTTTAATATTTTGTGTGGATGTTGGTCTTCTTGCCAATCATCTTGAATTCTTACAGAACCCAACAAATTTTCTAAAAACAGCTCTCAAGGCATCTTGAACCTGTTTGTTCCTCAAGCAGTATATGAATGGGATCAAAAGAGGAGCCACAATGGTGTTTAGGATAGCCACCACCTTGCTGAAATCTAATTCAGTGATTCCTTTTGGCTTAAGGTACATGAAAATGCAACTGCCGTAAGTGATGGAGACCACAATGATGTGAGAAACGCAAGTGGAGAAGGCCTTCTTTCTCCCTGCGGCTGATGGGACGTGCATGACCGTGGTAGTAATTTTGACATAAGACACAAGGTTAATGGCCAAAGTCCCAAGGAGAGAAAGTGTAGCAATGAGGAAGTCAGCGAGTTCCAGCAGACTTGTGTCAGCACAGGCAAGTTTGAGCAGTGGTCCACTGTCACAGAAAAAATGGTCAATGATGTTTAGTCCGCAAAACGGCATCTGAAATAACTGAATTGCAGGACCCATAATTAGCAGGAAGCCCCCCACCCAAGAACAGAGCACCAGCAAAGAGCATATTTGACTGTTCATTATGGTTGAGTAGCGCAGAGGGTTGCAGATGGCCACATATCTGTCAACAGACATTACTGCCAGCAGAAAAAACTCAGTGGTTCCCAGCACAAAGTACAGAAAGGACTGTGTGAAGCAACCAGAGAATGATATCGTCTTATAGCCCATTGCCATATTGGCCAACGTTTTGGGAATCACCACGCTGGTGTATCCAATCTCTGCGACTGCAACATGCCGAAGGAAGAAATACATAGGAGTATAGAGCTGGCGATTCAGAAGTGTGATCACAATAATGACTACATTCCCTATTATGGTCAGAAGGTAAGCGCTGAAGAGCAGGAGACAAAGTGAGATTTGAAAGGCGCGGGAGCCGGCAAAGCCTAAGAGAATGAACTCCTTCACCGTCGTTCTATTCCTCATTTTTCGCACCTTCCGAAACAGTTTGTTGGGACTGCAGCGACGACATTGGAAGAGGAAACAAAGCAAAACATGAACACATTTCAGAGAACTGATCCATGATTTTGAGCATGTAAGTCTGTAACACTGTCCATGCTTTCTGGAAGATTCTGGAGTATCTTGACACACACACAGCCGCAAACTTCCTTGCATACGTTTCTTAGCTGCAGAAGAGAACACAGAAGCAACCTCTGATATATTGTGCATAGGCATGTTTTGACCCTGAGCGTATAGTACTAGGCAGCTATCGTTATCATAGTACACAAGAGACATTAACTCTGCTTCCCGGAGGAGCGGAGAACTTAGGTGCATGTGATGAAATAGGTCTATGCCACAAGCAAACTGTCTCAAAGTGCCATAGATTGTCGATCTGGATCCTGTGAGGCTATCATTCTGGATTCCAAACAGAGTTGTAACTGGATCCTTCAGTTGTCCACTGCAAGTTTTACTGCTCCATTGGAATTGTTGGGGGCTTGGGGGCTCTTCCTAGGTGGGTTGCAGCTGGAAGGCACTGTGCAGATAGGAGTTTAAGAGCAGGTATTGGTATGCACTCTGAGGTCAGCTCAGCGATTTTCAGCTCTTCTCATGGCACACTGCCCTCTATGGTCTTCTGCACTGTCTTCTCCTTTAGTGATGTCACTTCTTGCTTCTGGAAAACTCATCCAGAAAACTTTTGTGACTCTGTTTCTAGGGTAACTGTCTGGATTCTTATCCTCCCAAGTGGTTCCAATTTATTGATTCCAAGCTTCTTTCATTAGACCTATCTCCTGAATCCCTTGCTGACATTGACCTCCACAGGGCCCACTCAATTATTATTAAATCTAAACTTTGGGAAGCTGAATTCAACCAACTCTCCTCCAATCTCAACCCCACCTGTTCTCCCCAGTTTTTTGGCCTTCTCCCTTCACTTGGTCGCCCTGGTAACGACTTCAGTAAGCTGATTAATCCTACCAAGAGGAGAGCCTTTATGCTCGCGAGATTCAACATCTTCCCTTCAGCTGTTCATTCTGGCAGATTTTCCAATATTCTGCACAACCGCAGATTATGTCCTTTTTGCTCCCTAGAACCGGACACAGTGGACCACATTTTACTCTGTTGCCCGGCTCACCAATCTCTTCGAGACATTCATTTGAAACCCCTGCTGTCTCTTTTCTTGGGCACTTCTACCGATCCTTTACTTGTCTTCCTGAGTGATAATTCTGTAGCCACTACCAACGCAGTAGCAGAATTTCTTGCCGCTGTTGCCAAGCTAAAACCCCCACCCTGATTTTACTCCTTCCATTGCTTCCCCCCCTTTTTCCCTTACCAGCTCTCTGTTGCGCTTTTTCTATTGGCAACATAGCTATTGTGCTGGCTACTGTTATTGTTATTTACTGTTTTAATGCCAATAAAGGTTATGGAAATGGAATGGAGTAACTGTCCGTAGAGTCAGCTGAGGAAGAGGGACAGGCAATGTGTTACTTCAGACAGTTGCCCAAAAAGCAGATCCACAGAACCTGAAAGACGTTTTCAGAGGTTTCAATCACTGTGCTCCAAACTCCCATGGCACACCTGTGGACCTTTCATGGCACACTAATGTGCCGTGGCACAATGATTGAAAGTCATTGGGTTAGCTGATTGGTTGAGGAGGACCCAAGGGCAATCCCAGAGGTTTTTGTGGTTTAGGATGCTGGAGCATGAATTGCAGGTTCATCCCTGAAGTACATGCAACTTGGAGCTGGCTATGCAATTCATTTTCCTTGACCACCACCACCCCCATCCCCTTGTTGAGCAGGGGGTAGTGTGAGAGCCTGGATTGCCATCAGGCGATCCTGTGTTTTGAGTCAGGGAGGAAATGCCCCAAAAGGGATCTAGAGATCCACAGGCCGCGGTGGCTCTGAGTGGATTCTGCTCGCCCAGCGCTCATGCAGAGCTTCTGAACATGGAGGTGTTCAGCAATGATATTAGTGCTGTTTGGCTCGAAAGCACAGTTCGTTGGTGTCAAGCTGACTCCTCAGCTTCCAGCAGCAGTAGCATAGCTAGAGGGGGGCAAAATGGTATCCCAGGCACTGCAATGTGCTGTGTAAGCTGCCTCTACCACTTGACATCAGAACCATTCCGGGCAGTGATAGTGTCGTACCCCTCCCCCGAAGAGCAGAGCCAGTTGGTTGACAGGTGTAAATTCTATCCAGTGCCGCTGAGACCGAATGAGCAAGACACTGAAAGGTGGAAGGCTTTGAAGGTTTTTATTGTTTCAACAAGACATGTCCGTGACCTCTGGGAGACAGACTCTCAAATCCAGAGGCATCTTTCAAAAGGGTGGGATCCCTTTTAGACATTTCAGTTGTAATTCAAGGCATAGTCTTTCAAAAGGGGATGTTCCCCATTAACCTTCCCTGGTAACTTTCTGCTGACCTTCTCATGCACTCGCCTCCCACCCCTCTCTAATGCCCTCCTCATGCACTTGCCCCCACCTTCTTAAAGGGAAGTAGTCTGGTTTCGGTTTGCCTGTTGAACAAGTTATTTCTATTTCCAGCTATAATGATGCATATTGTCTGCGGTTTTGTTAGCTTGTCAGCAGCAGGGGTTTGTTAATTATAAAATTTGCAAGGCAGCAAGTCTGGAGCAAAATTAGCAAGGCAGTAAGTCTGGAGCTTTTCCCCTTAAGTTCATACTTTGCCTGTCTTCGTTCTGCACCCCCTCCCTCTGTCCTGTATTGATGGTTGTTACAGGTTACTTTGGGAGGAAAGAAGGGGACCAAGACAGGTAAGTAGGTAACAATGGCAATGCACAGGAGACACAGTGAGTGCCTGCACATTGCCGTCAATGCCCAGAATGACTCTGAAGGTGAGTGGAAGGGGCAGCTTTCATGGCATGTCAAGAAGTAACAGCTCAAAAAAAGGGGTTGCCAAACAGGGTACGGGGTGGAGGCAAACAGAGGAAAAAGGAACGCCGTAAGGAGACAGAGGGAATATCAACATGAGCTCTAGAAATGTTCCTTTGCCCAGCCATTGGGTGGGAAGGGGGGAGGAACTGGGGCCCTGAAACCTGAACCTGTGTTGGGCCTTCTGACCCGACATGGGGACTCTCAACTCTGTTTTGCCGGCGTAGACTTGAGTAGCCCCACTGCAGAGCCAGCGCTCTTACCCAGAGGAATAGGATGTGTCAGGTTTTTGGCATCCCAGGCTAGAGATTGTTATTAGCCAGGATGTGGCAGGAGGTCCTGATATCTGGGCCTGGTGTGAAGCCACCAGCAAGGCAGCACAGCTGATGCAATCAACTGCGCCTGCTGCAGGTGGGGGTCACGTGACTTGGGGAGAGATGAGCATTGAGTCACGTAGGCTATGGAGGAATGGTGCAGTGCACCACTGGACAGCCAATCAGAGTGGGTCACAAGACTGTCTTGTGACTATGAGGTCACCCTACTCTGACTGGCTGGCCCCAGTATATGTGGGGCAAGCACAGACTCCTGGGTGTGGGTTGTTGTGATGGAGTTTCTGCTGCTGGTTTGTGTACTGATTTTGGACTGCCTTCTCGTGACTGTGACCTGCTGTATCCCTGACTTCTGGACCATTTGACTGACTACTCTTCTGCCTGCTCCTTTTACCAATACCTGCTTCTGCAACAAACAAGCCTGTGTCTGCTTCTCTGGCTCTGTTTGGGATCGCCTGCTTCTTTTGCTATCTCCCTACACTCCCGTGCCGTTCTGCTATCGGAAAAGCAAGGGCTATCCTCCCCTGCTGACCTGACAGGATAAATGTCCACTTCCCCAAAGGAGACACCAGTGGCTGCTGTGCGCTTAGGATACAGCCATAGCCATTTTGGTGTCGCTGCTCCTCTGGGCACCAGGCAGTTTAGGAATGGGCTGCGTGACAGCACAGAAACCACAGGAGGGGGCAGGGTTAGTCCAAATTTCAGCACAGGTAGGCAAAACTTAGAACTAGCCCTTCCCACCGGAGATGGTAGAATCAAGGCCCTCCCTTAAACATTTGGCATGCCAGTGAGCTGTAGCTCTGTAGGGGTCATTGTGATCTGGAAACCCATGCAGGCAAGTTGTCTCCACATCTACCATGTGTTCAGATGCTCCAGCAAGCAGGAATATGAGAAGAGCTGAGATGTCCATCCAGTCCATAGGGCTGTCTACCACAGTGGCTGGGGAAATGACCCACAAAGCCCTCAAGCAGGACATGGAGACAACCACTCATCCCCCTCTTTGGGGGGTATATAACATTCAAAGGATGGCCTTCTAGTCTTGACATTTTGCATCACATTTCAGGAGTTTGAAGAAATTCTTTCGCATGAACTCCAATAATACAGGCCAACAAACATTGTACTTCCTTAAATGTTACACCAATTCCTGGGTATATTTGGGGTGCCGATTCCAAAAACAGCATCTGTTTTGACCTATCACAACTAGTTTTGGAGACACGGCAGAGCCTCTTTAGCCTCATGAGGAAGCTGCTTGAACCATTCACTAAGAAGGCTATATTATATCTCCAAAACTAGACGTGATAGGGCAAAACGGATGCCGTTTTTGGAATTGGCATCCCAAATTCATATCAAACCACCCTAAAGTTTGGGAAAAACTTTTCTGACCCTCAATTTTGTAGGCCTGTGTAATCAGTATTATTATGCCTTTATCACAGTAGTCAGGACAAAGGAAGATGAAACTGAATAATGACTTTCCTGCACCCATCCACTGAGTTCCTAGCTGGGGAAGATTTGGAATCGGCTCACCTCTACTCACAGTTTGGTGTTTGACTCTCTATACCACACCAAACCCTAACAACTGCTATTGTCAGCTTTTTCCTTTCCTCAACTGTCTTTTCAACCTTTCTCCCCCCATTTCCTCCACCTCCATTTTAGGTATCAAATAATTCTGATGAATCAGCTCAGTTTAGGTGAGAGGGGTAGACAACTTATCCAAGCTGTTTTGGTTTGGTATGATTTGCTTTTTAGTTGCTTTCATTATTTGCATTTTAGTATCAACAAAATATCATAGGAAAACCTTTCATTTGAGAAAGACTGGATACAGTAATTTTATTAAAATAAATATATAAATATATATTATTGGAAATAAATCAATATTAAATCACTGATATTCACTATTGAACCATTTTCAGCAATGACTTCCAGTGCTAGACAAAAAATAAACAATCTTACTGGAAGGTAACAGAAAACTCATCATAAATACCATATTTTTTTTATGTTAGGCCGCTATGTTTTATATGGGACAAATATAACTGATTTATTCAGTTGTTATGTATTATATATCATAGGCTTGTACTCACTACTGTTCTCTTTGTTGTGTTGTTGTGTTTGTGTTTGTTATGTATGCCAATAAAGGTCTTATCTATCTATCTATCTATCTATCTATCTATCTATCTATCTATCTATCTATCTATCTATCTATCTATCTATCTATCTATCTAATACCATATTTGATATCGAACATTCTCTTGCAGATGACAGCCTACATCCCAATCTTCTTAATTTCTTACAGGAAGCTTTCTAAATGCAGATCTGAAAGCATCATGAACCTGTTTGTTCCTCAAGCAGTAGATGAATGGATTGAGAAAAGGGGACACAATGGTGTTAAGAATAGACACAGGCTTACTGAAGTCTAAGTGACTGGTACCACTTGGTTTTATGTACATGAAAATGCAACTGCCATAAGTGATGGAGACCACAATGATATGCGATGCACAAGTGGAGAAGGCCTTCTGTCTCCCTGTGGCTGACGGGATCTTTATGATGGTGGAAATGATGTTGATGTAGGACACAACGTTTACAGCCAAAGTCCCAAGGAGGGAGAGTGTAGCAATGAGAAAATCAATGAGTTCCAGCAGTCTTGTGTCAGCAGAAGCAAGTTTGATCAATGGTCCACTGTCACAGAAAAAATGGTTGATGACGTTAGGGCCACAAAATGGCATCTGAAATAGTACAACTGCAGGACCAGTCATGAACAATAACCCCCACATCCAAGAGTAAAACACGAGCATTGTGCAGATTTGACCGTTCATTATGGCTGAGTAGCGAAGAGGGTTGCAGATGGCCACATACCTGTCAAAGGACATTACAGCCAGCAGAAAAAATTCTGTGGTTCCCAGAACAAAATACAGGAAGGACTGGGCAAAACAACCAGGTACCGATATAGTCTTATGGCCCGTTGCCATATTAGCCAATGTTTTGGGGATGATTGTGGTGGTGAACACAATCTCCAAGAAGGCAAAATGGCGCAGGAAATAATACATGGGGGTGTCCAGCTGGGGATCCACCAGTGTGATGACAATAATGACCATGTTCCCTATGATGGTCAACGGATATGTGCATATGAGTAGAGTGAATAATATGATTTCAAGTTGTTGATTGTTTGTAAAGCCCAGAAGTGTGAAGTCCCCCTCTGTGGTGCAGTTCTTTATTTTGGGCATCATGTATCTAATCCGTTGCTTATGGCTATATTTGCGTTTGCCTTTTAAATTAAATTGCCCAACGCAGATTTTCTGCAATTTATTCAGGGTAGTCACTGCTAATGTCATTCAAAACTGACTGAGTTTCTTCAGCCTAGCGCTCCGTCTTCAACCATGGTGCACTAAAAGCAAATTCACTGGGCATTCCCTCTCTTTGTTGCAGCTGCTGATGTCTAGTATCAGAGAATATCAGGCGAATGTTCACATATCTCCTAAATGCCAACTTTTCTTTTCAGTTATGTGTCCAGTCCTCATGTGCCCTTTGCTAGCGAAAGTCTGAATGCAACTCCATGTGTACCACTCATAAATTCTGCTAAATCTGTGCATCTAGTACTCTGCCATTCATTTCCAAGTGCAAAATTTTTAATGCACAGTGCAAAGGTGAGTGGCAATTAGTTTACTTACCACTTACAATCGACCTCGACAGAATGACATTTACTTTGTTGAGCCAGCTCCTCAAATATCTCTAAAGTACATCCAATACAGGTAAACAAGCAGGTAGGATGTTGATCTTCTCTTTCTAAGCAAGCACGGAGACTTAACAAGTTTCATTCACCCTGTGCATTTTCTGAAATGGTAACTAGGTGGTCAATACCTTCTAGCAGCTTCTTTGCTTTCATGGCTCACATGCAAGCCATCTCTTGGGTGAGATGCTGGCATTTCGCTCTGTGCTCCAAGAGAGGCCATGGAAGCAGGCTCAGGTAGTAATTGTGCAGATTCTTATTATGTCCCTGAACACACAGCAAAAGTATATTAGGTCCTTCCTTATTAGTATACACAAGAGACATGAATTTTGTTTCCCAAGGAAGTTGAAAACTTATTGTACAATCAATGAAATAAACTCGTGCCTTGATTAGTCTCTTTCCACCACAGGTCATGTATGTGTGTAGCTCTAAAATTCCAATGGAACTGACCCCAATTTGCTGCCCACAATTCTCTTCCATGAGTGTTGTGTCTGAATACTTTCTGGGATATTTTCTGAGTATTTTCCAGCCTTCACTCACCGATCCATTACTGTACTTGACATTCGATTTTCAGAGCAGAATATTTGATATTTGACAAGAAGTGACAGTGTTTGATAACTACCCTGATGCTCCCCCCTCCCATTTCTCTGTGTAGCAATGATATTGGGAGCAAGCAGGACTCAAGAGTCCAGCTGCTGGATGTAGTGCAGGAGCAGAAGCAATGAAGAGAAGGCAGGCAGGTTTCAAAGGTAGATGCAGGGAAGAAGCTACTGGACCAGCCTCCTCCCAGCCTTTTTATTCACTCCTCAAGCAGTACAGAGCAAGCTGGGGTTACTTTCGGTTAGAGATGACGCTAGCTGGCAACTAACTGGCAACAACACATTCCTGAGATAAGGACGCGTCTCCAAAACACTGTCTCCCACCCTGTTTACTAGGTACCAGGCAGTGAACAAGGTCAGCTCAGAGTGTGCTCTGAAAGCAGAAGTAGATTTGCCTGTATTGCCAAGTTCACCAAGTTCATGTTACTATGCGTAGTTACTACACTCTGCATGGATACAATTTGCTTTTGGGAAATATTGATAGGCCATACAGCTCACAAAGCTCCCCCGTTGTTGCTTGTCAGAATTAAAGCAATCTCAAAATGCTGTCATTTTAAATACCTCCAATTTTATATTTTCAAATAAACAATTGTATTTAAAAATGTATTGGAACTCCAAAGGGGATTTAGGCATGGCACAAGCCCTTTCTTTCATGGATGATATCTGCAAATTCCTTCAGGACTAACTTTGGGGTGGACAGAGTGGATAGGGAGATGCTCTTTACACTCTCACATAACACCAGAACCAGGGGACATCCACTAAAACTGAGTGTTGGGCGGGTTAGGACAGACAAGAAAATATGTCTTTACTCAGCGTGTGGTCGGTCTGTGGAACTCCTTGCCACAGGATGTGGTGCTGACGCCTTTAAAAGTTTCTGGAGGAAAAATCCATTATGGGTACAAGCCATGATGTGTATGCGCAACCTCCTGATTTTAGAAATGGGTTATGTCAGAATGCCGGATGTAAGGGAGGGCACCAGGATGAGGTCTGTTGTTATCTGGTGTGCTCCCTGGGGCATTTGGTGGGCTGCTGTGAGATACAGGAAGCTGGACTAGATGGGCCTATGGCCTGATCCAGTGGGGCTGTTCTTATGTTCATTAGAGTCAATGGGGCTTACTCCCAGGTAAGCGTGGGTAGGGTTGCAGCCTGAACTGAGGGGGAGGGGGCTGTAAAGCAAGAAAGAAAAGGCTTGGTGTCCAATCCCAAACTCGTTTACTCGGGAGTAAGGCTAGAATCCTATCCCCACTTTCCTGGGAGCAAGCCCCACTGACTCTGGTGGGACTTCCTTCTGAGTCCCATGCATGGGATTGGGCTCCAAGTCGGTGAGTTCAGCGGGGCTTCCTCCATGTTTCAGAACTGCAAACTTCCTGGTTTGGATGCGCTCCCTCCCTTCCCAGATCCTTGGGCGGCGAGGGGGGTGGAGGATTCCCGGCAGGGTAGCTCGGAGGGAGTTTTTCCTGCAGGAGTTGCCTGACCCTCCTGCTGTCAGTGACCCCGTTTCGAGAAGTCCTGGCACGCCCTGGAAAGTCAAGTGCTGCCATACTTCAAAAAAAAGTATGGAGTATCGCTGGGAGTGAGGAGTGAGTGTGTGAGTAAGTGCGTGAAGCAGCAACTTATGGCTCCAATAGAAACGGTTGTGGTGACTCAACCCGCAGTCCCCCTGGGCGATCCTCGAACTAGTTTGTTACGAGGACTTCTTCTTCGTATTAGCTAAGTTTGTATTTCCCCCCCAGTAGCGTAAGGCGCCACTGGGCTGTACTACAACTTTACTCCAGAGTTTTGTTTTTTTTACTCTGCTCAAGTCTCTACATGTCTACTCAGAAATAAGACCTTTTGTGTTCAATGGGGGAAAGTGTGAATAGGATTGCAGGCTAACAGCCGAAACCTATGCCTGTCTACTCGGAAGTAAGTCCCATTAGAGCCAGTGGGGCTTACACCCAGGAAAGTGTGGTGAGGACTGCAGCCTGAGAGCTGCAAAACTAGAGGAAAAAGAGAGATTGTGCAGTGAATTGGGTTTTGGTGCAGCCTGGCTGAAGGTGGAGTGCTGGACTGAAAGAACTTGCTCCTATGCCTGTCTACTCAGAAGTAAGTCCTACTGTGTTCAGTGGGGGAAAGTGTGAACAGGATTGCAGCCTAACCCTATGCATGTCTGCTCAGAAGTAACTCCCTTTATAGTCAATGGGGCTTACTCCCAGGAAAGTGTGGATAGGATTGCAGCCTAAATGTCTTGCATAAAGTAGTGTCCAACAACACAGGAGACGGAGCCTGATCCCAAGCAACTTTTACTCATAAGTAAGTGGGGGGAGGCTTCTTTCTAGTGTCACTTAGCACCGCTGCCTTCAAAGGACCTTTCTATAAGGACAAAGGCTCCTAAAAGGTTTCAGATCCTGGTTAGGAGGCGGCTGCGTCCATGATATGATTGGCTATGATATGTTATGCTTTCTTTTCCCTTGAACAGACGTTAACAGATTTTTTATTTGGCTCCGGATACACGCAAAGAAGTTTTATAGCACATCGTTATGCTAATTGTGTTCTTATGCATTCAGTTAATATGTATCTTTTTATATATTTAGTGTATTAATATTATGAATACGCACCTTGTATTTTGTTTTAGTATGAGCTATATGTCTCAATAGTGTTGAATGCCTTTTTGTTATCCTCTCTGTATGTGTTAAGATACTACTAGGCAACACATGATTATTACTTATTCCTCCAATAAAAAATGGTTTAAAAATAAATAAATAAAAGATTAACAAATTGTGAGTTCCTGCACCTTTTTTTTTCCCAAAAAAAAAAAAAACACACTGGATGGAGGCAACCACAAGACTCCCTCCCCCAATACAGTGGGTTATAACATAAAAACTATGTGCTTTCTATTCAGTCTTGACATTGTGTAGCACATTTCCGGAGTTCAGATAGCTTCACTTACATAATATCCAGTCATCCTTGAACTGGGCTCTCCTGGACTCACAGCTTGGTGCCTGAGTCACAATACCAGGGTGGCCAACCTTTCAACTTTAGGGTTCCTGGATCTTTAACAATTGTGGAGAGGAGGGAATTTCAGCAGGTGCCACTTCTCCTCTCACAGATGCGCCTGCTGAAATTCCCTCCACGCCACCATTGTTGCAGTCCTAAAGTTGAAAGGTTGGCCACTCCTGCTCCATACCCATTGTTGGCAACCTTCAGTCTCGAAAGACTGGTATCATGCTCTGAAAGCTGGTTCTGGAACAGCATCTAGTGTGGCTGAAAAGGCCAATTCGGGAGTGACAATCCCTTCCACACTGGGAGCAAGTGCATACTAAACCATTCTATAACAACTGCTCTTCTCATCTTACTCCTTTTCTTAATTTTTGTCCACCATTTCCACCACTACCACCACTGCCATACATTTATGGTGTCAAATAATTGCAGTGAATCAGCTCATGTTACATGATAAAGGCAGGTCATCTCAACCAAGCTGATTTGTTTTAGTATGAATTGTTTTATAGTTACCTCCTTTATTCGTCATTATTTTAATATCAATGGAATATCACTGGAAAAACCTTATATGAGAAACACAAGATACAATTAATTATAATCAATATACAAATATTATTTTTATAAGTATCAAATGGTATTTACTATTAAACAATTGTCAGCAGTGACATTCAGTCTTGGAGGGGGGGAAATAATCTTACTGGGAGGTAACAAAAATTTCATCATAAATACTATACCAGGCTGTATGTTCAATATTTAATTTCATGGTGATGGCAGTCTATATCATAAGAACATAAGAACAGCCCCACTGGATCAGGCCATAGGTCCATCTAGTCCAGCTTCCTGTATCTCACAGCAGCCCACCAAATGCCCCAAGGAGCACACCAGATAACAAGAGACCTCATCCTGGTGCCCTCCCTTGCATCTGGCATTCTGACATAACCCATTTCTAAAATCAGGAGGTTGCGCATACCCATCATGGCTTGTACCCCGTAATGGATTTTTCCTCCAGAAACTTGTCCAATCCCCTTTTAAAGGCATCCAGGCCAGTCGCCATCACCACATCCTGTGGCAAAGAGTTCCACAGACCAACCACACGCTGAGTAAAGAAATATTTTCTTTTGTCGGTTCTAACTCTCCCAACACTCAATTTTAGTGGATGTCCCTTGTTCTGGTGTTATGTGAGAGTGTAAAGAGCATCTCCCTATCCACTCTGTCCATCCCCTGCATAATTTTGTATGTCTCAATCATGTCCCCCCTCAGGCGTCTCTTTTCTAGGCTGAAGAGGCCCAAACGCCGTAGCCTTTCCTCATAAGGAAGGTGCCCCAGCCCCGTAATCATCTTAGTTGCTCTCTTCTGCACCTTTTCCATTTCCACTATGTCTTTTTTGAGATGCGGCGACCAGAACTGGACACAATACTCCAGGTATGGCCTTACCATAGATTCTCTCTCATATCCAGAGAGCATTCGGGGGGGGGGGGGGAATGGAGGCTCCAAGCAGATAGGTGACATGAGAACATCTTCAGTAAAATTGGTGGATAGGAGAAACATGTAAACCAATGGCCCCCTTTCAAGCATTGACTCACCGCACCTCACCCCCCAACGCATGAGTCAAAGCTTCTTCCCTGAGAACTTTGGGCTCAGCACCACATCAGTGCAAAGTTTACATCCACAGAATGAACTTGCTTCTTAGATTTAAATCCCACTAAAGAAAATGGTGTTTACCTCCCAGGAAAATTCTTGGCACTGAAGTGGCAATTCAGTGGCAATTTACGACAGTAATTGGTGTTCAATTGTTATAAGAAATCAAGGAGGAAATAGAAAACAGTGTCTTTGTAACTGCTATTTTCCCAAGGAGGTGAATAACACCAAAGTTTGTGTTTAATATTTTGTGTGGATGTCGGTCTTCTTGCCAATCATCTTGAATTCTTACAGAACCCAACAAATTTTCTAAAAACAGCTCTCAAGGCATCTTGAACCTGTTTGTTCCGCAAGCAGTATATGAATGGGATCAAAAGAGGAGCCACAACGGTGTTCAGGATAGCCACCACCTTGCTGAAATCTAATTCAGTAATTCCTTTTGGCTTAAGGTACATGAAAATGCAACTGCCGTAAGTGATGGAGACCACAATGATGTGAGAAACGCAAGTGGAGAAGGCCTTCTTTCTCCCTGCGGCTGATGGGATGCGCATGACCGTGGTAGTAATTTTGACATAAGACACAAGGTTAATGGCCAAAGTCCCAAGGAGAGAAAGTGTAGCAATGAGGAAGTCAGCGAGTTCCAGCAGACTTGTGTCAGCACAGGCAAGTTTGAGCAGTGGTCCACTGTCACAGAAAAAATGGTCAATGATGTTTAGTCCGCAAAACGGCATCTGAAATAACTGAATTGGAGGACCCATAATTAGCAGGAAGCCCCCCACCCAAGAACAGAGCACCAGCAAAGAGCATATTTGACTGTTCATTATGGTTGAGTAGTGCAGAGGGTTGCAGATGGCCACATATCTGTCAATAGACATTACTGCCAGCAGAAAAAACTCAGTGGTTCCCAGCACAAAGTACAGAAAGGACTGTGTGAAGCAACCAGAGAATGATATTGTCTTATAGCCCGTTGCCATATTGGCCAACGTTTTGGGAATCACCACGCTGGTGTATCCAATCTCCACGACTGCAACATGCCGGAGGAAGAAATACATAGGAGTATAGAGCTGGCGATTCAGAAGTGTGATCACAATAATGACTACATTCCCTATTATGGTCAGAAGGTAAGCGCTGAAGAGCAGGAGACAAAGTGAGATTTGAAAGGCGCGGGAGCCGGCAAAGCCTAAGAGAATGAACTCCTTCACCGTCGTTCTATTCCTCATTTTTCGCACCTTCCGAAACAGTTTGTTGGGACTGCAGCGACGACATTGGAAGAGGAAACAAAGCAAAACATGAACACATTTCAGAGAACTGATCCATGATTTTGAGCACTGGAGACATGACCAGCCATATATGTGTGATGCAATTTTGAGGGAAACTGTGGGTGATCTTAAATATCCAGCTAGCTTGCGGCCAATAGCCATATTGTCCTGCATTTTGGAATATTCAGTATCCAAGTATTAAATACATAGTAGTATTACACACAAGGTGTGCTTCTTGAAGCCCTGGGGCTCTCTGAGACTCGTTCAGGGTCTCCACTGGCACAGCATCAATCACCCTCTGCCTCCTACCCAGTTTGCTAATCTATCCTCCCACCTTCCCTGTTTGTGGCTTTCCTTCCTTATTCCCCTCCTGTTTTGGCTCTTTGCCCGTGTCCCATGTTGGGCTCAGAAGTGCACCACTTCACGTATGCAGCAGTGCTCCTAGAAGCCTTGTGAGTGGATCCTGAAGGCCACACTCAAAGCTCCCTTCCATGTGGCTGGCCGGTTCCTTTTCGGCAGGACCAGTGGCCCAACTCAACCGACGCTGAGCAGTATCTTCACACCACATCAGTGCTAAAAATAAACCCAGGACCGGGTATTTTAAAATGTTATTTAAACATTTTAAACATATGCTTTAAAATATTTTACTATATATTATATTATGATGACAATCAAATAAATTAATAAATATACATTTACACATTTTTTTTCCAGTTTCAAAGTCTAATGTAGTTTATCAGTGTATGCTTCTCAGAACCTAGGAAGTGAGCATACATAAGATTATGCTGCATGTTATCCTATTTGTCACCCCCCCCCAAAAAAAAAATAAAAAATAAAAAATGAACTCTTAGCAAAATGCTTATCCTTACAATTCATGAAGACAGGGGGACATTCAGGGCCCAATCCTATCCAATTTTCCAGTGCTGGTGCTGCTGTGGCAATGGTGTATGCACTGTCTTGGGGAGGCAGTCACAGAGGCCTCCTCAAAATATGGAAACATTTGTTCCCTTACCTTGGGGATGCATTGCAGCTGTACCGGTGCTGGAAAGTTGAACAGGATTGGGCCCTTGTAGTGCTTTCCTGGTCTTGGATAATGTTGGGTTCACAGTCTTCTCTGTAAATAAAAACAAGCACTTAGAACATCCAACCCATAGTGAATAACGTATTGAGGCTAAAGAATCAGCTGTGATGGAGGCTGGTCCTCTCCTGCTGTCCAAGCAAAGAGAAAGACTGTAAATGCTTCATTCTCTGAGCTCATTTTGCAAGTCTGTAACACTGTCCATGCTTTCTGGAAGATTCTGGAGTATCTTGACACACACACAGCCGCAAACTTCCTTGCATACGTTTCTTAGCTGCAGAAGAGAACACAGAAGCAACCTCTGATATATTGTGCATAGGCATGTTTTGACCCTGAGCGTATAGTACTAGGCAGCTATCGTTATCATAGTACACAAGAGACATTAACTCTGCTTCCCGGAGGAGCGGAGAACTTAGGTGCATGTGATGAAATAGGTCTATGCCACAAGCAAACTGTCTCAAAGTGCCATAGATTGTCGATCTGGATCCTGTGAGGCTATCATTCTGGATTCCAAACAGAGTTGTAACTGGATCCTTCAGTTGTCCACTGCAAGTTTTACTGCTCCATTGGAATTGTTGGGGGCTTGAGGGCTCTTCCTAGGTGGGTTGCAGCTGGAAGGCACTGTGCAGATAGGAGTTTAAGAGCAGGTATTGGTATGCACTCTGAGGTCAGCTCAGCGATTTTCAGCTCTTCTCATGGCACACTGCCCTCTATGGTCTTCTGCACTGTCTTCTCCTTTAGTGATGTCACTTCTTGCTTCTGGAAAACTCATCCAGAAAACTTTTGTGACTCTGTTTCTAGGGTAACTGTCTGGATTCTTATCCTCCCAAGTGGTTCCAATTTATTGATTCCAAGCTTCTTTCATTAGACCTATCTCCTGAATCCCTTGCTGACATTGACCTCCACAGGGCCCACTCAATTATTATTAAATCTAAACTTTGGGAAGCTGAATTCAACCAACTCTCCTCCAATCTCAACCCCACCTGTTCTCCCCAGTTTTTTGGCCTTCTCCCTTCACTTGGTCGCCCTGGTAACGACTTCAGTAAGCTGATTAATCCTACCAAGAGGAGAGCCTTTATGCTCGCGAGATTCAACATCTTCCCTTCAGCTGTTCATTCTGGCAGATTTTCCAATATTCTGCACAACCGCAGATTATGTCCTTTTTGCTCCCTAGAACCGGACACAGTGGACCACATTTTACTCTGTTGCCCGGCTCACCAATCTCTTCGAGACATTCATTTGAAACCCCTGCTGTCTCTTTTCTTGGGCACTTCTACCGATCCTTTACTTGTCTTCCTGAGTGATAATTCTGTAGCCACTACCAACGCAGTAGCAGAATTTCTTGCCGCTGTTGCCAAGCTAAAACCCCCACCCTGATTTTACTCCTTCCATTGCTTCCCCCCTTTTTCCTTTACCAGCTCTCTGTTGCGCTTTTTCTATCGGCAACATAGCTATTGTGCTGGCTACTGTTATTGTTATTTACTGTTTTAATGCCAATAAAGGTTATGGAAATGGAATGGAGTAACTGTCCGTAGAGTCAGCTGAGGAAGAGGGACAGGCAATGTGTTACTTCAGACAGTTGCCCAAAAAGCAGATCCACAGAACCTGAAAGACGTTTTCAGAGGTTTCAATCACTGTGCTCCAAACTCCCATGGCACACCTGTGGACCTTTCATGGCACACTAATGTGCCGTGGCACAATGATTGAAAGTCACTGGGTTAGCTGATTGGTTGAGGAGGACCCAAGGGCAATCCCAGAGTTTTTGTGGTTTAGGATGCTGGAGCATGAATTGCAGGTTCATCCCTGAAGTACATGCAACTTGGAGCTGGCTATGCAATTCCGTTTTCTTGACCACACCCCCACCCCCTTGTTGAGCAGGGGGTAGTGTGAGAGCCTGGATTGCCATCAGGCGATCCTGTGTTTTGAGTCAGGGAAGAAATGCCCCAAAAGGGATCTAGAGATCCACAGGCCGCGGTGGCTCTGAGTGGATTCTGCTTGCCTAGCGCTCATGCAGAGCTTCTGAACATGGAGGTGTTCAGCAATGATATTAGTGCCATTTGGCTCGAAAGCACAGTTCGTTGGTGTCAAGCTGACTCCTCAGCCTCCAGCAGCAGTAGCATAGCTAGAGGGGGGGCAAAATGGTATCCCAGGCACTGCAGTGTGCTGTGTAAGCTGCCTCTACCACTTGACATCAGAACCATTCTGGGCAGTGATAGTGTCGTACCCCTCCCCCGAAGAGCAGAGCCAGTTGGTTGACAGGTGTAAATTCTATCCAGTGCCGCTGAGACCGAATGAGCAAGACACTGAAAGGTGGAAGGCTTTGAAGGTTTTTATTGTTTCAACAAGACATGTCCGTGACCTCTGGGAGACAGACTCTCAAATCCAGAGGCATCTTTCAAAAGGGTGGGATCCCTTTTAGACATTTCAGTTGTAATTCAAGGCATAGTCTTTCAAAAGGGGATGTTCCCCATTAACCTTCCCTGGTAACTTTCTGCTGACCTTCTCATGCACTCGCCTCCCACCCCTCTCTAATGCCCTCCTCATGCACTTGCCCCCACCTTCTTAAAGGGAAGTAGTCTGGTTTCGGTTTGCCTGTTGAACAAGTTATTTCTATTTCCAGCTATAATGATGCATATTGTCTGCGGTTTTGTTAGCTTGTCAGCAGCAGGGGTTTGTTAATTATAAAATTTGCAAGGCAGCAAGTCTGGAGCAAAATTAGCAAGGCAGTAAGTCTGGAGCTTTTCCCCTTAAGTTCATACTTTGCCTGTCTTCGTTCTGCACCCCCTCCCTCTGTCCTGTATTGATGGTTGTTACAGGTTACTTTGGGAGGAAAGAAGGGGACCAAGACAGGTAAGTAGGTAACAATGGCAATGCACAGGAGACACAGTGAGTGCCTGCACATTGCCGTCAATGCCCAGAATGACTCTGAAGGTGAGTGGAAGGGGCAGCTTTCATGGCATGTCAAGAAGTAACAGCTCAAAAAAAGGGGTTGCCAAACAGGGTACGGGGTGGAGGCAAACAGAGGAAAAAGGAACGCCGTAAGGAGACAGAGGGAATATCAACATGAGCTCTAGAAATGTTCCTTTGCCCAGCCATTGGGTGGGAAGGGGGGAGGAACTGGGGCCCTGAAACCTGAACCTGTGTTGGGCCTTCTGACCCGACATGGGGACTCTCAACTCTGTTTTGCCGGCATAGACTTGAGTAGCTCCACTGCAGAGCCAGCGCTCTTACCCAGAGGAATAGGATGTGTCAGGTTTTTGGCATCCCAGGCTAGAGATTGTTATTAGCCAGGATGTGGCAGGAGGTCCTGATATCTGGGCCTGGTGTGAAGCCACCAGCAAGGCAGCACAGCTGATGCAATCAACTGCGCCTGCTGCAGGTGGGGGTCACGTGACTTGGGGAGAGATGAGCACTGAGTCACGTAGGCTATGGAGGAATGGTGCAGTGCACCACTGGACAGCCAATCAGAGTGGGTCACAAGACTGTCTTGTGACTATGAGGTCACCCTACTCTGACTGGCTGGCCCCAGTATATGTGGGGCAAGCACAGACTCCTGGGTGTGGGTTGTTGTGATGGAGTTTCTGCTGCTGGTTTGTGTACTGATTTTGGACTGCCTTCTCGTGACTGTGACCTGCTGTATCCCTGACTTCTGGACCATTTGACTGACTACTCTTCTGCCTGCTCCTTTTACCAATACCTGCTTCTGCAACAAACAAGCCTGTGTCTGCTTCTCTGGCTCTGTTTGGGATCGCCTGCTTCTTTTGCTATCTCCCTACACTCCCGTGCCGTTCTGCTATCGGAAAAGCAAGGGCTATCCTCCCCTGCTGACCTGACAGGATAAATGTCCACTTCCCCCAAGGAGATACCAGTGGCTGCTGTGCGCTTAGGATACAGCCATAGCCATTTTGGTGTCGCTGCTCCTCTGGGCACCAGGCAGTTTAGGAATGGGCTGCGTGACAGCACAGAAACCACAGGAGGGGGCAGGGTTAGTCCAAATTTCAGCACAGATAGGCAAAACTTAGAACTAGCCCTTCCCACCAGAGATGGTAGAATCAAGGCCCTCCCTTAAACATTTGGCATGCCAGTGAGCTGTAGCTCTGCAGGGGTCATTGTGATCTGGAAACCCATGCAGGCAAGTTGTCTCCACATCTACCATGTGTTCAGATGCTCCAGCAAGCAGGAATATGAGAAGAGCTGAGATGTCCATCCAGTCCATAGGGCTGTCTACCACAGTGGCTGGGGAAATGACCCACAAAGCCCTCAAGCAGGACATGGAGACAACCACTCATCCCCCTCTTTGGGGGGTATATAACATTCAAAGGATGGCCTTCTAGTCTTGACATTTTGCATCACATTTCAGGAGTTTGAAGAAATTCTTTCGCATGAACTCCAATAATACAGGCCAACAAACATTGTACTTCCTTAAATGTTACACCAATTCCTGGGTATATTTGGGGTGCCGATTCCAAAAACGGCATCTGTTTTGACCTATCACAACTAGTTTTGGAGACACGGCAGAGCCTCTTTAGCCTCATGAGGAAGCTGCTTGAACCATTCACTAAGAAGGCTATACTATATCTCCAAAACTAGACGTGATAGGGCAAAACGGATGCCGTTTTTGGAATTGGCATCCCAAATTCATATCAAACCACCCTAAAGTTTGGGAAAAACTTTTCTGACCCTCAATTTTGTAGGCCTGTGTAATCAGTATTATTATGCCTTTATCACAGTAGTCAGGACAAAGGAAGATGAAACTGAATAATGACTTTCCTGCACCCATCCACTGAGTTCCTAGCTGGGGAAGATTTGGAATCGGCTCACCTCTACTCACAGTTTGGTGTTTGACTCTCTATACTACACCAAACCCTAACAACTGCTATTGTCAGCTTTTTCCTTTCCTCAACTGTCTTTTCAACCTTTCTCCCCCATTTCCTCCACCTCCATTTTAGGTATCAAATAATTCTGATGAATCAGCTCAGTTTAGGTGAGAGGGGTAGACAACTTATCCAAGCTGTTTTGGTTTGGTATGATTTGCTTTTTAGTTGCTTTCATTATTTGCATTTTAGTATCAACAAAATATCATAGGAAAACCTTTCATTTGAGAAAGACTGGATACAGTAATTTTATTAAAATAAATATATAAATATATATTATTGGAAATAAATCAATATTAAATCACTGATATTCACTATTGAACCATTTTCAGCAATGACTTCCAGTGCTAGACAAAAAATAATCTTACTGGAAGGTAACAGAAAACTCATCATAAATACCATATTTTTTTATGTTAGGCCACTATGTTTTATATGGGACAAATATACCTGATTTATTCAGTTGTTATGTATTATATATCATAGGCTTGTACTCACTACTGTTCTCTTTGTTGTGTTGTTGTGTTTGTGTTTGTTATGTATGCCAATAAAGGTCTTATCTATCTATCTATCTATCTATCTATCTATCTATCTATCTATCTATCTATCTATCTATCTATCTATCTATCTATCTATCTAATACCATATTTGATATCGAACATTCTCTTGCAGATGACAGCCTACATCCCAATCTTCTTAATTTCTTACAGGAAGCTTTCTAAATGCAGATCTGAAAGCATCATGAACCTGTTTGTTCCTCAAGCAGTAGATGAATGGATTGAGAAAAGGGGACACAATGGTGTTAAGAATAGACACAGGCTTACTGAAATCTAAGTGACTGGTACCACTTGGTTTTATGTACATGAAAATGCAACTGCCATAAGTGATGGAGACCACAATGATATGCGATGCACAAGTGGAGAAGGCCTTCTGTCTCCCTGTGGCTGACGGGATCTTTATGATGGTGGAAATGATGTTGATGTAGGACACAACGTTTACAGCCAAAGTCCCAAGGAGGGAGAGTGTAGCAATGAGAAAATCAATGAGTTCCAGCAGTCTTGTGTCAGCAGAAGCAAGTTTGATCAATGGTCCACTGTCACAGAAAAAATGGTTGATGACGTTAGGGCCACAAAATGGCATCTGAAATAGTACAACTGCAGGACCAGTCATGAACAATAGCCCCCACATCCAAGAGTAAAACACGAGCATTGTGCAGATTTGACCGTTCATTATGGCTGAGTAGCGAAGAGGGTTGCAGATGGCCACATACCTGTCAAAGGACATTACAGCCAGCAGAAAAAATTCTGTGGTTCCCAGAACAAAATACAGGAAGGACTGGGCAAAACAACCAGGTACCGATATAGTCTTATGGCCCGTTGCCATATTAGCCAATGTTTTGGGGATGATTGTGGTGGTGAACACAATCTCCAAGAAGGCAAAATGGCGCAGGAAATAATACATGGGGGTGTCCAGCTGGGGATCCACCAGTGTGATGACAATAATGACCATGTTCCCTATGATGGTCAACGGATATGTGCATATGAGTAGAGTGAATAATATGATTTCAAGTTGTTGATTGTTTGTAAAGCCCAGAAGTGTGAAGTCCCCCTCTGTGGTGCAGTTCTTTATTTTGGGCATCATGTATCTAATCCGTTGCTTATGGCTATATTTGCGTTTGCCTTTTAAATTAAATTGCCCAACGCTGATTCTCTGCAATTTATTCAGGGTAGTCACTGCTAATGTCATTCAAAACTGACTGAGTTTCTTCAGTCTAGCACTCCGTCTTCAACCATGGTGCACTAAAAGCAAATTCACTGGGCATTCCCTCTCTTTGTTGCAGCTGCTGATGTCTAGTATCAGAGAATATCAGGCGAATGTTCACATATCTCCTAAATGCCAACTTTTCTTTTCAGTTATGTGTCCAGTCCTCATGTGCCCTTTGCTAGCGAAAGTCTGAATGCAACTCCACGTGTACCACTCATAAATTCTGCTAAATCTGTGCATCTAGTACTCTGCCATTCATTTCCAAGTGCAAAATTTTTAATGCACAGTGCAAAGGTGAGTGGCAGTTTACTTACCACTTACAATCGACCTCGACAGAATGACATTTACTTTGTCTGGAATGTCTGGTGACAAGGGAAAATATTGACATAGTGGGCATAACGGAAACCTGGTGGAATGCGGAGAATCAGTGGGATACCGCAATCCCGGGCTATAAACTCTACAGGAGGGACAGGCAGGGGCGTGTTGGAGGTGGGGTGGCCCTTTATGTTAAGGAAGGGATAGAATCCAGCAAAGTAGAGATTGAAGGTGGGTCCGACTCCACCGTAGAATCTCTGTGGGTTAAATTACCAGGCTTGTGCAGCAATGTAATACTGGGGGCGTGCTATCGTCCTCCAGACCAGAAATCTGATGGGGACCTTGAAATGAGGAAACAGATCAGGGAGGTGACAAGGAAGGACAGGGTTGTAATCATGGGGGACTTCAATTATCCTCATATTGACTGGGTCAATTTGTGTTCTGGTCACGATAAGGAAACCGGATTTCTTGACGTGCTGAATGACTGTGGCTTAGATCAGCTAGTCAAGGAGCCCACCAGAGGACAGGTGACTCTGGATTTAATTTTGTGCGGTACGCAGGACCTGGTTAGAGATGTAAACGTTACTGAGCCATTGGGGAACAGTGATCATGCTGCGATCCGTTTTGATGTGCACGTTGGTGGAAGAATACCAAGCAAATCTCTAACAAAAACCCTTGACTTCCGACGGGCGGACTTCCCTCAAATGAGGAGGCTGGTTAGAAGGAGGTTGAAAGGGAGGGTAAAAAGAGTCCAGTCTCTCCAGAGTGCATGGAGGCTGCTTAAAACAACAGTAATAGAGGCCCAGCAGAGGTGTATACCGCAAAGAAAGAAGGGTTCCACTAAATCCAGGAGAGTGCCCGCATGGCTAACCAGCCAAGTTAGAGAGGCTGTGAAGGGCAAGGAAGCTTCCTTCCGTAAATGGAAGTCTTGCCCTAATGAAGAGAATAAAAAGGAACATAAACTGTGGCAAAAGAAATGTAAGAAGGTGATAGGGGAGGCCAAGCGAGACTATGAGGAACGCATGGCCAGCAACATTAAGGGGAATAATAAAAGCTTCTTCAAATATGTTAGAAGCAGGAAACCCGCCAGAGAAGCGGTTGGCCCTCTGGATGGTGAGGGAGGGAAAGGGGAGATAAAAGGAGACTTAGAGATGGCAGAGAAATTAAATGAGTTCTTTGCATCTGTCTTCACGGCAGAAGACCTCGGGCAGATACCGCTGCCCGAACGGCCCCTCCTAACCGAGGAGTTAAGTCAGATAGAGGTTAAAAGAGAAGATGTTTCAGACCTCATTGATAAATTAAAGATCAATAAGTCACCGGGCCCTGATGGCATACACCCAAGGGTTATTAAGGAATTGAAGAATGAAGTTGCAGATCTCTTGACTAAGGTATGCAACTTGTCCCTCAAAACAGCCACGGTACCAGAAGATTGGAGGATAGCAAATGTCACGCCTATTTTTAAAAAGGGAAAGAGGGGGGACCCGGGAAACTATAGGCCGGTCAGCCTAACATCCATACCGGGTAAGATGGTGGAATGCCTCATCAAAGATAGGATCTCAAAACACATAGACGAACAGGCCTTGCTGAGGGAGAGTCAGCATGGCTTCTGTAAGGGTAAGTCTTGCCTCACGAACCTTATAGAATTCTTTGAAAAGGTCAACCGGCATGTGGATGCGGGAGAACCCGTGGACGTTATATATCTGGACTTTCAGAAGGCATTTGACACGGTCCCTCACCAAAGGCTACTGAAAAAACTCCACAGTCAGGGAATTAGAGGACAGGTCCTCTCGTGGATTGAGAACTGGTTGGAGGCCAGGAAGCAGAGAGTGGGTGTCAATGGGCAATTTTCACAATGGAGAGAGGTGAAAAGCGGTGTGCCCCAAGGATCTGTCCTGGGACCGGTGCTTTTCAACCTCTTCATAAATGACCTGGAGACAGGGTTGAGCAGTGAAGTGGCTAAGTTTGCAGACGACACCAAACTTTTCCGAGTGGTAAAGACCAGAAGTGATTGTGAGGAGCTCCAGAAGGATCTCTCCAGACTGGCAGAATGGGCAGCAAAATGGCAGATGCGCTTCAATGTCAGTAAGTGTAAAGTCATGCACATTGGGGCAAAAAATCAAAACTTTAGATATAGGCTGATGGGTTCTGAGCTGTCTGTGACAGATCAGGAGAGAGATCTTGGGGTGGTGGTGGACAGGTCGATGAAAGTGTCGACCCAATGTGCGGCGGCAGTGAAGAAGGCCAATTCTATGCTTGGGATCATTAGGAAGGGTATTGAGAACAAAACGGCTAATATTATAATGCCATTGTACAAATCTATGGTAAGGCCACACCTGGAGTATTGTGTCCAGTTCTGGTCGCCGCATCTCAAAAAAGACATAGTGGAAATGGAAAAGGTGCAAAAGAGAGCGACTAAGCTGATTACGGGGCTGGGGCACCTTCCTTATGAGGAAAGGCTACGGCGTTTGGGCCTCTTCAGCCTAGAAAAGAGACGCTTGAGGGGGGACATGATTGAGACATACAAAATTATGCAGGGGATGGACAGAGTGGATAGGGAGATGCTCTTTACACTCTCACATAATACCAGAACCAGGGGACATCCACTAAAATTGAGTGTTGGGCGGGTTAGGACAGACAAAAGAAAATATTTCTTTACTCAGCGCGTGGTCAGTCTGTGGAACTCCTTGCCACAGGATGTGGTGCTGGCGTCTAGCCTAGACGCCTTTAAAAGGGGATTGGACGAGTTTCTGGAGGAAAAATCCATTATGGGGTACAAGCCATGATGTGTATGCGCAACCTCCTGATTTTAGGAATGGGTTAAGTCAGAATGCCAGATGTAGGGGAGAGCACCAGGACGAGGTCTCTTGTTGTCTGGTGTGCTCCCTGGGGCATTTGGTGGGCCGCTGTGAGATACAGGAAGCTGGACTAGATGGGCCTATGGCCTGATCCAGTGGGGCTGTTCTGATGTTCTTAACTACAATTCCCAGAAAGCCTTGCAGGTCTCTTATTATCTGGTGTGCTCCCTGGGGCATTTGGTGGGCCGCTGTGAGATACAGGAAGCTGGACTAGATGGGCCTATGGCCTGATCCAGTGGGGCTGTTCTTATGTTCTTATGTTGTTGAGCCAGCTCCTCAAATATCTCTAAAGTACATCCAATACAGGTAAACAAGCAGGTAGGATGTTGATCTTCTCTTTCTAAGCAAGCACGGAGACTTAACAAGTTTCATTCACCCTGTGCATTTTCTGAAATGGTAACTAGGTGGTCAATACCTTCTAGCAGCTTCTTTGCTTTCATGGCTCACATGCAAGCCATCTCTTGGGTGAGATGCTGGCATTTCGCTCTGTGCTCCAAGAGAGGCCATGGAAGCAGGCTCAGGTAGTAATTGTGCAGATTCTTATTATGTCCCTGAACACACAGCAAAAGTATATTAGGTCCTTCCTTATTAGTATACACAAGAGACATGAATTTTGTTTCCCAAGGAAGTTGAAAACTTATTGTACAATCAATGAAATAAACTCGTGCCTTGATTAGTCTCTTTCCACCACAGGTCATGTATGTGTGTAGCTCTAAAATTCCAATGGAACTGACCCCAATTTGCTGCCCACAATTCTCTTCCATGAGTGTTGTGTCTGAATACTTTCTGGGATATTTTCTGAGTATTTTCCAGCCTTCACTCACCGATCCATTACTGTACTTGACATTCGATTTTCAGAGCAGAATATTTGATATTTGACAAGAAGTGACAGTGTTTGATAACTACCCTGATGCTCCCCCCTCCCATTTCTCTGTGTAGCAATGATATTGGGAGCAAGCAGGACTCAAGAGTCCAGCTGCTGGATGTAGTGCAGGAGCAGAAGCAATGAAGAGAAGGCAGGCAGGTTTCAAAGGTAGATGCAGGGAAGAAGCTACTGGACCAGCCTCCTCCCAGCCTTTTTATTCACTCCTCAAGCAGTACAGAGCAAGCTGGGGTTACTTTCGGTTAGAGATAATGCTAGCTGGCAACTAACTGGCAACAACACATTCCTGAGATAAGGACGCGTCTCCAAAACACTGTCTCCCACCCTGTTTACTAGGTACCAGGCAGTGAACAAGGTCAGCTCAGAGTGTGCTCTGAAAGCAGAAGTAGATTTGCCTGTATTGCCAAGTTCACCAAGTTCATGTTACTATGCGTAGTTACTACACTCTGCATGGATACAATTTGCTTTTGGGAAATATTGATAGGCCATACAGCTCACAAAGCTCCCCCGTTGTTGCTTGTCAGAATTAAAGCAATCTCAAAATGCTGTCATTTTAAATACCTCCAATTTTATATTTTCAAATAAACAATTATATTTAAAAATGTATTGGAACTCCAAAGGGGATTTAGGCATGGCACAAGCCCTTTCTTTCATGGATGATATCTGCAAATTCCTTCAGGACTAACTTTGGGGTGGACAGAGTGGATAGGGAGATGCTCTTTACACTCTCACATAACACCAGAACCAGGGGACATCCACTAAAATTGAGTGTTGGGCGGGTTAGGACAGACAAGAAAATATGTCTTTACTCAGCGTGTGGTCGGTCTGTGGAACTCCTTGCCACAGGATGTGGTGCTGACGCCTTTAAAAGTTTCTGGAGGAAAAATCCATTATGGGTACAAGCCATGATGTGTATGCGCAACCTCCTGATTTTAGAAATGGGTTATGTCAGAATGCCGGATGTAAGGGAGGGCACCAGGATGAGGTCTCTTGTTATCTGGTGTGCTCCCTGGGGCATTTGGTGGGCTGCTGTGAGATACAGGAAGCTGGACTAGATGGGCCTATGGCCTGATCCAGTGGGGCTGTTCTTATGTTCATTAGAGTCAATGGGGCTTACTCCCAGGTAAGCGTGGGTAGGGTTGCAGCCTGAACTGAGGGGGAGGGGGCTGTAAAGCAAGAAAGAAAAGGCTTGGTGTCCAATCCCAAACTCGTTTACTCGGGAGTAAGGCTAGAATCCTATCCACACTTTCCTGGGAGCAAGCCCCACTGACTCTGGTGGGACTTCCTTCTGAGTCCCATGCATGGGATTGGGCTCCAAGTCGGTGAGTTCAGCGGGGCTTCCTCCATGTTTCAGAACTGCAAACTTCCTGGTTTGGATGCGCTCCCTCCCTTCCCAGATCCTTGGGCGGCGAGGGGGGTGGAGGATTCCCGGCAGGGTAGCTCGGAGGGAGTTTTTCCTGCAGGAGTTGCCTGACCCTCCTGCTGTCAGTGACCCCGTTTCGAGAAGTCCTGGCACGCCCTGGAAAGTCAAGTGCTGCCATACTTCAAAAAAAAGTATGGAGTATCGCTGGGAGTGAGGAGTGAGTGTGTGAGTAAGTGCGTGAAGCAGCAACTTATGGCTCCAATAGAAACGGTTGTGGTGACTCAACCCGCAGTCCCCCTGGGCGATCCTCGAACTAGTTTGTTACGAGGACTTCTTCTTCGTATTAGCTAAGTTTGTATTCCCCCCCCCCCCAGTAGCGTAAGGCGCCACTGGGCTGTACTACAACTTTACTCCAGAGTTGTTGTTTTTTTTACTCTGCTCAAGTCTCTACATGTCTACTCAGAAATAAGACCTTTTGTGTTCAATGGGGGAAAGTGTGAATAGGATTGCAGGCTAACAGCCGAAACCTATGCCTGTCTACTCGGAAGTAAGTCCCATTAGAGCCAGTGGGGCTTACACCCAGGAAAGTGTGGTGAGGACTGCAGCCTGAGAGCTGCAAAACTAGAGGAAAAAGAGAGATTGTGCAGTGAATTGGGTTTTGGTGCAGCCTGGCTGAAGGTGGAGTGCTGGACTGAAAGAACTTGCTCCTATGCCTGTCTACTCAGAAGTAAGTCCTACTGTGTTCAGTGGGGGAAAGTGTGAACAGGATTGCAGCCTAACCATATGCATGTCTGCTCAGAAGTAACTCCCTTTATAGTCAATGGGGCTTACTCCCAGGAAAGTGTGGATAGGATTGCAGCCTAAATGTCTTGCATAAAGTAGTGTCCAACAACACAGGAGACGGAGCCTGATCCCAAGCAACTTTTACTCATAAGTAAGTGGGGGGAGGCTTCTTTCTAGTGTCACTTAGCACCGCTGCCTTCAAAGGACCTTTCTATAAGGACAAAGGCTCCTAAAAGGTTTCAGATCCTGGTTAGGAGGCGGCTGCGTCCATGATATGATTGGCTATGATATGTTATGCTTTCTTTTCCCTTGAATAGACGTTAACAGATTTTTTATTTGGCTCCGGATACACGCAAAGAAGTTTTATAGCACATCGTTATGCTAATTGTGTTCTTATGCATTCAGTTAATATGTGTCTTTTTATATATTTAGTGTATTAATATTATGAATACGCACCTTGTATTTTGTTTTAGTATGAGCTATATGTCTCAATAGTGTTGAATGCCTTTTCGTTATCCTCTCTGTATGTGTTAAGATACTACTAGACAACACATGATTATTACTTATTCCTCCAATAAAAAATGGTTTAAAAATAAATAAATAAAAGATTAACAAGTTGTGAGTTCCTGCACTTTTTTTTTTTTTACAAAAAAAAAACAAAAACACTGGATGGAGGCAACCACAAGACTCCCTCCCCCAATACAGTGGGTTATAACATAAAAACTATGTGCTTTCTATTCAGTCTTGACATTGTGTAGCACATTTCTGGAGTTCAGATAGCTTCACTTACATAATATCCAGTCATCCTTGAACTGGGCTCTCCTGGACTCACAGCTTGGTGCCTGAGTCACAATACCAGGGTGGCCAACCTTTCAACTTTAGGGTTCCTGGATCTTTAACAATTGTGGAGAGGAGGGAATTTCAGCAGGTGCCACTTCTCCTCTCACAGATGCGCCTGCTGAAATTCCCTCCACGCCACCATTGTTGCAGTCCTAAAGTTGAAAGGTTGGCCACTCCTGCTCCATACCCATTGTTGGCAACCTTCAGTCTCGAAAGACTGGTATCATGCTCTGAAAGCTGGTTCTGGAACAGCATCTAGTGTGGCTGAAAAGGCCAATTCGGGAGTGACAATCCCTTCCACACTGGGAGCAAGTGCATACTAAACCATTCTATAACAACTGCTCTTCTCATCTTACTCCTTTTCTTAACTGTTGTCCACCATTTCCACCACTACCACCACTGCCATACATTTATGGTGTCAAATAATTGCAGTGAATCAGCTCATGTTACATGATAAAGGCAGGTCATCTCAACCAAGCTGATTTGTTTTAGTATGAATTGTTTTATAGTTACCTCCTTTATTTGTCATTATTTTAATATCAATGGAATATCACTGGAAAAACCTTATATGAGAAACACAAGATACAATTAATTATAATCAATATACAAATATTATTTTTATAAATAAAATAAAATGGTTCAGGATGTGGACTCACCTCCCTGCATTACAATCTCTGAGCATGAACTGGAGGTTGTCCATGACTTTGTGTACCTTGGCTCAACGATCTCCGACACTCATTCTCTCGATGCCGAGCTAAACAGGCGCATCGGTAAAGCAGCTACCACGTTTTCCAGACTCACAAAGAGAGTCTGGTCCAACAAGAAGCTGACGGAACATACCAAGATCCAGGTCTACAGAGCTTGCGTCCTGAGTGCACTTCTGTACTGCAGCGAGTCATGGACTCTTCGCCCACAACAGGAGAGGAAACTGAGCACTTTCCACATGCGCTGCCTCCGACGCATCCTCGGCATCACCTGGCAGGACAAAGTTCCAAGCAACACAGTCCTGGAACGTGCTGGAATCCCTAGCATGTATTCACTGCTGAAACAGAGACGCCTGCGTTGGCTTGGTCATGTCGTGAGAATGGATGATGGCCGGATCCCAAAGGATCTCCTCTATGGAGAACTCGTGCAAGGAAAGCGCCCTACAGGTAGACCACAGCTGCGATACAAGGACATCTGCAAGAGGGATCTGAAGGCCTTAGGGATGGACCTCAACAAGTGGGAAACCCTGGCCTCTGAGCGGCCCGCTTGGAGGCAGGCTGTGCAGCATGGCCTTTCCCAGTTTGAAGAGACACTTTGCCAACAGTCTGAGGCTAAGAGGCAAAGAAGGAAGGCCCATAGCCAGGGAGACAGACCAGGGACAGACTGCACTTGCTCCCGGTGTGGAAGGGATTGTCACTCCCGGATTGGCCTTTTCAGCCACACTAGACGCTGTGCCAGAACCACCTTTCAGAGCGCGATACCATAGTCTTTCGAGACTGAAGGTTGCCAATACTATACTATTTTTATAAGTATCAAATGGTATTTACTATTAAACAATTGTTAGCAATGACATTCAGTCTTGGGGGAGGGAAATAATTTTACTGGGAGGTAACAAAAATTTCATCATAAATACTATACCAGGCTGTATGTTCAATATTTAATTTCATGGTGATGGCAGCCTATATCATAAGAACATAAGAATAGCCCCACTGGATCAGGCCATAGGCCCCTCTAGTCCAGTTTCCTGTATCTCACAGCAGCCCACCAAATGTCCCAAGGAGCACACCAGATAACAAGAAACCTCATCCTGGTGCCCTCCCTTGCATCTGGCATTCTGACATAACCCATTTCTAAAATCAGGAGGTTGCGCATACACATCATGGCTTGTACCCCGTAATGGATTTTTCCTCCAGAAACTTGTCCAATCCCCTTTTAAAGGCATCCAGGCCAGTCGCCATCACCACATCCTGTGGCAAAGAGTTCCACAGACCAACCACACGCTGAGTAAAGAAATATTTTCTTTTGTCTGTTCTAACTCTCCCAACACTCAATTTGAGCGGATGTCCCCTGGTTCTGGTGTTATGTGAGAGTGTAAAGAGCATCTCCCTATCCACTCTGTCCATCCCCTGCATAATTTTGTATGTCTCAGTCATGTCCCCCCTTAGGCGCCTCTTTTCTAGGCTGAAGAGGCCCAAATGCCATAGCCTTTCCTCATAAGGAAGGTGCCCCAGCCCCGTAATCATCTTAGTCGCTCTCTTTTGCACCTTTTCCATTTGCACTATGCCTTTTTTGAGATGCAGCGACCAGAATTGGACACAGTACTCCAGGTGTGGCCTTACCATAGATTTGTACAACGGCATTATAATATTAGCCGTTTTGTTCTCAATACCTTTCCTAATGATCCCAAGCATAGAATTAGCCTTCTTCACTGCCGCCGCACATTGGGTTGACACTTTCATCGACCTGTCCACCACCACCCCAAGATCTCTCTCCTGATCTGTCACAGACAGCTCAGAACCCATCAGCCTATATCTAAAGTCTTCACACCGAAAGCTTTCTTAATACAGTTCTCAATGCAACGTGAACTTGTTTGTTCCTCAAGCAGTAGATGAATGGATTGAGAAGGGGAGACACAATAGTGTTAAGAATAGCCACAGGCTTACGGAAGTCTAAGTGGCTGGTACCATTTGGTTTTATGTACAAGAAAATGCAGCTGCCGTAAGTGATGGAGACCACAAAGATGTGGAAGGCACAAGTGGAGAAGGCCTTCTTTCTCCCTGTGGCTGACGGCATGCGCATGATGGTGGTAACGATATTGATGTAGGAGACCACGTTTACAGCCAAAGTCCCAAGGACGGAGAGTGTAGCAATCAGAAAATCAATGAGTTCCAGCAGTCTTGTGTCAGCAGAAGCAAGTTTGATCACTGGTCCATTGTCACAGAAAAAATGGTTGATGATGTTAGGACCACAATATGGCATCTGAAATAATGCAACTGTAGGACCCATTATGAGGAAGAAACCCCATACCCAAGAGCAAAGCACCAGCAACGTGCAGATTTGACCGTTCATTATGGCTGAGTAGCGCAAAGGGTTGCAGATGGCCACGTATCTGTCAACAGACATTACTGCCAGCAGGAAAAACTCTGTTGTTGCCAGCGCAAAGTACAGAAAGCCCTGTGTGAAGCAATCAAAGAATGTTATAGTGTTATGGCCTGTTGCCATGTTGGCCAGTGTTTTGGGGATGATTGTGGTGGTGAATCCAATCTCTACGACAGCAAAATGGCGCAGGAAAAAATACATGGGGGTGTCCAGCTGGGGATCCACCAGTGTGATGACAATAATGACCATGTTCCCAAAGATGGTTAACAGGTATGTGCCTATGAGTAGGGGGAAAAGTATGATTTCAAGTTGCTGATTGTTAGTAAAGCCCAGAAGAATGAAGTCGTCCTCTGTGGTGCAATTCCTTATTTGGGGCGTCATGTTAACTGACGACTAATCCATTTCTCTGACTATATATGCATTTGCCTTTTAAATGAAGTTGTCCTACTCTGAGTCTCTGCAGTTGGATCAGTGTGATCATGGCTAAAGTGGCTCATAACCGATTGTCTGAGACCTTCCAGTCCAGCACAATGTCTCCAACAATACTTCAACAAAAGCCCACTCACTGCACAGTCCCTGCCTTCTGCTACTCCCTGTTGCAGCCACCCGTGCTGTTACTTAGTACTTAAGAACACTGGGGAAAATGTTCACATATCTCCCAAATACTATTTTGTGCTTCTGTCATGGTTCCCAGTCCCGCATGTCTGCTTTGCAAATGAAAGTTGTCCTGCAAACACTCATAAATTTTGCTGAGCATGGGAATCCAGTACACTACTGTCCATTTCAAGTGCATAATATATTTTGTCTCCTTTATGCGCTGTGCAATCATGAGCGAGTCATTTACTTACCACCTACAGTCTGCATCGACAGAACGACATTCATTTCCATTCATGGGTCTATTTTTCAGCAAGCTCCTAAGGATCTAGATTACATCCAACACGATTAAAGAAGCAGGTATGATGTTTATCTTCTGTTCCAAGCAAATATAAAGACTTAAAAAGATTCACTCCGTGAATGGCAACTAGACGGTTAATTCTATTTGAGCAGATTCTTTGCTTTCATTGCTCAAAAGTAGTATTTTTTTCAGTGTAATTCAGGCATTCCTCTGTTTCAGGCGAGAACATGGAAGCAACTTCAGCCCACAGCATAAGATATATCAGATCCTTCCTTATTCGTATACACAAGAGACATGAACTTTGCTTCTCTGAGAAGTCAAAAAGTTATTGTATAAGTGATGAAATAGGCTCTTCCCTCAACCAATCAGGGCCCAATCCTATCCAATTTTCCAATGCTGGTGCAGCTGTGCCAATGGGAAGTACACTATGTTCTGTGGTGGGGAGGTAGTCACAGAGGCCTCATCAAGGTATGGGAACATGTGTTCCTTTATGTCGGGGTTGCGCTGCAGCTGCACCAGTGCTGGAACGTTGGATAGGATTGGGCCCTCAGTCTCTAAGCACCAAGGGTAACCTATGTGTGTGGCTACTGTTCCAGTCAAACGGTTATCATTTTGCTCCCCATAATTCTCTTCTATGAATTTTGTCTTTGGATTAAAATTGTGTTGCCAGAAGTTGTGGTGGTTTGGTTTGGTGAACATCCTCATTGGCAAGGAAATTGCCATTCAAAGGTATCATTTTCAACAGGCATTAAAACAAACCTTACAATATTTGTGTACCACCTTACCTATAAACTCAAGGCAGTTTACATAGGCAGGCTGAACACCAACTCATTTTTTCAATGAGGTTTTTACAAGTGCTGTGTCATGGGAAAATCTCATAGACCATTTCTCCAGATGTTTTCCTTCATAGCTCCCTCCTGTAGCTCCATAGGGGACAATGTGATCAGGAAATGCATGCTGGCAAGTTTTCTCCCAGTGACACCACTAGCTGGGTGTGGGCCGCACCAGGTGATGTGCACGGGTGTGTGTGTGTGTGTGAGACACTACTACTGACCAAAATTTTTAAAAACTTGGTATTTTCAAATCGTGCCATCATGTTATATATCAATCGATGTGTAATTTCATGCAGAATGCAATAGAACAAACTGGGTTGAAATAGCTCTATTCTATCAAAAGTTATAGCAAAAAAGCCAGTGGGGACAGGGAAATGGTACATCACCATGTCCATTGCCTGGGCTGTTGCCCTGCCCACTGCTTGGGAAGAGGTCCATCATGGGGGTGACACTCTGGCCTCCCACACTGGGTGAAGCAAACCCTTGTGACGCCTCTGTTGTCTCCTCACTGACTGTGTGCCCAGATGGTCTAGAGAGTAGGAATGTAGGAAGATCTGAGATTCTGTTCATAGGGCTGTCTGCCACCATGGCTGAGGAAATGCCCCAAGGAGTCCTTATGCAGGACATGGAGGCCAGTATCATAGATATGGTTGGCAACCTTCAGTCTCGAAAGATGGTGGTATAAGCCTACAGCACCTGGTATTCCCAGGCGGTCTCCCATCCAAGTACTAACCAGGCCTGACCCTGCTTAGCTTCCGAGATCAGACAAGATCGGGCATGTGCAGGGTAACAATTGCTGCTATCATAGCTAGAAGAAGGCAAAACAGTAAGAGTTGCAGCCCAACACACCATGTAAATGGCCTCTCCCACTCACTGTCAAAGTCATTATGGTCAGCGACGGCAATGTGCAGGCATTCATCACACAGAACAGTGTCTTCTGAGTATTGCCATTGCTGCCTGGAATGTTTCTAATGGTAAGAGGGAGGGGCTGCTTCTACAGAGCTTTGTGGTACATGCAGCATTTGCTGTTTAGCATCCCCTTTATTTCTTCATCCAGTGTATAATTGACCTGTGGTACTCCTTGCCACAGGAAGTGGTGATGGCATCTGGCCTAGATGCCTTTAAGGCAATTGATTTAAGGCAATGTGATTAGGCATATTTCTGGAGGAAAGGTCCATCAAGTCATGATAGGTATGTGCAAGCTCCTGATTTGAGAGGTAGGCTGTATCAGAGTGCCAGATGCAGGGGAGGGCACCAGGATGTAGGTTGTGTCTTATGTGCTCTCTGAAGCATTTGGTGGGCCACTGTGAGATACAGGAAGCTGGACTAGATGGGCCTTTGGCCTGATCCAGTGGGGCTCTTCTTATGTTCTTATGTTCATCTGCTCCACTGATAGTGGCATATGACATACAAATAATGTACTATCTTGACATTGTTCAGCACGCCTGCGTTGGCTCGGTCATGTCGTGAGAATGGATGATGGCCAGATCCCAAAGGATCTCCTCTATGGAGAACTCGTGCAAGGAAAGCGCCCTACAGATAGACCACAGCTGTGATACAAGGACATCTGCAAGAGGGATCTGAAGGCCTTAGGGATGGACCTCAACAAGTGGGAAACCCTGGCCTCTGAGCAGCCCGCTTGGAGGCAGGCTGTGCAGCATGGCCTTTCCCAGTTTGAAGAGACACTTGGCCAACAGTCTGAGGCTAAGAAGCAAAGGGAGACAGGCCAGGGACAGACTGCACTTGCTCCCAGTGTGGAAGGGATTGTCACTCCCGAATCGGCCTTTTCAGCCACACTAGACACTGTTCCAGAACCACCTTTCAGAGCGCGATACCATAGTCTTTCCAGACTGAAGGTTGCCAACTACAAGGCAGCACGTAACCTTCTTGTAATAAATAAATTATATGCAATATAGCTTAAAATTTAATGATAATTTGATGTTTCAATTAACCACATGAAATCAATAAACGAGTGTTTTTAGCTTTTATTTTGTCAAGTCCTACATTTTTGATGCCTCTTAATAAAGAATTTAAAGCAAGCAAGCAAGCAAACAAACAATGGGGCTTCTCAAGTCTGTGCTGGCTCTTTTGCCATCAGGCCTGACACAGAATTCATCCCACCCCCCACCCCTGCCCCATATTGAGGAATCCATGAAAACACATTTACCCCTTTTCACGCCCATATGGGTGAATCAGAGTATCAGCTCTGATGCATGGAAATGAGAAGTGACTCATGCTAACATTTTATTGGTTCCCCGCTGTGTCATAACAACACCTCATTGGCTCTTGGAACAAATGGTCTCATTGGTCAGTTTTGATTTAAAGAAATTAATTTTTGTTACATAAGGCAGTTGGGTTCTCCTTTTCTGGTTATTTGGACATAACTTTTGATAGAATACAGAAATTTCAACATGGTTTGTTTCAATAGTGAATGGGGATGGGGTAATGGAGGATTATGGTTATTTTATTTTATTTTCTATTTGTTCTCCTTTATCTATGCTAATAAAGGTCTTATGTATGTATGTATGTATGTATACCATACATACCATAGTCTTCCGAGACTGAAGGTTTCCAACAACCATGTGTGTGTGTGTGTGTGTGTGTGTGTGTGTGTGTGTGTGTGTGTGTGTGTATCTGAGTGGCCCGCTTGGAGGCAGGCTGTGCAGCATGGCCTTTCCCAGTTTGAAGAGACACTTGGCCAACGGTCTGAGGCTAAGAGGCAAAGAAGGGAGGCCCTTAGCCAGGGAGACAGACCAGGGACAGACTGCACTTGCTCCCGGTGTGGAAGGGATTGTCACTCCCGAATCGGCCTTTTCAGCCACACTAGACGCTGTGCCAGAACCACCATCCAGAGCGCGATACCAGAGTCTTTTGAGACTGAAGGTTGCCAACAACCATGTATGTATGTATGTATGTATGTATGTATGTATGTATGTATGTATGTATGTATGTATGTATGTATGTGTTTCATTGCATTCTGCATTAAATTACACATCAAATGATATATAACTGTTGGTATTATTCAAAAATACCTAGATTTTCACAGTTTTGGACAATAGTTGTGTCACACACACACACACCCCCAAATGTGTCACCCAGTATGGTTCACAACCCCCACAGCCCCCAGCAACACCGCTGGTACTAGACATCAAGTTATCAGATCTAAACAGGGCCTTTGAGAAGAGTTTTATCAGGGGGTACAAAGTTTCTTTTGGGCCCCTCCCCAGATGGGGAGGGGAGGGGATGAAACCGAGTGGGGGATGGTGGTGACAAGGATGGGCAGAAAAGGGGTGGGGGAGGGGCTAAACAGGGCAGAGAAGGGTGGCTACAGCCAGCAAAATCTTTGGAGCCCAGGTTTACTGGGCTTTCCCAATGCAGAGCCCAGGTCTACCTGCCCATGCAGCATTGGCAGCTAGACACAATAAAATGGAAAACCAACACACTCTTGAGTATCTCTAAAATCTTTTAAATATAGAAAATCATTGCGGAAAATGAGCGTCGTTGTATTTAGGCTCACACTAGAATGGAACGTTTTCTGTTTGCACCAAAACATACATCTGCAGCTGCTGTAGCCCCACAGCTGTGTCCCTGAGCTCCTATCCACTCCTTCATGGCAAGTGGATCTACACACCAAAGAGCTACTGCAGCAGGCCAGTTTCCTCCCAGATTTGACACTATGGTGAGGAGTGCCATATAGGCATTCCTTGGCCCAGCACATATGGCACATACAGCAGCAGCTGTGCGCCTAGCAGCGAGTCCAGGTGAGATCAGAAAACATAAGATCCCATAAATTTTCTAGGTCCCCTTCTTTGGTTCCCAGGCCACCTTTTTGACTAAGGGCCTGGGTACAAATGATCCCCTTTACAAGTGACAGTGTTTGATAATTATCCTGGATAAATAGGATTCCCCCCCCCCTTCCTCTGCTCAGAAATAATCATGAAAGTGAAAAGTAACTGTGGGTGGAACAATCATTGGCAGACAGGCTGTGGCCCCAGTCCAGTGTGGCCCCACTATGTGCGAGTGCTTTTCTGCTCCCAAATTTAACCCTGCAGGGATATTCCAGCAGCTTCTCACCTTCTTCTCTCACACAACCCAATCCTATCCTGCGCTGGAACAGGCGGGCCAACTGACCTGCACTGTATCCAGAGCAGGGTAGGAGGTGGCATTGATTTCCCTTTACCCCGTGTCACATGGCAGTCGCCTCAATGGGTCTACTTGGACCTGCCCCACCGATTGGTGGGCGGACCAGGCCCAGGAGGAGGTTGGGACCGGCCTCAGCGGACTAGCGGCATTCCAATTCAGAATATTATAGTTAATGACATTGAATACATATCCTGAATCTATAGAGATTTACACATTGAGAGGAGAGTCAATCAAGCAAGCAGCAACTGTTACCCTGCACATGCCTGATCTCATCTGATCTCGGAAGCTAAGCAGGGTCAGGCCTGGTTAGTACTTGGATGGGAGACCGCCTGGGAATACCGGGTGCTGTAGGCTTATACCATAGTCTTTCGAGACTGAAGGTTGCCAACCAATCAAGCAAACAGGCAAGAAGATCATTGCACTGTGACATTATTCAGGAATGTCTACACTTAGGCAGGGCCTAGGAGAAGGGGGTAAAGGGGGGTAATTTGGACCCGGGCCCAGGGTCAGAAAGGGGGCCCAGGAGCCAAAGGAGGGGGCACAGAAAGTTCCTGGGATCTGACATTTTCCTGTCTCAACCAGGCTATGCAGGATGCTGTATCTAGCTGCCAGTGCCAGGCAGGTAGGTAGATCTGAGCTCTGCATGGGGAAGACTGGTAGACCTGGGCTCCAAAGACTATTCTGGCTGTTGCCACTTTCCCCCTGCCTGTTTTGCCCCCATTTGCCCACCTCCATTGCCACCATCCCCAGTCTGTTTCATCCCCTCCCTCTTTGGGAAGAGGCCCAAAAGAAACTTTGTACCCCCTGATAAAATTCTTCTCAGAGGCCCTGCACTTAGGCAAGTCATTCCTTATCCTTCCTGCATCCCAGCTGGAGAATCCCACAATACCAACTCTACCATCTTAATAAAGGTCTGTCTGTCTGTCTGATTATAATGGAGTATAATGGCATGCACTAGTGAAGAATAATGCACTGCACTGAATGCTTTCCACATGCGCTGCCTCCGACGTATTCTCGGCATCACCTGGCAGGACAAAGTTCCAAACAACACAGTCCTGGAACGTGCTGGAATCCCTAGCATGTATGCACTACTGAAACAGAGATGCCTGCGTTGGCTCGGTCATGTCGTGAGAATGGATGATGGCCGGATCCCAAAGGATCTCCTCTATGGAGAACTCGTGCAAGGAAAGCGCCCTACAGGTAGACCACAGCTGCGATACAAGGACATCTGCAAGAGGGATCTGAAGGCCTTAGGAGTGGACCTCAACAAGTGGGAAACCCTGGCCTCTGAGTGGCCCGCTTGGAGGCAGGCTGTGCAACATGGCCTTTCCCAGTTTGAAGAGACACTTGGCCAACAGTCTGAGGCAAAGAGGCAAAGAAGGAAGGCCCATAGCCAGGGAGACAGACCAGGGACAGACTGCACTTGCTCCCAGTGTGGAAGGAATTGTCACTCCCGAATCGGCCTTTTCAGCCACACTAGACGCTGTTCCAGAACCACCTTTCAGAGCACGATACCAGAGTCTTTCGAGACTGAAGGTTGCCAACTATGTTACTAGGAAGAACAACAGTGTAGTTAGTTTGGCAAAACTTCCTTTTTTGGGGAGAGGACAGTGGGAAAAGGTAGACAATACCACAAGTATATAACTGAATGGTTTGACAGGGAATAGCAAAGAGGTAAGATCCATCTACACTCTTATTTCAGACACTAGCATCTGGGGATTACAGCAAATAGAGTTCTCTGACCAGCAATGTCCTTCAGGGCCTCTTTGACCTGCTTGTTCCTCAAGCTGTAAATGAAGGGGTTGAGTAGAGGAGAGATCACATTGTTCAGAACACCCACCGTCTTGCTGAGGTCCAGCCCCCAACTCTGACTAGGCTTGACATACATGAAAATACAGCTTCCATAGGTGATGAAGACCACAGTGAGATGAGAAGCACAAGTGGAGAAGGCTTTTTGCCTGCCAGCTGTGGAGGGCATGCGCATGATGGTAGAAATTATTTTAATGTAGGATACTATAGTCACAGTGAGGGTTCCCAGGACACTAAATGTGGCGAGGAGAAAATCTAGCAGTTCTAGGGTTTGTGTGTCGGTGCAGGCAAGCTTTATCAAGGGTATATTGTCGCAAAAGAAGTGATTAATGACATTTGGACCACAGAAAGGGAGACGAAACAGCAAGATGAGAGGGACGATGAGGTACAGGAAACTGAATATCCAGGAACCCAGAACTAACTGAATGCAGAACTGTCTGTTCATGATGGTTGTGTAGCGCAAGGGATTGCAGATGGCAACGTACCTGTCAAAGGACATGGTGGCCAGGAGAAAGAACTCCGTGGTTCCTACTACAAAATAGAAAAAGGCTTGGGCAAAACAGCCAGCCACAGAAATTGTATAGGTGCCAGAGGCCAGGTTGTATAAGACCTTGGGAGTTGATGATGAGATGAAGCTAATTTCCAGGACAGAGAAGTTTCTGAGGAAGAAATACATGGGGGTCTGGAGTCGATGGTCAGACAGGGTAATGAAGATGATCAGAACGTTCCCCACCACAGTGAAGAGATACGTGATGAAAAGCAGAAAGAAGAGTAGAATCTGAAGCCATCGAATATTGGTGAAGCCTACAAGGATAAACCGAACTACTGTGTCAGTCTTGTTTTCCATTGTAAGTCTTTGTTTGTGAATCATCTACCAGGAAGAAGTAGTGCTCTTTCTGGTGGTGCTCTGGTGTGCTCCCTGGGGCATTTGGTGGGCCGCTGTGAGATACAGGAAGCTGGACTAGATGGGTCTTGGGCCTGATCCAGCGGGGTTGTTCTTACGTTCTTAAGAATCCCTTCTCTACTAGGAAGATGTCCCTTCCCCACTGGAAGAACTTGTGATGGGTTCAGCTTTTGTAACAGGATTTAACAAGCATTGTCGGTTGACTTCTGTAGGAAGTAGTGGGATCTGGGCTACAAACAATAAAGCAATTTAACAAAAATAAAAAAAATGAAAATAAAAAATAAAAAAGAGAAACATTAAATGTTTCTAAAGGAAACATGCAATGCACTTAGATCGGTCCCATGCACTGTAGCACAGAAAAAGAAATAATACAGGAAAAAAATAAGAAAGGGAGAGAGGAATCTTTCAAAAGGGTGTCAAGTATTTATAAATCTCTCACCTACCTTTTTTCAGTAATAATGCCATTTTAAGGCTTTCCCTTCTTTGCTACTGCAGCCATTCCCACTGCGGGTAATTTGTTGATAGACCATAAATTCCCTGAAGATAAGGGTGCTCTGGTGGTAGAGCATTTGTTGATCTATTACCAGAAATTGGAATGCTTTGTTCAACTAGTTTTATTTGCTTGAAAAATAAACCATTGATGGTTGAGCATGAGTAGTGCTTTGATGCACATGTTGTTTAGTAGTAGTAGTAGTAGTAGTAGTAGTAGTAGTAGTAGTAATATTTTATTTAAGGGTCTCAGACCAACATAAAAGTAACAATACAGGTTCACAAACATAGCATAACATAGCAATACAAGCTTACAACTATAGCATGACCAACCTCAGAGGCCACCTTAAATAAAAAATTAGCTATATATTTCAGCAAAATAAAACTTTAAAACTAAACTAAGATTTACTGTTAAACTAAGAATTGCTATTAAATTATTCAAAAATCAATAAATACCTGATATACTGGTTTAATTTCTAAAATAATCTAGCACGTTGTTTAACAAGCAGTTTTTGCAGTACCTTCATCTCAGTTTTGTTTCTGAAGACCTTACTGTAGGGTAGATCTTCACATCTTAAGATCCTCTAAGCAGTGGCGTCGCTAGGGGGTGCAGGGGGTGCCAACCGCATCGGGTGATGCACACAGGGGGTGACGCGCTAAAATCGCAGTGGTTCGGAGTAACCCCATCATATTATATACCGTTCGATGTGGAATTTCGAGCAGAAGGCAATGCAGTATACCAGAGTGAAATATCTCCTTTCTATCAAAAGTTATGGCCAAAAAAAATGAAGAACAAAAAATGCATGGATCCCTATGGAAAGTGAAAGTGAGCCATATCATGCATTTACTCGTGAGTAGGCGAACTTGCATTAGTCTGTTGGAACGGGCAGGCTGAGTGGAATCCAGTGACACCAGAATGGTCCTGATCCAATGAATGCAGCCGAAAAAAACACCAGAGAAGTAAGTCCCTCCCTTCAAGCAGATGAATGTATTGAGTGAAACTAAGCCTCATGGTTGAGTTTACTTGTGGGTAAGCAAATGTGCCTTGGCTGGTGTGGAAGATCAGGTCAAGGAGCGTGCAAGGCTACCAGAAAGGTCCTGATCCTATGCACCTGCAGTTAAACAAGTGCTCCAGAAGGCAGCCTCCCCCCTCCACTAAAAAGGATCAAAACAGAGGCTTCAACTGATAAGGTGAACCTTTTTGAGACTTGCAAAGCCAGGTGGATCCTGACTGTGATCTGGTTTAAACAGAGTTGTTAAATTGAACTGGGCACTGGGTAGGGCTGAAAACCTTATGATTTTTGTAGCAGGCAGGCTACAGAGCAAATTCACTTGGTGGAACAGGGCTGGCTTCTGCTTATTTAATTATTTGTTTTACTTTAATTATTTATACTTATTTATTTTGATTTGCCTGATGATGTCACTTCCACCATGACATGACTTCTGGTGGGTCTTGGACAGATTGTCATTCTAAAAAGTGGGTCCCAGTGCTTAAAGTTTTAGAACTGCTGCAATAAGGTGTTAGTAAGTTGACACCCTGGGGTGTGTGTGACATCACTAGTGACCAAAATCACTAAAATCGTAATTTGTAAGAATAATACGATCATGTTATATATCAATCAATGCGTAATATCATGCAGAATATGTTCTATCTTTGTTCTATCAAATGGTACAGCCCAAAAACCAGTGGGGGCGGAGTGATGATACATTACCACGCCCACCACCTGGGGTGTTGCCCCGCCCACTGCATGGGGGGTGACGCGCTGGCATCCCACACCGGGTGACACGAACTCTAGTGACGCCAGTGCCTCTAAACAAAACACAAGCCACCAGCCATGGATCAAAGTCTGTCAGTTGCTTGACAACTTCCCTGTTTTTGCAATCCTCATGGCAACAAATAAAAGAGGGCTATAGAACTCCTTGCATTTGAATATTTGCCCCCAGGTAAATTTTGGGGCTGGCAGAACAAATGTTTCAATGGGGAGCTAACTAGTGATGATCAGCCAAAATGTCATCCCAGAATGTCCCCTGAGAATGGCACTACAATGATAGGGCAGCATAAGAACATAAGAACAGCCCCGCTGGATCAGGCCATAGGCCCATCTAGTCCAGTTTCCTGTATCTCACAGCAGCCCACCAAATGCCCTAGGGAGCACACCAGACAACAAGAGACCTCATCCTGGTGCCCTCCCTTGCATTGGCATTCTGACATAGCCCATTTCTAAAATCAGGAGGTTCCACATACCCATCATGGCTTGTACCCCGTAATGGATTTTTCCTCCAGAAACTTGTCCAATCCCCTTTTAAAGGCATCCAGGCCAGTCGCCATCACCACATCCTGTGGCAAAGAGTTCCACAGACCAACCACACGCTGAGTAAAGAAATATTTTCTTTTGTCTGTTCTAACTCTCCCAACACTCAATTTGAGTGGATGTCCCCTAGTTCTGGTGTTATGTGAGAGCGTAAAGAGCATCTCCCTATCCACTCTGTCCATCCCCTGCATAATTTTGTATGTCTCAATCATGTCCCCCCTCAGGCGTCTCTTTTCTAGGCTGAAGAGGCCCAAACGCCGTAGCCTTTCCTCATAAGGAAGGTGCCCCAGCCCCGTAATCATCTTAGTTGCTCTCTTTTGCACCTTTTCCATTTCCACTATGTCTTTTTTGAGATGCGGCGACCAGAACTGGACACAATACTCCAGGTATGGCCTTACCATAGATTCTCTCTCATATCCAGAGAGCATTCGGGGGGGGGGGGGAATGGAGGCTCCAAGCAGATAGGTGACATGAGAACATCTTCAGTAAAATTGGTGGATAGGAGAAACATGTAAACCAATGGCCCCCTTTCAAGCATTGACTCACCGCACCTCACCCCCCAACGCATGAGTCAAAGCTTCTTCCCTGAGAACTTTGGGCTCAGCACCACATCAGTGCAAAGTTTACATCCACAGAATGAACTTGCTTCTTAGATTTAAATCCCACTAAAGAAAATGGTGTTTACCTCCCAGGAAAATTCTTGGCACTGAAGTGGCAATTCAGTGGCAATTTACGACAGTAATTGGTGTTCAATTGTTATAAGAAATCAAGGAGGAAATAGAAAACAGTGTCTTTGTAACTGCTATTTTCCCAAGGAGGTGAATAACACCAAAGTTTGTGTTTAATATTTTGTGTGGATGTCGGTCTTCTTGCCAATCATCTTGAATTCTTACAGAACCCAACAAATTTTCTAAAAACAGCTCTCAAGGCATCTTGAACCTGTTTGTTCCTCAAGCAGTATATGAATGGGATCAAAAGAGGAGCCACAATGGTGTTCAGGATAGCCACCACCTTGCTGAAATCTAATTCAGTAATTCCTTTTGGCTTAAGGTACATGAAAATGCAACTGCCGTAAGTGATGGAGACCACAATGATGTGAGAAACGCAAGTGGAGAAGGCCTTCTTTCTCCCTGCGGCTGATGGGACGCGCATGACCGTGGTAGTAATTTTGACATAAGACACAAGGTTAATGGCCAAAGTCCCAAGGAGAGAAAGTGTAGCAATGAGGAAGTCAGCGAGTTCCAGCAGACTTGTGTCAGCACAGGCAAGTTTGAGCAGTGGTCCACTGTCACAGAAAAAATGGTCAATGATGTTTAGTCCGCAAAACGGCATCTGAAATAACTGAATTGCAGGACCCATAATTAGCAGGAAGCCCCCCACCCAAGAACAGAGCACCAGCAAAGAGCATATTTGACTGTTCATTATGGTTGAGTAGTGCAGAGGGTTGCAGATGGCCACATATCTGTCAATAGACATTACTGCCAGCAGAAAAAACCCAGTGGTTCCCAGCACAAAGTACAGAAAGGACTGTGTGAAGCAACCAGAGAATGATATTGTCTTATAGCCCGTTGCCATATTGGCCAACGTTTTGGGAATCACCACGCTGGTGTATCCAATCTCCACGACTGCAACATGCCGGAGGAAGAAATACATAGGAGTATAGAGCTGGCGATTCAGAAGTGTGATCGCAATAATGACTACATTCCCTATTATGGTCAGAAGGTAAGCGCTGAAGAGCAGGAGACAAAGTGAGATTTGAAAGGCGCGGGAGCCGGCAAAGCCTAAGAGAATGAACTCCTTCACCGTCGTTCTATTCCTCATTTTTTGCACCTTCCAAAACAATTTGTTGGGATTGCAGCGACGACATTGGAAGAGGAAACAAAGCAAAACATGAACACATTTCAGAGAAGTGATCCATGATTTTGAGCACTTGAGACATGACCAGCCATATATGTGTGATGCAATTTTGAGGGAAACTGTTGGTGATCTTAAATATCCAGCTAGCTTGCGGCCAATAGCCATATTGTCCAACATTTTGGAGTGTTCAGTATCCAAGCATTAAATACATAGTACTATTACACACAAGGTGTGCTCCTTGAAGTCCTGGGGCTCTCTGAGACCCAATTGATGGCACAGCATCAATTGCCACCCTCTGCCTCCTATCCAGTTTGCTAATCTATCCTCCCACCTTCCCTGTTTGTGGCTTTCCTTCCTTATTCCCCTCCTGTTTTGGCTCTTTGCCAGTGTCCCATGTTGGACTCAGCAGTGCACCACTTCACGTATGCACCAGTGCTCCCAGAAGCCTTGTGAGTGGACCCTGAAGGCCACACTCAAAGCTCCCTTCCATGTGGCTATCCTGGCCGGTTCCTTTTCGGCAGGACCAGTGGCCCAATTCAACCGACGCTGAGCAGTATCTTCACACCACATCAGTGCTAAAAATAAATCCAGGACCGGGTATTTTAAAATGTTATTTAAACATTTTAAACATATGCTTTAAAATATTTTACTATATATTATATTATGATGACAATCAAATAAATTAATAAATATACATTTACACATTTTTTTTCCAGTTTCAAAGTCTAATGTAGTTTATCAGTGTATGCTTCTCAGAACCTAGGAAGTGAGCATACATAAGATTATGCTGCATGTTATCCTATTTGTCACCCCCCCCAAAAAAAAAAATAAAAAATAAAAAATGAACTCTTAGCAAAATGCTTATCCTTACAATTCATGAAGACAGGGGGACATTCAGGGCCCAATCCTATCCAATTTTCCAGTGCTGGTGCTGCTGTGGCAATGGTGTATGCACTGTCTTGGGGAGGCAGTCACAGAGGCCTCCTCAAAATATGGAAACATTTGTTCCCTTACCTTGGGGATGCATTGCAGCTGTACCGGTGCTGGAAAGTTGAACAGGATTGGGCCCTTGTAGTGCTTTCCTGGTCTTGGATAATGTTGGGTTCACAGTCTTCTCTGTAAATAAAAACAAGCACTTAGAACATCCAACCCATAGTGAATAACGTATTCAGGCTAAAGAATCAGCTGTGATGGAGGCTGGTCCTCTCCTGCTGTCCAAGCAAAGAGAAAGACTGTAAATGCTTCATTCTCTGAGCTCATTTTGCAAGTCTGTAACACTGTCCATGCTTTCTGGAAGATTCTGGAGTATCTTGACACACACACAGCCGCAAACTTCCTTGCATACGTTTCTTAGCTGCAGAAGAGAACACAGAAGCAACCTCTGATATATTGTGCATAGGCATGTTTTGACCCTGAGCGTATAGTACTAGGCAGCTATCGTTATCATAGTACACAAGAGACATTAACTCTGCTTCCCGGAGGACTTAGGTGCATGTGATGAAATAGGTCTATGCCACAAGCAAACTGTCTCAAAGTGCCATAGATTGTCGATCTGGATCCTGTGAGGCTATCATTCTGGATTCCAAACAGAGTTGTAACTGGATCCTTCAGTTGTCCACTGCAAGTTTTACTGCTCCATTGGAATTGTTGGGGGCTTGGGGGCTCTTCCTAGGTGGGTTGCAGCTGGAAGGCACTGTGCAGATAGGAGTTTAAGAGCAGGTATTGGTATGCACTCTGAGGTCAGCTCAGCGATTTTCAGCTCTTCTCATGGCACACTGCCCTCTATGGTCTTCTGCACTGTCTTCTCCTTTAGTGATGTCACTTCTTGCTTCTGGAAAACTCATCCAGAAAACTTTTGTGACTCTGTTTCTAGGGTAACTGTCTGGATTCTTATCCTCCCAAGTGGTTCCAATTTATTGATTCCAAGCTTCTTTCATTAGACCTATCTCCTGAATCCCTTGTTGACATTGACTCCACAGGGCCCACTCAATTATTATTAAATCTAAACTTTGGGAAGCTGAATTCAACCAACTCTCCTCCAATCTCAACCCCACCTGTTCTCCCCAGTTTTTTGGCCTTCTCCCTTCACTTGGTCGCCCTGGTAACTACTTCAGTAAGCTGATTAATCCTACCAAGAGGATTATGCTCGCGAGATTCAACATCTTCCCTTCAGCTGTTCATTCTGGCAGATTTTCCAATATTCTGCACAACCGCAGATTATGTCCTTTTTGCTCCCTAGAACCGGACACAGTGGACCACATTTTACTCTGTTGCCCGGCTCACCAATCTCTTCGAGACATTCATTTGAAACCCCTGCTGTCTCTTTTCTTGGGCACTTCTACCGATCCTTTACTTGTCTTCCTGAGTGATAATTCTGTAGCCACTACCAACGCAGTAGCAGAATTTCTTGCCGCTGTTGCCAAGCTAAAACCCCCACCCTGATTTTACTCCTTCCATTGCTTCCCCCCCTTTTTCCCTTACCAGCTCTCTGTTGCGCTTTTTCTATCGGCAACATAGCTATTGTGCTGGCTACTGTTATTGTTATTTACTGTTTTAATGCCAATAAAGGTTATGGAAATGGAATGGAGTAACTGTCCGTAGAGTCAGCTGAGGAAGAGGGACAGGCAATGTGTTACTTCAGACAGTTGCCCAAAAAGCAGATCCACAGAACCTGAAAGACGTTTTCAGAGGTTTCAATCACTGTGCTCCAAACTCCCATGGCACACCTGTGGACCTTTCATGGCACACTAATGTGCCGTGGCACAATGATTGAAAGTCATTGGGTTAGCTGATTGATTGAGGAGGACCCAAGGGCAATCCCAGAGGTTTTTGTGGTTTAGGATGCTGGAGCATGAATTGCAGGTTCATCCCTGAAGTACATGCAACTTGGAGCTGGCTATGCAACTCCGTTTCCTTGACCACACCCCCCACCTCCTTGTTGAGCAGGGGGTAGTGTGAGAGCCTGGATTGCCATCAGGCGATCCTGTGTTTTGAGTCAGGGAAGAAATGCCCCAAAAGGGATCTAGAGATCCACAGGCCGCGGTGGCTCTGAGTGGATTCTGCTCGCCCAGCGCTCATGCAGAGCTTCTGAACATGGAGGTGTTCAGCAATGATATTAGTGCCGTTTGGCTCGAAAGCACAGTTCGTTGGTGTCAAGCTGACTCCTCAGCCTCCAGCAGCAGTAGCATAGCTAGAGGGGGGGCAAAATGGTATCCCAGGCACTGCAATGTGCTGTGTAAGCTGCCTCTACCACTTGACATCAGAACCATTCCGGGCAGTGATAGTGTCGTACCCCTGCCCCGAAGAGCAGAGCCAGTTGGTTGACAGGTGTAAATTCTATCCAGTGCCGCTGAGACCGAATGAGCAAGACACTGAAAGGTGGAAGGCTTTGAAGGTTTTTATTGTTTCAACAAGACATGTCCGTGACCTCTGGGAGACAGACTCTCAAATCCAGAGGCATCTTTCAAAAGGGTGGGATCCCTTTTAGACATTTCAGTTGTAATTCAAGGCATAGTCTTTCAAAAGGGGATGTTCCCCATTAACCTTCCCTGGTAACTTTCTGCTGACCTTCTCATGCACTCGCCTCCCACCCCTCTCTAATGCCCTCCTCATGCACTTGCCCCCACCTTCTTAAAGGGAAGTAGTCTGGTTTCGGTTTGCCTGTTGAACAAGTTATTTCTATTTCCAGCTATAATGATGCATATTGTCTGCGGTTTTGTTAGCTTGTCAGCAGCAGGGGTTTGTTAATTATAAAATTTGCAAGGCAGCAAGTCTGGAGCAAAATTAGCAAGGCAGTAAGTCTGGAGCTTTTCCCCTTAAGTTCATACTTTGCCTGTCTTCGTTCTGCACCCCCTCCCTCTGTCCTGTATTGATGGTTGTTACAGGTTACTTTGGGAGGAAAGAAGGGGACCAAGACAGGTAAGTAGGTAACAATGGCAATGCACAGGAGACACAGTGAGTGCCTGCACATTGCCGTCAATGCCCAGAATGACTCTGAAGGTGAGTGGAAGGGGCAGCTTTCATGGCATGTCAAGAAGTAACAGCTCAAAAAAAGGGGTTGCCAAACAGGGTACGGGGTGGAGGCAAACAGAGGAAAAAGGAACGCCGTAAGGAGACAGAGGGAATATCAACATGAGCTCTAGAAATGTTCCTTTGCCCAGCCATTGGGTGGGAAGGGGGGAGGAACTGGGGCCCTGAAACCTGAACCTGTGTTGGGCCTTCTGACCCGACATGGGGACTCTCAACTCTGTTTTGCCGGCATAGACTTGAGTAGCTCCACTGCAGAGCCAGCGCTCTTACCCAGAGGAATAGGATGTGTCAGGTTTTTGGCATCCCAGGCTAGAGATTGTTATTAGCCAGGATGTGGCAGGAGGTCCTGATATCTGGGCCTGGTGTGAAGCCACCAGCAAGGCAGCACAGCTGATGCAATCAACTGCGCCTGCTGCAGGTGGGGGTCACGTGACTTGGGGAGAGATGAGCACTGAGTCACGTAGGCTATGGAGGAATGGTGCAGTGCACCACTGGACAGCCAATCAGAGTGGGTCACAAGACTGTCTTGTGACTATGAGGTCACCCTACTCTGACTGGCTGGCCCCAGTATATGTGGGGCAAGCACAGACTCCTGGGTGTGGGTTGTTGTGATGGAGTTTCTGCTGCTGGTTTGTGTACTGATTTTGGACTGCCTTCTCGTGACTGTGACCTGCTGTATCCCTGACTTCTGGACCATTTGACTGACTACTCTTCTGCCTGCTCCTTTTACCAATACCTGCTTCTGCAACAAACAAGCCTGTGTCTGCTTCTCTGGCTCTGTTTGGGATCGCCTGCTTCTTTTGCTATCTCCCTACACTCCCGTGCCGTTCTGCTATCGGAAAAGCAAGGGCTATCCTCCCCTGCTGACCTGACAGGATAAATGTCCACTTCCCCAAAGGAGATACCAGTGGCTGCTGTGCGCTTAGGATACAGCCATAGCCATTTTGGTGTCGCTGCTCCTCTGGGCACCAGGCAGTTTAGGAATGGGCTGCGTGACAGCACAGAAACCACAGGAGGGGGCAGGGTTAGTCCAAATTTCAGCACAGATAGGCAAAACTTAGAACTAGCCCTTCCCACCAGAGATGGTAGAATCAAGGCCCTCCCTTAAACATTTGGCATGCCAGTGAGCTGTAGCTCTGCAGGGGTCATTGTGATCTGGAAACCCATGCAGGCAAGTTGTCTCCACATCTACCATGTGTTCAGATGCTCCAGCAAGCAGGAATATGAGAAGAGCTGAGATGTCCATCCAGTCCATAGGGCTGTCTACCACAGTGGCTGGGGAAATGACCCACAAAGCCCTCAAGCAGGACATGGAGACAACCACTCATCTCCCTCTTTGGGGGGTATATAACATTCAAAGGATGGCCTTCTAGTCTTGACATTTTGCATCACATTTCAGGAGTTTGAAGAAATTCTTTCGCATGAACTCCAATAATACAGGCCAACAAACATTGTACTTCCTTAAATGTTACACCAATTCCTGGGTATATTTGGGGTGCCGATTCCAAAAACGGCATCTGTTTTGACCTATCACAACTAGTTTTGGAGACACGGCAGAGCCTCTTTAGCCTCATGAGGAAGCTGCTTGAACCATTCACTAAGAAGGCTATACTATATCTCCAAAACTAGACGTGATAGGGCAAAACGGATGCCGTTTTTGGAATTGGCATCCCAAATTCATATCAAACCACCCTAAAGTTTGGGAAAAACTTTTCTGACCCTCAATTTTGTAGGCCTGTGTAATCAGTATTATTATGCCTTTACCACAGTAGTCAGGACAAAGGAAGATGAAACTGAATAATGACTTTCCTGCACCCATCCACTGAGTTCCTAGCTGGGGAAGATTTGGAATCGGCTCACCTCTACTGACAGTTTGGTGTTTGACTCTCTATACTACACCAAACCCTAACAGCTGCTATTGTCAGCTTTTTCCTTTCCTCAACTGTCTTTTCAACCTTTCTCCCCCATTTCCTCCACCTCCATTTTAGGTATCAAATAATTCTGATGAATCAGCTCAGTTTAGGTGAGAGGGGTAGACAACTTATCCAAGCTGTTTTGGTTTGGTATGATTTGCTTTTTAGTTGCTTTCATTATTTGCATTTTAGTATCAACAAAATATCATAGGAAAACCTTTCATTTGAGAAAGACTGGATACAGTAATTTTATTAAAATAAATATATAAATATATATTATTGGAAATAAATCAATATTAAATCACTGATATTCACTATTGAACCATTTTCAGCAATGACTTCCAGTGCTAGACAAAAAATAAACAATCTTACTGGAAGGTAACAGAAAACTCATCATAAATACCATATTTTTTTATGTTAGGCCACTATGTTTTATATGGGACAAATATACCTGATTTATTCTGTTGTTATGTATTATATATCATAGGCTTGTACTCACTACTGTTCTCTTTGTTGTGTTGTTGTGTTTGTGTTTGTTATGTATGCCAATAAAGGTCTTATCTATCTATCTATCTATCTATCTATCTATCTATCTATCTATCTATCTATCTATCTATCTATCTATCTATCTAATACCATATTTGATATCGAACATTCTCTTGCAGATGACAGCCTACATCCCAATCTTCTTAATTTCTTACAGGAAGCTTTCTAAATGCAGATCTGAAAGCATCATGAACCTGTTTGTTCCTCAAGCAGTAGATGAATGGATTGAGAAAAGGGGACACAATGGTGTTAAGAATAGACACAGGCTTACTGAAATCTAAGTGACTGGTACCACTTGGTTTTATGTACATGAAAATGCAACTGCCATAAGTGATGGAGACCACAATGATATGCGATGCACAAGTGGAGAAGGCCTTCTGTCTCCCTGTGGCTGATGGGATCTTTATGATGGTGGAAATGATGTTGATGTAGGACACAACGTTTACAGCCAAAGTCCCAAGGAGGGAGAGTGTAGCAATGAGAAAATCAATGAGTTCCAGCAGTCTTGTGTCAGCAGAAGCAAGTTTGATCAATGGTCCACTGTCACAGAAAAAATGGTTGATGACGTTAGGGCCACAAAATGGCATCTGAAATAGTACAACTGCAGGACCAGTCATGAACAATAACCCCCACATCCAAGAGTAAAACACGAGCATTGTGCAGATTTGACCGTTCATTATGGCTGAGTAGCGAAGAGGGTTGCAGATGGCCACATACCTGTCAAAGGACATTACAGCCAGCAGAAAAAATTCTGTGGTTCCCAGAACAAAATACAGGAAGGACTGGGCAAAACAACCAGGTACCGATATAGTCTTATGGCCCGTTGCCATATTAGCCAATGTTTTGGGGATGATTGTGGTGGTGAACCCAATCTCCAAGAAGGCAAAATGGCGCAGGAAATAATACATGGGGGTGTCCAGCTGGGGATCCACCAGTGTGATGACAATAATGACCATGTTCCCTATGATGGTCAACGGATATGTGCATATGAGTAGAGTGAATAATATGATTTCAAGTTGTTGATTGTTTGTAAAGCCCAGAAGTGTGAAGTCCCCCTCTGTGGTGCAGTTCTTTATTTTGGGCATCACGTATCTAATCCGTTGCTTATGGCTATATTTGCGTTTGCCTTTTAAATTAAATTGCCCAACGCTGATTCTCTGCAATTTATTCAGGGTAGTCACTGCTAATGTCATTCAAAACTGACTGAGTTTCTTCAGTCTAGCACTCCGTCTTCAACCATGGTGCACTAAAAGCAAATTCACTGGGCATTCCCTCTCTTTGTTGCAGCTGCTGATGTCTAGTATCAGAGAATATCAGGCGAATGTTCACATATCTCCTAAATGCCAACTTTTCTTTTCAGTTATGTGTCCAGTCCTCATGTGCCCTTTGCTAGCGAAAGTCTGAATGCAACTCCATGTGTACCACTCATAAATTCTGCTAAATCTGTGCATCTAGTACTCTGCCATTCATTTCCAAGTGCAAAATTTTTAATGCACAGTGCAAAGGTGAGTGGCAATTAGTTTACTTACCACTTACAATCGACCTCGACAGAATGACATTTACTTTGTTGAGCCAGCTCCTCAAATATCTCTAAAGTACATCCAATACAGGTAAACAAGCAGGTAGGATGTTGATCTTCTCTTTCTAAGCAAGCACGGAGACTTAACAAGTTTCATTCACCCTGTGCATTTTCTGAAATGGTAACTAGGTGGTCAATATCTTCTAGCAGCTTCTTTGCTTTCATGGCTCACATGCAAGCCATCTCTTGGGTGAGATGCTGGCATTTCGCTCTGTGCTCCAAGAGAGGCCATGGAAGCAGGCTCAGGTAGTAATTGTGCAGATTCTTATTATGTCCCTGAACACACAGCAAAAGGTATATTAGGTCCTTCCTTATTAGTATACACAAGAGACATGAATTTTGTTTCCCAAGGAAGTTGAAAACTTATTGTACAATCAATGAAATAAACTCGTGCCTTGATTAGTCTCTTTCCACCACAGGTCATGTATGTGTGTAGCTCTAAAATTCCAATGGAACTGACCCCAATTTGCTGCCCACAATTCTCTTCCATGAGTGTTGTGTCTGAATACTTTCTGGGATATTTTCTGAGTATTTTCCAGCCTTCACTCACCGATCCATTACTGTACTTGACATTCGATTTTCAGAGCAGAATATTTGATATTTGACAAGAAGTGACAGTGTTTGATAACTACCCTGATGCTCCCCCCCCCCATTTCTCTGTGCAGCAATGATGTTGGGAGCAAGCAGGACTCAAGAGTCCAGCTGCTGGATGTAGTGCAGGAGCAGAAGCAATGAAGAGAAGGCAGGCAGGTTTCAAAGGTAGATGCAGGGAAGAAGCTACTGGACCAGCCTCCTCCCAGCCTTTTTATTCACTCCTCAAGCAGTACAGAGCAAGCTGGGGTTACTTTCGGTTAGAGATGACGCTAGCTGGCAACTAACTGGCAACAACACATTCCTGAGATAAGGACGCGTCTCCAAAACACTGTCTCCCATCCTGTTTACTAGGTACCAGGCAGTGAACAAGGTCAGCTCAGAGTGTGCTCTGAAAGCAGAAGTAGATTTGCCTGTATTGCCAAGTTCACCAAGTTCATGTTACTATGCGTAGTTACTACACTCTGCATGGATACAATTTGCTTTTGGGAAATATTGATAGGCCATACAGCTCACAAAGCTCCCCCGTTGTTGCTTGTCAGAATTAAAGCAATCTCAAAATGCTGTCATTTTAAATACCTCCAATTTTATATTTTCAAATAAACAATTATATTTAAAAATGTATTGGAACTCCAAAGGGGATTTAGGCATGGCACAAGCCCTTTCTTTCATGGATGATATCTGCAAATTCCTTCAGAACTAACTTTTTCACACTTGTTACCTAGAGTACAAAACAGTAAACATTTCAAATGACATAAAAATGGTGAAGCATTTTCCTTGCTGAACACTATTCTAGGTTATCGTGATGCAGCCTGACCTTTGAAGCCCCATTGAACAAGAGTACAACCATAACCAACTTTTAAACACTGACATAACTGTGCCAATGTGGTGTGAACTGCATCCTGCAGTGGGGAGGCAGTCAAGGGCATGTTTCTCCTCAAGGTAAGGGCATGTTTCTTACCTTACCTTGGGACTGCATTGCAGTTGGTCAGTGCTGGAAAGTTGGTTAGGATTGTGCCCTGAGTGGAATTTGAGTCTTAAAAGCGATAAACCAGTGTCTTCCAAACTATGTGTTGCGACCTGTGGATGGTCACTACCCAACAGTTGGTGGGTCATGGACCCTACATGAACCTGTAAAACACTTCCAGGTCATACTGGCCCATGAGTGGCTTCTGGTTCAAGCCCCACATTGCCCTGCTGCTTCCTGATCACTGCAAGATTAGGAACTACCATAGGCACTGATGCAGGTCACAGGCATGAATAGTTTGGGTACTGCTAAGTTCAACTGTGAAAAATACTTTGAAGAAGTTGGTGAGAACTTCATAAACATTGTTCCTGTCTACCTTTTCTTTTTGCCGTCCTTCTGATTCTCAGTGTCCACGTAAATATCTTCTTTCCAGCATCTCTCAGTACTTCCTGCACCTGCTTGTTCCTGAGGCTGTATATGAAGGGATTCAGCAAGGGTGTAACCACAGTGTTGAGAATGGCTACCCCTTTGTCCAGCTCTATCCTTTTACTTTGTGAAGGTCGCACATACATGAAGATGCAGCTGCCGTAGAACATGGAGACCACAACAATGTGAGAAGAACAAGTGTAGAAGGCCTTTTGCCGCTCCTGTTTGGATGGAAGGCGAAACACAGTGAAGATAATGTTGATGTACGATGCAGTGGTGATGGCCAGAGTTCCCAGTAAGATGATTACTGAAAAAACGAAGTTCACCAGTTCAATGAGCCGCGTGTCAGCACAGACCAACTTAAGCAGGGGTGAGCTATCACAGAAGAAATGATCAATTACGTTGGAACCACAGAATGGCAGACCCACCACGATGACGGCTGTTGGGAAGACAACGGAAAAACTAGCCAGCCAACAGCCAGTCACCAGCTGAGTGCAAAACCTGCTGTTCATAACGATGGTGTAGCGAAGTGGGTTGCAGATAGCCATGTACCGATCCAACGACATGGCAGTCAAGAGGAAAAACTCTGCAACACCCAGAAGGAAATAGAAGAACATTTGGAAGAAGCAAGCAGGCGGTGAGATGGTCTTCTTTACAGAAAGGAGGTTGACAAGCATCTTGGGGATAATGACGGCAGTTAAACTGATTTCCAAGATGGAAAAGTTTCGGAGGAAAAAATACATGGGACTGTGGAGACGGTGGTCCAGCAAAGAGATGGAGATGATGAGAAGGTTTCCTGCGAGAGTCAAGATGTATGTGATCAGGAGAATAACAAAGAGAGTGATCTGGAACTCCAGCACATCGGTGAAACCCAGAAGGATGAATTCCGTCACCAGAGTTTGGTTCCACATGGTGGTTCTCCGCTGGACCACAGCTGTGCGAGAAACAGGGAACGAAGACACAGCCATCAAAATTAAATAGTCCACAAAGTAGACTGACAATGTTTCAAGTTATAGTGTGTATCTTGGAGCAGAGGTTATGATTGTGGGCTGTGTGCTGTGTGCTTAAAAAGACCATTCTCTGTACTATGCAGGCATGTTTCAGAAGGAAGGGATGACACATTTTTTTTTCCCTTTTCTCCAGACTGCCTCCCACCCCATAGTAATAAAATGATCAGGTTCAGGATTAGCAGCTAAATAGTACAGTATTGTAAAGAAAGGACTTAAGGGAGTGGGGAGTCCCTTCCCCACTTGTGAAGCTGTCCTTGGAGTCTGAGGAGCACTAGGAGGTTCTTGTCCTGAGTTCATTTTGGGTTATGAGTACTCTCCCTGCACAATTTTCTTCCAAGCCCTACTTTCGGAAATCAATAATTCGGAATAATATTCTTTCAGAGCCCGAACATCTTAGTGTCACAGTTTGATTCAAGCCCATTTCTTTAAATTCTTCTTTAAGGTTGATGTTTTATTTGAATGTTCTGCAAATTAATCAAGCCCATTGCAAATATGGCATCAAGGAAGGACTACACAAACTATGGGGCATTTCACTCAGGATTCACCTTATCCACCATCCCCAAACAGACTGAAGAGTTTCTCTGCAGGGAACAGTCCTGCAGTTTCAAACAAATCACAATGCAGATTCTCTTTTCTCGTGATTCTTGTTTGTGTTTCATGCAAATTGTTGGTTCTTAACTTTGTCAATTCGATTTCATGGGCACAAATACTGTAAGTTAAACCTGTCAATCTCCCTGGTTTCAACAGGAGCAACTGAGTTGATGCTGGGCAGCTCAATCCTTTGTTTCTCTGCACCCACTAGAGTAGCGGTGCCAAAGTGGCTGCTGCTGTATCCAGCAGGAGCTGGGAAGCCGCCAGGAGTCTCCTTGGGGGAAGGGGACTTTGGCCCTTACTCTCCTTGAAATCACAGAAACTTTCAAATGATTTACTTTCACTGGACCAGGTTCAGCACATATCATCTGTAGATGCAGTACCCATCTATAATTCCAACCCCTTATTGGTTTTGACCACACATACTTGCATTCCTGTCTCTTCCAACTCTGTTTCTTCTCTGTCTTTTCCTTCTCTCTCTCTATCTTTCTTTCCTTGTCCCTTTCTCCTCTATCCTCCTTCTCTCTCACTATTTTTCAGTCTACAATAAATTCATTCATTCATTCCACCTTTATTGGCATAAACAATCCAACAAGAAAACAAAATTACGAGTAAAACATTCAAGGTAGCCACCAATCATTGATCAGGCAAAGAAATACAAAGGAATTTATGCCTCGACAGTGCCTTAAATAAATATTTTGCTACATTTGATGAGCAGCACTCATTTCTCCCGTCCAACAAATACCAGACCAAGTCTGTATCTGAACCATGAAAGTTTTCCAGGAATGGATAGAGAAATCGATGGCGTAAATCATTATAGTGGGTACAATACAGAAGTACATGGGTCAAGAACTCTTTTGAGGTCAGGTCGAAAGAACATGACTGGGGACTCTCCAATGGTCTATTACAATAAATTCTAAGGGAACATACAAAAAGCAAGAAAAAGGTGGAGATGCTCCTTTTGGTCTTGCACAACACAACTATTTGAGCACCAGTGGTCTCTATGCATGCTTGAGCTCTCTAGAACCACTGACAATTTGCCTTCCTTGTTCTTGGTTTGTGACACATTATAGTCCATGGGTGCTGCTGAGGGGTAAGCACCATTGGATGCTATTGGGTTCCATTTCAAGCCTTTGATTCAATGAACTATCTATCCATACACAGGACATACTTATATATTGATTCATGTAACATCTTCTGACTCCCAATATAGCCAAACTTAGAATATTGATTGCAAGATTTAAGACACACCAAAAGCTTACCATGCAGTAGGATGTCCTAGTAGCACTCCCAGCAAAACAGATCATTTATTAAGCAGGCAAAAAATATATATATACAGAAGTATTAGCCACAAGGCTCCTTCACCCTGGAGAGAACACTCATCAACCCCCCTGAGCCCATCATCCAGAAAGCTAAAATGGGAACTGGGAATTTGTACTGCATTGTCTCAGAGTGCACAGATGTAAAATTGAGGGCACAATCCTAATGAGGTCTACTCAAAAGTAAGTCCCTTTTTGTTCAATGGGGCTTACTCTCAGGAATGTGTGGTTAGGATTGCAACCTGAGTGAGTCTAAATATCTCTTTTTCCAAAAGCTGACCTTTTTAATGAAAGATGTCCTGCTGATAATATCACTGCTCCTGCTTCAGGAGAAGTCCTGGAGTTCTTCTCCCCCACCACATTCTGTCACCCTGTTCATGAGTGATGAGAAAAACCAGAAAAGGGAAGAGTGCTTGTCCTCTTAATGATCTTCAAATATAGGAAATATCTCTGTTATTTTCTATCAGATTGTAAGTGCTGTGAGTCATTTTGAAAGTCAATTTGGAAAGGGCTGAGAAGCAGGATAGCCATCTAAACAATGATCCAATCATTTAAAAGTTCAGTTTTTGGAAGAAGACATATTTAGACTCACTCAGGCTGCAATCCTAACTACACTTTCCTGAGAATAAGCCCCATTGAACAAAATAGGACTTACTTCAGAGTAGACCTGGTTACCACTTACAATCGACATTGACAGAATGATATTCACTCTGTTGAGCCAGCTCCTCAAGTATCTCTAAAGTACACCCAATACAGGTAAACAAGCAGGTGGGATGTTGATCTCCTTTCTTTCCAAGCAAACACAAGACTTAACAAGTTTTATTCATCCTGTGCATTTTCTGAAATAGTAACTAGGTGGTGAATACCTTCTAGCAGCTTCTTTGCTTTCATGGCTCACATACAAGCCATCTCTTTTGTCTGGTGCAGGCATTTCTCTGCATGCTTCAAGAGAGACCATGGAAGCAACCACAGGTAGTAATTGTACACATTCCTATTATGCCCCTCAGCACATGGGAAAAGATATATTAGGTCCTTCCTTATTACTATACACAAGAGACATGAACTTTGCTACCCAAGGACATTGAAAACTTATTGTACAATCAAAGAAATAAACTCCTGCCTTGATTAGTCTCTTTACACCACTGGTCATGTATGTGTGTAGCTCTAAAATTCCAAAGGAACTGACCCCAATTTGCTGCCCACAGTTCTCTTCCATGAGGGTTGTGTCTGAATACTTTCTGGGATATTCTCTAAATATTTGCCAAGCCTTCACTCACCAATCTATTACTCTACTTCAGGGGTGTCCAAACATTTTGGCAGGAGGGCCACATAATCTTTCTGACACTGTGTCAGGGGCCGGGGGAAAAAAGAATTAAATTACATTTAAAATTTGAATAACTTTACATAAATGAATATATTAGAGATGCAACTTATATGAATGAATGAAGGTTTTTCAGCAGCTCGAGGCCTATAAAAGGCCTTGCACAAAGCAAGGCCACTCTTTCCTTTGCTGCCACTGCTGCATCACAGACATGAAATAGCAAGTAGTCGAGGGAGCCCTCGTCCCACAGCTCAGGTGAGAGGTTGAACAGTCATCCTCACACTGACAGCAGTTGCATCGGCCAGCATGGGCTCCAGTAAGTCTCTGGAGGGCCAGAGGCTCATTGGAGACTGGGGGCTCCCCGTGGGCCAGATTGGGAGCCCCTGACGGCCACAAGTGGCCCCCGGGCCAGGGTTTGGGCACCCCTGCTCTACTTGACATTCAATTTTCAGAGCAGAATATCTGATATTTGTCAGTTGACAAAAGTGACGGTGTTTGATAACTACCCTGAACGAATAGGATTTGCCCCCCCCCCCATTTCTCTGCATGGATACAATTTGCTTTTTGCAAATATTTGATAGGATATTTCCTATATCATATATGATATGAGTTTCAAATATCTGGAATGTTTGAAACGCATGAAGCTCCCTAGCTGTTGCTTGTCAAAATTAAAGCAGTCTCAAAATGCTGTTATTTTAAATACCTCCAATTCTGTATTTTCAAATAAACAATTATATTTAAACAATGAGTTGGAGCAAAGAACTCCAAAGAGGATTTAGGCATGGCTTAAGTTCTTTTTTAATCATGGATGATGACATCTGCAAATTCCTCCAGGACTAACTTTTTCACATTTGTTACCTATAGTACAAAATCATAAACCTTTCAAATGACATAAAAATTGTGAAGCATTTTCCTTGCTGAAAACTATTCTAGGTTAACATGCAGCCTCGTCTTTGAAGCCCCATTGAACAAATCAGTGGAATTTAACTCATAAAAGAGTTGAATCAGTGCTTCCCAAACTATGTGTCGCAACCTAAGGGTGGTCACTACCCAACTGTTGGTGGGTCATGGGCCCACCATGAACCAGTGAACCACTTCCAGTTTGCACCGGCCCATGACTGACTTCTGGTTCATGCCCTACAGTGCCCTGCTGCTTCCTGAGCATGGCAAAGTTAGGAAATACCATGGGCACTGATGTGGGTCACAGAGATGAGTAGTTTGCTCCTGGGCATTATGGTCTGTTATACTGTTTTTATATTATGATGCATGTTGTATAGAATGTGTGAGTGAGTGTGTAGAGTGTGACTGTTGGAATTGTAGTATATATTTATGCTTGTATCTCAAAGGGGCATAAATTTTGTTCTGCTGTAGCACAATGACGATAAAGTTACTACTACTACTACTACTACTACTACTACTACTACTACTACTACTACGACTGCTGAGTTCAACTGTGAAAAAATACTTTGAAGACGGTGAGAACTTCATAAACATTGTTCCTGTCTGTCTTTTCTTTTTGCCGTCCATCTGATTCTCAGTGTCCACGTAAATATCTTCTTTCCAGCATCTCTCAGTACTTCCTGCACCTGCTTGTTCCTGAGGCTGTATATGAAGGGGTTCAGCAAGGGTGTAACCACAGTGTTGAGAATGGCTACCCCTTTGTCGAGCTCTATCCTTTTACTTTGTGAAGGTCGCACATACATGAAGATGCAGCTGCCGTAGAACATGGTGACCACAACAATGTGAGATGAACAAGTGTAGAAGGCTTTTTGCCGCTCCTGATTGGATGGAAGGCGAAACACAGTTAATATAATATTGGTGTAAGATACAGTGGTAATGACAAGAGATCCCAGTAAGATAGTTACTGAAAAAAAGAAGTTCACCAATTCAATGGGTCGTGTATCAGCACAGGCCAATTTAAGCAGGGGTGAAGTATCACAGAAGAAATGATCAATTTTGTTGGGACCACAGAACGGCAGGCGCACAATGATGATGGCTGTTGGGAATACAATGGAAAAACTAGCCAGCCAACAGCCGGTCACCAGCTGAGTGCAAAACCTGCTGTTCATAACGATGGTGTAGCGAAGTGGGTTGCAGATAGCCATGTACCGATCCAACGACATGGCAGTTAAGAGGAAAAACTCTGCAACACCCGGGAGGAAATAGAAGAACATTTGGAAGAAGCAAGCAGGCGGTGAGATGGTCTTCTTTACAGAAAGGAGGTTGGCAAGCATCTTGGGGATAATGACGGCAGTTAAACTGATTTCCAAGATGGAAAAGTTTCGGAGGAAAAAATACATGGGACTGTGGAGACGGTGGTCCAGCAAAGAGATGGAGATGATGAGAAGGTTTCCTGCGAGAGTCAAGATGTACGTGATCAAGAGAATAACAAAGAGGGTAACCTGGAGCTCCAGCACATTGGTGAAACCCAGAAGGATGAATTCCGTCACCAGAGTTTGGTTCCACATGGTGGTTCTCCGCTGGACCACAACTGTGCGAGAAACAGGGAAAGAAGGCACAGCCATCAAAATTAAATAGTCCACAAAGTAGACTGACAATGTTTCAGGTTATAGTACAGGGTGACCCCAAAAAAACAGAACCTATAAAAATTTTATTAAATCCTACAAAGGTCCAGTAAATTTCAAGAAACTTTTCCTTGGTTGACCAAGACATATTGGGGAAGATTATTGTTCCAATATTTCATGCACAAAGTCAACTTGTATACCCTGAAAGAAAAAAGATGAAAAATTGAAATTGACAGTTTTATTCAAAGATTTGTGGGTTCTGTTTTTTTTTTTTTTGGGTCACCCTGTATGTATCCTGGAGCAGAGGTTCTGGTTCTGGGATGCTTGCTGTGTGCTTAAAAAGACAATTCTCTGTACTATGCAGGCATGTTTCAGAAAGAAGGAATGGCACTTTTTTCCCTTTTCTCCAGACTGCCTCCCACCCCATAGTAATAAAATGCTCAGAATTAGCCCTAAATAGTACAATATTATAAAGAAAAGGAGGATCTCAAGGGAGCGGCAAAGAAAACAAGTGTCCAGATTCCCTTCCCCACTTGTGCAGCTGTCCTTGTTGTCTGAGCAGCACCAGGAAGCTCTTGTTCTGGGCTCAATGGGCTTGTGAGTACTCTCCCTACACAATTTTCTTTCAAGTCCTACTTGGTTAACATTCTGAAGTCGAAGATGCCTGTTCCTTCTTTAAATGGACCGTTTCACACAAATCAGAATGCAGATTCTCTGTTCTCATGCTTGTGTTTCATGGAAAATGTGGGTTGTCGATTCCATAGGCACAAACACTGTAAGTTAAACATGTCAGTCGCCCTCATTTCAACAGGAGTAACTGAGTTGATGCTGGGCAGCTCAATTTGATGTTTCCCCGCAGCCACTAGAGCAGTGGTGCCAAAGTGGCTACTGCTATATCCAGTGGGTGCTAGGAAGCCGCAGGGAGTTCCTTTGGGGAAGGAGACTTCGGCCCTAACTCTCCTTGAAATCACAGAAACTTTTAAATGATTTAGGGCACAATCCTAACCAACTTTTCCGCATTGACATAGCTGTGCCAATGTGGCGTGCACTGCATTCTGCAATGGGGAGGCATCAAGGGGACCTCAACAAAGCAAGGGCATGTTTGTTTCCTTACCTTGGGCTGCATTGCGGCTAGGTCAGTGCTGGAAAGTTGGTTAGGACTGTGCCCGTACTTTCAATGGATCAGGTCCAGGATGTATCATGCGTAAATCCAGCACCAATCTATAATTCCAACCACTTTTTTGTTTTGACCATACGTACATGCATTCTCCATGCTTTCCCAGCTCTGTTTTTCCTCTATCTTTTTCTTCTCTTTCTCGGTCTTTCTCTCCTTGTCCCTTTCTCCTTTCTCCTCCTTTTCTCTTGCCATTGTTCACCTTGTCTACGATAAATTCTAAGGAAGCAAACAAAAAGCAAGCAAGGTTTGTTATGCTCCCAGTAAACGTGGTGCACAGCACACCTGTTGGAACACCTCTGGCCTCCACGCATGCTTGAGCTCTCTAGAACCGTTTACAACACAGGCACCTTCCTTGCTCTTGGTTTGTGGCACATGATTGTCCATGGGTGTTGCTGAGGGGTGAGCAGCTCTGTCTTCTTGGAAATTGGACTGGGTGCTATTTGGTTCCCTTTTAAGCCTTTGATGCAATGGACTATCTATCCATACACTGAGCATATTATATCTTCATTCATGCAGCAGCCTCTCACTCCCAGATAGCCAAACTTAGAATATCAATTACAGAATTTTAGACACTCACTGAAAGCTTACCGGGCAGCGCAATCTTCTAGTAGCACTCCCAGTAAAGAGATCATTTATTAAGCAGGCAAAAATTTATATAGAGAAGTGTTAGCCATGAGGCTCCTTCACCCTTGAGAGAACACACACAAAGCCCCTGAGATCATCATCCAGAAAGCTAAACTGGAAATTTGTACTGCATTGTCTTGAGGTTCGCAGGTGAAAAATTGAGTGGGTCTAAATATCTCTTCTTCTGAAGAGTGACCATTTTAATGACTGGGTCATTGATTAGATGGTTTTCCTGCTTCTCAAACCTCCCCAAAATGGACTCTTCAAATGATTCACAGCAATTACAATCTGAAAGGAAATAACAGAGATATTCTCTATTTAGGAGATTGTTAAGAGGACAGGCACTAAAGGGGATTGGACAAGTTTCTGGAGGAAAAATCCATTATGGGTTACAAGCCATGATGTGTATGTGCAACCTCCTGATTTTAGAAATGGGCTATGTCAGAAAGGCAGATGCAAGGGAGGGCACCAGGATGAGGTCTCTTGTTATCTGGTGTGCTCCTTGGGGCATTTGGTGGGCTGCTGTGAGATACAGGAAGCTAGACTAGATGGGCCTATGGCCTGATCCAGTGGGGCTGTTCTTATGCTCTCTTCATTCATGATTGGGGTGTCATGGCAGAAAGTGGGGAAGAAGAAGTCCAGGACTTCTCCTACAGCAGGAGCATGGTATCATCAACAGGACATCTTTCAGGTGCACCCTTTGGTTTTGAAAGGACTTTAGCTGAGAAGAAGAATCAGGCTTGGAAGGAAGCCAACTGAGAAATTTGCCTAGGGGCGTAGGTTACTGTATAAACCAGTGGTTCTCAAACTTAGTTGGAGAGGGGACTCACCAAGCTATCGGGACCCACCAAGCTTTATGAGACTTTTTAAATAAAGAGTGATATTTAAATAAATATAGGTGATATAGAAAGAAGTAATATTATTTATTTATTTATTTATTTATTTATTTACAAGTAATAGTTTGTCTGCCTGTTTGCAAAAAAAATCCATTTCTTGTCATGAGGCAGCCCTAATGAATAACCTCAAGGTTAGAGAGGCTTAGTGATGTGACCCAGGGCCCAATCCTATCCGATTTTTCAGTGCTGGTGCAGCTATGCCAATGGGTCATGCACTGCATCTTATGGTGGGGCAGCAGTCACAGAGGCCCTCTTAAAGTATGGGAAAATTTGTTCCCTTAGCCTGTCAGGAGCACACCCTGTGCTGATGAGATGCAGCACCTCCGCACTCTTCTCCTCTAATCCAGCCTTGACCAATCCCAGGATGTCCAGGGCGAGGGGCACACTGGGAAATGTAGTCCCTAGGGCAAGGTTGCACATGGAGAGAGCTCCATGATGAGATGCAGCACCTCTGCCGATGCCCAGCCAGCCTTCTCTTCCACCTCCCCCCAGCATGTTTCACATGCCCTCCCAGCCTCACACTGCCCCACCCACCTCGTTCACAGCTGAAGAAAAGCAGCAAGGCAGCAGGTGCAGCTGGGCAGAGCAGAGCTCTGCAGAATCAGCTGCAGCTGCCTCTCTCCCCAGATGCCTCCCTAGGGAGGCGGGACACACAGATTGAATACCTCAGCCCTATATTTACACAAGCTTGCAAACTGTAGGAGCTCAACTATTTGCCAGTCAGTTAGCAGCAAGCATGTTTTTGAATAACCTCAGAGTTGGAGATAATTGGATCTTTCCATCAGCCCTGTTTTCCTTGGAGGCTCCGTGGGACCCATGTCTGTGATAGCCCCGCTGGGGCGGCACATGGGCTGCAACACTGCTCCAGCATTGGATTGGGCTGCTAGTCTCCTTATCTACTATCTTTGGAAGAATTTGTTTTGAAATGGCCGCCAGCAGCTCACTGTGCATAAAAACCTGCAGCCCTATACAATATGGGCCAATGGCTATTAGGGCTACAATCCTAATGTAGCCCTAATGGGAAGCTATGGCCATTGGCCCAGTAAGTCAAGAGAGCTGCCAGATAAAAAAGTACTGACTTACAGTTCAATCCTGAGCTCCCGGACCCGGCATCTCCACAGAGGGCTGTTGCCAGATCCTGCACCTCCCGTGCTACCGTGGGAGGCTCCTCGGGAGAAGGGGACATTCATACCCTTCCCCCAAGTAAGGGAAGCAGCCCCACAATGGGGCTATTCACTTTAGCGCCGACCAAAAGGTTGGCGCTAAAGTAAAGGTGCTCGTGTAGGGCGAGCAGCCCAACACGAGCACCTAGCATCCTGTGGAGCTCAGCTGTGCGGATTCGCCTCTCCCCTGCCCCTGACATGCCTTCCCCACACCCCCAGTCACACCTCCCCCTCCCCGGAATGCCTCCCCCACACTCCAGCCACGTCCCGCCTCTGTTCCGCAGCCCCGTGGTCTGGGGGATTGCGGAGCTGCGGAACCCGGGTGACCACTGGGCGCTAGCCTGGTGCTGGCCGGCGCTGGGCTAGCTCCGGTGGGAGCACAGTGGTAAGCTCCACAAGCGTGCTTTATGGCATGTTTGCGACTGAGGTCTGCGGCGTGGAGCCGTGCCGCAGACCTCAGGATTGGGCTCTTAGACAGTAACCTACACCCCTGTCGCCAGGGCTTGACCCCGGCAACACAGGCCACCTTGGGAGCAAGGGGCTACTCGGGAGCAGGAGGCTACTCAGGAGGAGGGGAACCAAACCAGTACCAGCTGGATCCAGCCTCCAGGCAGGAGGTCTCCCGGGGAGGAGGTCCTGAGTTCTCATGAGAGCTCATGACAGTCACATGGTCAGAAGGGGGTCCAAGAGGTCCTGGCAGCACGGGGCAGCACCTGGGCCATCAACCCAACCCACAGGGGGGTTTCCAGTCACCAACAAGCAGCCTTACCAGAGTTTCAGGCTCATGAAAGGGTTGTGATACCCACCCTCGCAGAAACTCTTGCTAAACTGTGGACTTTGAATGCTGACACCTTGTGGCATAACAAGGGGGCACCATGAGTGTCAAATCGCTCACAAGAATAAATCGCAACTGCCAAACTAGCAAAAGGTCTCTGTGGTCCATCCCTCAGAGGGGTGAGTCAGTCACACCCTGCTTGCCACATCCCTTAACCCCAGACCACCAGGAGGGAGGATGGGATACTGGCATGAAAATCAGAACCCCTCCGCAAATTTCTCAGTTTGCTTCCTTCTGAGCCTGATGCTTTTTCTTGGCTAAGGTTCTTTCAGAAATTTTCAGAGGGAGCAGCTGAGTGATATCCTGCTAATGATATCACTGCTGCTGCTGTAGGAGAAGTCCTGGAGTTCTTCTCTCCAACCACATTCTGCCACCTTGATCATGAGTGATCAGAAAAGGGAGAAAGCGCTTGTCCTCTTAATGATCTCCTAAATACGGAAAATATCTGTTATTTTCTATCAGATTGTATTTTGCTGTGAGTCATTTTCAAAGTCAATTTTGGGGAGGGATGAGAAGCCGGAGTCCCATCTAATCAATGATCCAATCATTGAAATGGACAGTTTCCAGAAGAAGAGATATTTAGACCCACCCAATTTTTGGTCTGTGCACTTTGAGACAATGCAGTTCAAATTCCCAGTTCCCATTTTAGCTTTCTGGATGATGGGCTCAGGAGGCTTGATGAGTGTTCTCTCCAGGGTAAAGCAGCCTTGTGGCTAATACTTCTGTATATGTATGTATATATATTTACCTGCTTAGTAAATGATCTGTTTGCTGGGAGTGCTACTAGGGCATCCCATCGTGTGGTAAGCTTATGGTGACTGTCTTAAACCCTGTAATTGATATTCTAAGTTTTGCTATATGGAAGTCAGAGGATGCTGTATGAATGAATACATAAGTATGTCCTGTTTATGGATAGATAGTCCATTGAATCAAAGGCTTAAAAAGGAACCAAATAGCATCCAATACCCAGGAAGACAGGACTGCTCACCCCTCAGTAGCACCCATGGACAATAATGTGTCACAAACTAAGAGCAAGGAAGAGGAAGGTGCCTGCATTGTAGATGGTTCTAGAGAGCTCAAGCATGCGTGGAGGCGACTGGTGTTCCAATAGGTGTGTGGTGTACCATGTTCATTGGGAGCATCACTATATCTTGCTTGCCTTTTGTTTGTTCCCTGTGAATTTATTGTAGATAAGGTGAAAGATGGCAAGAAAGGAGGAGGGCGGGGGGGGGGGAGAGAGAGAGAGAGAGAGAGAGAGAGAGAGAGAGAGAGAGAGAGAGAGAGAGAGAGAGAGAGTCTGGCATGCATGAATAGTCAAAACCAAAAAGTGGCTGGGACTCAGAAAGAAGGTATTCAACACTGTTGGCTTCAGAATGTTACACAGGTAGGACTTAAAAGAAAATTGTGCAGGGAGAGTACTTACAACCCCAATGAACCCAGAACAAGAGCCTTCTAGTGCTCCTCAGACACCAAGGACAGCTTCAATAGTGGGGAAAGTGAATCTGGACACCTGGAGCCAATCCTATGCATGTCTACGCAGAAATAGGTCTCATTATAGTCAGTGTAGCTTACACCCAGGTAAGTATGGACAGGATTGCAGCCCTGTTTTCTTTGCCACTGCCTTGAAATCTTCCTTTCCATTACAATACTGTACTATAGGGTCATGATTGGGGCTAGCTGCAAATCTTAAACCTGTTCATGTTATCATAAAGGGATGAGATGCAGTCTGGAGAGTTGGAAAGGCAAAACGTGTCATCCCTTCCTCCTGAAACATCAATGTATAGTGCAGGGGGGATTTTTTTAAGCACCTGGCATGCATCCCACAACCATAACCTCTGCTCCAGGATGCATACTGTAACTTGAAACATTGTCAGTCTACTTTGTGGACTATTTAATTTTGATAGCTGTGCCTTCTTTTCTTATGTTTCTCGCACAGTTACAGTCCAGCTGACCAGCCACCATGTGGAACCAAACACCGGTGACGGAATTCATCCTTCTGGGTTTCACCGATGTGCTGGAGCTCCAGGTCACCCTCTTTGTTATTCTCCTGATCACGTACGTCTTGACTCTCACAGGAAACCTTCTCATCATCTCCATCTCTTTGCTGGACCACCGTCTCCACAGTCCCATGTATTTTTTCCTCCGAAACTTTTCCATCTTGGAAATCAGTTTAACCGCCGTCATTATCCCCAAGATGCTTGTCAATCTCCTTTCTGTTAAGAAGACCATCTCGCTGCCTGCTTGCTTCATCCAAAGCTTCCTTTATTTTGTCCTGGGTGTTGCTGAGTTCTTCCTCTTGACTGCCATGTCGCTGGATTGGTACATGGCTATCTGCAACCCACTTCGCTACACCATCGTTATGAACAGCAGGTTTTGCACTCAGCTGGTGACCGGCTGTTGGCTGGCTAGTTTTTCCGTTGTCTTCCCGACAACCGTCATCGTGGTGGGCCTGCCATTCTGTGGTTCTAACGTAATTGATCATTTCTTCTGTGATAGCTCACCCCTGCTTAAGTTGTCCTGTGCTGACACGCGGCTCATTGAACTGGTGAACTTCGTTTTTTCAGTAATCATCTTACTGGGAACTCTGGCCATCACCACTGCATCGTACATCAACATTATCTTCACTGTGTTTCGCCTTCCATCCAAACAGGAGCGGCAAAAGGCCTTCTACACTTGTTCTTCTCACATTGTTGTGGTCTCCATGTTCTACGGCAGCTGCATCTTCATGTATGTGCGACCTTCACAAAGCAAAAGGATAGAGCTGGACAAAGGGGTAGCCATTCTCAACACTGTGGTTACACCCTTGCTGAACCCCTTCATATACAGCCTCAGGAACAAGCAGGTGCAGGAAGTACTGAGAGATGCTGGAAAGAAGATATTTACTAAAACACTGAGAGCGCAATCTTAATTGGCAATTAGGGTGGCAGGACCGCGCTGCACAGGCCTCCGGGTGTCGCAAAAATGTCACAAGTCATTTCTGTGCCACCTGGAGAGTCAGGAGGATGAATTTGGCTCCTCGGAACTGGCGTGCAGGTAAGGTCACACCTGCCAAGTCTGATGGCAGGAGGTCTTAGGAGGGCAGGGGAGGGTGTTCTGGGTTGATGGCAGGTGGCACTCAGGGGGAGGGTGGGCACTGGATGGGCTTGCGGGCAAACTGTGCCCAAGCAGGGTGGGTGGGGCCAGGATCTGGCACATGCCAGATCCTAACCCCACCCCTGGATGGCCTGGCCTACCCCAGCTGCATGTATCTGCACCATCTTTTAAAGTGGTGCATTTCCAAGTAACCCCATTTGGGCCACTGTGGGCACTACCCAGGGTAAGGAGAATTCATTCCCCTTGCCCTGGGCTGTGGCGCAGAAAGCCCCAACGCTGCTCTGAATGCAGCACAGGCCAGTCAGGCCTTCTACTCCAGAGAAGGTTAGAATTGGGCTGCCCAATTCTACCATCAGATGAATCAGATGGAGGGAGAAAAGAAAGGAGAGAGGCAGATGGAAACAATGCTTATGAAGGTTGCACCAAGCTCTTCAAAGTGTTTGCTAAACTGTTTGACTAATTCCACTCATTTGTGCAATGGGGCTTCAAGATCAGGCTGCATCATGATAACCTGGAAGAGTTTTCTTCGAGGAAAAGGCTGGACAATTCTTAGGTTATCCAAAATGATTAATCTTTTGTATGATAAGTAACAAATGTGAAAAGGTTAGTCCTGGAGGAAATCATCCAAGAAAGACAGGCCTTGTGCCATGCTGGAATCACCTTTCGAATCCCAAGCTTTCCAGATGAAAATGGTGACCATCTGGTCTCTAAGAGAGAAAATGATCTTGTACCAATTCAAAAAGCTGCCAATGCAGAGACAGAATTTAGAGTTGGGAAAGAGTGTGTCTTTACTCAGCGTGTGGTTGGTCTGCGGAACTCCTTGCCACAGGATGTGGTGACGGCGTCTGGCCTGGACGCCTTTAAAAGGGGATTGGACAAGTTGCTGGAGGAAAAATCCATTACGGGTTACAAGCCATGATGTGTATGTGCAACCTCCAGATTTTAGAAATGGGCTATGTCAGAATGCCAGATGCAAGGGAGGGTCCCAGGATGAGGTCTCTTGTTCTCAGGTGTGCTCCCTGGGGCGTTTGGTGGGCCGCTGTGAGATACAGGAAGCTGGACTAGATGGGCCTATGGCCTGATCCAGTGGGGCTGTTCTTAAGAGTGAGGAACAGGTGTCCAGCTGGACCAAGGAACTGGAGCATCTTTCCTACAACGAAAGGCTCAAGTCACTATTGTTTGTTTTCACTGGAAATCATTTGTTCTTGGTAAGGTGTATCCCATGGGCACAAACTCTGCATGCAATTTTCTGTCATTGATCTCACCATTTTCAACAAGACTTTTCAGTTCGAGGGAGAAACCCATTAAAGCAGTGGTTCCTAAAATCCTCTGTGGGAGGAGGGAGCCACCTAATTGCTTGCGGGATGGGGTGATGGCAGTGATGTGATCCCCAGGATTGCGCTGCTGCTGGGGAAAAGGGGTGGTCTCTGGGGTGAGTGCAGGGAGCCCTTCACAAGCCTATGCAGGTTCCCCCTTAAGCCTCCAACCAAAAATTGTGATCGCGACTTTACAGCACATATACAACACCCAGTGCCAATGGTACACTCGTACCGCTGGTGCTGAAGAGTTCAGGATTGGGCTCTCAGCCTCCTAAAAGCTGCTGAGGCATCCTACTGCTGTTTCCATTGTCCTACTTTAATTCAGCACTGTTACAGAAGCGCCATGTATTAGAGCAGCCAGATCAGTTCACGATTCGCTTGCCTTCATGTCTGGATTCAGCTTAGCAGACGCTCTTGGCCAGAATTTCAGCCAACCAAGCAAGCCATAGCAAAATAAATCAGCAGCTTGCTTGGTTGGTTGGCAACCTTCAGTCTCGAAAGACTATGGTATAAGACTACAGCACCCGGTATTCCCAGGCGGTCTCCCATCCATGTACTAACCAGGCCTGATCCTGCTTAGCTTCCGAGATCAGACAAGATCGGGCAGTGGATGAAACCAACACAGCAGCATTAAAAAGAAAATAAAAATAAAAAATCCCTAAAACAGCATTTGATCTGCTTCATGATTCTCACAAACACGTACATTGCCCGCATATCCTCAAAATGACACAAGACAAGATATTGAGTCACTGTTTATTAAAAAAACAAACAAACCATAAATCTGCAATGAGAACTCCCTAACCAAAAACCCTCATCCTTAGCGTACAGGCATCTACAATGGGAGACAACAACCACTGTTCAGTCCCATGTAGTGTGTACTTCACGCACCCCTTTGTTCCAAGGGGGAAGTTCCACAACTTCAAGTTGGCTGACTCTGCCCCCGCCTATCATCCAACACTGAGGTCATTTTTGTTGGCAACCTTCAGTCTCGAAAGACTCTGGTATCGCGCTCTGAATGGTGGTTCTGGAACAGCATCTAGTGTGGCTGACAAGGCCGATTCGGGAGTGACAATCCCTTCCATACTGGGAGCAAGTGTAGTCTGTCCCTGGTGTATCTCCCTGACTTTTCTCTGACTTTTCTGGTGTGCAGCGGTTTGGAGACCTCTGCCCTAGACACAAAGCTGCAAAACCAGGAAGAGTCTGCTCGAAACCAGAAGTGGCATCACAAGAAGCAAAAGCCGTAAAGAAGACCACAGAGGGCAGTGTGCCATGAGAAGTAAAATGCTGGAAATCATGGAGCTAACATCAGGGTGCACACCAATACCAGCTCTTAAACCCATACCTACACAATGCCTGCCAGCTGCGTCCCACCCAGAAAGAGCCATCCTGTCCTCCCTCCCCCCCAACAATTCCAGAATGGCAGCAAGACTTGCAGAGGACAATTGGAAGATCAAATTAGAAGCTCTGTTTGGATCCCAGAACAATAGCCTGACATGATCCACTGACAACCTATAGCACCTTTGGCCCAATCCTTGCCTGCAGTGGCATTCGGGGGGGGGGACGGGGACGAGGGAAGCACTAAGTTTTTCAGGCATGTAAAGTGGCCTCTCCCCTTGCCTTCAAAGCCATTCAGGGCACTGAGAGCAATGCAGGTAATAGGTACCTTGTAAGCTTGTAGGTACTTCATTGTGCATACATTGAATCATTGTACCTAGGCTAGCCTAGGCTACCTCAGGGGAGAGGGATATTGTGCATCAATGTAAGGAACATGCTTGCATGCAGAAGTTCCCTTCATCTCCAGTTAAAAGGATTCCTGGTTGGAAAAGACCCCCCCCCCCTTCCTGGAGAGCAGTGGCTAGTTGGGGAAAGAGAACTGGAATGGATGGACCAGTGATCATTCTGGCCACCATCTGCTTAATGATGTCATTTCCAGCTCTCAAGTTTGGAAACAAGTTTGACATCCCTGATTGAGATGATAACATATGAAAAGTAATCATGATTAGGACAACTCTCCAGGGTGAAGAGAGCAAGTTTTCGGTGCTTTTTCATTGTTGCACAGAAGGGCTTGTTTGCTCAGTGCTGCTTATCAGGCAGGTGCGAGAAAAGTTTCAGGTGCCCAAATGACTTTTTCTACAGGACTCTTAAAGGCAGAGGACCCTTTCTCCCTCTGAAACTGACCATCCTGTATGCTGGAACACGCCGTGAGCTCTGGAGGACAGACCGGGAATGGTACAGAAAGAAAGATGGTCATTTCCACATCAACTAGATAAACCTTGCTGGATCAGACCTTCATTAGCCCAGCATTCTGATCCACCATGGAATGGGGAGGTGGGGGGTTCAGACATCATGGGGCCTAGTAGACCCACTAAAATCTACTGCTGGCTCAGCTGACGACTCTTACTTATATCAAAAAGGTTAGATTTGATGGAAGCATGGCCAAAGCCAAGAGTCCTACAGACATTCAACTCAATCACTTCACTTTACAGTGATTCTTGCTTCCAGTCTGCACATTCAATTCACATTTCCTCTAACCTGTAGCTGAATATTTAAATGGAGACTTTTTACAGCAGATATACAATGCTGAACCTCTGAGGAGTTACTACTGATTAGAACTCTAGTAGTCCCTATCCACTATCTTCTCAGTAGAAGTGGTGTGGTTTTCCACTGAATCAGACAGCACAAACCTGTGCCTTGAAATCCACCTCTTTTTGGAAACTGATCTACCTTCATCCAAGAGACTCATGAAATTTCATTCATTCATTCATTCATTCATTCATTCCACCTCTATTGGCATAAACAATCCAACAAGAAAACAAAATTAAAACATTCAGGGTAGCCACCAATCATTGATCAGGCAAAGAAATACAGAGGAATTTACGCCTCGACAGTGCCTTAAATATATATATTTTGCTACATTTGATGAGTGGCACTCATTTCTCCTGTCTAACAAGTACCGGATGAAATTTATTCCCTATCAGTTCATTACAGATATAACCAGGGCTTTTTTTCTAATGGAACGCGGGGGGACGGAGTTCCGGCACCTTTTTGCAGGGGCCCCTCCCCTTTGGAGGCATTCCAGGAGGGGGGAGCAAAATAGAGGCATTCGCTGGGTGGGTGCTGGGGGGTGCAGGGTGGGCGGGCGCCTGGCCCCTGCCTGACCGTACAACGACCCCCTCCTGCCCTCATCCCCAAGCTCTCGCCTGAGCCCAGCCCGCCTCCCCTCCCCCCCGCGCTGTGCTTCCCAGCGTAGCTTCCACGCCAGTGGAGGGCACGGGGGACATGCGCCGACGCCGAGGAGGAGGACGGACAACCAGCCAGCCAGCCAGGGAGACGGGCTGCGGCACCCACGGAATGCCCAGGTACTGGCTTGGCGGAGGAGGAAGGGAAGGAAGCTGGCTGGTGCAGCCCCTGTGCCAATCTGCAGCACAAGCCTAGGCATGTCTACTCAGAAGTATGTCTCATTGTGCTCAATGGGGCTTGCTCCTGGGAAAGGGTGCATAGCCTTGCAGCCTGAGAGCCCAAGCATGTCTACTCAGAAGTAAGTTCCACTGTGTTCAATGGGGCTTACTCCCAGGAAAGTGTCATAGCCTTGCAGCCTGAGTATTATTAATTATTATTAACAATATTTAATATTACTGAGTAGACAGGCAAAGGAAGGGCTCTGTGGCTGCAGTCCTCTCCACACTTTCCTGGGAGGAAGGCCCACTGCCTCTGCCCACTGCCCACAGTCCTATCCACAGTAAGCCCCATTCACTAAAGTGGACTTCTGAGTAGACATGCCTAGGATTGGGCTCTTAGGCTGCAATCCTAGGCACTTTCCTGGGAGTAAGCTCCATTGACTAGAACAAGACTTATTTCAGAGTAGACATACCTAGGATTGGGCTCTTAATCCTGGCAGAGATATATATCTGCACCCGTTTTCACACGCTAAGGGCAGGTGAAAAGGGATTCTACGTGTGTACAACGTGCTGTCCAGCCTTGCCAGAGATCCTCCTCATCCTTCCCCCACAAGCATGCCCTCCAACAGCCAGCGTTTGCAGCTCCTCTCCAGCAATGCACAGCAGCTGCTCAGGGCAGCAGAGAACATACAATTGCATGCCAAGCGCCTTCCCAAAGACACAGAGTATTCTGATACCTGAATTAAACCATATTTAATGGCTTGTTTGCAAAAATAGCTGTTTCTATGTGCACCTAAGGACCCCTCTCGTGTAAGAATTCCTTTTTTATTCTTATTCCCACAGTTGCTTAGAGTAATTTTACTACATGGAACTCATGTAAGCCATTTTTCAGAATCCATTCACTGCTTCCTCTCCTCGAAGTAGTGCCACACTACATACTAAATGCTACAAGTGCACCTGTACAGTATTTTTCCCCATGTGTAGAAAAAATAGCTAGGGGGAAGGGGGTGTAGAGATTGACAGTCCAATCCTATGCATGTCTACTCAGAAGTAAGTTCATCTTTGGGGGGGAAGCACATAAAAAATATTTTATTTCTCCAATAAATAAATAAATAAATAAATAAATAAATAAATAAATAAATAAATAAATAACAAGTTGTGAGTTCCTGCATCTTTTTATTTACAAAAAAAGCACTGGGTATAACTTGTAGGAAAAGAAACATGTTATGTTGAACATAACAGACAGACAGACAGCACTTGCTCCCAGCGTGGAAGGGATTGTCACTTCTGAATTGGCCTTTTCAGCCACACTAGACACTGTTCCAGAACCACCATACCAGAGTCTTTCGAGACTGAAGGTTGCCAACATGTTGAACACAAAACAATTAAGAAATTCCACCTGATCTTTGTGTATTAAATTCATTCTCAAATGCATATTTGTTATTTTTAATTATTTTTCAATAGACTATAAAAAAAACACTAGCCACTTATAAATTCAATTATTACAATATAATCCTTACAATATCTGGATTTTTAAAAAAAAAATTCCTAACCCATCTGATTGCAAAGAAAAGTTTAAAAAACATGTTGAACACTCAAAAGTATAACAGAGAATAAGGGAGAAAGGAAGATGCTTGGCTATCTTTGTAGAGAAGGAAGGAAGGAAGATGTGACCTCTAATGTATCAGTGTTATAACTTTTGTCCTGCATTGAATGGAGGTCATAGTTACATCCTTCTTCCCATGAAAGGAGAAGCAATCACTCCCTATCCATTAACTGTCATCTGTGCTCAGCTTTTTTGCGGTGCATGCAAATTGGGACACAGTGTCCTTCAATACCTCCTTTACTTGCTGATTCCTCAGGGTATAGATGAATGGATTGAATAAGTGGGTGACAATGCAGGTCTGTAGGGTCACGGCTTTTTTGAGGCCAAATGACAAGCCTTTGTTGGGCACTATGTACATGAAGATGGCACTTCCATAGAAGACAGATGCCACTGTGATGTGGGACGCACATGTGGAAAACGCTTTTTTCCTGCCTGTGGAGGATGAGATGCGGAGAATGGTGGCAATGATATACAGGTAGGAGACTATTGTCAATAGCAGAGAGCTCAGTAACACAATGGTAGAAAGAGAGAACTCTATCATCTCCAGGAGGGCAGTGTCAGCACAGGAAAGCCTGATCAGTGGCTCGATGTCACAGAAGAAATGATCAATGATGTTAGGACCACAGAAGGGCAACTTGGAGATGATGATGATTGGAGACAGGACAGAAAAGAAGCCCCCAATCCAAGACGAAAGAATTAGCTGGACGGTCAAGCGCGCATTCATGATGGTGGAGTAGCGAAGTGGGTTGCAGATGGCAACATACCGGTCCAAGGACATGACAGCCAAGAGGATGAATTCAGTGGTGCCCAGGAAGAAATAGAAATAACATTGTGAGATGCAGCCTGACACCGAGATGGTCTTTTTCCTTGATAGAAAGTCCTTCATCATTTTGGGGGCAATAGCTGTTGCTACCATGGCATCCAGGAAGGACAAGTTGCCCAGAAAGAAATACATGGGACTGTGGAGTCGATGGTCAACCCATACTGCAGTCAGGATGACCACATTCCCCATGATGGTCAGAATGTAGACTACAAGCAGTGCTGCGAAAAAGAAAAGCTCCACCTGCCAGCCGACCGAAAATCCAAGCAAGACAAATTCGTGGACTTTGCTGGTGCTTTGGTTGCTCCCAAACATTTGTGAGATTTCTGTAGAGGATATTATTACAAGGTGCATCGCTTCCAAACGAGAGAGAGAGAGAGAGAGAGAGAGAGAGAGAGAGAGAGAGAGAGAGAGAGAGAGAGAGCGCACAATATTTTCAATGCATTTATTAAGATACGTTCACTAAACATCTGATGACACCTTGACAGGTGCTAACTTTTTGGTCTTCCCTTCAAATTGTAAGGACTGCAGAATCTCTCTTGGCAGTACTAGTTCTATAATTATCTTTTGGGAGGAACAAAGGTCTGTGTCTGTGAGTAAGGCAGCTTTGTGTCCTCTCCCCAATCTGGATGAAGTGGAATGCACAACCTATGACTTCTCTTGTACAGCTTTTGATCTTTGAACATATTTAGATGCTCTAGATACTGTCTCCACTAACTGATGGCTTTCTGCGCAAGCAATCAAGCAGGTAGAAGTCTTTCTCAGCCTTCCTGCTTGGGATCCCTGAGATAAACTGAGAGAGACTGAACCTGGCACCTTCCACATGCAAAACGTTTGTTCTGCCACTGAGCTCTGGTCATTTTTCCATGCCAAACCATTTGAGTAACTGAACTTTTGCTAGTTTGGGGGAGAAAAAGTCCCCCAAAATACAACCTCAGCAGTATGTATTTCAGAAAATGACATTGAATCAAACCTCAGTCTTGTTTTTTCGTGAGAAACGGGGTCAGGTACACATTAGACAGTCTAATGCAGCAATTTCCAAACTTTTCCATCTCATGGCATACTGAGAATGCACTAAAATTGTCAAGGCGGCACACACCCAGTGTTTTAAGGCTATATTTTATCATGTAAAAACCAAATATTAAAGATATAGAAGTAACAAACAACATGCTTTAGCTCACGCGTACATGGAATAACACACCCAATCTGAATAACAGCTGATGGAAGAATGACACTGATTCTGCCCTCGCTCTAGTCTAATCTAATTGATCTAGTCTAATTGATATTTTGATCTAGTCTAATTGATATACAAATCCATGTATTTTATGTCATATGCTAAATAAATAAATGCCCTCCCTCAAACACCCCCAATGGCCCTACTAATAAATGACCTTCCCCCAACCTCCTGAGGCACACCTGTGGACTATTCATGGCACACCAATGTGCCATGGCACAGTGATTGAGAATCACTGGACTAATATACACTCATTATAGCACAGTGAGGGATACAGATATATGGTGTATATACAGATATATATTAACATGTAAACATGATAGCCCGGAACTGAGCCCGGATACGGGGACTGAGGAATATAAGATGTGTACGATACCTGTTGTATTGCCACTCTTGTACCTGTAAAGAAAAGAAGGGAAGACTGTTTTAAGGAGTAGAATTTCATGAATGAAATGCATGAAGAACATTTAGAAGCCTGAATAATATATGCGTTACATGACTTTTTAAAACTAATAAGAGCAATTATGATATCTCTAGAACAAAATGAGGAAGCATGTATATAGATTGACAATACAGTATTACAAGTATGTTTTTTAGATTAGTAGTTTCATGGAAAGAAAAAGAAAGGCAATTCGGAGAAGACAGTGGGGAAGTCACAGCAGAACATGGTCTTATGATTTTTTTTCTTCCTGGCATGTTCTGGATATTCACCTGATGCAATGTCATCAGGGCTTGCAGCCTCCTGTTCTCCAAGGCCCTCGTTGTGTGTATTCCACAGAGACTTCCCCAAAGGAACAATAACCCCAAATTACCAACAGATCACCCAAGACGTTTCCGATATTCAGAGATTCAATTTGGGTTGCTGAGTCATTCATAGCTTCGTCCTGGATCTGTCTTCTGCTACATTATGTTCTCCCTTTGAGGATCAGTCAATACAATTAACAGCCCAATCCCATCTGGGCTTTATGACAGCAGAACAACGGTTCTGTGGCTGTCAATGGTCATGTGGCAGTAGACACAGTGCGCTGCTGGTAGCCAGTCTGGAACCACCGCTGCAAATGGTGGCAGTGTTGGAGGCCACTAAGAGTCATTCATTTTTCAGAATCTGTCTGTCTAAGTAGCCTTTAAATCCATAGATTAGTGCCTCTTTCCAATCCATGGGGCTTCATCCAGCAACATGTTCAAAAGGCAAGCATAGGTTTGGATAGCCTGTGCTTAAAGAACGTCAGTTTGACTCTTTGTGTTACCCATTGTCAGCCCAATACTATCCACACTTTCCTGGGAGTAGGCCCCATTGACTCTAATGGGACTTACTTCTGAGTAGACATGCATAGGATTGGGCTGTGTGTCTCCAGGCAAAGCAGAGGGTCAGGGATTCTGCCCAGGTCCATGTGCCAGGAACCCACCTTGGGAAAGTTGTCATCATGCTTCGTCTATTCCATCAAAGCGCCACTGAAAGAGGATGGTGGGAACAAGGCAATCATCTGACTTAATTTGTATTCTTCCCAGCAAGATTCCCTTCCATCTCTAATTTTATCTTCACAACAACCTTGTGAGGTAGAACAGGCTCCAGAATGGCACCTCCAGGTTCTCCAGTGCACCTCATAGCTGAGCAGGGTTTTAAACCTGGGTCTTTGCTAGTTTTTGTCTTGTACTCTAACCACTCACCCACACTGCACATGCTGCATCACACTGGCTTTTGCCTGAGCTGACCCTTTCTCCCTGCATGCAAGCAGAGGTCACTGAGTGAACAGACAGTTGTCACACAGGTCCAGATCATGTGATGATTCCCACTCAGAGGATGGAAGGGGAGACTCCACACCCCACATGCAGTGACTTTATGCAATGGGCAGTGCGATGGGCTACTTATGGGGGGAAGAAAGGTTATATACTGCTTTACCTACTTTGCAGGATTATGTGGGGGGGGGGACGACAAAATGCAATAGTTATATTGTGTATAGATGGGGGAAGGGAGGGCCAAATCTGGTAGCAAAATGATGAACAAGATAATTCACACTCTTTGGGTATGTATTTTTAGATACTCCCTATTTCTTGGTCTTTGCTGCCCCCTCGTGGCTGTGGCATAGAACAGCCACTCTTCTGGGACAACCTCCCTGAACAAAGAATTTTCTCTGTTCTATTGATCAAAACAGACATGAATCCGAAGGCCCTAATTATTTCAACATTTTATGATTATTTATACAGATAGTGGTTTCTGTGTGTGTTTGTGTGTAAAATGGATCAAAAGCATGGTGGGAGTGGGGGTCTAGCTTTTGGCCCCCTGGAATTCCTAACCACCTTCCCCTGTTTTTTATTTGTAGTGTATGATGATGATGATGATGATGATGATGAAGAAGAAGAAGAAGAAGAAGAAGAAGAAGAAGAAGAAGAAGAAGAAGAAGAAGAAGAAGAAGAAGAAGAAATTTATGTGTAGCATTTTCTGAGTGTTGAAAGCATTTCCTTTTTTACTATGAATAACACACACACATCACATGATCTGACTAGGGGCTGCAGAAGGGACTAAGATCTACTGTAAAGCTTCCTCCCCCCACTCAGGTTCTGCCATGGTTCTGGATAGGGCCGGCCTTAGGAGCTGTGGGGCCCAATTGGAATCTTTCTCTCCCCCCCCCAAAGGGCTCCAGATTCACAACCAAAGACAAATACTATTTATTATAGACTTTCTATCTCTATAGTAGAATAGAAAACAATCAAAATACACGCTTTAAAAGTGCATGCGAGTTAATGTACCAGACACATCTAAGCCCATTTTAATATAAAATTGCATACAAGACTAGCGTAGGTTACCCTAGCCCGGAGGGCCCTTAGGCGCGGGGCCCAATTGGGAAGCATTGGTCCAATTGTCTTAGAGCCAGCCCTGGTTCTGGGCTGAGATAATGGGAAGCAAACCTGGGAACGCTAAGCTACAGCTGTTCCTCTGCAAGCTGCTGTCTGCCTTGCCTTGTCTGACCAACTTTTCCTAAGAAAACGGCTTCCCCTCTTCGCACCTGAGCTGCGCAGGAAGAGGAAAATCGGAGAAGAAGCTTGTTAGCATTTATCATGTCTTTTAGCAGGTTTTAGACTCTGTTCACAGAGGCTGGTTTCGTATTGCACAGAGAAACCATTTTGGTTCTTTCAGGTGGAGCAGCTGTAACCAAAACTTTGCATAAAGTGAAAATGTGAAGTGTTCCGGGGAAAGCCAAGGCAGTTTCAAAAAGACTAATTGAAATGTACCAAGGCTTCTCTCGGTGGTGGCGCAAAATTTCACATCCAGTTCCCTCGGATGGCCTTCCTCAGTGACACCTCTGAGGACTTTTGAGGGAAGCTCACAGGCTTCAGGAGTGCCATTCTTTGATGGGCTGGTTTGCATCCTGGAAGACCTGAGGACAATGGAAGAACTTTTATTTATTGTAGAGCCTCTCTGTCCCTGCATGAGGGGAAAACTGGACCACATTAAATTCTTCCTGCACTAAGTTCTGAGATGTATTTAAAAGGTCTGACACCCAGTGGCATCGCTAGGGAGTGCAGGGAGTCCGGATCGCACCGGGTGACACGCACGGGGGGGGTGACGTGCACTGGGGGGGTGAAATGCTAAAATTGCGGTGGTTAGCGGTAATACCAGCATATTATATACCGTTGGATGTGGAATTTTGAGAGGAATGCAATGCAAAAAAACCACAGTGAAATATCTCCTTTCTATCAAAAGTTATGGATGGATGGAACAAAAAAATGCATGGATCTCTATAGAAAGTGAGAGTGAGTTGTATCACACGTTTACTCGTGAGTAGGTGAATGTGCCTTAGACCATTGGAAAGGGAAGGCTGAGAGGAATCCAACAACACCAGAATGGTCCTGATTCAAAGAATGCAGCCCCCGAAAACATCTGAGAAGGAAGCCCCTTCCTCCAAGCAGATGAATGTATTGAGCCCTATGGAAAGTGAATCTAAGCCTCACAGTCAAGTTTAGTCGACTCAAGGTCAAGTAAGCAAACGTGCCTTGGCTGGTGTGGAAGATCAGGTGAAGGAGAATGCAAGGCTACCGGAAGGGTCCTGATCTTATGCACCTGGAGCTAAACAAGTGCTCCAGAAGGCAGCCCCCCCCCCCACTAAAAAGGATCAAAACAGAGGCTGCAGCTGATAAGGTGAACATTTTTGAGATTTGCAAAGCCAGGTGGATCCTGATAGTGATCTGGTTTAAACAGAAGTTCTTAAATTGAACTGGGCACTGGGTAGGGCTGAAAACCTTACTGGTTTCGGAGGGGGGGTGTTATTGCAGGCAGGCTACAAATTCGCTTGGTGGAACAGGGCTGGCTTCTGCTTATTTATTTGTTTTACTTTAATCTTACATCAGATAAAACCTTGGTGAACTGTCTGTACATTCAAGGAACTGTCTCAATGACAAGGCATGTTCAGATAACTCTTGAATAGAAGGAGACAGGCAGTCCAGTCTTGGCACAGCCAGGCTTAATGACTTACTCAGCGTCCAGTGCAGCTCAGGATGTGGCTGGAGGTCTCCTCGAGGTAACAGGACTATAATTCCCCTTACCATGTGTGAAGCCCCAGCCACCCCTATAGTGCAAATCAGGGAAGCCCAGTGTAGCACAGTGCAGGCCAGGAAGTGGGTTAGATATGGTGGAGGAGGCCTCCATCATCCCACTTCCCTCTCAGGCCTGATCCTCCCTTTGTTCCACCCTCCTCACCTAGAAGTGCACCTTCCCCACCCTCTCCAGCCCCTGCACTACCTGGTGTAACCCTACCTGCTTTGGCTGGCGCTGGGTTGAGATGTGGCGCTTGCCTTTGTATCCCAAACTAAAGAAAAGACCTTCATCCCATCAGAAGCAACACAACCACCAGCCAAAAAGACACCCACCCTATCCAGTCAAATTGCAACCCAAACCACGAGAGTACCATAACCAGACAGGTAGCTTCAGTCTTTTCGCAGGGCAAATTTCTGCTTCTTCACACAATCTCTGAAGGCTTCCTTCACCTTCTCATTTCTCAGACTATAGATAAAAGGGTTCAGCAGTGGGGTCACCACTCCCGTGAGTACGGCCATGGCCTTCTGGACATCCTGAGACCGCCCCTGGCTGGGCAAAGAGTACATGAAAATTGCACTGCCATAGAAGATGGAGGCCACAGTGATGTGGGAAGCACAGGTGGAAAATGTCTTTTGCCAGCCATTCGTGGAGTGCATGTGCAAGACGGTGGTGCAGATGTAGAGGTAGGAAAGAGCAGTGACGGACATTGAACTGAATAGCATCACTGCAGACAGGACAGATTCCAAAGTCAAGAGGAAAGGTATACTGTCGCTACATGAAAGCCTTACTGTTGGGGCATAGTCACAGAAGAAATGGTCTATGATGTTTGAGCCACAGAAGGGCAGATGGAACAGCAGAAACATAGGACCAAGCATCGAAAGACAACCACTTACCCAGCAGATTGAGATCAAGCAAGTACAGACACGTCCGTTCATGATTATACTGTAGCGAAGTGGGTGACAGATAGCGACGTAGCGGTCAAAGGCCATCAAGGCGATGATGATGATTTCACTGGCACCAAGGAAGAAGTAGAAATAGCACTGTATGGCGCAGCCCAGGAAGGAGATGGATTTGTTCCTGGAAATCAGGTTCACCAGCAACTTGGGGGTGATGGACAAGACAAAGAAGATCTCCATGAGGGAGAGGTTGCAGAGGAAGAAATACATGGGGGTTTGGAGACGCTGGTCCAGGCACACCAATGTGATGATGGTGACGTTCCCAGCTATTGTCAATAAGAAAACCAGAAGCAGCACGGTGAAGACAAAGACCTCAACGGGCTGAGGAAGTTGGAAGCCAGTTAAGATGAACGCTGTCACCTGCTTGGTGCTGTTTGAATTCCTCAGTCCCATGGCCAGTTTGAGGGGGCAGAATGATGAAAAGGACAGAAAAACAGCCCCCTTTAGAACTCACTTAATTCAAGACAGACCACCTTTTCCATCCTTCATGGTATGAAGTCCAAATAAAACTCCCCTTCCCTGACAATAATGCACAAGAACACAATTCTTGAGAGCCAAATCTTAATTCTTGAATGGTCCCTTTCACCGGAAAGCATCCTAGCATCTTATATTTTGAGTGTTATGGTGGATTTTGTCTGGATCCCATATTTCAACTCTTGTTTTCCTTTTTTATAGAACTTAACTCACTTGTTTGAAAGTTTGTCTTTTTTCTACTTTCTCGGATGTGTTTTCATTTTTAGGTTTCCTTTTGTGCTGCAATTCTCTTTGACTTCAGCTGCAAGCCTATACGCACTTTCCTGGGAGTAAGCCCCACTAAGCACAATAGGACTTACTCTTGAGTAGACATGGTTAGGATTATGCTGTTATTTTTAGAATCTCATTTGTACCTGATAAACTACATTAGTGTTGAAGGCCCCACTCAACTGCTGCATCCTATAGCCAGTAGCTGCACAATTGCAGTCCTGGGGAAAAAATGACACAGGCTGGATGAGTCTCTTGGTCTTACCCCACTTTGATATGTTGCCCTCATTCTCTCTGCAGAATAAGGCAGTCAGGGAAGTTTTAGAAAAAATGGCACCTTGGGGGAGTTAATGCTGAGGAGTGTTTATCTGCTTACCTAGCCTCAGGGGAAGCCAAATCTGTTATGAGTATTCTGTGTCTTCAGTGTTGGAGTGATGCCCAATAAGCTGCCCAGCTCCTGGGTGGGTGAGTGGGTGGGTGGGGGCTCAGGATTCAGGATAGCTTGGAAGATAAGGGAATCCACATGATCCCAGAAGGTCATAAAAGGCAGATCAACGAGTGCTTGAGGTACCTTGCTCATAGGCATTTATGGCTTTGAAGGTAATACCTTCAAATATCTGAAAGGCCATCATAGGGAAGAAGGAATAAATTAATTTTCAACTGTCTCTGAGAGTAGAAGTGGATCCAATGGATACAACTGCAAGGGAAGAGATTCCGGTTGGATATCAGGAAGAAATTCACAATGAAATTCATAGTTCTGGGTGGTTTGGCAGTGGAAGACATTGATGAGGATCAGGAGGTGGTGGCTTCTCCCTCACTGGAGATTTTCAAGCAGAGGCTAAACAGGCACCTTGAGGAGATCACAGTGGGTCACAGTGCCTTTGCAGCCTCTTCTTCCTGACTTAGCCAGGCACCGCCATCTTGGATCTCATAAAATCTCACAAGACCCAAGATGGTGGGTGCCCAAATCCAGGGCCTAGCAGAGGGAGGTAAAGGGGGTAATTTGTACCTGGGCCCAGGGTCAGAAAGGGGGCCCAGGAACCAAAGGAGGGGGCCCAGAAAGTTCCTGGGATCTGACATTTTCCTATCTCACCCTAATTCACTGCCTGCACATGATGCTGGGGGCACAACCGTGGGCATGGAGTGGCAACTGCTGCTGCAAGCCATGCACACCAGGCCCAGGAAAGCATCCATGACTCCTTAACACAGTGTCAAATCTGGCCTGCTACAGTAGCTCTTTGGCTTGTGGATCCCGTAACCATGAAGGAGTGTATAGAAGCTCAGGGAACCAGCTGTGAGGTTCCAGCTGCTGCAGAAGTTCATTTTCATCTATTCTAGTGTGAGCCTAAATTTGATGATGCTAATTTTCTGCAATCGATTTTCTATACTTCAAAAGTTTTAGAGAGACTTAAGAGTGTGTTTGGTTTTCCATATTACTTTATTTAGCTGCCGATGCCACATGGTCGGGTAGACCTGGGCTCTGCATCAAGAAGCCTAGTAGACCTGAGCTCCAAAGACTATTGTGGCTGTCAGCACCCTCCCCCGCCCTATTTTGCCCCCTGTTCTGCCTGCCCCATTGCCCTCCTTCCCCTCTGGGAAGGGGCCCAGAAGGAACTTTGTACCCCCTGCTAAAATTCCTCTCATAGGCCCTGCCCAAATCTCATGAGATGGTGGCACTTGGGGGAGCAGGTAGGAGGAACTCTGCCTTTAAAAAGGGAAAGAGGGGGGACCTGGGAAACTATAGGCCGGTCAGCCTAACATCCATACCGGGTAAGATGGTGGAATGCCTCATCAAAGATAGGATCTCAAAACACATAGACGAACAGGCCTTGCTGAGGGAGAGTCAGCATGGCTTCTGTAAGGGTAAGTCTTGCCTCACAAAGCTTTTAGAATTCTTTGGAAAGGTCAGCAGGCATGTGGATGCGGGAGAACCCGTGGACATTATATATCTGGAATTTCAGAAGGCGTTCGACACGGTCCCTCACCAAAGGCTACTGAAAAAACTCCACAGTCAGGGAATTAGAGGACAGGTCCTCTCGTGGATTGAGAACTGGTTGGAGGCCAGGAAGCAGAGAGTGGGTGTCAATGGGCAATTTTCACAATGGAGAGGTGAAAAGCGGTGTGCCCCAAGGATCTGTCCTGGGACCGGTGCTTTTCAACCTCTTCATAAATGACCTGGAGACAGGGGTGAGTAGTGAGGTTGCAAAGTTTGCAGACGACACCAAACTTTTCCGAGTGGTGAAGACCAGAAGTGATTGTGAGGAGCTCCAGAAAGATGTCTCCAAACTGGCAGAATGGGCAGCAAAATGGCAGATGCGCTTCAATGTCAGTAAGTGTAAAGTCATGCACATTGGGGTAAAAAATCAAAACTTTAGATATAGGCTGATGGGTTCTGAGCTGTCTGTGACAGATCAGGAGAGAGATCTTGGGGTGGTGGTGGACAGGTCGATGAAAGTGTCGACCCAATGTGCGGCGGCAGTGAAGAAGACCAATTCTATGCTTGGGATCATTAGGAAAGGTATTGAGAACAAAACGGCTAATATTATAATGCCGTTGTACAAATCTATGGTAAGGCCACACCTGGAGTATTGTGTCCAGTTCTGGTCGCCACATCTCAAAAAAGACATAGTGGAAATGGAAAAGGTGCAAAAGAGAGCGACTAAGATGATTACAGGGCTGGGGCACCTTCCTTATGAGGAAAGGCTATGGCGTTTGGGCCTCTTCAGCCTAGAAAAGAGACACCTGAGGGGGGACATGATTGAGACATACAAAATTATGCAGGGGATGGACAGAGTGGATAGGGAGATGCTTTTTACACTCTCACATAACACCAGAACCAGGGGACATCCACTAAAATTGAGTGTTGGGAGAGTTAGAACAGACAAGAGAAATATTTCTTTACTCAGCGTGTGGTTGGTCTGTGGAACTCCTTGCCACAGGATGTGGTGACGGCATCTGGCCTGGACGCCTTTAAAAGGGAATTGGACAAGTTTCTGGAGGAAAAATCCATTACGGGGTACAAGCCATGATGTGTATCCGCAACCTCCTGATTTTAGAAATGGGCTATGTCAGAAAGGCAGATGCAAGGGAGGGCACCAGGATGAGGTCTCTTGTTATCTGGTGTGCTCCCTGGGGCATTTGGTGGGCCGCTGTGAGATACAGGAAGCTGGACTAGATGGACCTATGGCCTGATCCAGTGGGGCTGTTCTTATGTTCTTATGTAAATACTTTGTTCCACCATTTTAAGGAAGAGAAAGACATGGCCATTCTCATGACATGACCAAGCCAACGCAGGCGTCTCTGTTTCAGCAGTGCATACATGCTAGGGATTCCAGCACGTTCCAGGACTGTGTTGTTAGGAACTTTGTCCTGCCAGGTGATGCCGAGAATGTGTCGGAGGCAGCGCATGTGGAAAGCGTTCAGTTTCCTCTCCTGTTGTGAGCGAAGAGTCCATGACTCGCTGCAGTACAGAAGTCGATATAGGAGATATCGACTGTCGATATAGGAGATCCTATATATCTTAGGTTCTGAGACATGTCTAGTTTCCTCAGCCAAAAACAATACTGCAGACATTGTAAGTAGTAAGGGGGGTTCCCACATGTATGTTTGCATGAGGACCTAACTGCTTCATAACATTGTTGAAAACTAGATGTCCAATGTGCCTCTGATTTTGTGGGGATCAACTCAACAAGGCAGCCTCTCCTTTTCCCAACCATCTACATGGGACTCTGCATGGTCCCCAATGGAACTTCTCAGATCTACACCAGCTCTTTTGCTGGTGTAGAGCTGATAAGCCTGCTAGAAGTGGATCAGGGTGGGGTGGGTGTTCAGGATACGGCAGATTCCACTGCCACCGTGATCCACCTCATCCTGCCCCAATTCTCTCTGATCCATCCCTCGATCCATCCCTCCACTGGCACAATGTCACCAGCACCCAGTCTGCATAGCACTGGTGAAACTGCATGGCAACCACTGGTGGAGAGGCTGCCATGATGGTGGGGTCCTCATTCCGCCAGCATCCCTGGCCATTTGCCTGTACAACCAGAGCCATAAATGTATTATGGACCTTTGACATGGTTTTTGTTCCCTTGATGAACAGCAGTCAGATCATGAGCTATGTTGCCCTACCCTTTGCTGTGCTACCAATCCACGTTTCACCCCCACACACACCTGTTATTTGGTGCTAGAGGGAGATTTTACTTTGGCAAATAGCACATGCAAAGAGGTGTGAGCTATAGAAGGGACATGAATGAGAAGCACAGTTCAACCCTCCCTATCTCTTGCTGTAGCCCTAATAGGCAGGGAGGGGACAATGGCGATGACACACAAACAGACTGCCATTTGACTGCCATTAACCAAGGAAAATGAAAGACAGAAAGGCCAATGCTGTGATCAGTGACACATTATGTTTGAAATTGTGGGTGACTCTGGAGATGTGATTAAGGTGTGGTAAATGGAGCTTTCTTCTGCCTACTCAGTATGGTTTCCCTCTCAAAATCCTCGAGTCACCCATCCGTGGTAGCCCAGATGCTGGAAGAACCTGGAGCAAGAGGAGCCAAGCAGGTTCTCTAAGCAGTTATTTACTAATGATATTCTTCTTTTTTTTTGGGGGGGGGGGGTGCCTCATCTCCTGGAAGGCAGAAGATGAAGATCACCTGGAAGATCACCTCCCTCATCATGGTGCAAGTCAGTTCATCCTGGCATTTGAAGTGTCACTGCGGCGCTTGGAGAAACATGCCTATAAACAGATTTGGTGTCTAAGAGGAGAGGCTGGAACTCAGTAGAAAAGCACAGTCTTTGCTTGCACAAAGTCCCAGGTTCAATTCCCGGCAGCATCTGCTCGTAGGTCTGTGATAGACACCTCCTCCCATCTGATCCTCTCAAGGGTTAGTACCAGTCTGAGTAACAATACTGAGAAAAAGATTCACTTGAAGATCTAATAGTAGACAGTGGTTATCTCTGCTACTTTCCGTTCCCTCCACATGCGAACAATTGCAGAATATCTACCTCCAGAATTTTTTTTTTGTTTTAAAGAGGGGAGGATTGGTATTTCTTGACAAAACAGCCTCATACCCCAGCACCCTGTTGGAGTACACACACTGTGTATCTTTCATGCTGCTTCTCATGTTTGAGCTGGAAAGGCATGATGCAGAGGTTAGGATATGATGGAGCAGAGCTCCACCGATTCCACCCCCATTCCTTCCCCTTCTCTGCCCTCCCTCACCCCCAGAAGCCCAGTACCTGACTAGTTCAGGCCCATGTCTGCACTCCTTAATTGCCAGGTGCTGTAAACGTAGCTTTTACAGCACCCAGCACCTGTGCTAGGGCTCAGCTCTGGCATTGGCCACATTCAAGATTGGGCCCTCAGAGGGCAGTTTGGGGCATGGAGAGAGGGATAAGTTCTAGTATCTACAAACAGCATCAAGTAAAAAAAAAAAAATCAGGACAGGGTTAAATGAGAAGCTGCTCATTTATAGCACATAAATCTCCTGGGAGCATCTGATGAGCAACAAAGATCAGTGCTGTATATAAATTCCAGTTCAGCAATGTTTCAGAAAAGGAATATCGGGGGTGGAAAGCAGTCTCCCAGATGCATGCAGTAATTCTGGTAACACTGAAAAAAATCTGCAAGGACCATGGAAGGCTAAGGGGTTTGGGATCGACTGGATAGTGGAACAGACCCCAAATTTGATGGGCTTTGCCATAGTGCAGCCATGGAGAAGGGATGGTGAACCCTTGCTTAGAGCAAGCAGATATCTGAAATGTTCAACCAAATGGAATAAGAAGAGCTTCCCCTCTCAGAAGTAACTCTTTTGTCTCCAAATCTTTCTGTATATGATGGTGACATTGGTCTAATTTAGACTTACTGCTAGCTACCATTTTGGATTAGACTCAGAGGTTTCCTTCGTCCAAAAGAGGAACCTGTGGATATGATTCAATATTATTTTAGATCAAGAAGCAGTAGTAACCCAGACTGAATTGACACAAGGGCTAGTTGCGAGGGGGCTTGCTGTCTTATGGAAGAATATGAGACCTTGCGCCTCCTATACAAACTATCTCTTTGTGATACGCTGTCTGGATTTAATTGTAGATGGTTGTCTTCTCTGAGAGAGAGAGAGAGAGAGAGAGAGAGAGAGAGAGAGAGAGAGAGAGAAGGTTGAACTTCTAGACTACCAGCACCTTTTTACTAGAGTTACCTTTGTTTTCCCTTAGGGGGCATGCTTGTTTGGTGTTGGGGCTGATGCTCAGTGCTCATCATTCAACAGCTTCCCAATTTGATCCACTGTCACTGTCTGGCTGAGACCGTATGGACCAGTGACAGTCTGAATAGACAGTCCTGGGCGAGCTGGGCCAGTGGTCTGAAAGGCAGCATTTTTTTGCTGACATGTGTAGGTGATGAACGGCGCAAAATGACTGAGATTGCAGGGTCTTACATATCTTCTTCGATATGAGTCACCTCCTCAGGGTTTCAATGAGACAACATTTCAGATGGAAGAGCAGTGGCAATGGTGGGCGCTATTTTTGTGCCCACTGTCCTACATTGCCCCTTTACCCTGTGTTGGAATCCTCCAGGCTCAGTTCTTTTGTAGCTTTGTGTTGTATCTCCTGCTAGTCCACCAAGTTCCTCCTTCCTTGGTCCTACCCATGTCGTCCCCCCCCATTTTTTAAATCTAAAGGTTGCAACTCTTTCAGCACAATCTTATTCATTTCTACTCAAAAGCAAGTTCCATTGAATTCAGTGGGACTTAATCCCAGGACATTTGGGAGGAAATACCGCTTTTGTATATAAATACCAAACGGTGTACTATGGAGAGGTGCTAGCTATGTGTACCCCCCCCCCCCCAAAAAAAAATCTCTTGGGGATAAATAATGTTTTGCATTATTTTTGTTTCATAATTACAGAAATTTCCTCTTTTCCCCCCTTGGACCAGTCTTAGTGGGTTGTAAACTGGACCTTCTTTTGGAGACATAATCTTGTTCTGTGTGCACGATTATGTGAGACAGAATCTAGTTTTCCAGAGTGCAGCCCTCACTTCAAAATGCCAAAAATCTAAGAGCGTGAGCCTGGTAGCAATGAGGTAGCACACAGATATTAATGACTTATGATGTTAGGGTGACCAGACATCCGGGATTTCCTGGACATGTCCTCGTTTTTAGCCAAATGTCTGGGACTCCAGGAGAAGAGCGTAAAAGTCCTCCATTTGGTTTCTTCTTCCCATGAACAGCTCCGCAGACCACACAAAGCCTTCTCAGACCAGGTCAGGCTGCTGTTGCTGGGCAGTCCTGCTTAGGTTCCAATAGCAGCAGGCCCCAACAGTCCAATGATACTGCCTGCAGAAGGATCTTCAGACTGGTGCCACCAACCAACCAGTTTTATCTTGCTGCTATTAGGAGTTTTCCTATCCAAATGGGCAGGGCATGAGTTGGCAACCCCTGTCCTCTTTTCCCCCTAAGAAAATACATATGTGGAAAGACTGAAAGACTGAAACTTGGAAAGGGGGAAGGAGAGAGAGCATGAACGCACCAGTACAGTCCATTGGATGGAACTAGAAAAGACATGAGAGTCTTTGGTTAAAGTCCCAGCTCAGCGTGTCTTTGCTAGGTGGTCTTGGGCTGGTGATTCAATGTCAGCCTTTCTTGTTTGCAAAACTTTTACTTTTTGCACAAGCTGCTGGGGGGGGGGAGAGAGAGAGAGAGAGAAGGCCAGAGGTTGCATTGCACTTTAATGATAAAGTCCTGGTGTACATAGCATCCAAGAGACTGAGCTGTGAACAAGGTTGAGTGTGGTTTGAATCTTGCCTCTTTCTTGCTTGCTAGGTGCCATCTAACCCCCTCCCCTCTCAACTGCCACATGGGAATCAAATGACTTACATCCCTTACAGGGTTGTTGTAAGCAGTGCATCTTCCTTATTTTCTTGAAGCCTTATTCTTCCTGCCCATTTGCCAAACTTTGGATTCTGTAAAATAACCTTTAAATCTCTCTCTCTCTCCCCCCCCCCCCCAAAAGCATGCTCACTAAGCAAGTTTGGGCAAATATATACTAACTGTTGAAATTTTGCATTCCAGATGCAACATTTGTAGTAATTTGTACTTGTTGAAATATTCCTTGGAAATTTGCGCGCGTGGTGTTGTGTTTAAAGATGCTTTGAGAATTGCTTATACAGTATGCTGCAATGCTTCTTACTCTCTAAGGTTGCAATCCTATCCACACTTTCCTGGGAGTAAGATCCATTGATTATAATGGGACTTACTTCTCAGTAGACAGGCATAGGTTTGGATTCGAAAGCACTTGTGTGATGCATTAACTGTGTCCATGTCTGGTCTCTTCTTGATGTACTAGGAGGGTGTACAGTGCCAGTAAATGAAGACTGATTCAGAATTACATGGTTTTATTTTACTTTATTTTAGCAGATGTTTTTAGCAGAAAGCAGTGTTATGTGTTTTTATTTCATTTTCACCATGTTCTCTTGCCCTTAGTCATGTAATGATAAGTGGGTTAAGTGTTTTGAGAGTAGGAAAGATGACAAATGCTATTCTGAACTACTTAAAATGGCAGATTTTTTTTTCCATTGCCCGGACACGATGCAAACGTTGAAAAAGTTTTCCTTAATTTCAGCGCAATGGACAAATGAGAGGAATAATTTAAATGTAGATTCAGTCAAGGTTTTGTTACTAGCTAAGTTCAATTCTAAGCATTTTTCTTGCTCAGAGTTCCATAAGTATCTTGTAAGCCAGCAAGACATTTGAAAGAAGATAAGCTCATTATAAAAATACAGTTGAGACTGGTGGCAATTCCTGACTTGCCCAAACTCTGATCCAACTCTTAGTTTTCTATTATGCTACAATAGTTGGTATATGTCGATAGCATAGTCTGATTTGGTTGAGAAACATTACACAGACGGTCACATTTTCAAAGTGAGTCTGTAAAATTATATGTAATATACGAGTTTTAAATTTAATAACAATATAGTGTTAAAATTAAACAGATTAAATCAATACAAGAGTGTTAGCAGCTTTTATATTAACATGTCCTCTATTTTTCTTTGGTGTCCTACATTTTGGGGCACCTTATCCTCTTTTGTAGTCATGACATTTGGTCACCCCGTATGATGGGAAGGAGGAAAACATGCAAGTCCATAGAGAAATTGCCTTTCTTGATCCAGGCTTGGGTATTTCCACTTGATTGGCATAGAAGATTTTATTTCAGATAATAAAAGAATTGGATCTGTAGCTTAGTTGATAAAACTTCAGCCTACTGTTTAGAGAAGTATGTATTATTGGAATGTGAATCCTATTATGAACGCAATTTGGTATCAGAACTGTGAATTGTGAGAAGTACCTTTCTGTGAGCTGGCCATTCCAGTCACACCAGGATAGATGACAACTCGGGAGATCAAGAGACACTGAGCTGATAAAACTTCAACACTCTGTGAAACCAAACATCCTAGGGATAACTGCATCCTTAGTGGAGCTAACGAAGGGTGCAATCCTATCCTGCACTGGAACAGGCAAGCCAAAGGCCAATCCAAGGCTCAGTGCCTCCATCGGCACGGAGGAGGAAGTCAGCCTCCTCGAGCCGGCACACCTCCACAAACCGGCCTAGCCAACTCACTGTGGCACATTTGTGACCCTCCTAAACCAATCTCAGGATTGCACTGCACCTGATGTGGAGCCGTCATGTACTTAGTATGTTAGGTGCAGAACTAGGGAAATTTTGGATGTGAAGGGAAGGTCCTAACAAAATCTGCTCATTACCTTTTTGTTAATGTTGTCATTACTCTTATTTTCTTTTTCCTGCAGGGAAGAAAACGAGGAACTATTTTTCAAGGGCTTCTTGACTGGGTTGATCATCAATATTGGTCTCAATTTTCTTCTGTCTCCCTTCTTCCAGCATCAAGCAGACATGAAATGTAATCAAACGATGGTCAGTGAATTCATACTCTTAGGCTTTACTGATATTCAGAAGCTGCAGCTCTTGTTATTCCCCATCCTCTTCTTGTCTTCTCCTAACCATCTTTGGGAATGCTGTGATTATCACCATTACCCATCTCGATGCTACAAACCCCCGTGTATCTTTTCCTTCAGAACTTCTCTTTTGTGGAAATTGGCTTCACCAATGCTGTCATCCCCCAAACTTTGGCCCACCTGGCGACAGGTAGCAAAAAGATTTCCTATGTTGGGTGCATGATCCAGTCCTTCTTATGTTTCCACCTGGGCACCACAGAGTTCTTCCTCTTGGTGGTTAGATCATTTGATCGTCCTAGTTTCTTCCAATGAACATTCATTGTTTGAAAATACATATCTTTTTCCCCCAGCAGATGGCTTATGAAAATGAAGTCATAGTGGAGAACAGAACCAAGATCAAGGAATTTTTACTCCTAGGGTTCACAGGAAATCACAAACTAGAGATGCTGCTCTTTGCCTTTTCCCTGACCATGTACTTGATGACCCTAACAGGAAACATGCTCATTATTATCCTCACTCTGACGGTTTTACGACTTAAAACCCCCATGTATTTCTTCCTCCGGAACTATGCCATCTTGGAAATTGGCTACACCACGGCAGCTATCCCAACAGCCTTGATCAACCTGGCATCTGGCAGGAAGACCATCTCTTATGTTGGGTGCCTAAGCCAGTCCTTCCTCTATTTCTTCTTGGGCAACACCGATTTCTTCCTGCTGACGGTCATGTCCTTTGATAGATACACTGCCATCTGCAACCCTCTGAGGTACACCACCATCATGAACGAACGTGTCTGCACCCTCTTGGTGCTGGTCTCTTGGATTTGTGGGTTTGCCCTGATTTTTGCTCCATTCATGTATGTGATTCAATTTCCCTTCTGTGGGTCAAATGTTATCGACCATTTCTTCTGTGACATCAGATCATTACTCAACCTCCTCTGTGGGGATACCCGTCTCCTGCAGCTCGTTGGTTTTTTTCTTGCCATGTTTATTCTGTTGGGAACTTTAGCTGTCACTGTGGTGACCTATGTGAAGATTATCTCCACGGTTCTCCACATCCCAACTGCTGCCGGGAGGCAGAAGGCTTTTTCTACCTGTGCTGCTCACATCACCGTGGTCTCCCTCACTTATGGCAGCTGCATTTCCATGTATGTCAAACCAGCGCAGATTGATGATCATAGCCTGAGCAAAGCTGTAGCCATTCTCAACAACGTAGTGTGTCCTCTTATGACTCCGTTTGTTTACACTTTGAGGAACAAGCAGGTCCAAGATGCCTTGAAAGACGTTTTTAGCTGCAAAGTGGCCTTTCATAAAATGCAGAGGTCCTCATAGGTGTTGAAAGTAGGCACAAATAAATTAATAAAAATGCACACAGTATCTAACACTGACCTACAAATCCTCTGGTATTTTTCATATATCAGCAGTCTTAACAAATAAATAAAAACCCAGAAAGCTATATTGTGGTTGTCCTAGAAAAATGGATCCAAGAATCTTCTGAATCTTCTTGCTTGTTCAATGGGTATCTGAATGTATTTCATGTGATGAAGTTGATCTTGATGATGATTATGTATAGGTATGTGTGTGAGAGACCAATAATTTCCCCCCATCCATTTCCTTCATATTCATTTCACTTAAATAAGCCTCCCGCAACCCCCCCCCCCCCAAAAAAAAAATCTCAAAATTTCTACGAAGAGGTAGGATTCTAGGAAAGTGGAGAATATCAGACTTGTTCATATTCATGTCTGTTTCGGGGGGGGGGATAAGAATAGGCCCTCGGTTTGGCTGTACTTGTCGTAAGAGGCGACTAAACAGCCGCCGGGTAGATGGGACTCGTCAGCCTGGGAAGGCAGCTCATCTGAGAGAAGGAAAACTCTGATCCCAAACCTCCACTGCCTTGTGGCTACATCCAGTTATGGAAAAGGCTTCAGGAGTCAACCTCGAGGCAAAATCCGGAGCCGGAGTCCCTGAGGCAGTTCATGGCTGAACACAGTCACGTTCTGGCAACTCCTGCGACGCCGCTGGAACCAACCGTATTGGCCTCTGCCTTTCCATTGGACCATTTCATGACGTGGAGAGGGGGGATTTGCTGCATGGGTAACAGCCTATCCTCCATACCTACTTTACCCAGGCTTCGCGCACTGGAGAGGACACTCTGTTCCAGAACCACCATTCAGAGCGTGACACCATAGTCTTCCGAGACTGAAGGATGCCAACAAGAATTCGGGGGGGGGGGGGGAATGGGACACCTCTACTTTGTGACCAAGGGACTCTTTTTTCCTTTGGCACGAGTCATGTTTTGAGGATGTTTTTTTTTTTTTTTCCTAAGTAGAATAGGGGGTGCAAAACAGCCCAAAACCATAATAGGGGACAGGTTTTAACACTTAGTGCCTGACCCTGCTGCAGTTCCTAATCCCATCATGTGATCTGAAAATGCTATTTACATGGAGGTCTGGCAGAAAGAGAAGCCAGAGTTCTGCCAATGGCTCTTTACAAACGATGAGAAGACAAATCCCTGCCCCCAACAGCTTACAATCTAAAATTCAGTACGGAAAGGAAGAGAAAGCAGGATAGGCTCCTCTGGTGGCCACCTTGGTGCAGCTCCAGCTGTTGAGTGAATCGGGGACAAAAGTCCAGAGTAACACAGCGTAGTGGCAGCAGCCGGTCTCAACGCCTTGGGAATCAACTGGACGTGACTGTGAACATAGGCGCCCAGCACAGGATGGACTCCAGGGGGAGCTGGTGGCAGATGTGAACATAAAGGATAACTTGAGCTTGGTACAACCTGGGCTCTAAAAGGTTGTGCCCTCTCCCAGCATGATGACAAAGGATTAATACGTCTCTCTCCAGCATCTCTCCAAAAGGCATAATTGGGGCACTAGGTGGATTGTCACCAACCATGAGTCATGACCAAAAACTAGGCACAATCCCTGATCAAAAGGAGCTGCTGGTGTATGTCCTTGGACCTGTTATTGTCCTCCCTCAGGACCACCTTGATCCCTGGCCAACTCACTAAACATACATGTTACGGCCTAGTTCTAAGACAAGGTGCAGACAGAGTGGTTCAAGAGGAGAAGTGGTGCCTTCAGGAATGCTCAGGTGTTCCCTTTGAAACATTTTCTTTAAAGACCTGAGAGCCCAATTCTGACCTTTGTGTGGTTGGCAACCTTCAGTCTCGAAAGACTATGGTATAAGCCTACAGCTGCTGGTATTCCCAGGCGGTCTCCCATCCAAGTACTAACCAGGCATAACACTGCTTAGCTTCTGAGATCAGACAAGATCAGGCATCTGCAGAGTAACAGTTGCTGTGTGCCTGCTTAAGATTTGTGTGCCAGCTTTGTGTGCCAGCTCAAGACTGGGCTATGAACTCGGAAGAAACATCAGGGTCAGCAGGAGGCAAACTGAGAAAATGGGCATTGGTTCCCAAATGTTTTCAACTGGTGGCTCACTTCTCCTACTGGTCCATTGGCTGCAGCTCCCCATTAGGGCTACAATACTCTACATTGTATAGGGTGGCAGATTTTTCATGAGGATTCCACAACTCCCCTGACTGATTTCTGCAGCTCCCCAGGAAGCCATGGCTCACAGTTTGGGGAGGGGCATATGTGGATATATGGGCCACTGGTCTGAGAGCATATGTTAGTGTATGGGCCTTTGTGTTTTCTAAGATCTTGACAAACTTGCAGTTCAATAGAGAAAAAAGAAACTGCAACACATAATAGGTGATTGTTTTTCACAACTTAAATTATAAATACATCCAAGTGAGTGCTTTTGAATGTGAAACTCTTCTCCCCCCCCCATCCCAAATGTAACTGAAAATGCCACCATATCCTGAACAAAAAGCTGGTTACAGAAGAAATAAAGAAAGTGGGGGGACGGGAACTTTCTGCCTGCATCCCCTGACATTGATGTCTCAAGTCCGACACACCTTAATTAACCCAACAGGACCAGCTCATCCTTTGGGGGCATCTGGCCCAATGGGACAAGGCTAGTGAAATTAATTGAAACTCTAGTGAGCTAATCAGCACCAGAAAGTTTGATAGAGTTTATGAGAAACTTTTTTTCCTCTTTTGGTTCATTAGGCGATGAAATAATGAGCTTGGTGCACAAGAAGAAGCATGTCCCTATTAGAGTTGTCTTAAGTAACAAGTGCAGAACTGAAAAGGAGCCTGGGCTGGAAATCAAGGCAACTTGTCCAACACCGGGGGTGGGGGGGGGATGGTGTATTGATACATTATTCTTCCTCTTAGGGCCCAATCCTCTTAGGGTCCAACTTTCCATCACTGATGCAGCTGCAATGCAGCCCTGAGGTAAGGGAGCAAATGTTCCCTTACCTTGAGGAGGCCTCCATGACTTCCCCCCCCCAGTGCAGGATACAGTGCATGTCCCGTTGCCATGGGTGTATCAATGTTGGAAAGTTGAATAGGATTGGGCCCTTAGTTCCCTTCATCTTTCTAAAGAGCCATGCTAAAACAATAATGCCTTAAGAAGAATAAATGGAAATAATAAACTGGACATAATAAAGCAGTGTGGAAAACACACACACACACACACACACACACACACACACACACACACACACACACACACAAATAAGCACTGATTGATAGTACGACATAGATGTAGATCACTCATGGATGGTCACGTCAACGTTGGCAGAGTCCTGTGCCAACAGATACAAACCAGACTGTTAGCCCACAGACAAGGTGGTAGCGTAGCTAGAGGAGGGGCAAAGCACTAAGTTTTGCAAGGAACCTCACCAGGCCGTGCAAGTGGACCCTCCCCTTCCCCTTTGGAGCCATTCTGGGCTGCTAGATCAGGAGGGAAGGGGGAGGGGCTGCTTGCACAGCACGGTGAGGCTCCCTGCAAAACTCAGTGCTTTGCACCCGCTCTAGCTACGCTACTGAGACACGGTACATATAGATTAACAACGGGCTATTTGAATGCCTTATGGTCAAAGCACAGAACACAAACTCTCCCTTATAGTCATGGCCAGCACTCCAGGAGGGAGCACGCCAAGCCACCATGCAAAAGGATGCAGGGGAGTGGTGGTCTTTATCACATCTAAAGTAGACTCCAGGTGGGCAGAGAGGAGTTTGTAGTGGCAGCCAGGAACTGAATCAGAAAACTAAAAAAAAAAACCGCGTTCCACAGAACAGGGGATATGTCAGAGCAGCCCCTTCCTAATTCTCAACAGACTTCAGATTGTGGGGCGGAAGGTTTCACAGGCAGTCAGGAGCATATCTGTGGGTGGAATGTCAGTTAAGCTCCCCAAAATTCAGTTTGCACATCACCTAATGAGCCTATGTTTGCCCGAGTTTGTTTGCCCGAGTTGCACTAAAGAGGCTCCAGGTACTTGCAGAGAGCGTCTATCCAGAATCGCAGTGCGGATTCCGAGCCAACAGGTCCACCACTGATATGGTATTCTCCCTTAGACAACTGCAGGAGAAATGCAGGGAACAACGACAGCCACTCTTTATAGCCTTCATAGATCTCACAAAGGCTTTCGACCTGGTCAGCAGAGGCGGCCTCTTCAAGATTCTCCCCAAGATTGGATGTCCACCCAGGCTCCTCAGCATCATCAGATCCTTCCACAAGGACATGAAGGGCACTGTTGTCTTCGATGGCTCCACATCAGACCCTTTTGACATCCGAAGCGGAGTGAAGCAGGGCTGTGTTCTTGCACCAACCTTGTTTGGGATTTTCTTTGCTGTCCTGCTGAAGCAGGCCTTTGGAACTGCAACAGAAGGCATCTATCTCCGGACCAGATCAGACGGAAAGCTCTTCAACCTCTCCAGACTGAGAGCAAAGTCCAAAGTCCAGCTGAAATGTCTGCATGACTTCCTCTTTGCCCTACCCACTCTGCCAAAGATCTCCAGCAGGTCATGGATTGTTTTAGCAGGGCCTGCCAAGATTTTGGACTGACGATCAGCCTGAAGAAAACACAGGTCATGGTTCAGGATGTGGACTCACCTCCCTGCATTACAATCTCTGAGCATGAACTGGAGGTTGTCCATGACTTTGTGTACCTTGGCTCAACGACCTCCGACACTCTTTCTCTCGATACCGAGCTAAACAAGCGCATCGGTAAAGCAGCTACCACGTTTTCCAGACTCACAAAGAGAGTCTGGTCCAACAAGAAGCTGACAGAACATACCAAGATCCAGGTCTACAGAGCTTGCGTCCTGAGTACACTTCTGTACTGCAGCGAGTCATGGACTCTTCGCTCACAACAGGAGAGGAAACTGAGCGCTTTCCACATGCCCTGCCTCCGACGCATCCTCGGCATCCCCTGGCAGGACAAAGTTCCAAACAACACAGTCCTGGAACGTGCTGGAATCCCTAGCATGTATTCACTGCTGAAACAGAGACGCCTGCGTTGGCTTGGTCATGTCGTGAGAATGGATGATGACCGGATCCCAAAGGATCTCCTCTATGGTGAACTCGTGCAAGGAAAGCGCCCTATAGGTAGACCACAGCTGCGATACAAGGACATCTGCAAGAGGGATCTGAAGGCCTTAGGGATGGACCTCAACAAGTGGGAAACCCTGGCCTCTGAGCGGCCCGCTTGGAGGCAGGCTGTGCAGCATGGCCTTTCCCAGTTTGAAGAGACACTTTGCCAACAGTCTGAGGCTAAGAGGCAAAGAAGGAAGGCCCATAGCCAGGGAGACAGACCAGGGACAGACTGCACTTGCTCCCGGTGTGGAAGGGATTGTCACTCCCGGATTGGCCTTTTCAGCCACACTAGACGCTGTGCCAGAGCCACCTTTCAGAGCGCGATACCATAGTCTTTCGAGACTGAAGGTTGCCAATACAATACATAATGAGCCTATGGAATAAATTGCATTCAAGGTGCAATGATGGCCCCTGGTTTATGCCATTTTCCAAGTGGATTGGGCACATTCAGCAGGTATTGGCCATTCTAGCTCAGCGGGCCCTTCACGTTCAGAAGTAAACTAAACATCACGGCAGGGCAGTTGCCTTTGTTCAGTGGAGATGGGCAACTCGGAAGTGTCTGACTGGGCATTGTGGGAAATGAGATGCTGGGGTTGATGGATCTCTTCAAGACCCAGCAAGATTCTTCTATATATACTGTATATAGGTCCCTCTCCAGCCTCTGCTTGAAGATCTCCAGTGAAGAAGATCTTATATGAAGCCGACAATGGTCCACTTTCCCAGTATTCTCGCTATGAACACTTCTTCAAATCTTTTCCAGGCCCGTCATTTAGTGCAGATGGCAGGGGTTGAACCTGGGTCCTTGAGACTGAGCTATGACTCCTTCCTATTGGATACAGGAGCCAAGCAGTCTGGCTCTTGTCATTATTACGCTGCAATAATAGAAATGACAAATTTGAGGATGATCTTCAGCTTACTAGAGGCCATAATGAGGTGGTCTGTGAGCGGACGCATGGACCAAACCAGTTCTGAGGAAGACTAGCTTAGAGTTGAAACTTTAGGCAACAGCCATTTAGAGGTAAATTTCAGGGGGGAAATGTACAGTGCATCATAACACTTGTTGGTTCTACAATTTGTGTTCCCAGTGAAATCATTCTATGAAGCCCTATGTGGTGTAGTGCACTGCATTAAGTCTCAGCAGTCCCAAATCTAAACTCCTGCTCAGAAATGGAGCTCCTCCTTGTGGAACTCATTGCCTGTCACTCTAACCCAGTGGTTCCCAAATTGTGGGTCAGGACCCACTGGTGGGTCTCCACCTGATGCTTGGTGAATTGCCAAAGGGCAATGGAAGGATCAGATAACTAATTGCATCAAGCCCTGAGGCTACTCAAAAATCAGATACTGTAGCTGCTAATTACCCTGCAAAGAGCTCAGCTCCTGCAGTTTGCAAGCATGTGTAAAAATAGGGAGATAATGTTTGAAGGTCTTTTTTCTGGTTGCTATTATTATTATTACTTATAAAAATAAAATGCTATTTCTTTCTAGATCTTCTTTTTTAAAAGTCTGGTAAACCTAGGAGGGTCCCAACAGAGTGTCATTTTAAAAAGTGGGTCCTGCTGCTAAAAGGTTTGGGAACCACTACTCTAACCTATTGTTTAGGTAGCTGTGAGGATAAATTAAACTGGGTCATTCTTACCATTCTTACCATTTATGCTCATCTACTCACCTCTCTCTCTCTCTCTCTCTCTCGCACACACACACACACACAGAATTTTTCTATTCTATCTCATATCCATTTACACCAACACCCTCTCTTCCAATGTTTTCACAGGCAAAGTTGTAATCATTTTTGTTTGAAAGTAGCACCCAACAGGAATCTATTTCACAGTCTGTTGTTCTTTGAAATTATCTCACAGCATCTGCATTCATAAGTCACAGAGTGAGTTCAAAAGAGCTTTTCAGTCACACCAAATAAAAGAGCCCCCTTTTTTTTAAGCATGCACACTCTCATGTGCACACTGAAATCCATCCTCCTTTCTGTCCAGACCAGGGGTGTCCAAAGTTTTTGCCAGGAGGGCCACATCATCTTTCTGACACTGTGTTGGGGGCCGGTGAAAAAAAGAATTAATTTACATTTATAATTTGAATAAATTTACATAAGTTTACATAAATGAATATATTAAAGATGAACTTATATGAATGAATGAAGGTCTTGGAATAGCTCAAGGCCTATAAAAGGCCTGGCACAAAGCAAGGCCAGCCTTTCCTTTGCTGCCACTGTTGCATCACAGATGTGAAACAGCAAGCAGTGGAGGGAGCCCTCATCCCACAGCTCATGTAAGAGGTCAAACAGTCACCCTCATGCTGAAAGCTTCGGGCCAGTGTGAGCTCCAACAAATCTTTGGATGGCCAGAGGCTCATTGGGGACTGGGGGCTCCCTGAGGGCCACATTGGGAGTCCTCAAGGGCCGCAAATGGCCCCAGAGCTGGGGTTTGTGCACCCCTGGTCCAGACCATCACCCCACCAGATTTGAGCCCTTCCCATTCACCAAACAATGCAAGCAATGTGAGCCAAGAGGGTACCACAAGAAGCAAGAAGTTCCATATTGCTCAGTTACTCTCACTGTGAAAATTTCTGCCTCTTCCCACAGTCTCTGAAGGCTTCCTTGACCTTCTCATTTCTTAGACTATAAATAAAAGGGTTCAGTAATGGGGTGATCACCGCCGTCACTACCGCTACTGCCTTCTGGACATCTTGAGACCGTCCTTGGCTTGGCAAAGAGTACATGAAGATCGCATTGCCATAAAAAAATGGAGGCTACCATGATGTGGGACGCACAGGTGGAAAATGTCTTTTTCCGGCCTGTGGTGGAGTGCATGCGCAAGATGGTGGTGAAAATGTAGAGGTAGGAGAAAGTAGTGACAGTCAACGAAAGGAGCAGCATCACTGCTGAGAGGACGGATTCCAAAGTCAAGAGGAAAGGCATGTGGTCACTGCATGAAAGCCTCACCATTGGGGCATAGTCACAGAAAAAATGGTATATGACGTTTGAGCCACAGAAGGGCAGATGGAACAGCAGAAACATAGGACCAAGCATCGAAAGACAACCACCTATCCAGCAGCTTGAGACCAAGAAAGCGCAGACACGTCCGTTCATGACAACGGTGTAGCGAAGTGGGTGACAGATAGCGACGTAGCGGTCAAAGGCCATCAGGGTGATGATGATGGTTTCACTGGCACCGAGGAAGAAGTAGAAATAGCACTATATGGCGCAGCCCAGGAAGGAGATGAATTTGTTCCTGGAAATCAAGTTCACCAGCATCTTGGGGGTGATGGACATGACAAAGAAGATGTCCATGAGGGAGAGATGGCAGAGGAAGAAATACATGGGGGTTTGGAGGTGCTGGTCAAGGCACACCAGTGTGATGATGGTGACATTCCCAGCTAGGGTTAACAGGAAAAACACAAGAAGTACCACAAAGAGGAAGACTTCTAAAGGCCTAGGAAGCTGGAAGCCAATTAAGATGAACTCAGTTACCTGCTTTGTGCAGTTCTGATGCTTCAGTCTCACGGCCAACTTGAGTTTGCAGAAGGACCAAGAAGAAAGAATTAAAATACACCATTTAGAGTTCGTATCTGGAGTAAAAACCATCTAAGTTGTCCTCTGAACATGTCCCAGCTTTTCAGTGGCCTTCTTAAAATGTAGTGCTCCAAAGCATATACAGTATTTCAAGTGCAGTCTGAGAGGAGAAAAAAAAGTGAACTGTTACTTCTGAGAGACTCAGTTCCCCTCTCACTTGTGAGGTTCTCTCAGCCGTGGCTGAACCTGGGCCAGTCTTTACATCTCAGTCCAACTTATGTCACTATCGTGCAGATAAAATTGTTTGAGGAGAGGGAGGAGAATCCCCTCAAGAGAAGCCGTTCAGGACTTTTCACAAGCTAGAAGGAGAGTTCATGGTTCGTAAGAATCCTCTAATTATTTTGAATGGGGGCCTTTGGGACATGTTTGAGAGGAGGGACTGAGATGTGAGTGTCACGTGTCTCACTTCTGCTTCCTGAAGTCACTGACAAAGACCAAGAAAACATGGGCTGTTGATTCTGGGAAAAGGTTTGACCTGAGATAGACTGCAGCAGCAGCTGCTCAGAGAAGGAACTGGCAGCGAGTAGCTCCAGACTTGCTTATGAGCAGCATCACATACAGGTTGCTGCTTGTGGGGGCGCAAGGTACCTACAGCCAATGTTCACACCTGTGCATTTGTCAATAAAACAAATATTACAATGGCACCATAAGCTCCTAGGGACTGCTGCTCTGAAGGAAGCCTGAAGTAACACAGTGCCCCTGAAACTTCTCAACACTTGGGGATGGGGAACACAAATGTTGATGGGACACAAATATATAGTGAAATAGAAACAAAAGACACGTGTTGTAGTCCAGAGGATTCAAACACTTTCCCTTTGTGCTGCATAGTCTCCAGGGACTGTAATGCAGTCTATTGCTTGCCCCTGAATATCCCTCTATAGGGTGGTCACAAACCCTTTCTTACTTCTCCCAGACCCATACAGCTATACCATTTGTGAGCAAACAGCTAACACCCCAGTCCTGAGCTGCCCAGAGTGTGGGGCTGGTGCAGTGCCAAAAATGGCTGCCACGGTATCCTGGACGCTCTGGGTAGCTGCTGCCACCTCAGTGCAGAATCAAAGAGTCCCATGTTGGGCTGTACGGTCCAAAACAGGGCTCAGGATCTGGTGGAGCTGAGCTCCACCAGGTCCACACCCCTCCTGCCCCGCTCCCTCTCCCGCCACGCTTTCTCCCCACCCTTCCCCCACTTACCCCTGCCCCGGAACACCTCCCTCCCGCTTCTCCCCACAACCCCATTCACCACTCCACCACCCAGCAGTCTGGGCAACTGCCAGGCATCAGAACGTGAGTCCAGCACCTGAGCTGGCCCAGCGCGGGCTTGCACTGGGCTAGCCTGGCACTGGTCACACAGTAAGGGGTGAAATGGACTATGTCAGAATGCCAGATGGGCTATGTCAGAATGCCAATGCAAGGGAGGGTACCAGGATGAGGTCTCTTGTTATCCGGTGTGCTCCCTGGGACATTTGGTGGGCCGCTGTGAGACACAGGAAGCTGAACTAGATGGGCCTCTGGCCTGATCCAGTGGGGCTGTTCTTATGTTCTTAAACTACAATTCCCAGGAGGCCTTGCAGCTCTTCTTGTTATCTGGTGTGCTCCCTGGGGCATTTGGTGGGCCGCTGTGAGATACAGGAAGCTGGACTAGATGGGCCTATGGCCTGATCCAGTGGGGCTGTTCTTATGTTCTTAAACTACAATTCCCAGGAAGCCTTGCAGGTCTCTTCTTATCTGGTGTGCTCCCTGGGGCATTTGGTGGGGCAGCTGTGAGACACAGGAAGCTGGACTAGATGGGCCTATGGCCTGATCCAGTGGGGCTGTTCTTATGTTCTTAAACTACAATTCCCAGGAGGCCTTGCAGCTCTTCTTGTTATCTGGTGTGCTCCCTGGGGCATTTGGTGGGCCGCTATGAGATACAGGAAGCTGGACTAGATGGGCCTATGGCCTGATCCAGTGGGGCGGTTATTATGTTCTTAAATGCACTAGCCCAGTGGTTCTCAGACGTTTCACTTTTTAGAATGAAAAACTGTCGGGGCCCACCGACATCATCAAGCAGGACCATTTTTAACAATACTAGGCTGCAATCCTACCCACACTTACTCAGGAGTAAGTCCCATTTACTATCATTGCTAAAATAATTTACATAGTAGCTTGTTAAAAGTACAGGTCTGTAACACTTCCCAAAATGCAGTAACATACTTGTAGTATTAAGTCTAATATAGTAAAAATAAAATATTGAAATGAATGGGGACCCACCTGAAATTGGCTCACAACCCACCTATTGGGTCCTGACCCACAGTTTGAGAAACACTGCACTACCCTCTAACACATACTGGCATACCTGGGGCTAGGGATGCAAATGCCCTGGGTGGCACAGGGAGGAACACCCCAGTGCCACACACACACACACACACCCAGTGCCCTGCACGGAGGCCCTATACCGAGGGACCTTCTAAGTGCCTAGAATGTTGGTTTCGGTTTTCGGCCAAAAACTGGAAGTGTGGTTTAAGGCCTTCTGGAGGCCTCAGGACCTTTGGAAGGCCCTCCAGATGCAATGGAGCAATGGCAACATTCTGGGGGGGGGGGGGTGGCATTCTGTAGATCTGGCCCTGGGCAGCACAGTGGCCAGGTTCGCAAGTGCCCCCTTCCTCCCTGCCACACTTTTCTCCTCACAATAAGCTTGTCACAGACTGACAGATAAAGACTAGCCCAGTTTCAGCCACTGGACTTCACAGCTGAGAGAGAAAGTAGTGGGTCTCTCTGCTTCTCACTTGACACTCTAACCACTGCACCACACTGTCTCACAGTGCCATAGCTCCTAATGAGCTCACTAGGCTGGGATCTGAGAGGAAGACCAGAAGGACCGGTGAGACTCAGGTTCCCCTGAGAACATGAATACAGGTGGAGGTTTTTGGAACCTCCCTCAAGCACCTTTATAAAACTCTAGCCTTGCTGGTATCTTGTTCCAGGGGACAATATCAGGATGCTCACCTGTGATGAGATTAAAAGACCCCATGGACCTGGTCTCCATGGCCTCCATTTTGCCACTCATTCTAATATTGTAGGAGGGTTTGTCATTAAATGTAGTGTATGGAAATTAAGAAGGTTCAATGCATTAATTACAACAGTGTATTACATTTAAAAAAGAGAGGTTTGGTTTAAAATGGGAGTGGATTTCACAACCGGAGATCTTTTTGTAAAACATTTGGAATGGGAGAAGAGTCAAAGAACGGCTACTGATTTGTAGAAGCTCTTTGAACTCCACCCCACACAGATGCCTTTAAAAATACAACCCTGTGCCGCTATACATATCTAGGTGGTTGCAATTGTGTTCCGGTGATGCTTTAGCGCATCAAATCATGTCCTCCACCTTCTCTGTATTGCCTCTGTTGAACAGGTTCTGAAGAACAACATCCCTCAACCATTCAGTCCTGACTTTCCTGGTACACGGGAGAGGTGGACCAAAAGGCTGGCGTTGAGCTTTCATGGGAAAGAGGGAATAAGGAAGTGAATTGCTGTAGTCAGTCAAGGGGCTGCTTTTTTGTGCCATTGTGCATGGAGCTTTAGAAAGGAGGAGAATAGCTTTGATTGACAGCCCAACCCCATGCATGTCTATTCAGAAGCAGGTCCAATTATCGTCATTGGGGCTTACCTCCAGGTAAGTGTGGATAGCATTGAATCCTGCAAGTGATATGAAACTGGGCAGGCTGGGTGGAGGGGATATCTTTAATACCCAGGAAGAAAGAATTAAGATGGAATTGCTTTGTTTTGTGTGTGTGTGTGTGTGTGTGTTTGATTGTTTAAGGGTACAAAGATGTAAGGAGTAGTAACTGAGAGTCAAGCAAGGGCTCCTGCTCTTTAGAACCTTGAAAAGCAGGGAATATAACCTACCTTGAATCAAATGAACTCTGACGTTTGTGTGTGTCTTTTAGATTATTTTGCAGCCTCAGATTGGCCATGAAAATGAGGAATCCGAACAACACGCAACAAGTGACTGAGTTCATCTTAATTGGCTTCCAGCTTCCTAGACCCATGGAGGTGCTCCTCTTTACGGTGCTTCTTTTTGTTTTCCTGCTGACCCTGACTGGGAACATCACCATCATCACTCTGGTGTGCCTGGATCAGCGCCTCCAAACCCCCATGTATTTCTTCCTCTGCAATCTCTCCAACCTGGAGATCCTGTTTGTGTTTTCAATCACCCCCAAGATACTGGTGAACCTGCTTTCCAGGAACAAGTCCATCTCCTTCCTGGGCTGTGCTGCCCAGTGCTATTTCTACTTCTTCCTTGGCACCACGGAGTTCATCCTTATTGCGGTGATGTCCTTTGACCGCTATGTTGCCATCTGCCACCCTCTTCGCTACACCGTCATTATGGATGACCGTGTTTGTATCTTTTTCGTCTTGGGCTGCTGGGTGGGTGGCTTCCTTTCTACCATTTTTCCAATTATTCGGCTTTTCCAGCTGTCCTTTTGTGGCTCAAATGCCATAGACCACTTCTTCTGTGACTATGCCCCCATGATAAAGCTTTCTTGCAATGATGTGCATGTCCTCATGGCTTTGGTGTCCATCCTATCTTCTGTGGTGCTGCTCCTCTCGCTGTCTGTCACTGTTGCCTCCTACCTCTATATTCTTGTGACCATCTTGCATATGCACTCCACCACAGGCCAGAAGAAGGCGTTTTCCACCTGTGCTGCCCACATCATGGTGGCCTCCATCTTTTATGGCAGTGCAATCTTCATGTACTCTTTGCCTGGCCAGGGACGGTCACAAGATGTCCAGAAGGCGGTAGCAGTACTGACGGCCGTGGTGACCCCACTGCTGAACCCATTTATATATAGTCTGAGGAATAAGAAGGTCAAGGAGGCCTTCAGAGACTGTGTGAAGAGGAAGAGGTTTCCACAGTGAGACAAATGGGAGAGAGCTGGAGTTGCCAGCCCTGTTTTCTTTGTACTTTCTTTGTTCGTGTTGCATAGGTTGTTTGATGAATGGGAAGGACTACAAGCTGGGAGGAGGGATGTTGTTCTTGATGCTCAGTAGGAGACAATCAAAGCGCATTTGTGTATTTGTGCATGTGTATGCGTGTTTGCGTGCGACAGAGCATGCTTGAAAGTTTTAATCCTTGGCACCAAAAAGCTCTTTTGAACCTTACTCTTTCCGTAATGTACAAATATTGTTGTTATGGGAGAACTTCAAAACACTAAAAGCAGAATGTGTGTTCTGTCAGAGGCACATTAATGTTGGATGCTGCTTTCAATTAAAGATGATTTAAACCTTGCATGTGATAAAAAAAAAAAAAAAAACTTGGAGAAGAGGATGTCAGTGTGTATCCATGCAGGATGAAGTAAGGAGATGTGGGTTTGTAAATACCTGTGAGAACTGAGCAGATGAACTCAAATGTTTAACATGAGCCATGAATTCCCCTATGTAAATCTATTCCACCACAAACTAATTGATTGTGGGCAGTGGTGTAGCTAGAGCTGGAGGGAGCCTCACTGCAGCATAAATAGACCCTCTCCCCTTTGGAGCCTTTCTGAGAAGTGGGTTCCAAACTTACGTGGAATTGCTCCAAGAAGAGGGGGAGGGGCCCCTTGCATGCTGCAGTGAGGCTCCCTGCAAAGCTTAGTGCTTTGCCCCCCCAGCTATGCCACTGATTGTGGGACTTTCTGTGGGCCAAGCACATAGTCCAGAAGTGAGCTATGCTCTGTTGCAGGTAACTGTAGATGGGCTTTAACCTTCTCGGTTCACAGCCAAACGTATGATCCAGCTGTGCCACACAGGCCCTAAGCTAATTCTCCCTGGAGCTGATTACCACTGGCATTCATGTCTACCTGGCAAGTGGAGACTGAAAGGGAAGGTGGGGTGATTTCAGAGATAGCGGCTGAGAGCATGGGAAGGCACTTGTTGGGTCATGACATGGGGGAAGGCTTCCACCAAGTTTCGATAAGTTTAGAAATAAGCTGAGCTTTTTACCAATTTGCGGAAAATACCTTTGTGAGCCCAGGTAAAGGGGCAATGGACTTATTATTCTCATTACTCTCAAGGCCTTTCCCAGTTTGAAGAGACACTTGGCCAACAGACTGAGGCAAAGAGGCAAAGAAGGAAGGCCCATAGCCAGGGAGACAGACCAGGGACAGACTGCACTTGCTCCCAGTGTGGAAGGGATTGGCACCCCTTAATTGGCCTTTTCAGCCACACTAGACGCTGTTCCAGAACCACCTTTCAGAGCACGATACCAGAGTCTTTCGAGACTGAAGGTTGCCAACTACTAATGAGAGCCTATAGAAAAGTTGCCCACTGTAGTTGTCCTACTGATTAATTTGATCTTTTTTAAAAGGAAAGTTGCTGCATGATACAGGGACAGAGTGGATAGAAATTTAGGAGGTGGACTAGGAAGATTTGGGGAAAATACAAGTGAGACATCAAATTGACATCATCTTGGCAGCGCTGTCGCGACTCTGAGGGCCATAAAGCTGTTTTTGCCACCAGAATGCTCATTGCTCTGGTATATGTGGAGGATAGGATTGGGCTGCCCATAGAAGATAAAATGCTGCTGCAGTCACTACTTCTTAAACCCCTCTTTGGATTTTGTTGTACCCCTCCCCCCAAAAAAAGCCCCCCAGATATATTTTGCTTGTAAATGGACAGGCAAATGAGCTGACCATTTTTGCTCAGCCATAGGTCCTCCCTCCCAAATCCTTCCCATATATGACCCCTTGCTTAATAAAGACCACCCTTGTTCATATGAATTGGCCAGCCCATTACAATTGTCTGAGGAGGCCCTCTTCCACATTCATCCTCACTCTAGGTTTGAGTGTGCATTGATATCCTTTACAACAGCAGTCGCCAAACTCTGACTGCCGTCCTTCAAAGAAGCGGTCCCTGTTTGGACCAGAGCTTACTGTTCTGCCTCCGCACCATGTTCATCCCCAGTAGATCTGGGCATCTGGATGCTTTGGGCAGTCGCATCTGTTGCCCACGCTGTGCAACAGGGCATCCGGGCAGATGCGACTGTTCAGTGCGTCCTGATGCCCAGACCTACTGGGGATGAACATGGTGCAGAGGTGGAATGGTAAATTCTGGTCAGGAAGCAGAGGGTTTTCCCCAAATCCCAGATCCATCCCCCAGGCCAGGGCTTGGAAAGCCTGCTTTAGCGTACCGATTCCCAAACCGTGGACATTGAACCAATTTTTGGTGCGTCACAAAGAGTTTTTGAAATGTGATCCTTTGCGTGTGCCTGCCATGCAAAAAAAGGGGGGGAATAAAAGAACAGCAGGAATAAAAACAGCTAAAAACCAAACAGGCATGTTTTGTAAGAGCATAACTTAGATGCGGCACAGTCACCCCAGATCGTAACCCACATGTAAAGGCCACTGGAGCAACACGTACGATGGTAACAGAAAAGCTGCTTGAAAGAATCATTTTGGCAGCTGATTGTTAGTTTCACAGAAGTTTCACAGAAGCTGCAGGGGGCCTTAAAGGCTGTGTTATATGACGGAAGTTGACAGCAACCTGGGTAACATACTATTTGTGCAAAAGCTTAAAAGCCACATTGCTAAAGCATGGAAACACAGAGAATAGTAAAAAGCTGTTTGAAGCAAAACTGTTAGTCTCACAGAAGCTGCTCACAGAAGCTGTTTAGGCCTCAGAGTGTAAGCACTCTGGAATTTAGAAAAGATAATGCAACTAAGGCAACAAAGAGACAGGCTTCATCTTGGCAGAAGTGCACGTCTTGCCAAGGACATCATTATGCCTGCCTGCCAGTGCTCACTTATAGCTTTATATTTCATACTTTATGCTTTTGGGGCAAAAGACATATGGAAACCAAGTGATCCCTTAATACCAATGTACTCAAGGTAACTGGTCACAAAAGGTATATAGAATTACAGAGGTTTTAGTAAAGCTTTTGAAAACCCCTTTTAATAAAAGGAACCAAAAACTACTTTGCTGTGTTATGTTAAGCAACAGGTGTAAAAGATAAGAGGACTGTATCAGGGCACACTAAGGAGATGGATATGCCAAGAAACGGATCTGAAGTTCTGCCAAAGATGAGGTCTTCACACCGGTGTTTAAGTAATTTTGTACCCTCTTTAATGAGGTTAGTAAGAGGACATGTCAAATACGCTTAATTAAAATGATGGATGTGAATAAGGTTCAACACTGGGTCAACACTGGACAAATGATATTACACCGTACCCTGCTGGTTTTTGAAAACTTTTGAAAATTGTGTAATTTTGGCTAAGTTTAAGGTGAAACCCTACCTGTATGTAAATCAGAGTCAATCAACTGTTTTGCCCACTTATTGCCCACCTATTTTCTATCTTTTATGTAATCTATCTTTCATGTAATCTATCATGCAGCATGACCTTTCCCAGTTTGAAGAGACACTTTGCCAACAGTCTGAGGCAAAGAGGTATAGAAGGAAGGCCCATAGCCAGGGAGACAGACCAGGGACAGACTGCACTTGCTCCCGGTGTGGAAGGGATTGTCACTCCCGAATTGGCCTTTTCAGCCACACTAGACGCTGTTCCAGAACCACCTTTCAGAGCGCGATACCATAGTCTTTCGAGACTGAAGGTTGCCAATACAATGTAATCTATATCCTATTAGGAGTTAGCCCCATTTCTGATGTCACATTTCAGCCAATGGGAAATCTAGATTTTCAAACAAAGAGGTGAGAAATTTCTAAAAACTCTGGACATCATTGGGTTGATGTCCATGCTTTCAAGTTACCTGCTTCCCAGGTTTTATCCCACCCATTCTGCTTTTGGCTGTTTCACGGATTTTCCAAATGGAACTACGTGGAGGTAGCATTGAAATTATTTTACAATTATTGTTTTGTCTAAATTTACATATTTTTGTAAAATTAAAGAAGAAGCTGGTTTAGGTTTTTGTTATTCCCCCTCTTTTGGAGTGGAAGGGAGGTCTAGTAAAGCTATGTGGATCACAATAGATTGTCATTTTAAAAACTTGAGTTGTGGTGTTGAATGTTTGGGAAGCAGTGCTTTAGAGCAGGGGTCTCTAAACTTTTTGGCTGAAGGGCCGCATCAAATGTCTGGCACAGTGTTGAGGGCTGAAAAAAAAAATAATTAAATATAAAATTTAAATAAATACATTAGAGATGGAACTTAGATGAATGAATAAATGGGCTCAAATGTTCAGGATTTCTCCAAACACCAACACAGCCCAAAGCACACACTTAAACAGACTCCCATTCCCCCACTCCACAAGCACAACTCTGGTTGTGTTTGGTCAACTGGGCCAGAGGCTCTCAGGGGATCAGAGGTTGACCACGGGCCAGATAGAGGCTGTGCCAGGTTTTGGAGACCCCTGCTTTAGAGCCTTCCCAGGACAACTGGACCTGGATGGCTAAGGGCCCTATCCTATCCAATTTTCCAGTGCTGGTGCTGCTGTGCCCACAGGGTATGCACTGCTTTCTGTGTTGGGGAGGCAGTCTCAGAGGTCTCTCAAGGTATGGCAACATTTGTTCCCTTACCTTGGAGCTGCATTGAGGCTGCACCAGTGCTGGGAAATTGAATAGGATTGGGCCTGAACTGGTCTACATGCCAGCAGTGAAGACACTGGATCACTGTTACAGACTTGTGTTCCTCTGGCGCTGTTTAAGCTAATCACCAGTCTTGAAAATGAATTTTCCCAAGGTGCCTTAATATAAATGTTGCCTCACTTATGTCTCATTCAACAGAAGAGAAAAAGACAAGACTGGGGTTTGACAACTGCAGGCTATACATTCCAGTAGGCTGGTGAGGCTTACAAAACTGGTAAATTCTTTGATCTCTATACGAAGGTATCTATTTTATTTATAAAAGTTAGACAAAAATATTGCAATACAAAATGAAAGATAAAAGTTAAAATGTGTCTGGCAAAACAGCAGTGCAATTGTACATTGAGCCACCTTGAGTCCCTTCGGGGAGAAAGGCGGGGTATAAATAAAGTATAATAATAATAATATTAATACATTGACTGGAGAGATTTTTTATTTTTAGTTTTAGTTTTGTTTTTTGTTTTTTGTTTTTTGTATTTATGAGTTTCCCCAATACTGGGGGGGGGGGGGAGAGAGAGAGAGAGTGAGAGAGAGAGAGAGAGAGAGAGAGAGATTTTTTAAAGAGGTGATTGGAAGGGAGTATTTTAAAGGAAGAAAAATTAGACTTAGAGGGAAGCCAAAACAGCTTGTTTCCTTAAAAAAAGGAGGCCATTGAATGTGTGATGTTTGGTGCCCATTTGTCAAACGGCCAAATCTTAACTTTCCAGTGTTGATATGGCTGTGCCAACAGGCTGTATCTTGCAGTGGGGGGGTGGGGTGGGGGAATTGAGTCCTTCCCAGAACACGGGTATGTTTTGCTTTTTTTTTTTCTCCCCCTTACCTTGGGCTGTACTGTGGCTCCATCAGCCCTAGAATCTTGGCCAGGACTGGGCTGAAAAACACTTTCAAATGTGCATTTTACAATCATGTAATGGGTATTAGGTGTTAGGGTTGGTATATCAGTATAATGGTTGTGATTCAGGAGAGCAAACTCACCAGCTGTTTTCAAAGTCATTTTCTGATGAATCATTGACTTGGAACTACAGTTCTCACCTGCTGTTGCCTGGAAGAAGTAGACCCAGGTACAGTGATACTTCCCTGTTGAAAGAGTATCAAGGTATGAAGTACAGGTTGGATCTCAAGGGGGCAATTCTTGCGCATTATGGTTGGAAAAGGGGAGTCTTATTCATGCTTCATACCATAAGGAAGGGAAAAGAAGACTGTCTCAAATCAGGTAAGCACTAAAGACTGTTTATTTTTATTTATCTATTTTTCTCCTGTTCGTTTGATAATTCTGCCACCTCCGACCAGCCATGGGGCTGAGGAATCAGACCAGCACTCAACAGGCAACAGAGTTCATCTTAATGGGCTTCCAACTTTCCAGGTCCATAGAGGTTTTCCTCCTGGTTATCCTTCTTCTTGCTTTTCTAGTAACACTAGCGGGGAACATCACCATCATCACTCTGGTGTGTCTTGACCAGCGCCTGCAAACCCCCATGTACTTCTTCCTCTGCAACCTCTCCCTCCTGGAGATGTTCTTTGTCTTGTCCATCACCCCCAAAATGCTGGTAAACATGATTTCTAGGAACAAATCCATCTCCTTCTTGGGTTGTGCTCTACAGTGTTACTTCTACTTCTCCCTTGGGGTCTGCGAAGCTATCCTGATTGCCTTAATGGCCTTTGACCGCTACGTGGCTATCTGCCACCCACTTCGCTATACAATCATCATGAACGGTCAGGTCTGCATGTACATTGCACTGGGATGTTGGGCTGGTGGTTTCATCAATAACATTTTCCCATTGTTTCTTATGACCCGCCTGTCCTTCTGTGACTCAAATGTCATTGACCACTTCTTCTGTGACTATGCGACTATGTTAAAGCTTTCTTGCGATGATGTCCATGTCCTTCTGGCTCTGGAGTCCATAATGGCTGCACTGGAGCTGCTCACCTCATTTTCTGCCACTGCTGTCTCTTACTTCTACATTATTGTCACCATCTTCCGTATGCGCTCCACCACAGGTCATCAGAAGACGTTTTCCACCTGCAGTTCCCACATTACAGTGGCCTCCATCTTCTACGGAAGTTCAGTCTTTATGTACTGTTTGCCCAGCCATGGACGTTCTCAGGATGCCCAGAAGGCTGTCGCGGTTCTCACAGGTGTGGTGACCCCGTTGCTGAACCCTTTTATCTACAGCCTGAGAAATGAGAAGGTGAAGGAAGCCTTCAGAGATTGTGTGAAGAAGTGGAAATTTGCACTGTGGAAAGACTGAAGCTTCCTGTCCTCTGGTCATGATGGCACTCTCATGGATTGAGTTTCACAGTGTGACTGGATAGGGTAGGTGCAGTAGCATAGCTAGATCGGTGCAAAATTGTAACTATTACCCACATGCGAGTGTAAGCAGCCTTTCCCACTCGCCCAGAGCCATTCAAGGCTGTTAGTAATTATCAGCGCAATCCTATCTTGTGCTGGAATAGGCAGGCCAGGAGGCTTGTGCTGTATCCAGCGCAAGATAGGGCTGTCAAAGTGGCTCAGTTGGAGGCAAGGGGAAATTCTTCCAGGTAGGCCACTGCAGCCCCTATGGGTTTCCTCGGATTTGTGCCACCTCCTGAGGTGGCAGAAATTTGAGGAGAGTAGAGCGCTCCGCGCTGCTTGGGAATCTGGCATAAGAGCTGAATCCCAGCCCCAACTCCTGCTCCCCACCCACCCCAAAGCCACTCTCTGTCCACCCACCCTTTTGTGCCTGTGTATACCAGGGGTGGATCCAAAACGGGGCCAAGGGTGTGTGCCCCCCCCCAACTGTTGCGCCAGCAGAAAAGAGCACCTGCCAGGATGGGAAGCAGCCCAAGCACAGCTGGGAGCCCAGATCTACCCACCTGGAAAAGGCAGCTCCAGAGGAGGGAGTTGGAATGGGAGCCCTGGTCTACCAGTCAGGTAGAACTGGGTTCCAAGTCCAGTCAGGAGCCCTTGTCTACCTGCCCAACAAACCTCAGCCATGGAGACCAACTGGGAGTCCAGGTCTACTTGCATGGTTGACCTGAGCACTGGAGTTAAGGTAGTGCTCACCCCCCCCAACATAAAAACTGGATCCATCCCCGGTGTGTACACCTGTAACCCAGGATCTGTGGATGCAAAACTAAGACTCAAATGAACTATCAACAAAATAAATTTATTGTCATTTTATCAAATGAGAACTGGTGGAATTCTTCCGAGTTGTTAAATACATATGAAGTTATGTGCATTATTGTGAATTAGCATGGACCATTTTGGCTAGAATCTGGAGATATCACATTGCCCAGTATTTGGTTAAAGCAGAATTTGAGAGTTGGGATCCTCGAAATATTTTGTTCCATCATTTTGAGGAAAATAAATGTTTAAACCTGGCTGCTAGTTTGGACATAACAACCCCAAAATTGTTTTACGTCACTAGCACATATGATCCATTATGTGTAAAATGTCCCATTTCATCACATAAATAATTTGCTTGCTCACGATAGAGTGAATGAAAATGATCTTTGGGCCAAACTCACATATACTACAATGTAAGAATTAAAGACCCAGACAAAAATGTAATAGGCTATCAAAAACCGACAATGGTTTATTGACATTCTCTTTGGTTGAGCTGAGTTCTCACAGTATATGTCTACATGCTGTCAAACCACTGGCCCTCATAGTATTGAGTCCTCAATACTCCAGTATTGAGAGCCCAATTCTGAACAGTGCGCACCAGTGTACACTGTCTGCGGGCGCGTACTTACCGCTGGCGCGCACTGTTGCAAACGTGCCAAAAGGCACACTTGTGGGCCCTAGCTCCGGGCAAGTGCCAGTGGTAGCCCAATGCTGGCTGGCACTGGGCTACCGCCAGGCTGGCTTCCAAGCTTTGCCACTCGGCAGTCCCACAGACCGCCGAGCAATGGAGAGGTAAGTGGGGGCATGGGGGAGGCAGGGAGTGGGGAAGTGTGCAGAGGGCAGGGAGGAGGCATTCCAGGGGGAGGGAGCAGGGACAAAGAGTGGCAGGACTGGTGTAAGGACACTCCACTGGATCCAAAGACTCCATGTTGGGCTCGCTGTCCGATATGGAGGTTTTTGATTCACCCCATTGCAGGGCTACTCTCTTTATGTGGGGGAAGGGGAAAAAAATTCCCTTTTCCCCCAAGGAGCCGCCGGCAGCTGCCCAAAGCACGCAGGATGTGGCAGCAGCCATTTTCAGCGCCACTGCAGCCGCATGCCCTGGGCAGCTCAGGATTGGACTGTGAATCCCCAGTATTGAGTCACTCCCTCCGGCAGAATATGCCTTTTCTTTTCTTATTGCCAAGGAGGAAGTTAAGTCTGAGGCTGGAAGCTGAACAGGAGGTTAAATCTGAGACTATATGCAAACTGAACGCTTTCCCCATGTGCTGCCTCCGATGCATTCTCGGCATCACCTGGCAAGCCAAAGTTCCAAACAACACAGTCCTGGAACATGCTGGAATCCCTAGCATGTATGCACTGCTGAAACAGAGACGCCTGCATTGGCTCGGTCATGTCGTGAGAATGGATGATGGCCGGATCCCAAAGGATCTCCTCTATGGAGAACTCGTGCAAGGAAAGCGCCCTACAGGTAGACCACAGCTGCGATACAAGGACATCTGCAAGAGGGATCTGAAGGCCTTAGGAGTGGACCTCAACAGGTGGGAAACCCTGGCCTCTGAGTGGCCTGCTTGGAGGCAGGCTGTGCAGCATGGCCTTTCCCAGTTTGAAGAGACACTTGGCCAACAGTCTGAGGCAAAGAGGCAAAGAAGGAAGGCCCATAGCCAGGGAGACAGACCAGCGACAGACTGCACTTGCTCCCAGTGTGGAAGGGATTGTCACTCCCGGATTGGCCTTTTCAGCCACACTAGACGCTGTTCCAGAACCACCTTTCAGAGCGCGATACCATAGTCTTTCGAGACTGAAGGTTGCCAACAGACAGACATATTGACAGGCCACCTTCATGGCTAATGAGTATGTCCTGAGAGTCTATATGCTCTGGAGACAGTAAAGGTGTTTACTGCTCACTCCCTGACTTATCAGTAATGGGATGCATAAGGAATTTGTCCTCAGAAAGGGTCCAGAGGATGGTGGGGTCCTCCATTGCAAATGTTTTGTTATTGGCTGTTCATTTGGGACTCTTAGCGCAACTCTTCCTTTTGACTCTTAAGGCAGCTTGCCACTACTTCACCAGATTACTATGTCACTAAATAACAGGAACAGTTGCATTAATGGGGTTTCTGACAAGTGTTCTGCATAGGTGGAGCAATTGTCCCACTCCTGTGTTTCAGGACTGTAGTCCCTCATCATTAACGGGACTCTTCACACGTTATGCTGTAGCCAAGCTCAGCTGTCTGTACCTGGGTACATACTGACATGTGAATGACTGGCTTCATTTTTACAGGTCAATACTCCATGTTCACTGTAAACAGATTGTACCTGCCTTATACAGGAGGTGGGAATAACTGCAGCCCTATGCACTCCCTGTATCTGCTAACCACCACCTCTATTATTCAGATACCCACTCGGTCAACTCCTTGCCTGGCTGGCAACTCTTTGACCTTCATGGCTTGGCCCAATGCCAGTTGGGTCAATGGCCTGGCTGGCAATTCTCCTTGTCCCACTGCAGAGGAAGAAATGAGCACAGATTGATAGCGACACATAAGGTCACCCAGGAGACACTTGGGGTTGTTGCCACTGTCATTTCCTCACGTCCTGCTCCACCTTGTGAAGAGAAGGAAGAGGAGTGGGGATGCAATCCGTGGCCTTTAGATGGAGAGAAGAATGTAGAGGGCTGGGTTCAGGCACACATCACATGGGCCATCCCAGCAATGGAGAGATGGTTCATTGGTAACTTGCTAGCTGAGGTGCAAGAGATGGACTTTGGTGAGCTCTGAGTTCAACTCCTGAGTGACACAGGGGAGTCCGGGATAGGCTGCTCTAAGATGCACCCAGAGTTCACATGGAGTGGAGATCAGGTACAAGAGACTTGGCTAGCAGACCATGCCAACTTAGTTATGTAACCTAGAATACATCGCTACCCAAGCAATCCTCAGCAATTGAGACAGAACTGGATGATGTTTCCTGAATATACAGTAGAAGGTGTAAATCGCACTGTGGTACTGCAGCGAGCAAACAGCAGATAATAACTAAATAATGCAATGCAGAACATTTCTTTTTATTCTGGCAGGCAGTTCTTCTACCAGGCCAAATATATCTATTGAGAATAATACAGTCCTCATAGTCCTTGCTGGTTTCCTCCCAGAATACTTTTCACTTCTTTATCACATCAGTTTTTTTTCCCCAACCCCCTAACAATGCCAGTGAGTTGTTGCAATGCATCCCTCAAAGCCTCTTGAACCTGCTTGTTTCTCAAGCTGTAGATGAAGGGGTTGAGCAAAGGAGACACGATGGTGTTGAGAATGGCCACCACTTTGCCAAGCTCCAGTTTGTTGTTCTGTGTCGGCTTGATGTACAAGAAGATGCAACTCCCGTAGGTGATGGACACAACCACAAAGTGAGAGGCACAGGTGGAAAAGGCTTTCTGTCTCCCCGTAGCGGAGGGGATCCGTACAATGGTTTTAATGATATTGATGTAGGACACCACAGTGATGGTCAAGGTGCCCAGGACAGAAAGCACAGCGGTGATAAATCCAAGAAATCCCAGCAGCCGTGTGTCACCACAAAGGATCTTGATCAACGGGGTGTTGTCACAGAAGAAATGATCCAAGATGTTCGAGTCACACATTGGGAGTTGTAGGAAAAGAAGGGATGGACCGATGATTAGGAGAAAACTGCCAAACCAAGAACAAAGAACCAAGCAGATGCATAGACGATGGTTCATGATGGTTGGATAGCGCAAGGGGTTGCAGATGGCTACATATCTATCAAATGACATAACTGCTAGGAGGAAGAATTCTGTGGTGCCCAGTTGGAAATACAAGAAGGACTGGATCATGCACCCAACATAGGAAATCCTTTTGCTACCTGTTGCCAGGTGGGCCAAAGTTTGAGGGATGACAGCAGTGGTGAAGCCAATTTCCACAAAAGAGAAGTTCCGAAGGAAGAGATACATGGGGGTTTGTAGCCGGAGATCGAGGTGGGTGATGGTGATAATCACAGCATTCCCAAAGATGGTCAGGAGATAGGCGAAGAAGAGGACGGGGAACAACAAGAGCTGCAGCTTCGGAATATCAGTGAAGCCTAAGAGTATGAATTCACTGACCGTCGTTTCATTATACTTCATGTCTGCTTGACGCTGGAAGAAGGGGATAGAAGATAATTGAGACCAATATCGATAATCAACCCGGTCAAGACGCCTTTGTTCTGCAGTGTATATGTAACCCTCTACTTAAAATAAACTCATCCAAGAACTCACCCCAACACCCTTTCAAGCATTCAATTGAAAAATTGTTCCTCTTTTCTCCCCTCCCTGAGCAGGAAAATAAATAGATAAATAATGACCACATTTACAAAAAGGTGGATGAGCAAATTTTGGTAGGATCTCCCCGCCACATCCAACATTTCTCTAGTTCTGCACCTCACAGATCAAGCACTCGATGGCGCAATATCAGTTACATCCCAATCCTATCCACTTTCCTGGGAGTAAGCCCCATTGACACTAATGGGACTTACTTCTGAGTAGACACACATAGGATTGGCTGTTCGTTAGCTCCACTGAGGATGCAGTTGTCCCTAGGATGTTTGGTTTCACAGTAGGTTGAAACTTGTTCAGTTCAGTGTCTCTTGATCTCTTGAGTTGTCATCTTATGTTCGTATGTTCTTATCTGTCCCAGTCTGGCTGGAATGGCCAGCCCACAAAGCTCACAATTCACAGTTCTGATACAGTTCTGATAGTAAATTACATTTATAATTATATTCACATTCCAACAATAACAATCCTTTCTCGACTCTAAACGGTAGGCTGACGTTTTATCTGCTCACAGCACAATCCTATGCATGTCTATTCAGATTTAAGTCCCATTGTGTTGAATGGGCCTTATTCCCAGGAAAGTGTATATAGGATTGTAGCCTAAACCACAGATCAAGTTATCTTATTCTCTGAACATCAGCCCCAACACAATTCAAGCATGCACCCTAAGAAAAAGTGGTAACACTACCAAAAGGGTGGTGATAGTCTAGTAGTTCAACCTTCACACACACACACGTGCGTGTGCGCGTGCGCACGCGCACACACACACACACACACAGAAAGGACAAAAGAAAATATTTCTTTACTCAGCGTGTGGTTGGTCTGTGGAACTCCTTGCCACAGGATGTGGTGATGGCATCTGGCCTAGATGCCTTTAAAAGGGGATTAGACAAGTTTCTGGAGGAAAAATCCATTATGAGTTACAAGCCATGATGTGTATGTGCAACCTCCTGATTTTAGAAATAGGTTATGTCAGAATGCCAATGCAAGGGAGGACACCAGGATGCAGGTCTCTTGTTATCTGGTGTGCTCCCTGGGGCATTTGGTGGGCCGCTGTGAGATACAGGAAGCTGGACTAGATGGGCCTATGAGCTGATCCAGCAGGGCTGTTCTTATGTTCTTATGTTCCTCCAAGAGACAGCAAGCCCCCCCTCAAAACTTAGTCCTTTTAATAATTCAATATGGGCTACAACTACTTCTTGACCTGAAATAATATTGAGTAATATCCACAGGTTCCTCTTCTGGACAAAGAAAACCTCTCAGTTCAAAGTAATAGTTAGCAGTAAGTTTGAATTAGACCAGCATCACCATGATATACAGTGAGATTTGGATATAAGAGACATACTTCCAAAAGGGGAAGCTCTTCTCATTCCGTCAGATTCACTTGCATTTTCTACGCTAGGGTTCACCGTCCCTTCCCCACGGCTGCATTTCAGATCCTGTTGAATTATGGGTCAGTTCCACTATCCGGTTGATCCCAAATCCCTTAGCATTTCATGCTTACCTTGCAAATTTGTCAATTCCATCAGAATTATTGCATGCATCTGGGGGGACTGCTTTCCACCCCTCCAATATTCCTTCTCTGAAATATTACTGAACTGGAATTTATATAGCACTCTGGTTCACTGATCTTTGTTGCTCATTAGATGTTCCCAGGGGATCCGTGTGCTATAAATGAGCAGCTTCTAATGTAACCCTGTCCTGATTTTTTCTTTCTTTTTTAAACCTCAGATGCTGCCTGAAGATACTGCCAGAGAATTGGAATGGAGAGTGAGGAGTTCAGGGGCCAGAAGGGGTATATCTTGATGGCAGCTTGCTCCAGGCTCTTCCACCATCTGGGGTACCATGGATGGGTGACTCAAGGATTTCAGGAGGGCAACAGTACTGATTTCTCAGTAAGCAGATGGACGCCATTCACCATATTTATTCACTACATTTTAATCACATCTCCAGAGTCACTCAGGGCCAAACATAATGTGAAACTGAATGCATCAATGGCCCGGACATGTTTTACCCCTGCACCCTCCAAAAGAGACACAGACATGGTTCTAACGGAATGGGACTTTGTTAACTATTTATATACCAACTGCAGCAGGGACAGCTAGAATTGTGCGGGCCTAATTGGGGAAACGGAGCTGGGCGAATCGGGGCAGGACAGGATGGATCATGATCATGGTGGCAGCAGAATCCACCATATCTTCAACGCCCATCCCGTCCCAATCCGGCTCCTCAGAGCTACATCAGCAGCTGGTGTAGATCTAAGGAGTTCCATTGGAGATCATGGGTGGCTGGGAGGATAAGTTTATATTTCTTACCTTTCTTGGCTGGCCTGGTCCCTATTTGGTGCATTGGATGGAGGGGACACTGTATCCGCAGCCCTGCATCTTGTGTGCTGGCCCAGAATAAGATTGGGCTATCAATGTCATAAGTACATTGATGGCTGTGAGAAATGCCCCAGAGGTAGCCATTGATGATGATTGCACAACCCTCAGCCAGACAAACAGGTTGACACTGTGCTTTACGCACCTTTGTTTCCTTCTGTCTCTGCTAACTCACTACACCAGGGGTGCCCAAAGCCTGGCCTGGGGTCCATTTATGGCCCTCGAGGACCCCCAATCTGGCCCTTGGGGAGCCTCAAGGCTCCAATGAGCCTCTGGCCTTCCAGAGACTTGCTGGGGTCCATGCTGGCCCAATGCGACTACTCTCAGCACGAGGGCCGATTGTTGACCTCTTGCGTGAGCTGCTGGCCGAGGGCTCTTTCCACTGCTTGCTGCTTCACATCTGTAAAGCAAAGGAAAGGCCAACCTTGCTTTATGCAAGGTTTTTCATAGGTCTTGAGCTATTGTGAGACCTTCATACATTCATATATGTTCCATCTCTAATATATTTATTTATGTAAAGTTATTCAAATTTTAAATGTGAATTAGTTATTTTTTCCTGGCCCCCAACACAATGTCAGAGAGATGATATGGCTGTCTTGCCAAAAAGCTTGTACACCTTTGCAGTATACCAAGTTTTAATTTCAACTTACCTGGTTCAGCTTCCAGAGAGCCTCGCACAGTCTTGTGTGCAAATCCTAATGGCAGAACCTGCACAGACATCTCCATTTACTCCACAATTTACCACAAATGCCTTTCAAGGCCTCCTGCATTGTTTTGTTCCTGAGACTGTATATGAAAGAGTTCAACAAAGGAATCACCACCATATTGAGGACAGATACCTCTTTGTTGAAGTCCAAGTGACCTTGTTGTTCTGGCTGGATGTAGGCAAATATGCAACTTCCATACAACATGGAGACCACGAGAAAATGTGAAGAACAAGTGGAGAAAGCTCTACTCTGGTCTTTGGCAGAAGGAAGATGCAACACTGTCAAGATAATCTTGATGTAAGAAGCGACAACAATGACCAAAGTCCCAAACAGAGTGGCAGTGGCCAAAATAAGATCTATCAGATTGATGAGCCATGTATTGGAGCACGCCATGCTAATCAGGGGTCCACTGTCACACATGAAATGGTTAATGGTGTTGGGACCACACAATGGAAGGCGAGTTATGAGAATGTTGAGAGGTAGGGCAAACAGGAAGCTAATGAGCCAACAGCCAAGCACCAACCAGAGGCAACGTTGGTCATTCATGATGACCAAGTACTGGAACGGGTGGCAAACGGCAACGTAGCGATCCACAGCCATCACCCCCAAAAGGCAGAACTCCATAATGCCAAGGAAGAAGACGAAGAACAATTGCGCAAAACAAGCCACTGCCGAAATGACCTTCTGCCCAGACAGGAGATGCCTGAGCATGTTGGGGATGCTGTTGGAGATGAAGCCAATTTCCACCATGGAGAAGTTTCTCAGGAAGTAGTACATCGGGGTGTGCAGGCGAGGATCCAGCAGGGTGACGGTGATGATGACAAGGTTTCCCGTCAGGCTCAGGAGATAGACCAGTAAGAGCAGGAAGAAGAGCAGAACCTGCATCCAGTGGTTTTCAGGAAACCCCAGAAGAAGGAAATCAGTTACGGTAGTTTGGTTTGTCATGATGCTGTCCTACGAAGAAGTAAAGAAAAAGAAGATATCCTTGTGCCTTGATAGAGCAAACATTACTTATGCTAGTGGCAACTTACATTTTGATTAGAGAGTGACGGAAAACTGAGAACTTATTCCAGCTTATGAGATTGAAAGGAAGCATTCATGCAGCCCCCCATTCAGAACATGCTTCAAGCGCACTGTCCCTCACATCCTTTGCTAGATGCTCTTGGTGAAGGATGTGAGGACACTGTGCCTGAAAGATGTTCCATGAATGTGTACCTTGTGACTGAATGGAGGGCTGCATCAATCCATTCCTCCATTGAGTCCCTCCCTAAGACCTTTCTAGATTCATTCTTGACCTGCTCTGTCACTACCTAATTCTCCCTTACCGCAATTCTTACTTCAATACTCCATGTTCAACCTCTCTCTCTCTCTCTCTCTCTCTCTCTCTCTCTCTCTCTCTCTCTCTCTCTCAAACACCTTCACCCCCAGTCTAATGGGGGGTCTGTCCAAGTCACATTGAAAGGCAAAAGCAATTCAGACTCCTCTGACATAAGTCTATCTGCCCCTCCCCCCAAATGTGGCAAGTTTAGGGTGACTACATAATAAGAACATAAGAACAGCCCCACTGGATCAGGCCATAGGCCCATCTAGTCCAGCTTCCTGTATCTCACAGCGGCCCACCAAATGCCCCAAGGAGCACACCAGATAACAAGAGACCTCATCCTGGTGCCCTCCCTTGCATCTGGCATTCTGACATAACCCATTTCTAAAATCAGGAGGTTGCGCATACACATCATGGCTTGTACCCCGTAATGGATTTTGCCTCCAGAAACTTGTGCAATCCCCTTTTAAAGGCGTCTAGGCTAGACGCCAGCACCACATCCTGTGGCAAGAAGTTCCACAGACCGACCACACGCTGAGTAAAGAAATATTTCTCTTGTCTGTTCTAACTCTCCCAACACTCAATTTTAGTGGATGTCCCCTGGTTCTGGTGTTATGTGAGAGTGTAAAAAGCATCTCCCTATCCACTCTGTCCATCCCCTGCATAATTTTGTATGTCTCAATCATGTCCCCCCTCAGGTGTCTCTTTTCTAGGCTGAAGAGGCCCAAATGCCGTAGCCTTTCCTCATAAGGAAGGTGCCCCAGCCCCCTAATCATCTTAGTCGCTCTCTTTTGCACCTTCTCCAGTTCCACTATGTCTTTTTTGACCAGAACTGGACACAATACTCCAGGTGTGGCCTTACCATCGATTTGTACAACGGCATTATAATACTAGCCGTTTTGTTCTCAATACCCTTCCTAATGATCCCAAGCATAGAATTGGTCTTCTTCACTGCCGCCGCACATTGGGTCGACACTTTCATCGACCTGTCCACCACCACCCCAAGATCTCTCTCCTGATCTGTCACAGACAGCTCAGAACCCATCAGCCTATATCTAAAGTTTTGATTTTTTGCCCCAATGTGCTTGACTTTACACTTACTGACATTGAAACGCATGCTATTATTATTATTATTATTATTATTATTATTATTATTATTATTATTATTATTAAAATAATGCTATTTCCAAGACTGGCCACCAGTAAAAGGAGACACTGTTTGGTGATTAAAATGGACATTTTGCAATGGCTGACAGGAGGTCTTCTAGCTCCACAGAATGATCTACCTGGTCAACACCCCATTGCTTTTAGAACTGTTAAGTGGATGCTTCAAGGCTGACATTAACCTGCCTCTGAATTTACTGCATTCAAGATAAGGCAGTGAGAGAAACTCTCTCTCCCCCTCTCTCGCCATGGCTATGTCTTTCCTTCTCCATCACTTTTCAACAGATGCCTCTCACTCCCCTCCTCCTTTTTGTAGAATTGCCACTGAACATTTGTCTTGCCCCTATGTTCACCCCAGCAATTCACTTAACACTTAATGTCCACAATGGTGACAATGTTGGGGGGGGGGGGGAGAGACTGTACCTTGTTGCGATTGAGAAGTTGTAGAAAGCCAAAGTTCAAACCAAAATTGGTGGCTACCAGCAGATCCAGAAATAGGCTCACATTTTTTAAAGAGCTCCTGGGTGAAGTGACATTTCATGGGTGAGACTTTTCAGCGCCCGTCTGTGAAGCAGAGGGCGGGTTACTCTGTCATTGGGTGGACAGAACTGGTTCTGCTCCTTTTATTGTATCAGGGAAGAAAGAAGGTTGCTTGATTGTTTGGGGACTGGAATAGGAGGAGCCACTCAGGCAGGTGGGTCTGTTCTAGAGGCTGGAAAAGAAAATGAACAGCTCTAGGTGATCATCATCGGTGTCCCCCGATCCACTGGGGCAGCCACATCAAAAAATAGGCATATTGTATTGGGGCGGGGGAGATTGAGAGGTTTCAGAGGCAAAGGGGGATTTAAATCCCCTTCCAAAAGCCTCTCACTCCACAATGGATCTCACCAGACCTGCACTAGTGGTTTTGCTAGCACAAGTCCAAGGAGAAAAAGGGGCAGGGGAGGTTGCAGAAAAAGGGGGGGTGGGATCCAGTGCATGTCACTGCCATCTGATCCACCTTCCCATACACCCCGTTCCTCCCCTCTGCCCATTCCTTTGCCCCATACCTGCCCTATTCCTCCACTGGCAGTTAGTGGCGGCGGACTGTCCATTCCACCACCATTCCTAGTTAGGATTGGGCCAAGGGAAGACTAACTGAAGGCTAGGAAGATGTGGCAAAGGGCATCTCTACCCTGCATGACCTCTGACCTTTCTCCCTTAACCTTCCATCGCAGAAACCAGGCACACCTTTCCTTTCTCTTTTCCTCCTCCTTCTCTCTATCCCTAGTTTGGCACAATCCAAACTGTGCACTAGATGGCACATGTCGCTTGCACTGGCCTTCAGGTGTCACAAACGTGCCATAAGGCACTACTGTGACAGCTCGGGAGCAGGCTTAGATGGCGGAAGTATGCGCACCAGCCTGCTTCCACCAGATTCAATCCCTGATCCAGTAAGCGCCGGCCTAAGAAGGCTGGCATGGGAACTTGGAAGAGTGGTGGGGAGGATGTTTCAGGGGCATTCTGGGGCAGGGGGAGGACCGTTCAAAGGAGGGAAGTGGTGCCAGGATCTGGCACTTAGTCCAGATTCTAACCCCTGTCCCAAGCAGCCTGGCCTTACACCGGGCTGCTTGGCTCTGTGCCACCTCTTTAGGTGGCGCAGATCCAAGTTGCCCCATGGGGCAGCTGCCCCGCGACACAAAGGAAGGGGAATGAATTACGCACTTCTGGAGAGTCTCTCATTCTCATTCCATAGTCTGTGGGTGGGCATCCTGTACAGCTCTCCCAGTACCACTAGTCCTGAGTAGCTAACAGCCCAATCCTACACAGAACTGGGCTCCTGGTGGGGACCATTACAACAGTGGAAGCGACTTCTGCTGTCATAAAGTGACCTCTGCTGGCATGCACAGAGCATAAAGTGACCTCTGGTGGCCATTTCGCACATGCTGCTGCAAAAGGCAGTAGAACTGTAGCTTCACCATCTGGCCCCAAAGCACCCACTGGACCTAGTAAATCAGTGCTAGGGGGTGGGCAGGGAGGGAGAAGACTGGGCATGTAACTGGGCAGGGAGGGGGAGAAATGGGGCAGGGATCAGGGGGCAGTGATGTGTGCCAGATCCTATTTCCTCTATTGCAAATCTTCCCACCCCTTTTCTCTCTGCAGATGTACCCCATCAAAAGTGGTGGCGTATGCCCAAGAAGTTCCATAGGCAACCCCAGGGCTTCCCGGTAGGTACATATAAGCGTGTTATATTTACATCCTGTTTGCCTTCATGTCACCCCCCCTCCACATGCACAAATACTGATGGAGGCAGCGTCCATCTCTTTGGTGTGGCTGCATCAATGGGGCAGGGTAGGGGGAAGCAGATAGGTTTGGGCCTTTAGTAAGCTACACACCAATAGTGAAGCCACAAGATCCTACCAACAGACTTGAGTTTCTCTGGCACTACTTAAGGTTGAAAAAGGTCACCATAATTTTCACAGGTAATTTCCCCAAGGTCCACTGATATAAACCTTCCCCCACTGATGTCTCATTCTATAGAGAGGATAAAGACCGGATTCCAAAGTGTGGTAAGAATTAAGGACTCTGCCACCCCGTGTCATTTTATTCCATGACTGTGATTTTGTAACTACTGGTTATACGGCACTCCAGCTGGGTGAGGCATTTGACATGGGTGTGTTCTAAAATATTTGAATGCATTTATTGTTTGTGCAAAAAGATATAGTCCTAGAGAAATGTGCAAAATTAAATCATGGTCAATACAATGGCAACAAATTCAACATGAAGTAAATCAGTATAATAATGCATAAAAGCAAAACGAAAACAAGTTTACATTCGGAGAGGAAGTCCAAATTAAAACACATCATTCATTGAAAAACTAGCAAAAAAACCACACTCTGCCTGTCATGCCTTTAAAAAAATAAAAGAAGTCTTGATGATGGAGTACGGACTAAAGTAGCCTACCTGGGGAGGATTTAATTGTCATTGTGAAAATGCTGTATTTCCAATATGTTCTTAAAGAACAGGTTAGGTTTTGTTTTGTTTTAAAGGTAGCATTAAAAACACCCTTTAAACTAGAAGAAACACACTATTCAGTTTGTGATGCTTTTCATTCCTTGTGTAGCCTAAAGCACTTTCAAGCGGGCATTTTAAAATAATGTAATGAGTATGGGATAGTCCACAAGGCAAACTGTTATGATTCAGGAAAGCTGGTCATTCTCTGAAAGGAAGAAGAACTTTCTTCCACCAGTTCTGGAGCTCTAGTGGCTGGGAGAAGTGGACTGATGTATCATGCTTCCCTGGAAAGGGAATATCATCGACTTAAGACCTGGTAGGATCTGGAAAGTGAAATTCTTGTTCAGTAATGTGTCCTGTCCTAACATAAGAAGAGCCCCGCTGGATCAGGCCAAAGGCCCATCTAGTCCATTTTTGTGTATCTCACAGTGGCCCAACAAATGTGTCCGGGAGCACGCAAGACAACAAGAGATCTGCATCCTGGTGCCCTCCCATGCATCTGACATTCTGGGGTAGCCTGCTTCTAAAATCAAGAGGTTGCACCCGTCATGGCTTGTAATCTGAGATGGACTTTCCTTCCAAAAAAAGATAAGTCCAATCCCCTTTCTTTGTCCAATCCCCTTTTTAAAGGCACCCAGGTCAAGAGCATCACCACATCCTGTGGCAAGGAGTTAAACAAACTAAAAAATTTTTTTTTCCTTTTGTCTGCCCTAACTCTCCCAACACTCCGTTTTAGAGGATGCCCCCTGGTTCTAGTGTTGCGTGAGAGGAAAAAGAACACCCCTCTATCCAATTTATCCACCCCCCTGCATAATTTTGTATGTCTCAATCATGTCTTGAATCATATGAACCCTAAAATGTTCATTTTCCCCCTGTCTACTTCCTCATTTAGCGATCTCAACTTGACCATGGGACTGAAGGACCAGAACAGAACAGAGCAAGTGGCAGAATTTGTCTTAATTGGCTTCCAACTTCCCAGGTCCATGGAGGTCTTCCTCTTTGTGCTGCTTCTTCTTGTATTCATTTTGACCCTCGCAGGGAACATCACTATCATCTCCTTGGTGTCTTGACCAGCGCCTGCAAACCCCCATGTACTTCTTCCTCTGCAACCTCTCCCTCCTGGAGATGTTCTTCGTCTTGTCCATCACCCCCAAGATGCTGGTGGACTTCATTTCCAGGGACAAATCCATTTCCTTCTTGAGTTGTACTTTGCAGTGCTACTTCTACTTCTCCCTTGGCGCCTGTGAGGCTATCCTGATTGCCTTAATGGCCTTTGACCGCTACGTGGCTATCTGCCACCCACTTCGCTATACCATCATCATGAACGGACGGGTCTGCACGTACATGGTGTTGGGATGCTGGTTTGGCACTTTCATTAATAACCTTGGCCCTGTGATTTTGATGACCCATCTGTCCTTCTGTGACTCAAACATTATTGATCATTTCTTCTGTGACTATGCGACTATGGTAAAGCTTTCTTGCGATGATGTGCATGTCCTTCTGGCTCTGGAGTCCATCCTGGCTGCACTGGTGCTGCTCACCTCATTTTCTGCCACTGGTGTCTCTTACTTCTACATTATTGTCACCATCTTCCGTATGCGCTCCACTACAGGTCGTCAGAAGACATTTTCCACCTGCAGTTCCCATATCACAGTGGCCTCCATCTTTTATGGCAGTTCAGTCTTCATGTACTCTTTGCCCAGCGAGGGGCGCTCTCAGGATGCCCAGAAGGCTGTCGCGGTTCTCACAGGTGTGGTGACCCCACTGCTGAACCCTTTTATCTACAGCCTGAGAAACGAGAAGGTGAAGGAAGCCTTCAGAGATTGTGTGAAGAAGCAGAAATTTGCCCTGCGAAAAGACTGAAGCTACCTGTCTGGTTATGGTACTCTCGTGGTTTGGGTTGCAATTTGACTGGATAGGGTGGGTGTCTTTTTGGCTGGTGGTTGTGTTGCTTCTGATGGGATGAAGGTCTTTAGTTTGGGATACAAAGGCAAATGCCACATCTCAACCCAGCGCCAGCCGAAGCAGGTAGGGTTACACCAGGTGGTGCAGGGGCTGGAGAGGCTGCACTTCTAGGTGAGGAGCGTGGAACAAAGGGAGGATCAGGCCTGAGAGGGAAGTGGGAATGGTGGAGGCCTCCTCCACCATATCTAACCCACTTCCTGGCCTGCACTGTGCTACACTGGGCTTCCCTGATTTGCACCATAGGGGTGGCTGGGGCTTCACACATGGTAAGGGGAATTATAATCCTGTTACCTCGAGGAGACCTCCAGCCACATCCTGAGCTGCACTGGACGCTGAGTAAGTCATTAAACCTAGCTGTGCCAAGACTGGACTGCCTGTCTCCTTCTATTCAAGAATTATCTGAACATACCTTGTCACTGAGACAGTTCCTTAAGTGCACAGACAGTTCACCAAGGTCTTACATGAAGTGCTCCTCTTCTCATTCTTACCATTCAGAAATTCTTCTGGTGTCGGACCTTCCAAATACATCTCAGAACTTAGTGCAGGAAGAATTTAATGTGGTCCAGTTTTCCCCTCATGCAGGGACAGAGAGGCTCTACAATAAATAAAAGTTCTTCCATTGTCCTCAGGTCTTCCAGGATGCAAACCAGCCCATCAAAGAATGGCACTCCTGAAGCCTGTGAGCTTCCCTCAAAAGTCCTCAGAGGTGTCACTGAGGAAGGCCATCCGAGTGAACTGGATGTGAAATTTTGCGCCACCACCGAGAGAAGCCTTGGTACATTTCAATTAGTCTTTTTGAAACTGCCTTGGCTTTCCCCGGAACACTTCACATTTTCACTTTATGCAAAGTTTTGGTTACAGCTGCTCCACCTGAAAGAACCAAAATGGTTTCTCTGTGCAATATGAAACCAGCCTCTGTGAACAGAGTCTAAAACCTGCTAAAAGACATGATAAATGCTAACAAGCTTCCTCTCCGATTTTCCTCTTCCTGCGCAGCTCAGGTGTGAAGAGGGGAAGCCGTTTTGTTAGGAAAAGTTGGTCAGACAAGGCAAGGCAGACAGCAGCTTGCAGAGGAACAGCTGTAGCTTAGCATTCCCAGGTTTGGTTCTCATTATCTCAGCCCAGAACCAGGGCTGGCTCTAAGACAATTGGACCAATGCTTCCCAATTGGGCCCCGCGCCTAAGGGCCCTCCAGGCTCGGGTAACCTATGCTAGTCTTGTATGCAATTTTATATTAAAATGGGCTTAGATGTGTTTGGTACATTAACTCGCATGCACTTTTAAAGCGTGTATTTTGATTGTTTTCTATTCTACTATAGAGATAGAAAGTCTATAATAAATTGTATTTGACTTTGGTTGTGAATCTGGAGCCCTTTTGGGGGGGGAGAGAAAGATTCCAATTGGGCCCCACAGCTCCTAAGGCCGGCCCTATCCAGAACCATGGCAGAACCTGAGTGGGGGGAGGAAGCTTTACAGTAGATCTTAGTCCCTTCTGCAGCCCCTAGTCAGATCATGTGATGTGTGTGTGTTATTCATAGTAAAAAAGGAAATGCTTTCAACACTCAGAAAATGCTACACATAAATTTCTTCTTCTTCTTCTTCTTCTTCTTCTTCTTCTTCATCATCATCATCATCATCATCATCATACACTACATACACTACAAATAAAAAACAGGGGAATGTGGTTAGGAATTCCAGGGGGCCAAAAGCTAGACCCCCCACTCCCACCCTGGTTTTGGTCCATTTTACACACAAACACACACAGAAACCACTATCTGTATAAATAATCATAAAATGTTGAAATAATTAGGGCCTTCGGATTCATGTCTGTTTTGAACAATAGAACAGAGAAAATTCTTTGTTCAGGGAGGTTGTCCCAGAAGAGTGGCTGTTCTATGCCACAGCCACTAGGGGGCACCAAAGACCAAGAAATAGGGAGTATCTAAAAATACATACCCAAAGAGTGTGAATTATCTTGTTCATCATTTTGCTACCAGATTTGTCCCTCCCTTCCCCCACCTATACACAATATGACTATTGCATTTTACCCCCCCCCCAACAATCCTGCAAAGTGGATAGAGCCTCTCTTCCCCACATAAGAAGCCCATGGTATAAATGGAGCCTGCCCATCACATAAAGTCACAGCATGTGAGGTGTGGAGTCTCCCCTTCCATCCTCTGAGTGGGAATCATCACATGAACTGGACCTCTGTGAGAACTGTCTGTTCACTCAGTGACCTCTGATTGCATGCAGGGAGAAAGGGTCAGCTCAGGCAAAAGCCAGTGTGATGCAGCATGTGCAGTGTGGGTGAGTGGTTAGAGTACAAGACAAAACTGGCAAAGACCAGGTTTAAAACCCTGCTCAGCTATGAGGTGCACTGGAGAACCTGGAGGTACCATTCTGGAGCCTGCTCTACCTCACAAGGTTGTTGTGAAGATAAAATTAGAGATGGAAGGGAATCTTGCTGGGAAGAATACAAATTAGGTCAATGATTGCCATGTTCCCACCATCCTCTTTCAGTGCCGCTTTGATGGAGTAGATGAAGCATGATGACAACTTTCCCAAGGTGGGTTCCTAGCACATGGACCTCAGCAGAATCCCTGACCCTCTGCTAGGGCCTAGGAGAGGGGTAAAGGGGGTAAATTGTACCCGGGCCCAGGGTCAGAAAGGGGGCCCAGGAGCCAAAGGAAGGGGCCCAGTAAGTTCCTGGGATCTTCATTTTCCTGAATGAAGGAGTGTATAGGAGTTCAGGGATACCAGTGCTGGGCTACAGCTGCTGCCTAAGTTCATTTTGGTGCACATAGCACAATGTCCATTCTAGTGTGAGCCCAAACACAAAGATGCAAATTTTCTGCACTGATGTTCTATATTTCAAAGATGTTAAAGAGTGTGTGTTTGGTTTACCATATTACTATATCGAGCTGCCAAAGCAGCCTGGTGGGGTAGACCTGGGCTCCACATCAAGAAACCTGGGATCCAAAGACAATTCTGGTTGTCAGCACCCTCCGCCAACCCTATTTTGCCCTCCATTCTGCTTGACCCCATTGTGCCTTCTCCCTTTGGGAAGGGGCCCCAAAAGAAACTTTGTACCCCCTGATAAAATGCCTCTCAGAGGCCCTCCCCTCTGCTTTGCCTGGAGACACAGTGGGCAACACAAAGAGTCAAACAGACATTCTTTAAGCACAGGTTTTCCAAACCCATGCTTGACTTTGGAACATGTTGCTGGATGAAGCCCCATGGATCGGGGATAGGCACTAATCAATGGATATAAAGGCTACTTAGACAGACGGATTCTGAAAAATAAATGACTCCTTGTCACGGTGGGATGGCTGCCTGGTGGGAAAATGCTGGTGTATTTTGGCCATTTGGGGTGAGAGAAATATGCCCCTAATTGAACCCTAAAATCAGTGTCTTGACTTGCTTGTCTACAACTCAGCATTGGTGGGGGAAACAGTTGCCCAGTTGGATCCTGGCAAGAGAGGCCTAGTTTAAAAGAGAAACTTTGCACTATTATTCTTGGGCAAGAAAGAACCTCTCCTTTTTCAGAAAAGCAGACTTTGAGGACCTCTGTGCTTGAAGTTCCGGCTTTGGACACTTGGTGGAGCCCTAACAAAGTCAAAGCTGGCACTGGAATTTCTACATATATAGAAGTAGAAATAGAAATATATATAATATAGAAATATATATATATTTTTTTATTTTTTCCCCTTTTTTATACTGCCCTTCCTCCAAGGAGCTTATCGTGGTGCACATGATCCCTCTTTTTGTCTTCACAACCCTGTGAGGTAGGGGAGGCAGAGAGAGAGAGAGAGAGAGAGAGAGAGACTGGCCCAAGGTCACTCAGGAAGCTTCATGGCTGAGCAGGGCTTTGAACCTGGATCTTATAGATTTAAGTCCGACTCTCAAACCAAGACACCACCTAATTTTTATGAACATGTGTGATGGAGTGTGAGGCCCTGAACTGCCAAATCACAAAGAACTGGAGACCGGCAAGGAGGGTTAGCATTGCAAGAGCCTGGGCATACCTTCAGTATTGCATGGATTGGATGAAAGTGGGGGCACCTATCATCACACACAGACCATGGTCTAATCCCCCCATGGTGACACTCTGCTGGGGGTACCTTTTCTCCATGCCGCTCATTATAGTCATTTATTTGGCAATGACCTGGAACCCCCCCTTGATCTTCTGAAGGAAGATATTAATAAAGTGACTGTAACACTGTTCTGTTGTAGCAGCTGGAGGGTATCTGTCGGCATGCTAAATCCACAATGGATTGGCTTGTGCTCATTATAGAATGGCTGCCACTCACATGTATTAAGTAACATGGGGGGGCGATAAGTGCGTGTGGGGGAATTCTGAGAAGGGAAGCCAGAGTTCTGCGGATGGCACTTTACCAACAACAGGAGGTCAGGTCCCTGCACTGAAGAGCATACAGTTTAAAATTCAGTGCAAAGAGGAAGGGAAAGCAGGAAGGGCTTCCCAGGTGGCCAGCTCCAGCTGTTGAGTGGCACTGGGGCAAAAGTCCAGAGTAGCGCAGAGTAGTGGTTGGAGCAGACCCTCAGTGCCTGAGGAATAGCCTGGATGTGGCTGTGGGCCTTGGCTTAGACACAGTTGCCTAGCACAGAGTGGCCTCCAGGGGGAGACGGAGACAGAGACGGGTGAAGGAAGTGTGTTTATTTCAGTGTATTTCACTTAACTTGAGCTTGGCAGGGCATGGGTTCTAAAAGGTGCCCTCTCCCTCCATGTTGATACAGTGTTAGTATGTTTCTCTACAGCATCTCTCCAAAAGGCATAACGGGGTCACCAGGTGGCCTGTGACTGACCCATAGCCATGACCAACAACTGGGTGAGAGTAGCAGCTGGAGTATACCCTTGGTCCTCTTATTGTGTTCCCTCAGGGCTACCACAATCCCTGGCCGACTCACCAAGTGCACATGTTATGGCCTGAGACAAGGTGTACATGTGGTTGTGTGTGAGTGTTTCAAGAGGAGCAGGGGGAAGAACACCAGGGCATCTCCTACAACAGAACATACGTAAGAACAGCCCTGCTGGATCAGGCCACAGGCCCATCTAGTCCAGCTTCCTGTATCTCTCAGCGGCCCACCAGATGCCCCAGGGAGCACACCAGATAACAAGAGACCTGCAAGGCCTCCTGGGAATTGTAGTTTAAGAACATAAGAACAGCCCCACTGGATCAGGCCATAGGCCCATCTAGTCCAGCTTCCTGTATCTCACAGTGGCCCACCAAATGCCCCAGGGAGCACACCAGATAACAAGAGACCTGCAAGCCTTCCTGGGAATTGTAGTTAAGAACATAAGAACAGCCCCACTGGCTCAGGCCATAGGCCCATCTAGTCCAGGTTCCTGTATCTCACAGTGGCCCACCAAATGCCCCAGGGAGCACACCAGATAACAAGAGCCCTCATCCTGGTGCCCTCCCTTGCATCTGACATAGCCCATTTCTAAAATCAGGAGGTTGCGTATACACATCATGGCTTGTACCCCATAATGGATTTTTCCTCTAGAAATTTGTCCAATTCCCTTTTAAAGGAATCTAGGCCTGATGCCATCACCACCTCCTGTGGCAAGGAGTTCCACAGACCAGCTACACGATGAGTAAAGGAATATTTTCTTTTGTCTGTCCTAACTCTCCCGGCACTCAGTTTTAGTGGATGTCCCCTGGTTCTGGTGTTGTGTGAGAGGGAAAAGAGCATCTCTCTATCCACGCTATCCTTAGCATCTCAAGGATGCTAAGTGACTTCAGGAATACTCAGGCGCACCCTTTGAGACTGTTTTTCAAAAGACCCTAGCATAGAAGAAACATCAGGGTCAGCAGGAGGCAAACTGAGAAACAGACCTAGGGGCATACGTTAATGTATGGGTCATTGTGTTTCCTAAGGTCTTGATAAACTGGCTTTGTGGCCTATTTGAGAAAATATAAAAAGAAATTTCTATGCAGAATAAGTAGTGCTTTTTTCACAACTTAAATCATAAATACATCTAAGAGAGGGCTTTTGAATGTGAAACTCTCCCCCCCCCCCATTGCAAATGAAATCTAAAATGCCACTGCATCTTGAACAAAAGGCTACTAATGGGGAAAAAAATTAAGAGTTAAAAGGGAAGTATGTTTCAGCAGAAGAGAAGCCAGCCAAGTCTCAGGGACCCTTTCTATCTGGCTCCCCTGACAATGACTTCTTGAACCTGGCACACCATAATTAATCCAAGAAGGCCTGCTATCCTTCTGGGACATCTGACCCAAAGGGAAGAAGCAAGAGAACTGAATTGAAAATCTCGTGAGCTAATCAGCACTAGAAAGTTTGGGAGAAACTTTTCGCTCACTCGGCTCATTAGGAGACGAAATAATGAGCTGGCGCACAAGACGAAGAGGGAAAAAAGTGTCTGTTTGAGTTGTCTTAAGAAACAAGAGCAGATCTAAAGAAGAGCTTGGGCTGGAAATCAAGACAACCTGCCCAGCAGCAGGGGGCAGATGGTAAACTTAAGTCATGCAGTGATGCATTAAAATAGTGATGCATAAAATAGTGATGTATTAAAATAGTCTTTCTCTTAGTTCCCCTTTTTTTTTCTTTCTGAAGAGCTTAAAAACAAAAATAATAATGTCTTAGAAATAATAAACTGGATGTAGTAAAACAGTGTGAAAATAAAACACATATACATAAGTACTGATCAATTATATTACATCAGTAGCATAGCTAGAAGTGGTACTGAGCGCTAAGTTTTGCAGGAAGCCTCCCAGTGCCATGTTTCCCCTTGCCTTCAGAGCCAACCTGGGCCCCTAGAGCAAAACAGAGGCATATGCCTCTGGGCATGAGTTCAGAGAGGGGCAGGGGTCACTTGCACGGCGCAGTGAGGCTCCCTGCAAAACTTAGTGCTTTGTACCCCCTCTAGCTATGCTACTGTATGACATAGATGTAGTTCGTTCATGGATAGTCATGTCAACATTGGGAGAGAGCTGGCACGACAGATACAAACCCGACTGTTAGCACACAGTCAAGGGACAACACAGGCTGACAACAGGCCATTTGTATGTCTAATGTTCAAAATATAGGACAGAAACGCTCCCTTATAATCATGGCCAGTACGCCAGGAGGGAAAAAGTCAAGCCACTGAGCAAAGGGATGTAGGGATTTGGTGGTCTGTCCCCTCACCACACTTTTCACATTCGAAGCAGCCTCCAGCTAGGAATTTTAACGTGGCAGACAAGAGCTGAATCAGAAACCTAGACAAGTCACACATGTTCAACTGAATAGAGCAGTGGTTCCCAAACTGTGGGTTGGGACCCACTGGTGGGACGGGATGTGATTGTTGGTGGGTCTTGGAGTAACCAAACAGAGCCTCCAATGAAAAGATCAGATAACGAATTGCCTTAAGCATTCAAACATCAGATAGCTGCAAATTGCCCTGCTAACAGCTCAGCTCCTGCAGTTTGCAAGGAGCTGAGAGCACAAGCCTACCCATATCTACTCAGAAGTAAGTCCCATTGTTTTCAGTAGGACTTACTCCCAGGAAAGTGTGCATAGGATTTCAACCTGAGTCATGCAGTTTGCAAGCATGTGTAAATATAAGGAGATAAATGTTTGAGCATCTTTTTTGTCCTGCTTATTATTACATGCAAATAAATAAAAAAGTCTCCCTATAGTATATCATTTTTAAAGTAAACCTAGGTGGTAAACCAAACAGAGTGTCATTTTATAAAGTGGGTCCCAGAGCTGAAAAGTTTGGGAACCCCTGGAATCAGGGACTTGTCGGAGCTGACCTTTCTTAGTCCTCATCAGTCTTCAGACTGTGAGGGGGAGAATTCAATGGACCTCGGGAGCATATCTGTCTTAGTGGACTGTCAAATATGCTCCCCAAAATTTAATTCCCCGCAGCACTTAATGAACATATAGAATGAATTGCATCCCTGGCTTAGGAAGCTTTCTAAATGGATTAGACAAATTGATGGAGGACAGTCCTATCAACAGATGTTGGCCATGCTAGTTCCTTCATGTTCAGCAGCAAACCAAACAGCAGGGTTGGTTGTCAACTTTCAGTCTCGAAAGACTATGGTATAAGCCTACAGCACCTGGTATTCCCAGGCGGTCTCCCATCCAAGTACTAACCAGGCCTGACCCTGCTTAGCTTCCAAGATCAGACAAGATCTGGCATGTGCAGGGTAACAGTTGCATTCATTCAGTGCTGATGGGCTTCCCACAAGTATCTGAGTGGGCACTGTGGGTAATAGGCTGCTGGTCTCAATGGGCCTCTTGATGACCCAATGGGTTTCTTCTTCAGCTCTTTGGTGCTGATATACGAGGCAGACACTTGCCCAGTACTCTTACTATGAATGCTTCTTCAAGATCTTGTCTGATCTCGGAAGCTAAGCAGGGTCAGGCCTGGCTAGTATTTGGATGGGAGACCGCCTGGGAATACCAGGGGCTGTAGGCTTATACCATAGTCTTTCAAGACTGAAGGTTGCCAACCATTTCTTCAAGATCTTTCCCAGGCCTGCTTCTTCTGATCCATTTAGTGAAGATGGCAGGGCCATAGTCCTAGCTCCTTGGGACTGAGTTTAACCTTCTCCTTTTGAGATACAAGAGCCTGGTAGACTGACCCTCCTCCTGCAGTAATACAAATGGTGAATTTGAAATATATACGCATATAAATGCATGCATATAAACGTATGCATTTATCTATTCCAACTCTACTTAATCCTCCTTCTCTTAAACTCAGGGCAGCACAGCCTAGCTTAAGTTAACCTCCTTTACCTTCAGAGACACACAAGGCTAAGACATAGTGAGTGGCCTAAGATATTTTAGAGCACCATCTTTTGTAGACTTACTCAGAAATAAGTGCCAATGAGTGCAACTACACCTACTCCCAGATAAATGTGTCTAGGCAGGGCCAGCCTTAGGGCAATTTGACCCTTTTGGCCAAATTGAGTCCAACACCTGGTGGAGGGATGCCATCCTGGTGTGTAGGGGGGCTCCACAAAAATGTTTTCGCATTGGGCGCCACATCTCCTAAGGCTGGCCCTGTGTATAGGATTTCAGCCACAGTGAGCATCAGGTCTGCAGGCTGTCCTATGCTGCACAGAGATTTGTTCTCTAGCAGGTCACTCAAAGAGAAGGCACTGCACTTCTCCCTGATAGGAAGTTAGGCCCAGACAAGAAAGCGACAGGGAATTGCAAAGTTCACTGTGAGGTTTGTTTAGTGAAGACTAAGTTTGATCTTGTCTGATCTCGGAAGCTAAGCAGGGTCAGGCCTGGTTAGTGCTTGGATGGGAGACCGGGTGCTGTAGGCTTATACCATAGTCTTTCAAGACTGAAGGTTGCCAACCAAGTTTGGAATTAGGAAAACCCTCATTGAGTTCACTCCTTTACCCTGGACTCACAGGGTGCCCTTCAGCAAGTGGTTGGTTGTATTCTGAGAAAGCCAATTCTGGCTGATCACCATTGAGATTAATGAGTCAAGGTTAGGCATGATTAACTTACATCGTATTGATTTCGGTGGGACTTTTTCATTCCCACCTAACTACCATTATGAACAACCCAATGCCTGTCTTCTGCCTGTTCCCCCTTTCTGCAATATGGGGATAAAAGTAGCATTGAATTATGGAATCATAGAGTTGGGAGGGAACCATGCCATCTAGTTCAACCCCTTGACTGTAGCAGAAAATCCTCCTAGAGTATGCCCAGCAGGTACCCATCAAGCATCTGCTTGGAGATCTTCAGTGAGGGAGAATCCACCACCTGCCCTGGCAAAACTGCATAAATGAATGGAGTTGTTTTCCTTATTGACTTTTGATCACTGTTCTGTTGTAATGGAACTCCAGGTGGTGTGCACGGGGTTTCCAGCCAGCCAGCTGTCTATACTCTGGCCTGCCCTAGGCCTCCTGGACACCAGGAAGATGGCTGTGGTGTGAACAGAGTCCACACCCTTGGATCAGGGCAGTGATGTTCACACCCTCAGTTCATGTGCTTGCAGTCCACTCATTAAGAACATAAGAACAGCCCCACTGGATCAGGCCACAGGCCTATCTAGTCCAGCTTCCTGTATCTCATAGCGGCCCACCAAACGCGCCAGGGAGCACACCAGATAACAAGAGACCTGCAAGGCTTCCTGGGAATTGTAGTTTAAGAACATAAGAACAGCCCCACCGGATCAGGCCATAGGCCCATCTAGTCCAGCTTCCTGTATCTCACAGCGGCCCACCAAATGCCCCAGGGAGCACACCAGATAACAAGACACCTCATCCTGGTGCCCTCCCTTGCATCTGGCATTCTGACATAACCCATTTCTAGTCCATTTCTCCCATTGGGGAAGGAGATGAGCGACAAACCTATTCCTGTATGTCCAGCTTTGCAGCTTGGGGGTCAAAGGTGAGGCAGGAGGCGTTTTAATTCAGCCTTAATAAATGAATTATTTATGTGTTAAGGATTATTCACGTTTGGAGGAACTCACAGGGCCTGTGGAATGTCTCAGGAGCAAAAGCATAAGGGGTAATTTGAACCCAGGACCCTCCAGACGAAATGCAACACTCTATTTTGCACATTGCATTGGCTTTCTGTACAGGAGACACCACTGCAATCAGACAAGATCATTTTCTTTCGAGGCCTACCCTTTTTTGGTCTCTATGCAACATCGTCCCTCTAGGTCGATAAGCAGCCTTGCTGGTAAATGAAATTAGCACAGATTAAGCTCAAAACAAGCATAATTCTTCTGAGGAACAGAGTGAGGAGAGGTTGCTTTGCTCAACCTTCACGCGTCGATGGCTTTCGGTTTCAACAGTCTGCATTCAGATGCCGAAGAACCTGGTGCGGAACAACAGGTGGCAGTTTCACAAGTACAACCACAGCTGAAAATAAGTTGAAATCCCACAAGTGTTATCTGGTAAAGGAGATCACTATCAGCTGTTGTTGTTTATGAAATACTTGCTAAAGAAAAACAAGCCAACACTGAAGCCAATGAATGTTTTACTGGAAACCATCTTTTGTCAAATAGATAACACTGAAGCTTTCTTTCTTTCTTTCTTTCTTTCTTTCTTTCTTTCTTTCTTTCTTTCTTTCTTTCTTTCTTTCTTATTATTTAACATTTCTTTGAAATTCATATCTATCTATCTATCTATCTATCTATCTATCTATCTATCTATCTATCTATCTGGTTTGATGCCCCTAGTCTGGCCAGCCCCTGTAAGAACATAAGAAGAACATAAGAAGAGTCCTGCTGGATCAGGCCAAAGGCCCATCTAGTCCAGCTTCCTGTATCTCACAGCTTCCTGTATGCCCACCAGATACCTCTGGGAGCACACAAGGCAACAAGATACCTGCATTCTCTTGCCATTCCCTTGCATCTGGCATTCTGTGGTAGCCTATTTCTAAAACCAGGAAATTGCATGCACCCATCATGGCTTGTCACCTGTGATGGGCTTTTCCTCCAGAAATTTGTCCAATCTCCTTTAAAGGCATCTAGGCCAGATGCCACCACTACATCCTGTGGCAAGGAGTTCCACTTATTAATTATACATTAGATACAGAAATACTTTCTTTCATCTATTCTAACTATCCCGATGGATGGATCAGATGAATCAGCTCTGATGGGTTACATCAAAATGTCTATCAGGTCCAGCATCTTCCTTCCCATAGTGACTAACCAGATACTTCCAGAAACTTCACCACCAGGGCATGAAGGACGCAGTCCTCTACCCCTGTAGTCCCCTAGAAACTGGAAGCCAGTGGCACCCTATCTTTGAATGTGGAGGTCCTAATTTGTGTTCATGGCTAATAGCTATTGATAGATTTATCCTCCATGCATTAACCCAATCCCATGTTAAAGCTATTTAAGCCAGAGACCATTACCACATACGGTGGCACTAAATCCCATAAATAACATGTTGAACTAAGTTCATTTTGTCTCCTTTGTCTGGGTGACAAAATGCTCACACTGGCCCTTAGTTGTTGGTCTCCTTACGTACATGGGCAACCCCTGGCAAACCTGGATATAGGTCATGCTTCAATCCAGGTGGCCAGCCTTGTACAGATGAGACTATAATATGTGTCTATATGGTGTCTGAATCCATCCTCCTATCAACCTTTCAGTCATCAACCTTTCCAGCCCTGTGACCAATCCCTTGAAACTGAATTTGGGTCATGTGATCAGAAACATGCTATCTGCACAACCCTAGATACAAACTCCATGGATGATGGGTTGGTGTAGTTATTAGCTATAGAAGTGAAATAGAACCTCCATGTTCACAGGCAGAATAGTTCTAAATACCAGCTGTTGGAGACAAAGAATGGGGAAGGCCAACTTCCTCATCATGCCTTCCTTATTAGCTTCCCGGATGTATCAAGCTGGCTATTGGTGGAAATACAACTCCTAGACTTCAGATATTCCTTTATCACTGAAGACTTTGACAACCCTGTCAAGGGTTAGTTAGCGCTTGAATCCCAAATTTGGCCTCACCTTGTAAACACAACAACAAACATCCACTATTTTTCTTCTCGTTGTAATCAGGATACATCTGTCTGCATATTTTGGTGGCTGTTTTATGGGTTCTGATCTCCAAAAGGTGATGCTACAACTCATGTTAAAACTATATGCAAGCTGCTGGAACAGAGCAATATGGCAACACCTCTAGAATCCTGAATCCACAGCTCGTTGGGTTGTTCTACCAAGAGTCTAGGTGTGGGACACCACATCACGCTGCATTCCACTTTGAAACTGTGGGGGTCAGCCATGACCTTTGACATGGGTACATGATGAGCATGTTGAGTCTCCTTCCTGGGGTATTCCCCGCTCACACATCAACATTCATAAGAATTGGCCTTGACTTATTGCTTCAATGATTTGCTGCAGATTCATCTGTTAATCATTTTCCTGTTGTCGTATACTAATTTTTCTTGATAAAAAGTACTTTCCTGTGTTTGAGGGCCAACTTTAACCTGCTTTTGTTAAGCCAAAGAGGCCCATATCTTTACTATTAAGAGTATGGTCCACTACTCTTCCCATCATGCTACCATCACTCTTCCTTCAAATTTGACAGAGACCAGTTTTCAGCTGCCCACATGGACCTAAACACACTGTAGTTATAGCACACTTATTGTCCACTCTTCTTCCTCTGTATGAGGGACTACCTCCTGTTGCCTTCACAACAACCCTAAGAGGTAGATTAGTTCCAAAAATTGTGACCAGCCCACAGTGAGAAGTAGGGACTTCAATCACATCTACCAGTCCAATCATCATATTACACTAGCTCGCTAAGAGACAGCCTGGCAGTTATCAGCTACCAGCAGCTAAAAAGTGGGGGAGAGGCTAAATTCACACTAAAGACTCACCCTACACCTTCATCTCAAGAAATTGACAACCAGGCCTTAACATAACTGCACAGCCATCTGTGTGTGTGTGTTTGTGTCTGTCTGTCTGTCTGTCTGTCTGTCTGTGTGTACACTTATGTGTTTTGAAGGTACAGTAACTAATCTTACAGCACAATCCTATGAGTGTCTATACAGAAGTTGGTCCTGTTGTATTCAGTATGGCTTACTCTCAGGCCAGTGTATGTATATAGGATTGCAACATTAATCAAAAGTGCACAGAAGGAATAAACCATCCAAACACACAATGGCAACAGCCATTTAAAACATGAGAAAGAAAGAAAGAAAGAAAGAAAGAAAGAAAGAAAGAAAGAAAGAAAGAAAGATGAAGCTAAAGCAATGATTTTCAAATATCTCCCTTCCTCTTCTCCCCACTACCACACACACAGCCACATATGCATCAATGTTAATTGCAAGCCACCTTGAGAATCAGTTTTGTTTTGAACATCTGAGGAACTAACTAATCAGTACTAAACTCAGCAGCATGGCTGACAGCACAAGTAGCATCAACTGGGCGAAAGGAACGGAGACAAGTTGGAAGTCCACTAACATTGGCCGTTCGTGAATCACGGATTCCCTCTAGAGCAGTGGTTTCCGAATGGTTTAGCACCAGGAGTCACTTTTTAAAATGGCACGCTATCGGGGCCCACCTAGGTTTACCAGACTTTTAAAAAAGGGGATCTAGAATGAAGTAATATTTTATTTATTTATAAGTAATAATAACCAGAAAAAGGCCCTCAAACTTATCTCCCTATACACATGCTTGCGCATTGCAAGAGCTGAGCTCTTTGCAGGGTAATTAGCAGCAATATCTGATTTTTGAATAGCCTCAGGGCTCAAGGCAGTTAGCTATCTGATCTTTCCATCACCCTTTGGTGTCCCACCAAAAATCAGGTCGCGACCCACCAGTGAGTCCCGACCCACAGTTTGGGAAGACCCACTGCTCTAGAGAGCACCTTCTGAAAAATGTCAGTTTGTCAGAAAGTAATCATTTTCTGGGGCTGTTCACCTCTCTGTGACAGATCTCTTGTTGAAAACTGGGCCAAAGAACTAGGGCTGAGGTCAGTGGACCTCCCTCTCCCACATTCATGAACCCATTTGCAGAAGGTGACATGGCAAAAGTTTCACCTCCTGCTGAAAGTTCTTCATGGAAAACCTTTGGCTCAGTCTTGAGAAGACATATTTACTTTCAGAATCACCTTGTGGTGACAATTCTGTCAGTACAAATCATATCAACTCAAATGAGCCTGCCTTATCTGCCAGTCAAACCATTGATTCATCTAGCCTAGCGCAGTCTATATGACCGGAAGCAGTTATCCACAGTCTTTTCCAGGCCTCACCAAAACATCTGGAGATGATATCCCTGAAACTTGTGCACAGGGGTTTCCTTTGTTGGGCCCATCAGTGGGGTACTACCAATGGCACTGGTAGCAATCAATTCAGTGTGTGTGTGTGTGTGTGTGTGTGTGTGTGTGTACTTCTTGATTTATGGCTCTCTACTAACATTACAGTCATCTTAGAGAATAAAAGATAAGCTGCAACAGATATGCTCTTAAATATGCTATTTTCATTGCAGTTTGATCTTTCTGTTAGACTGGGCCTTTAGACCTCATTGGAAGTCTGATTGCCTCCCTGCCCAAACAATCTGAAATAGTTCTCCTGCCCTGACTGGGTATATACCATTATTACTCTGGACCTGCTTTCCACCCCTGGTAAAATGATCTTGCTTTCACAAAGGAGCTTCTGCATTCAACCCCTAGCTTCTGCAAAAACCACCCAGTTCACAAAATGAAGGCTGGGTGGCACTCTCATAGAGTCCCTGTTTAGCAGGGAAAGCCCCTATCTGCCAGATGACAACCCTTGGTAAGTTAGGACAGCACTGCTCTTACAGCATTTATGCAACATGTGAAAACCTCCATGTTCACAATGGCTTTTCTTGATTTTTGTTACCACAGTTGTTTACTACTGCCATTTTCTCCCAAAATAGTCTTACTGTTTAAATCAGTGTTTCTCAAACTGTGAGTTGGGATCCACTAGTTGGGTCGCAAGCTAATTTCAGGTGGGTCCCCATTCATTTCAATATTTTATTTTTAATATATTAGTCTTGAGGCTTCCATGATCTGTGACTGTATTTGGGGAAATGTTACAGACCTGTACTTTCAACAAGTTACAAGTTACTATGTACATACTTTGAACAATGATAGTAAATGGAACTTACTCCTGGGTAAGTGTGGATAGGATTTCAGCCTAGGATTGTTAAAAATGTTCCTGCTTGATGATGTCACTTCCAGTTATGACATCACTTTCAGTGGGTTTCTCATTCTCTGACAGATTCTCATTCTAAAAAGAGGGTCCCTGTGCTTAAATGTGTGGGAACCACTGGTTTAAATTATTCTTCATCTCTGTTTTAAAGATCTTAGTTCTTTTTAAGCCTTGCCGTTTTTATTGCCGATACTGTTGTGATCTGGTTCAAACCACTTGGAAGATTATCTTCAAAGAGAGGTGGCCTATCAACAAGTAGACCTTGGTTCTGAACCTTCTGAGCCTTCATGTCCAGCAGCAGTAAATGCTGACTGAGCAACAGCAAGGAAGACCTGCTGCCTTTCCATCTTGGGAAACAGATGGAAAACAGAATGCTGTTTCTTTCCATCTGGGAAACAGAATGCTGGACTTGACTCTCCCAAAGGTCTTCTTAGGTTTTTTCCCTGTTCCTAATTGTATCTGTTTAAAAGATTTTTATTCTGCTTTTCCAGCACTCAAAGCAGCATACAATAATAAAACAGCCAGGACTGTGTAGTGGTTCGAGAGTTGGACTTAAATCTGGAAGATCCAGTTTCCAGTTCCAGCTGAGCCATGAAGCTTTCTAGGTGGCCTTGGGCCAGTCACTCTCTCTTTCTCAGTCTCACCTACCTCACAGGGTTGTTGTGAGGGCAAAAGGAGGCGAGGAACTGTAAACACCTTGAGTGCTGTACACCTTGAGCTATGTACAAGTATGAGCTCCTAGAAGGAAGGGTGGGATAAAAATGTGAAAATGAATAAAGAAATAAAATAAAAACCCAGTATGACATACAATTAATGTACTTAATTGTACAGAGGATGAGGTCTCTTGTTATCAGGTGTGCTCCCTGGGGCATTTGGTGGGTCGCTGTGAGATACAGGAAGCTGGACTAGATGGGCCTATGCCCTGATCCAGCAGGGTTGTTCTTATGTTCTTAACTACAATTCCCAGGAAGCCTTGCAGGTCTCTTGTTATCTGGTGCGCTCCCTGGGGCATTTGGTGGGCCGCTGTGAGATACAGGAAGCTGGACTAGATGGGCCTATGGCCTGATCCAGTGGGGCTGTTCTTATGTTCTTACTTATCAATAAAACCAATTAAAACCATAACAAACCACTATCCCTATTTTTTTCCACTTTTTGCTTTTTTCCCCTAGGAATTCTTGGAAGTGTTGCAAGTAGTGTAGAGCTAAAAGTTAAGTTTGTCAGTAATGCTAACCTGAAAAATCATCCAGTGAGCAATTTGGGAACGGTTTGGGGTGGGATGGGGGCAACACTGGTTTGAGGAAAAGATTCACTGCCACAACTAGATCCATTCCCCACCCCACCCCCTGAGCCCTCCCAAATATTACATCATGCTACCCAGACTGGGGGTGCAGTGGGGGAATAGGAGAAAATGGCAGTCACAAGCTAGTGGCTGCACAAATCCATTCAAACAGCAGTGGTAGGTTCTTCCTGCAAATGTCACCCCTGCCCTGGCTACTCAGATAATAACCCAGAGGCAGTGTGGCATAGTGGCAAGAGTCCGGTGTCAGTGTGTGACTGGGGAAACTTGGGTTCAAATCATCCCCACTCTGGGATGCTTACTGGAGGAGTTTAGGCCAGTTGCCATCTCTCTTATGCCATTTGTCAGCATAGTCTATCTTACAAATGCTTGGAAAAAATGTGTATGGATGAGAAGACCAGAGAACACTTATGGATATGCAAGAAGGCACGCCACCGGGTAGATGGGACTCGTTAGCCTGGGAAGGCAGTTCATCTGAGAGAAGGAAAACTCTGATCCCAAACCTCCACTGCCTTGTGGCTACATCCAGTTATGGAAGAGGCTTCAGGAGTCAACCTCGAGGCAAAATCCGGAGCCGGAGTCCCTGAGGCAGTTCATGGCTGAACACAGTCATGTTCTGGCAACTCCTGCGACGCCGCTGGAACCAACCGTATTGGCTTCTGCCTTTCCATTGGACCATTTCAGCGACGTGGAGAGGGGGGATTTGCTGCATGGGTAACAGTCTATCCTCCATATCTACTTTACCCAGGCTTCGCGCACTGGAGAGGACACTGTTCCAGAACCACTATTCAGAGTGCGATACCATAGTCTTCCGAGACTGAAGGATGCCAACACACCCCACAAACAAGCGAAAAGAAAACCTTTTCACAAACCCACTAAGGTTTTCATGGTTGGATGAATTTAAATGTTGGGACTAGATCCTACAGTGTGTTTTAATCCATGGTTTAAAGACTCGAGCAACATTTTAAATTATGCTTTTAAAACCTTTTTAATCATTACCTCCTCCCCAAAAGGAATGGGCAATAAATGGGGTCCAGAACACAGACTCCATCTGCACCCATTTGTGGACGGACATGTTGGGAATGAATGGAACCCAAACCAAACCTATCAGTCCTGGTTGGGGTTCAGTCTTTTCCAAAAATGAACACATGGTGCTAGTCTTGAATGTGCTTGAACACAACCAGATTTAGCTCCATTTTGAGATGAAGCATTCTGCTGGCTATTGGCGCATTTAAAAACAAAACAAAATAAATCAGTACATTGTTCTGATTAGTTTAACAGCAAACAGGTGAAGACAAAGAGTCAGTAATGCTAGAGAAGGGGCCAAGCTGTGACCCCCCAACTTGAGGGACCCTAAAGTTTTTGTTTCCATCTTTGAAAATCTGGAGGGTATACTATTCATTCAACCCCAACCACATTCCCCTTGCTCACAAAATGGAGATCTCTAAACAACATAGCCAAGCAAACATACCCCCCAAGTGTGTGTGTGTGTGTGTGTGTGTGTGTGTGTGTGTGTGTGGTGATATGAATTGGTTCCTCGGCTCTTGTTTTTGGTTGTGAGTTGCGGTTTGCTGCAAGTTAATTTGCAAGGAACTGCTAAAAATTACCTTTTCGTGTCTCAGTCTCCGCTTTCCAGACCAGCAGATGTTGACAGCACACAGGAAACCAAAGTGAGTCACATGCATAGGGTTACATGTGGTCTCTGGTTCCTGTTGTCAGCTCTAGAGAGGACCATACCTGAGACAGGAAGGAACCATCATTAATCATAAAATTAATGGTCTCAAGAAAGACATGAAATAAATGAATAAAATGGGGGGGGGGCGATCCATTCATGTGGATTTACTAGAGCTGAAGCAAAAAAAAATGTGGGGGAGGAGAAGAGGGGGACAATTATCTCACTTTGTACTGTATCTGTTAAGACCAATATTATTTCAGATCTGTGTTAGGATTCCCAAGGTTAAGAACATAAGAACAGCCCCACTGGATCAGTCCATAGGCCCATCTAGTCCAGCTTCCTGTATCTCACAGCGGCCCACCAAATGCCCCAGGGAGCACACCAGATAACAAGGGACCTGCAAGGCCTCCTGGGAATTGTAGTTAAGAACATAAGAACAGCCTCACTGGATCAGGCCATAGACCCATCTAGTCCAGCTTCCTGTATCTCACAGCGGCCCACCAAATGCCCCAGGGAGCACACCAGATAACAAGAGACCTCATCCTGGTGCCCTCCCTTGCAGCTGGCATTCTGACATAGCCCATTTCTAAAATCAGGAGGTTGCGCATACACATCATGGCTTGTAGCCCGTAATGGATTTTTCCTCCAGACTATTGTTTTTAAGAGATCGTATAAAGTGATTGAATCTGGCAAGCTGGCATCTCTGATTGTCTGAACTCATTTAGAATGGCAAAATTGAATGGCACAGAATGGCAAAACTGTCACAATACAGTAGAACCTCCAAAGTTGACCACCTCTCTATAATGACCACCTCCTTAAGTTGACCTAATTTTCTAGTGCCTTGGATTTTTTCTAGACCTAATTTTCTCTAGCCTTTTTTTCCGTATGTTGACCACCTCCCTATATTGACCAATTCCTCCAGTCCCTTGGGTGGTCAACTTAAAGAGGTTCTATTGTAGTTGCAGTTTAATTTGTCGGAGGGAAGGAAAGCTGGTCCATTTGGCTGGGATTCACGCCGCATAAGTTTTCCTGTGGACAAGAATGGTTTTGTGGGGCTGGAGGAGGCCTCGGAAGAGGTGTTATAGGTAGGGTAGCTAGGGGCAGGGAGCTCACGTGACTAAGGATGCAGTATAGATGACATACAGAAAACTAAAGGAATGGTCATTAAGAGAGAAGAAAGCTTGAGGAATTGTGCTAAGTAGGGGATAATAAGACATGAGGAAAGCCTTGCAAGGTCAGGTCTAAGAGCTCTCCACTCCACCACCTTGTTTCCCATAGTGGCCAAGCAGATGCATCTTATGGAAGCCATAAGAACAGCCCTGCTGGATCAGGCCAAAGGCCCATCTAGTCCAGTTCCCTGTATCCCACAGTGGCTCACCAAATGCTTCCTGGAGCACACAAGATGCACACAAGATTCCTGGACACAACCTGCATCCTGGTGCCCTCTCCTGCATCTGGCAATTTGAGGTAGCATGCTTCTAAAATCAAGAGCTTCACACATCTACCATGACTTGTAAGCCATGATGGACTTTTCCTCCAGAAATTTGTGCAATCCCCTGTTCAAGGCATCTGGTGAGATGCCATCACTAAATGTGGCAAGGAGTTCCACAGACTAATTACACGCGGAGTAAAGCAACCATTGCACTCCCTTGCAACTGGCAATTTAAGGCAACTGCCACTGAACTGATGGGTAGCGCATAGCCGTTATGACTGGAAGCCGCTGATAGACCAGTTTGCCACAAATTTTGACAAAGGCCTTTCCAGGCCAACCAAGCTAATGGCCGTCACCACATCCTGTGGCAACGAATTCCACAGACTGATTATGTGTCGGATAAAGATGTGCCTCTTTTGGCCCTCCTGAAACTCCTGACACTGAGTTTCACCGAATGACTCAGACTGGTTCTGGCATCGTGAGAGGGAAGAGAAAAAGAGAATCATGTGAATTCTCTCCATCCATGTGAAGAAAGTCTGACAGCCCAATCCAACTTCCCAGCACCCATGTAGCCCCAAGGTATGGGAACAAACATTCCCGTACCTTGGGGTGGCCTCTGTGGTTTCATCACAGGATGAAGCACATGCCCTGTTGGCAAAGCTGTATCAGTACCGGAACACTGGTTAGGATTGAGACTCAGTCATGTCCCCTTCTAAACATCTTTTTTCCCCATGCTAAAATGCTCCATAGTAGTCTTTCCTAGTAAGGAAGGAGCTCCAGCCTTTGGTTGATTTTGGTTGTCCCCCTTTGCTCCTCTTCCAGCAGGGCCTCTTCATTTCAGCAACAATTTTGCTTTGTTTAAGGAAGAAGCCCTCGCAGTTCCAGTGCTAGTACACAAAACCTAGAGTAATGGAACCATCACAGGGGGTGCAGCCCCCCCATCCTTGGATACCTGAATCCGCAGATATTTGATCTGCACTTTTCCAGGGGGCTGGGGATAAGAATAGGCCCTCAGTTTGGGTGTACTTGTCGTAAGAGGAACTAAACAACCACTGGGTAGATGGGACTCGTCAGCCTGGGAAGGCAGCTCATCTGAGAGAAGGAAAACTCTGATCCCAAAACTCCACTGCCTTGTGGCTACATCCAGTTGTGGAAAAGGCTTCAGGAGTCAACCTCGAGGCAAAATCCGGAGCCGGAGTCGCTGAGGCAGTTCATGGCTGAACACAGTCACGTTCTGGCAACTCCTGCGACGCCGCTGGAACCAACCGTATTGGCCTCTGCCTTTCCACTGGACCATTTCAGTGACGTGGAGAGGGGGAATTTGCTGCATGGGAAACAGTCTATCCTCCATATCTACTTTACCCAGGCTTTGCGCAATGGAGAGGACACTCTGTTCCAGAACCACCATTCAGAGTGTGATACCCTAGTCTTCCGAGACTGAAGGATGCCAACCATATGATCTGCAGATACAGAGGCCCACCTGTATGTTTTGTGTGGGTATGTTATCCATTCAGTCATATCTGATTCTCGGCGACTTTAGAGGCGAGAGCTCTCCATGCTACTCTGTCAAGCATGGCTTCTTTCAACTGATGGACGTTTATCTTTGTACCTGTTTTGATGGTATCAAGCCAGCACATACTTTGCCTGCATTGTCCCACTGAGAATTCATAACATCATTGACTTCTCTAGTAAATTCGCACTAAAATTGAGTGTTGGGCGGGTTAGGACAGACAAAAGAAAATATTTCTTTACTCAGCGTGTGGTCGGTCTGTGGAACTCTTTGCCACAGGATGTGGTGATGGCGACTGGCCTGGACGCCTTTAAAAGGGGATTGGACAAGTTTCTGGAGGAAAAATCCATTACGGGTTACAAGCCATGATGTGTATGCGCAACCTCCTGATTTTAGAAATGGGTTATGTCAGAATGCCAGATGCAAGGGAGGGCACCAGGATGAGGTCTCTTGTTATCAGGTGTGCTCCCTGGGCCATTTGGTGTATCGCTGTGAGATACAGGAAGCTGGACTAGATGGGCCTATGGACTGATCCAGTGGGGCTGTTCTTATGTTCTCACGTTCACCCCTGCTAACTGGGTAAGAGGCACTTTTTCAAGTGGGTGCTCCTCTTTTTAGCAGGGGGAGAGTAACTGGCCCACCTCACCCCAGCACTGTCTGTTCTAGTGGCTGTCTGCTGGTATTCCTTGGCATCTTTTTAGATTGTGAGCCCTTTTGGGACAGGGAGCCATTTAGTTATTTGATTTTCTCTGTAAACCGCTTTGTGAACTTTTTGTTGAAAAGCGGTATATAAATACTGTTGTTGTTGTTGTTCTTATGTTCTTACATGATATGTTTTATGTATGTTGTGCTATTGATCTTAAAATAATTAAAAATTGCATTTCTGCAGTTGCATTTATTGCAGATGCATGTTTTTACATGTATTTTAAAAAACCTAATCTGTATAAAGGTCTTCAAAGGTCAGCACTGTGCCCCTCAAAGTCTGCGCCCTAGGCAGCTGCCTATTTGTCCTAAAGAGAGCACTGACCCTGGTCACACCTGCGCACATCTTTCCTCAGTTGTGGTGGGGACAGCACATTTTCAGCTAGGGAGCCACTGACAAGGGGAAAGAAAACAAACAAGAGAAGTACACTCTGCAAACCAGGACTTTTGTCATAGTGGAAGCCAAGCTAGTCCCTTTTCCTGCACTGCCAGTCAAACTCTGGCAGACTTCCTGACACTGCAGGAATCCCAGGGGGCCTTGTTCCCAGTGTGGGAGCTTTCCTCTGAGGGTTTGCCCCTCTGGGGGCAGGAAACTAACTGGTGTGCCCTTTTCATATGGTTCCCCACTCCAAATTTCACAGGGGGGGGGAGCTTACCCATGTTCTGCACCTCTGGTTTCCAACCAAGGAAATGGGGTTCCCCCTAACAGGGAACACTTTTTGATAGGGTGCATTTCCAAACCCTGACTTCTTGCAGGATGTTTCCCAAGAATTAAGTGACGCTGGGGTGTCTCTGCTGCAACCCACTGACCAAATCAATCTTGCTGGCATCCTTCAGTCTCAGAAGACTATGGTGTCACGCTCTGAATGGTGGTTCTGGAACAGAGTGTCCTCTCCAGTGCGCGAAGCCTGGGTAAAGTAGGTATGGAGGATAGGCTGTTACCCATGCAGCAAATCCCCCCTCTCCACGTCGCTGAAATGGTCCAATGGAAAGGCAGAGGCCAATACGGTTGGTTCCAGTGGCATCGCAGGAGTTGCCAGAACGTGACTGTGTTCAGCCATGAACTGCCTCAGGGACTCCGGCTCCGGATTTTGCCTCGAGGTTGACTCCTGAAGCCTTTTCCATAACTGGATGTAGCCAAGAGGCAGTGGAGGTTTGGGATCAGAGTTTTCCTTCTCTCAGATGAGCTGCCTTCCCAGGCTGACGAGTCCCATCTACCCGATGGCTGTTTAGTCGCCTCTTACGACAAGTACAGCCAAACTGAGGGCCTATTCTTAACCCCCAGCCCCCAGGGGAACTAAATCAATCACTGTGCACAATAAAGCAGTCATCACTCAAGGCATGCACTCAATACATTCCCTCCCCACTCCTGAACTTTAGAGTAGTGCAAGGGGGCTGGCTTCTCCAGAGGGACTGGGGGGGGGGATATGATGGAAAAAGCAGACATTCCACATGTTAAAATTTCACATGTCTGTTTTTGTTCACTGGAAAGACAAGTCCTGCAAACCCTGCCACAGCATGTTGCGTAAACATGTTTTATTAAAATAAAGTAGTAGTTTTGCAGCTGTGTCATCTGCCCATCAGCCTTTGTCTAGCCCTCTCAAACATGTGGAGGAGGCATGTTTGGTGAACCTTGAAAGACTTCCTCTAATAGCCACCTTTCCACCTCTTCACTGCTTTAATCTAGGACCAGTGGATTGGCACAGACTGCCACCTGAAGCATTCCACCATCACCACTGGCCACCTCACTCCTCCTTACGTCTGCTTCCTGCTGTTTCAACAGCCAGGCGATGTGACCAGCGGAGATGGTGGGCCAGAGGAGAAATGCTAGAGGAGATCATTAGGGCTGGAGGGACAGGCGAGACGATTAGCAGGTTGAGGGATGCAGTGATGGGATGGTATTGGTGACAGGCGATTGGCTCATTCTGCATCAGGGCATTATCTAGCGAGGGTATGAGGAAATTGAGTGCCACAGACAAGTTTCATAATATCCCCATTGGCACTGCTGCACTGGTGCTGGAAAGTTGGATAGGTTACTGTCCTGTGTTACAGTCATCAAATTTTAGATCCCACCACCCTAAAGGTAAAACTTGAGATTTTTTGGCCCACTGTACATCAGTGGCTTCACGAGGGTTTGTTACCTGGTGCAGGAGGCCAACACACAACCCCTATGATGGACTTTCTCCCATGCAGTGTGCAGGGCAATGCCCTGGGTAGTGTGTGTGGTGAGGTATCATTGCGCCACCTCGCTGGATTTTTGGCTATAACTTTTGAGATATTTCAGCATGGTTTGTTTCATTGCATTCTGCATAAAATTACACATCAATCGATATATAACATGACGGTATTATTCAAAAATACCAGGCTTTAAAAATTTTTGGCCAGTAGTGGTGTCACCCTCCCTGTGCACGTCACCCAGTGTGGCCCTCACCCCCCACACCCTTCTAGCGACACCACTGCTGTTCATCAATTTATACTTCTTGACATGGAACCACATTTTTCATTTGGGTGGCCATTTACCCAATTTGGAAAGGTTCTTTAGAAACCCTTCACAATCTGCTGGAGTTTTTACCATCCACAATAGTTTGTTGCCATCTGCAAGCTGGATCACCTCACTTTTTACTAACTCCAGATCATTTTGGAACAAAAAAGTATTAATCCCAAGAGAGGTGGGGGGGGAAGACCCTCTGTTATACCTCTGGGTTTGCTCTCAGTGGTTACCTCGAGACTGAGGCTAATTTCTAGAGACTCATGGCCAATCCTGGAGAACTGCTTAGGGCACACCTAAGCAGGTCCACTCAGAAGTAAGTCCTATTGTGTTCAGTGGGACTTACTCCCAGGAAAGTGAGGTTAGGATTGCAGCCTTACTTCCATTGATTCCCATGGGGGTCATTTCAATTCAATTTTGAAGTTCATTGACAAAATACTCTAGATTTCTTAAATCTACATGTGACTTGCACATAGGCAATCCGGAGGCACCACAATCCTAGATTTCCTTAAGTAAACCTGAGGCTGCTGTGATTCTTGGGACATTAAATGGGATTCTCTAATGAGCCCCTTTGTCTACTAGGGCAGGGCTTTTCAAACCCCAGCCTGAGGGTTGGACTGGGGGTTTAGTGAACGCCCTTCATTCCATGAGTGGAGCTTCCACCGCTGTGCCACGTATGTTCTCAGTAGATCTGGGATAACCAAGACACTCTGGTCAGTCATGTCTGTCCTGACATACTATTGCACAGCCTTCTAGGACACCGGGCCACAGACGTGATTGCCCAGAGCATCCCGTTACCCAGATCTACTGAGAATACATGTGGCACCGAGGCAGGATGATAAGCTGCGAACAGGGACCACTTTTTTGACAGTTGTGAGATTGGCAACTACTGCTCTAGGGCAATTCCTATTAACTTCTGAGGCAATGGGCAAGGCCCAGCAGTACACTTTCTCCTGTACATCCATCCCCAAGATCGCTGAAACTGGGCATTTTTTTCTTCTTCCCCCAGATGCCAATGTAGCTGGGATACTCCCAGTAGCAACATGTCCTCCACCACCATGTGGGGCATGCAAGAGTGGAAAAGGTGGGAGGAATAGATGAAAAAATGGGTTGTGGAAGGAGAGGGATGTCTGTAGTGTTGGAGGAGGGATGCTTGCACAAGCCCTGCTAACTGGGCAAAGAGGCACCTTTCAAAGCGGTGTCCTCTTATATTTAGCTGGGGGAGAGCAAATGTCCCTCTTCACCCCAGCATGCCATCTTTTCCAGTGGCTGGAATATCCACAGACACTGAACCCACAGCTGGAGGGCCTCGGAGGGTTCCTCCACATTTCAGAAGGCCTTTCAAATGCTTCTGAAAAGCACTTCCCGTTTGCTGGCACACAGCGCCCCAATTTCATTTTCCACAGAATTCATTAGAATTTTCCACAGAATTCATTAGGAGAGGAAACTGAACGCTTTCCACATGCGCTGCCTCCAGCGCATTCTCGGCATCACCTGGCAGGACAAAGTTCCAAACAACACAGTCCTGGAACGTGCTGAAATCCCTAGCATGTATGCACTACTGAAACAGAGACGCCTGCGTTGGCTCGGTCATGTCGTGAGAATGGATGATGGCCGGATCCCAAAGGATCTCCTCTATGGAGAACTCGTGCAAGGAAAGCGTTCTATAGGTAGACCACAGCTGCGATACAAGGACATCTGCAAGAGGGATCTGAAGGCCTTAGGAGTGGACCTCAACAAGTGGGAAACCCTGGCCTCTGAGCGACCTGCTTGGAGGCAGGCTGTGCAGCATGGCCTCTTTGAAGAGACACTTGGCCAACAGACTAAGGCAAAGAGGCAAAGAAGGAAGGCCCATAGCCAGGGAGACAGACCAGGGACAGACTACGTTTGCTCCCAGCGTGGAAGGGATTGTCACTCCCCAATCGGCTTTTCCAGCCACACTAGATGCTGTTCCAGAACCACCATTCAGAGCGCGATACCAGAGTCTTTCGAGCCTGAAGGTTGCCAACTATTTACTATAGAATTCATTAACTGTGGAGGGTCCTGGAATGGATCCCCTGTGGATAGTGAGGGTCCAGCATAGTTACTTATAATAATAACTTGAGGAAAGGAAAGGAAAGGTTTATGACTGGATTATTAATCATAATGGATAAAAGGATATGTGTGTGAATGTAATGAAAGCATAGAATTAAAATAATTTAAATTAAAAGATGGAGTTTAAGGATGCCTGTATCTAGTGTAAGAATAAAAGATCATTTCAGGGCAAGATGAAATTGCCCTGAAATGGCAGTCATAAATGGAGGGGGGGAGGAATCAGGCCAGACGCTAGGTTATCTCCCAACTGCCTTCATCTATGAGCCCTTCATCTGACAAAAAGAAACTTGAACAGTCAGGTTCTCAGGAAACGCTTTCGAAGTTTAAGGATCATCTTTACTCACAACAATTGTATCGATTGCTAAAAAAAGCCCCTCGGTTGACCGTTGACTCGAGAAACCAAGTCTGAGTCATTTTTGCTGGGGATTTCTCAAAATTCAGACACCTGGATGTTTCTCTAGCGGCTACCAGATGTCTTTGGAGAGACCAAAGGCCTCCAACCTGCTGTACTGGTGTTATGCGAAAGCAGAAATGTGACTATTTTGGTGGAATGAAGATTGGGTTTGCAGCTGTAACAGAAGTTGGGGTGTGGGCAAACACTGACTTATTCAAAAGTAGGTGCAGTTTCTGGTGAGAAAATGTTTGCAGCAGTAATAATTTTTTTTTTTTAATTTGAACAACAGTCATAACAAGTACAACATTCTATACTGATAAAAAGGGTTATATGATTTTGATAAATTGCCAGTATTGTATTGTATTGCCAGTGTGTATAGGATTGCAGTCTTCTTTTCCCTTCCTAGCTTTCTTCCATGGTGGAATTCAATCCAACCAAGATGGGAATTCCTGTTCACAACTTGACCAGGCCCAGTATAACCTTCAGACCTTCATTCTGGTTTTCCAGACTCTGTTCTGCCTTTCTATTGCAAAGCCCAAAATCAAACCACTTGCAAACAAATTCACTAAAACAGAAAATAAAATTAACAGAGTTAGAATCAGTAGCAAAATTTGAGAATAGATATTATGGTTTTCCATCAAAAGCTCAGAAGAAGCCAATGGGTTTGGACAAAAAAACTGGGGAGATCCAGGTTGCACACTTAGCCTAACCTACTTTATGGAATTACAGGTGGGATATAGGTATCCACTGATTTGACATCCACTGATTTGACTCACCGCTAATATTGGGGTCCACCTTTAAATGACTTGAAACAAGGGGAAAAGCACCAAAATCCCACTTCCTAACTTCATGCTGTTAAACTGCACCGGTTGCAAGCTTCTCAGTGTTAAAGATAAGTTTAAAGACCCACTTCCGAGTTTCTTGCTCCACCATTGTCACTCCAGAATGCACTGGTATAAATGCCATACTGCTGTGGTTCCCACACATTTAGCACCAGGACCCACTTTTAAGAATGAGAATCTGTCAGGCCCCACTGGAAGTGATGTCATGACTGGAAGTGACATCATCAAGCAGGAAAATTTTAACAATCCTAGGCTGCAATCCTACCCACACTTACCCAGGAGTAGTCCCATTTACTATCATTGTTAAAAGATTATACATAGTAGCTTGTTAAAAGTATAGATCTGTAACATTTCCCCAGATGCAGTCACATACCATGGGAGCATTAAGTCTAATATATTAAAAATAAAATATTGACAATAACGGGGACCCACCTGAAATTGGCTCACAACCCACCTAGTGGGTCCCGACGCACAGTTTGAGAAACACTGCCATACTGCATTCAGCCACTAGATGGGGTGAATTCTGGAACCTAATGGAATTCCTATCTCGTGGCTGAATGTGGTATAGCATCTATACCAATGCATTCTTGTTGTGAGAATGGATGATGGCCGGATCCCAAAGGATCTCCTCTATGGTGAACTTGTGCAAGGAAAGCGCCCTACAGGTAGACCACAGCTGCGATACAAGGACATCTGCAAGAGGGATCTGAAGGCCTTAGGGATGGACCTCAACAAGTGGGAAACCCTGGCCTCTGAGCGGCCTGCTTGGAGGCAGGCTGTGCAGCATGGCCTTTCCCAGTTTGAAGAGACACTTTGCCAACAGTCTGAGGCTTAGAGGCAAAGAAGGAAGGCCATAGCCAGGGAGACAGACCAGCGACAGACTGCACTTGCTCCCAGTGTGGAAGGGATTGTCACTCCCGAATTGGCCTTTTCAGCCACTCTAGACGCTGTTCCAGAACCACCTTTCAGAGCGCGATATCATAGTCTTTCGAGACTGAAGGTTGCCAACAACAGAGTGACAATGGAGGAGCAAGAAACCTGGAAGTGGGTTTTTAACCTATTTCTGCCCAGCCCACTTGTGTACACATTTTATCCCTGTTGCATATATGCAACATTGGGCAGAAATGGCTTAAAGTCATTTTCTCACTTATTTGATATCCACTGATTTTTTTTGATCTACTTAGGGTTCTGGAACAGAAGCCCAGTGGATGAGGCACAACCTGTAGATATCAATCAAATATTTCTCAATGAGATATTTCACAATAAGGACAATAAGCATCAACATTAAATATTACAAGGGGTAACATTCAATCCTGATTTGCCACCTGTCTGATCTCCATAAGAAAGGGGACAGGACACCCAGAGAGAATTCACAGATTAGCCCAATGAATGAATAGGTTTATGTGGGAAAAGGCAGTCCTTCAAACACCCATGTATAGAATGCTTGCGTGCAGAGCTTTCAGAAATCCAGCAATCTCATTTCCATTCCGGCATATAGTTTTCTGGGTCTGTGAAGAGTTCCAAAAATATGTCTCAAAACAGGGATTATTGGCAACAAAATGGCAAATGGAGTTTGATGTGGCTAAATATGAAATATGATGCACCAAAAAAAAAATAAAAATGCTAACATCTCCTATACACTGGTAGGGTCTAGACCAGTGATGCATAAACGGGGGGGGGGGAGAGATTGGAATCCAGCTCAGTGGCAACACCAACTCAAAGTGGAATGCCTATGGAGGAAAAAAAATGCCCATGAAAGTGTTGGAAAACAGAAATTCTGTTTGTGGTCTTCTGGGACGCAGCTGGTTGGTCACTGTGAAAGGCAGATGCTGGACTATGTAAACCCTTGGTCTTAATGACCAAGGTTTCTCCTTATGAATTTATGCCCTCAGGTCTATGATCTAGATTAGGGGTCTCCAAACCCCGGCCCGGGGGCTAGATGCAACCCACAGCAAGCCTCTTTCCGGCCCGCGGCCAACCTCTTGTCCCCTGAAAGCCTCTGGCCCACTCAATTGAACATGACCAGAACTGTGCTCTGATTGTGTCCGGAGGGTGTTCTGAGAGCCAGAGAGATTGAATGAATGAGCCCATTCATTAATTTATTCACACATCTAAGTTCAGTCTCTAATTTATTTATTTAAATTTTATATTTCAATTCTTTTTCCGGCCCTCCACACCACGCCAGATATTTGATGCGGCCCTCTGGCCAAAAAGTTTGACCAGAGACCCCTGATCTAGATGTATAGCAGTCATCTCCTTCCCCACAGTGAGAACAACAGAGAAATACCAGGCATGTGTGCATCATGCCCTTAGATGAATCTAAAGCTTGGACATCTGTGGAATATTGTATACAGTTCTAGCTGCTCCATCTCAGACAGGATATCATAGAGCTGGAAAAGATGCAGAAGAACACAGTCGAAATGATCATGGAGCACCTTCTCTATGAGGAATGACGAAAGCAGCAGGGTCTGTTTAACTTAGAACAGGGCTCTCCAAACCCCAGACCACCGCTGGATCCAGGGTTTGGAAAAAGCCCTCCCCCCATGAGTGGCGATGGGTCATCGCTTATTTTCCCATCTAATCGAGAAAAAGAGACTCTCTAGGCAGTTGCATCTGCCCAAACATCCTGTTGGGATGCTGGGCAATAGATTTAACTACCCAGAGTGTCCCTGTGCAACAATTGGCTGAGAAAATAAACAGCAATGCGGCAGAACAGTCAGCGCTGGGTGGGATGGGGACAGCTTTTTCCAGATACAGAGGTCTCCAATTTGGAGACCACTTATTCAGAATAAGGTGACTGATGGCCCAATCCTATTGAGTGCTACTGCTACTGGAATTAGCATCCCAGTGGCATTATGTGCTTTACTTCATCCAAAGTCATCCACTGATCCAGTTAAGATGGCAGGGGAGGTGGGAGGGGTGGATGGATTGGGGCAGGGAAGGTGAAACCAGGAGGCGATAGGGTTTGGGAGAGCGGAATAGAGTGGGAATGGCTGGATCGGGTCCACATGCACCTGTGCCAGCTATTTAGCAAGCGCAGGTCCAAGTAGATGCTCCTGTACCATAGAGGTTTACCCCTGGGTAAAGTAACAGTTGTTTCCTTACCCAGAGGAGAACTTCTGACCTGCCCCTCTCCCCACTGCAGGATACACAGCAATAGCTATTTTGGCACCACTGCATCTGGTGGTGGTTGTGAAAGAATAGGATTGGACTCAAAATACTATCTTTTCTAAAACAGAGGAACAGGTGATGGTTTCAGAGACAGTGCTAAGAACCAGGAGTTTGAGCTCTGGGTTTCGGTCCAAATGCAGATGTATGAAACTGAGAACCAGAAGGGATGAGGACGTAGGAGACAGCTTTAGTCACATCAAGCGATTAAACAATTTATATATTGCTTTTCAGATGCTCAGGGTGTTGCTCTTTTTTTCATTTCTTAATTATTTGCCCATTATATTTATTTTATCCACATGGTTTTTTATGACTCAGGTATAAGGAAATTCATAAAAGGGTTCTCCTCCTGAAAAGCCAACCGTAGTAGATGTGCTTTTAGACACAGAGAGATATTGTATATGGAGTGAGTGTGCTGGAGATCAAGAGAGGCATACTGCATAAGCAGCCCAAGCTTATCTGTCCTCCCACCCACGCACCCTCCGCCCAACCACTAATGCAGCAATTCGCAAAAGGTGTGCACTGGTGGTGGGGGAGATTGGGAGGCTCACCAAAATCAGGTGAGTAATTCATATACTCAATCTCGGCCCTGTAACAACCCAACCCAAGCTCAAGAGCACTAAATAAGTATATAAGCTCTCCCATCTGATATTCCTTTCTGCTGATCTAGATGAAAAATAGCTGATCTTGAGAAAAATAGCTGGCCTTTGCCAGTGGCCTAGTGAAAGGTGGCGCAAAACACTAAGTTTTGCAGGGAGCCTCAGTACGGCATGCAAGTAGTCCCTCCCACTCCCCTTCAGAGCCATTCTGGGTGGGGGGAGCAAAACGCAAGCAAACGGCTCCGTTGTGCTTCCCCCCACCCAGAATGGCTCCGAAGGAGAGGGACTGCGTGCGTGCCATGGGGAGGCACCCCCTCTAGCTATGCCACTGTCCTTTTCCCATCCCTCCCTATCACATACACAAACACACAAGACAAACAATTTCAGCCTCTGGTGTAGTACAGTAAAGAAGCGGCAGCTACTTGTAAGAATTCAGATGTTTCCCTGAATCACAGGTTATTATAAATGTCGTTATAAATGACCAGTTTCCTCCTGTTCTTTCTCTGCCCCTTCCTTCCTTCATTCTGTCCAGTCCATTCATCCCACCAAAACCCCTTTTCCATGAGCTCCACTCCTCAAGAACCACACTGGAAGAGGAGAAGAAAAGTTTGGCTGTCCAAGACTGTTCTTCTCCTTGTAATCCAGGCTGGTGCCATGTTGCTGAGGGCACAGAGGTAAAGCCCTGCATTGCACCCCCAAAGTGCCCCCACAATCGCTAATGATACATGAGCATTACCACTACTCCTGGTAATTCAGGTGTCAGTGTGGGGACTCTGATGGGTGTGGCCACCTATGTTTAATGTGGGCCCTACTCATTGTTCCCAATGGCTTGAATATGGCCCAAAAGTCCCCCCCCCCAAATAAACAGATACTCTCACACCAGCATTCCTCAACTTAATGAGAAGAGCAACATGGAATAATTCAGGAGATTTTTTAGAAAGAAAGAAAGAAAGAAAGAAAGAAAGAAAGAAGAAAGAAAGAAAGAAGAAGAAAGAAAGAAAGAAAGATGCCCCTTCCATGAGAAGGAAGTGGATTGGCACAAATTCCAATTAGGATGTATCCTGGATTGACTCCTGGGGGGGGGGAATAGACAGTGGATTTTATGGCTGTGTCATCACTGGATTGATCAAAAGTGCTGTTCAGCAAGTACAGCACTCAGTCTTTCAGAGAAGTCAACCTCTTCCACCCTAGGACTTTCCGTAAAGCTTCTTTGACTTCACTGTTCCTGATGGTGTAAATGAAAGGGTTCAGCGTTGGAGAGACCATCATATTCAGTACGGCGACAACTTTGCTGACACTGAGAGAAGAGGGTGTGACTGTGGGTCTTAAGTAGATGAAAATGACAGCCCCATACAAGATTGTGACCACAGTGAGATGAGAGGCACAGGTGGAGAAGGCCTTCTGCCGCCCACTGCTGGAAGGGAAGTGGAGAATGGTGGAGAGGATGAGTACGTAAGAGACCACGGTCAGCAGCAGAGAGCTCAGGACCAAAAACAAACACAGAAGGAAGAAAAGATTTTCGTTAAGACGCGTATCCCCGCCCGCTATCTTCAGCATGGCTCCTACGTCACAAAAGAAATGGTTGATAGTGTTGGAGCCGCAGAAAGGGAGATTCTGCATCATGGCGAACTGGAAAATGATGGAGACAAATCCTCCAAACCAAGCCAAAACGGCAAGTTGAAGGCAAACACGGGGGGTCATGATGGCGGCGTACCTCAGTGGCTGGCAGATGGCCAAGTACCTATCAATGGACATGATAGTCAAGACAAAAAACTTGGTGACCCCAAAGAGGAAGTAGAAGAAAAACTGCACCATGCAACAGCTGAAACAGATGGTGGACTTTGAGGAAAGGAGGTTGACCAACATCTTGGGCATGAAGGCGGTGGTGTGCCCAATCTCAATGACCGAGAAGTTGCTCAGGAAGAAGTACATGGGCTTCTGGAGTTGACGGTCCACCAGCACTATCACAATAATCACACTATTCCCTGTGATGCACGACAGATAGAGAAATAGGATGACTACAAACAGAGCGATATTAGTTGCTCCAGTCTGTTGGAATCCAAGGACAATGAACTTGGTCACCCTTGAACAATTGGTTGCATCCATGACTGGGGTCCCAGAGCTCTGCAATGACACAACAGACACAGAAAATGTTTCCATTCTGTAAGTTTCCATTAGCCTCTCCCTGATTTCATCAGGCATGGTCAAAAATGAGTGAAATTGACTCTCCCCCCCCCCCCCCAATAATATGCCATCCACATGTTGGGTGTTTATGAATGACAACCCCAGAGCCCATTTCTTCAACTATTCTGCTCAAATGCTCAAACAAAACAGACAGACAGACAGACATCCTGCTGGAACTTCAGATCCTCTGATTCATCCTATAAAATACAAGAGAGATTTCCAAAAGGCCACTGATCTTATTTCATAGTTCAGACACATAAGTAATTGATGATGGCAGGAATTTCCATACAATCAACAAAGAATATCAAGATAATTTACAGCATTTACCTTCAAAGCATCAGGCTGCAATTCAATACACATTTCTCAGGAAGTAAATCCCATAGAACATAAAGGATTTATAGCCCAATCCTGAGCTGTCTGGAGTGTGGGGCTGCCACGGTGGCAAAACAACTGCTGTGGCATCCTTCACACCCTGGACAGCTGCTGCGGCCTCTACAGGAGAAGGGGATTTTCATCCCTTTCCCCCAAGTAAAGGACGTAGCCCTGCAATGGGGGTACTTGATTCTATGGCAGAATAGAGCTGCCATAGAATCGTGGAGCTCCGTGTTGGGCCACACGGCCTGACACAGGGCTCCGGATCTGATGGAGCAGAGCTGCACTTGTCCTGCCCTCTCCCTCCCTGCTCCCCCATCACACCTCCTCCCTGTCCTCCGCCCACCTTCCCCCACCTCCCCTGCCCCAGAACACTTCCTCCCAGCCTCCTCCAATATCCCCACTCACCTCTCCTCCTCTTGGTGGTCTGGGCGAGCACAGGGCAGTTGAATGCGGGCCCACCACTGGAGCTGGACCAGTGAGAGCTTGCACTGGGCTACCTCTGGCGGTGGGCCAGTGGTAAGGTTCGCAAACATGCCTTACGGCACATTTGCAACAGTGCACCCCATGGTAAGCTGGCGTGCATGGGCTCAGGATCGGGCCCTTCGTTCTGAGCAGACATTCATAGAATTGCACAATCATACCAATGATTGTTCATTTTTAAGTAATTCTATTTCAGATTTCTTGCTATACCATTTCCAACATTATCACCATATTGATCAGGCATCATCATAACATCTAGATACTTACCCTATTTTTTTTCCTCAAAAGAAACAATTTATGTCAGCTGTCAAAGACAAAAATTGGATATATTTTCCCTAGCAGTCCCTTGTCGTGGGTCCCCAGACAATGGGTTGTATCCAAAGACAGAATGCTAAATTTGAAGAAAAAAATTACAGGGAGGTCATTTTGTCTTTAACATTGACAGAAGTTTTGACTGAACACCTGACTGGTCCTTAATAGAAAACAGCAAAGATGACCTCATATTTGCAATGTATTTGATGAACAGAGTACATATTTGTGACTGTTTGGGTGTGGAGATGATCCTGAGAGCCCAATCCTATGCATGTCTACTCAGAAGTAAGCCCCATTGTAGTCAATGGGGCTTACTCTCTGGTAAGTGTGGATAGGATTGCAGCCTCATTTTGTAGCAGGTAGTTGCTCCACTTTCGAATAGCAAGCAGTTTACAAATATTGTTGTATTTATTATTGCTTACAAATTTCATTATTTTATGTGCATCGATAACTATTGCACTCTATGAATCCAGAACATTTTGAAAAGTGACAAACATATTTGGTTGGAGTATGAAACCCCAGATCCAAGCTGATCTTGGTGACGGAACGTCTAGGTTAGGAAACCCCTTTTGGTCCTCAATCCTAGAATGGGTATGTGCCATGATAAAGTACGAAAATTAATTTATAGGGAAGAGGATGAGTGGGAAAGACAGAATCATCTTTACAAATAATAATAGTAGTTAGAAAAGTTACAAGCCCAAATCCTAACCCACTTTCCAGCACTGGCATAGCTGTGCCAATGGGACGTGTGGTGCATCCTGCAGTTGGGGGGCACTCCTGGAGATCTCCTCATAGTAAGGGAATATTTGTTTCCTTAACTAGGAGCTGCATTGCCCTTATGTTGGTGCTGGAAAGTGGGTTAGGGTTGCGCCCACATTTATCCATCAAGGACCTGAAAAAGATAATGAACCTTTAAAGATCGATACAATTTGATTGACGGGGTCCAGGAAAATATGTATCAAATATATATTATTAAGCCAAAAACAGACTATCAAATATTTAAAATTGAATTTTCAACAAATAAATTATAAAAAAAACAAGTAAATTATCCTATGGCACTAAATTTCTACATGTTCCTTACATGTGTTCTAAGCATCCACACACTGTTCCTTGTAGCTTATCATTTCCTTCAGGCACCTTGAGAGTCTCCCTGAATACTAAACGTAGGAAGCTACTTATGATACTCTTCTGGGCTGGCTAGCCCACTGTTACCGGATGGTGGTTCTCTATCAGATGGGCACTTTTCCGAATCCCATCTAAAGGAGCTTGCTTTTGAACTTGGGAGACTTGGAATGCAAGGCAAGTCCTCTACCATTGACATACAGCATTACCAGTTCTCCCCCTCATAGCTATCCACCCACCCACCCACCCACCCAAACAGACAGACAGACAGACAGACAGACAGACAGACAGGGAAAGATTACCTAGAAATTGGTCTCAAGAAAATAAGCATGTGCAATATATTCATGGAATGTTTTGTCATTTTTTAAATTGCCTTTGCTATTTAAAGCCCTTCAACAAATTGTTCAGGGAACACGAGAAATTATCCACCATCATCTCCAGAAGCTCTGGGATACTATCTCCAGGTGCTCCGGGATACTCTCTCCAGAAGGAAGAGGACTGTAAATTCCCATGAGCAAAGTCAATGCATTATGCTAGGAAAATGTTGTCTTGCATCAGCTTAGCGTTAAAGATTAATTGGGCAAGACTAACAGTACAATTCTAGGCGTGCCTACTCAGAACATAAAAAGAGCCCTGCTGGATCAGGCCCAGAACCATCTAGTCCATCTTCCTGTATCTCACAGCGGCCCACGAGATGCCTTGGGGAGCCCACACAAGACCACAAGATAGTTGCCTCTCGCTGCCACCTCCCTGCATCTAGCATTCTATTTACACTCACACACCCCAGTGAAGACACCAGATTGCAACTGAGTTTAACTTGTGCTACTTTATTAAATACAGTGACCAGTTTTTAATGCATGAAATCTGCTGAATAGCCCTTCTCTCCCTCCCCAGTCTGGGGTAGGCAAAAAAACTGCCACCCACAGCCAATTCAGATGACAGAAAAAAAATATTCCTATCGGGCTCTCATACTACGCAACCGGCTAATCTCAGACTGTATATACTCATCATGACTTGAAACCTGTGAAGGAATTTGCCTTGGAGCTGGTGAGGCACAGCTCTTTTGAATCAGGATCATGCTCAGATGGTCCAATCCCTGACAGTATCTCCCAGTAAGGCTGGGAACAGCCCCAATCTGCAACACTGGAGAGTTGTTGGGAGTTCGAATAGACAGCCGTGAGCTGGAGGGAGAGTGATCTGACTCAGACTAATAGCCCAATCTTAACTAAATGCATCCCACAGGGCTCAGTGATGCCGACACAGGCTCCACTGCATCCTACAAGCAGCTGGAGATCAGCCAGGGGCAGGGTGGGAAGTAAAAAAAGGTTTTACTTCTCCTCCCCCCCTCCTGCATGTTCCGTAATGCGTCTACTCAGAATCAGCACCAGCTATTTAGTTGTTGCAAGTTTGAGTAGAGCAAAGGAGGGGTGCCAGGGACAAAATCAGGGTTAAGATATCGGAGGAGCTCTTTCCGCTGCCGTAAATGGCTCCACACACTGGCCTTATTATTATTATTATTAGTAGTAGTATTAGTATTATTAGTATTATTAGTATTAATAGTATTTATATACCGCTTTTCAACTAAAAGTTCACAAAGCAGTTTACAGAGAAAAATCAAATAACTGAATGGCTCCCTGTCCCAAAAGGGCTCACAATCTAAAAAGATGCAAAAGAATACCAGCAGACAGCCACTAGAACAGACAGTGCTGGGGTGAGGTGGGCCAGTTACTCTCCCCCTGCTAAAAAAAGGAGCACCCACTTGAAAAAGTGCCTCTTACCCAATTCTAGTTAGGATTGGCCATAAGGTCACTTTGTATATGTCCATATACATCAGAGACTATCAGTGTCCACTCTTGTTTGTCCCTGATGAGATCTGTCAATTTAATTATCAATTATTATCACACACCCCTCGCAATCAACCTTCTGTAGTGGACTGTAATTCACAGAAGAGGATTGCGCAGTGTATTTGCTAAACTTGTTCAGGTGCCACAAGGCTGTCTTTTGTCTTTGCTGAGGGGTAGGGAGCTATTTTTTGTCGCTTGAAGAGTTTAGTCTCCTGCTCTAAAAATCCCCTTAATCTTAATTAGTTTTCTTAATTGGTCTGTGGAGGCCTGGGAGGCCTTCAGATACCTTTTTCTCCTGGGAAGTCCATGAAAAGTTATGAAAGAGATGAATCACAAGGTGATGAAAACTTCAAGGTTGCATCACCTTAAGGAATATAACCCATAGCTAGGTTCTTTGATAGTCAATTATTACCCCCTCAGAATATGTACATACACTTCTAAGAAGGTAAGGGGAAACTTGCCTTTGTCAACTCTGGACTGTGATGTTTCCAACTCCATTCTCAGATGGTAAACCTGAGTTTGGCTGAACCACTATAGTCTCTAGTTGGGATCTTCCTTTAAAGAATTATCCTTTAAAAAAAAGTATCCCTTTATATCGATAATTCTATCTCTTAGATATTTAACTGGCCATTCTTCCAAGAAGTGTCGCAGGGTTGTCTCCACTGGGGTGGGTATCTATCTATCTATCTATCTATCTATCTATCTATCTATCTATCTATCTATCTATCTATCTATCTATCTATCTATCTATCTATCTATCGTTGTCATCGTCTATTTTTTCACAGTCATGCTGTTTTTGACTGGATTTTGTATATATCCACCTATCAAGTTCTTCCCAAGGAAGGCAGCTATTTTTTGTTGTTATGTCGTTGCATTACATATATCACTGTAGTATGTACAATAGAATCCAAGGCCCCTATGGCAGCTGGTGTGGCTCTTGCTTTCCTGTGCCAGTCTTTCAATTTCGATTTGCAGATCTTTATACCTGGTGATTTCCTCCAGTCCTTTATCTTCTATTCTGCTGTCACCGGGTACTGCAATGTCTACCATCCAGACTTTCTGATCCTTCTTGTCACTCATGGTTATTTCTGGTTTGTGGTATAGCAGATGTTTGTCGGTTTGTATTCTAAAGTCCCAGAGCACTGTGACCTCTTTGTTCCCTACCACTTTTTCAATTTTGTGGCTCCTCCAGTTGCTACTTGCAGGCAGTTTATACCTTTTACACAAGTTCCAATGAATTATTGTCACAACCCTGTCACGCCTTCGTAGTCGGTCTGCATGATCTTCTTGCAGCAGCTGACCAGGTGGTCCACCGTTCCGCCAGCATCTTTGCACAGGCAACATTTGCTGTCTGTAGATGTTTCCTCAATTTTGACTCTCTATACATTCATCTTTATTTCCTTGGGCAGCCAGAACTAATCCCTCTGTCTCCTTCAGTCTACCTGTTCTTAGCCAGTGCCAGGTTTTGTTGTCAGCTTTTCCTGCAGTTTCTTTTATGAACTGGCCACGGAGAGCTTTGCTTTGCCATTTTTCTTTCCTGATCTTCATTTGATCTTTCTGATAAGCCAGCTGTGTGGTTATTGTATCGCCGTCCCCAGTATTTAGCGTGTTTTCTTGATAAACCAGCTTCAACGCATCTTCTTCCCAATCTCTTATATATTCTTGCAATGCCCTTTTCTTGTACAATTTGGGGCACTTGCAACATCCCAAGCCCACCTATGCTTCTGGGTAAATAGAAACTATCAACATCACTGCACAGATATAGGGCATGATTCCTTGTTATTATCTTCCTGGTCTTCCATCTTGCTCCTCCTCCTTCTTCTTCCAAACTACATGAAACACAGTTATTAACTGGTGTTGAGCAATTGATACAAGTCTCAGCCTGAGACCTAAGTGGCAACTAGATATTGGCGCAGTATGTATGATGTTCCTAAAAGTGTCGTTTTTTGCAGATTTGATGGTGTTATTTCAGTAAGCTGAAGTTGTTTTAAAGAAATTCGCAAAACTTTTCAAGATTGTTCCAAGTAGTCTGATGACAATGGGGACCACTTTGGTGTGTTTTGCCCATAGTCATGTGATTTCAATGGCCTGGTCTCAATGTTTTGTCATTTTTCCTAGTTCTTTTTCACCGAGTCTGGCATCTCCAGGAACTGCGATGTCGATTAGCCAGACATTTTGATTTTCTATTATTCTTATATCCAGTGTGTTATTGAATCGCCATCCCCTCTACTATTCCATCTTCTTAAAATGATTTTGTTTGGACTTAAAAAAAAAAGTTCTATTTTGACCCTTGGTCTGCCTGGTCTGTGTTCACAGATAATTCAGTGCATTTGCATGTCTCTTCACCTTGCAGATGCTACGATAGCATTGATTTTTCATATGAACATCAGTAGTTCAGTGTCTCTAGGGTAGTGTTTCCCAACCGGTGGTACTCATCCCACCAGTGATCCTTGAGGTGGTGTCCAGTGGAATTTGCGGAACCCCCAGGCCCCTACCACCTGGCAGCAAGACCAGCAGTGCAACTCAACAAGTAGCAGTCAGAGGCTTGGCTCAGCGGGAAGAACTCCAGCATGCGCTTTTCACACGCTCAAAAAAACCCTTCCCATCTGCCTTGAGCCTCTTAGGGTGCAGTCCTAACCAACTTTCCAGCACCAAGTTCAGGGCAATGCCTCAGACAAACATCCCCTTACCTTGTGGGGGCCTCCGTCACTGCCACCCAACTGCAGGATGCAGCACACGCCCCATTGGCACAACTATGTCAGTACTGGAAAGTTGGTTAGTATTTGGACCTTACTGGTGTGTGTCATGTTGCTCCTGGCCTCCCAGTAAGGAAGTAACTGGCAATGACGTCATCACTGGTTATGTCCAGTTATATTTCCTACAGGTGGATCATGCAAAGTGGTACGGGGTGGGGATGAGGGGGTCAAACACTGAGAAATGCTGCTCTAGGGATTTTGTTTTCTCAGATGTCCCTTTACTGCCTGGTCGCTATTGCCTGGAACGGTGGAAGTGGATACAAACCACCAAAGTGTTTATCCATTCTGCTGCTTGTCCAATAAGGGAAAAGTAGGAGAAGGACTATGTGTGGTCATGCTAAACACTAGGCCTACTCCTTTTGGGTTAGGCTGTCTTCCATTTGGAGTCCCCTTCCCTGAAACCCAACAAAGGACTTTTCTGCTTAAATGTATATTTTATATTTGTTTCAGGAAGGAAGGATATGGCTAATTCCACATTTGTCACTGAATTTGTTCTCCTGGGATTTCCTGAACTACACGAACAGAAGATGGCATTTTATACCATCCTTCTCTTGATGTATCTTGTATCAGTGACAGGGCACATCTTAATAATCATAGTTATCATTAAAGAGCCCAAGCTTCATACACCAATGTACTTCTTCCTTGTCAATTTCTCCATAGCTGAGATCTCCTGCACAACCACCGAGGTACCAAAGATGCTGACCAACGGCTTCTTGGGCAAAACCACCATCTGCTTTGCCTGTTGCATGGGACAAGGTTTCATGGTCTTTACAATGGGATCTGTTTTGTTCATCATCCTTACACTCATGTCATTTGATCGCTATGTGGCCATTTGCAAACCTTTGCTGTATAGGACCATCATGACCAACGAACTCTGCCTCCGTTTGACCTTACTGGCTTGGATTGGAGGGTTTGTGATAATCTTTTCTCAGTCAGTCGTAGTGTGGACTTTCCCCTACTGTGGAGACAATGTCATTGACCACTTCTTCTGTGATGTTGGACCAGTTTTGAAATTAGCATGCACTGACACAAGCTTGATGGAGGTGATAGGTCTCATCTATGGTGCTACTTTCATGTGGGGTTCATTTGGTTTTTCATTAATTTCCTATATATGCATTATAGGCACCATAATTCGCATCCCCTCTGCTACTGGGAGATCAAAAGCATTTTTCACTTGTGCCTCCCATCTCACAGTTGTTATCATCTTCTACCTGGCAGATATGTTTATGTACCTGAGGCCTTCAACTCAAGCTGACACCCAAGTCAACAAAGCGGTATCTCTTGTGTGCACAAGTTTCATCCCCATGTTAAACCCCTTCATCTACACAATCCGAAACAAAGACTTTAAAGTAGCTGCGTGGAAAGCAATGAGGAGAAAGACCGTCTTCTAGCATTCACTAAGTGACAATGTTCTTGTAGGATTTCACTGTCTGGAAAACAATGGACTGTTACAGAAGTCCGTCCCCCCCATGGCTCTGAAACTGTCAATACTTCACTAGAATTCCCCAAACAAATCACAGATATAGTTAAACCCTTTTCTGTATGTTGGCTTATCATTGCCCTGAGTATCTAGAGACTTATGGTTGAATCTTGGGAGCAGCACTAAGCCTTTGACTATACACAGCCATTTAAAACAGTGTGCATTTCACAGTATACAGGGATAGTCATTTGTTACAACTGGTCATTGGTGAAGAGAGTCTTGGTGCACATTCACACAGTAGATCAGGAACATGATAGGCAAAATATTTATTAGCGTGTTGTGTGAGGCCCCAAAGAGCTGCTTGGCCCAAAGAGCTGCTAGGCCTGAAGTCAGGGGGGGATGGAATGGCAAAAGAAAAAGATGAACTGCCCCTGCAGTTAGGCAGCTCAAGGCTCCACAAGGGGCACATCTTGCAATGTAGACACAAGGGGCACATCCTGTAATGTGCACACATTCCAAGAAAAGTTACAAAACTGATTGGCCAATAACACAGCTAAGAAAAAGGTCACGCACCTCCTACATGACCAGCTCATGCAGAGGGCATGATGGAAGAGTACTAAGCAAAGGATGATGCTTTCGAGTAAAGGGGTGTTGTGTTTTTGGTGTTACGTAGTGCTGCTTTGTATAAAATGCTTGTTTCCCCAGAACCCAAGGACATTATATATCTGGACTTTCAGAAGGCGTTTGACACGGTCCCTCACCAAAGGCTACTGAAAAAACTCCACAGTCAGGAAATTAGAGGACAGGTCCTCTCGTGGATTGAGAACTGGTTGGAGGCCAGGAAGCAGAGAGTGGGTGTCAATGGGCAATTTTCACAATGGAGAGAGGTGAAAAGCGGTGTGCCCCAAGGATCTGTCCTGGGACCGGTGCTTTTCAACCTCTTCGTAAATGACCTGGCGACAGGGTTGAGCAGTGAGGTGGCAAACTTTGCAGACGACACCAAACTTTTCCGAGTGGTGAAGACCAGAAGTGATTGTGAGGAGCTCCAGAAGGCTCTCTCCAGACTGGCAGAATGGGCAGCAAAATGGCAGATGCGCTTCAATGTCAGTAAGTGTAAAGTCATGCACATTGGGGCAAAAAAATCAAAACTTTAGATATAGGCTGATGGGTTCTGAGCTGTGTGTGACAGATCAGGAGAGAGATCTTGGGGTGGTGGTGGACAGATCGATGAAAGTGTCGACCCAATGTGCGGTGGCAGTGAAGAAGGCCAGTTCTATCCTTGGGATCATTAGAAAAGGTGTTGAGAACAAAACAGCTAATATTATAATGCCGTTTTTAGGGTACCTGCCCTGGAGGGGCCTGGGGCAGGCTTGTTCCACCCCCAGGGAGGCCTCAGATTGGCTGAAGGGGGAGGGGGTTCCAGCACCCTTGTCCTCCTCCCTAGCAGAGCTGCCAGTCCTGGCCTAGGAGCAGGAGCTGTTCACCTCCCAGCTCCCTGCTTCACACTGCCTGCCTCTCATCCCTGGCCTCCCTGTTTTATGGAGCAAGCCCGCCCCCCCTTTGGCCCCTCCCCTTCCTCCAGGTGGGGCAGAACAGGCCTTTCTTGGTCCAGGCTTGTTTCCTGCACTGTTTCTTGTTTGCCCTGCCAGCCCCCTCTGGCTGGTTGGGGTGAGCCAACCTGCTTTGCCCCCTTCAAGGGCAGGGAAATCTCCCCACCCTGGGTATGGGGTGCCTGCTCCAGGATAAGTCAGGGGTCAGGGCATCTGGGAGGGGCCCCGACACTGTTGTACAAATCGATGGTAAGGCCACACCTGGAGTATTTTGTCCAGTTCTGGTCGCCACATCTCAGAAAGGACATAGTGGAAATGGAAAAGGTGCAAAAGAGAGCGACTAAGATGATTGCTGGGCTGGGGCACCTTCCTTATGAGGAAAGGCTACAGCGTTTGGGTCTCTTCAGCCTAGAAAAGAGGCACCTGAGGGGGGACATGATTGAGACATACAAAATTATGCAGGGGATGGACAGAGTGGATAGAGAGATGCTCTTTACACTCTCACATAACACCAGAACCAGGGAACATCCACGAAAATTGAGTGTTGGGAGAGTTAGGACAGACAAAAGAAAATATTTCTTTACTCAGCGTGTGGTTGGTCTGTGGAACTCCTTGCCACAGGATGTGGTGATGGCGTCTGGCCTGGATGCCTTTAAAAGGGGATTGGTCAAGTTCCTGGAGGAAAAATCAATTATGGGTTACAAGCCATGATGTGTAAGTGCAACCTCCTGATTTTAGAAATGGGCTATGTCAGAATGCCAGATGCAAGGGAGGCACCAGTAGGCAGGTCTCTTGTTATCTGGTGTGCTCCCTGGGGCATTTGGTGGGCCGCTATGAGATCCAGGAAGCTGGACTAGATGGGCCTGTGGCCTGATCCAGTGGGGCTGTTCTTATGTTCTTATATCGGGGCTCGTGTCTGATCTGAGACTTCTTTCTCCAGGGAGTCGAGGCCTCAATAAAACTTGTGCTTTGCTTTCCACTCAGTGTTGTCATTTGGCTCCGCACCACGCTGGGCAAACGAACCACAGCTAGGCCTGATCTAGGCCTACCTTTACGGTAGCAGGCAACAAGTGTGTGCTGCAGGCAGGGACCTGCTTTCTTTGACAGTGTACACCAGGGGTGTCCAAAGTTTTTGGCAGGAGGGCCACACCATCTCTCTGACACTGTGTCGGGGGCCGGGGGAAAAAAGAATTAATTTACATGTAAAATTTGAATAAATTTACATGAGTTTACATAAATGAATACATTAAAAATGAACTTATATGAATGAATGCAGGTCTTGCAATAGCTCAAGTCCTATAAAAGGCCTTGCACAAAGCAAGGCCAGCCTTTCCTTTGCTGCCGCCACTGCATCACAGACATGAAACAACAAGCAGTGGAGGGAGCTCTCATCCCACAGCTCACACGAGAGGTCAAACAGTCACCCTCACGCTGAGAGCAGTTGTATCGGGCCAGTGTGGGCTCCAGCAAATCTCTGGAGGGCCAGAGGCTCATTGGAGACTGAAGGCTCCCTGAGGGCCGCATTGAGAGGCCTTGAGGGCCGCAGATGGCCCCAGGGCCGGGGTTTGGGCACCCCTGGTGTACACCCACTATGTCAAATTGCAACTTCTTCATTGGTTGCATGTATCACACGGGGACCTGCACTTTGCAAGGGGGGCATTAGCTGCTATGTGCCCCTATGTCTTCCGGCTCTGACTGTTGGATGCTCTCATTAGTCTAGGTGGGCCCCTTGGCTCATATTGTGGCCTCAGAGTTTGACTGGGAAGGAGGTTCAGATGCACACTCTAGACCTATCTAGGCAGGACAATTGGCCACACTCTTGCCCTCAGGGACCATTTGCTTCCTAAGTCAAACTGATAGCCTCTCATCCCAGCTCCGGGCATTTTTAGCCTCACAAGAGCACCACCAGAACTGGAATTTCTCCATCCATTTGCTACACATCTCACAAATTGTGATTATGTGTGGCATGTCTTTCAGTCGTGACAGTGATGGTGCTCTCGTGCCATCATACTTCCCTAGGAACATAAGAACATAAGAAGAGCCCCTCTGGATCAGGCCACAGTCCCATTTTAGTCTAGCTTCCTGTATCTCACAGTAGTCCAACAAATGCTTCATAGAACACATTAGACAACGTTTTGTGTGTCACCACCACACACACACACACACACACAGAGAGAGAGAGAGAGAGAGAGAGAGAGAGAGAGAGAGAGCATTCCTGGCAGTATCAGCATTCAAGGGAACATGGCTCATTTATTGTCACTGAGCATGGGGTTTGGAGGATGCGGGGCTCACCATGAGGGTAATATTTGCACATCTACATTCCATTTTTCAGAAATCCATTAGACTGCAGACCTCTCCACATGCAACTGGGAGTTGGTCCCATTAAGTTCAAAGAGACTAACTTCTGAGTAGACATGCCAAGGATTGTCATTAGTCTTCTCCAAAGTTTGATACCATGAGCCATAGGCTGATGTAAGACAAACTGTTGGTGGCCTAATGTGTGGACTGTACTCCTGGGAAATTAAAGTGGGATTCTCTGGAGGGAGAATCCCAGAGCTTCTGCAGAAGATCGTGGATGTTTCCTCATTTGCCGTGAACATTTGCCGTGTACTTTAAAGAGTACAAAGAAAACAAAAAGGGAGAAATATCTCTCTAACATGCTGAGCGTGTGAATCAGATTTTGTAACACATTTCTTTTCGAGATAGATGTCTCCAGAATATTCGGTGGGGGGCTAAAAAGACTGATTGGGATCTGAAGCTCAGCAGAGGACATACATGGCTTTTGAACTCAGGGTTCCATCCTTGGCACCCCTTGGCAGACTGAGAAAGTCTTTGGTCTGAAACTGTGGTTTAATCTCAGCCAGGGAGGGCAGATAATACGAAGCAGGATAGATTGATTTTATGACTCAGTCTAAGGCAGAGTTCTCTAAAAGGAGTGGAGACAGAGAGAATCTCAGGAGAAAGACTAAAGAGATCCTGAAGAAAATTATAAGCTAGGAGGAAAGCTGGCTGGTCTTTGGAAGGAATATGCAGAATCAATGGCCCCGTCCTCTGTGACAGGAAGAGAAGTGGCTTGCTGTTGCAGAACATCCAGCAAAGGTGCAAGGAGCAGAGGGCTGCCAGGTGAGTCCAAATAACCTCTGCAAAGTGGCAGTGGCTTCGGAGTCCCGTTGCCGTAGACCCAGGGGGGCATCCGTCTCTGTAAGGCAGCAGGGGTGTGTGTCATGGGTGGGGAGGGGAAGGACAAGTGGAGATCAGGAGACAGCAGAGAGAGTTTCTGGGGAGGAAGGGGGCGGGTTCCATTGGCAGGGACTTGTGCTAGCACCCTATCCCTGCAATCCTACCTCGGAATGCCCCCTGTCTCTCCTTGGATTTATCCCAGTGAATTTATAATCAGTACAAGGGTCTGAGGAGACCCAGAGACAGCCTGTATAAAGGTATGTAAAAAAGGTTTCTTTCTTACTTTACCTTCAGGAATATGTGCCTTCACTTAGCTAATTCAATACATCTTTTGATGGCTCCATTTCTTTGGGAATCACTATCTGCTTTGAGCCATTGAAGGACGCAAGTATTTTCAGTCTTGGACTTACCTGCAACACAAGTTAGGTGTTCTCTAAGGCCAGGTGGGTTGCCCAACTAGCAGCGCAATCCTATGCATGGAATCTCCTGAAGTCCCAATCCTATCCATGTTCAGTGCTGGTGCAGACATGACAGTGGTGCATGCACTGCATCCTGTGGTGGGGAGTCAATCCCAGAGGCCTCCTCAAGGTAAGGGCATGTTTTTTCCCTTACCTCGGGACTGCACTGTGGCTGCACCAATGCTGTAAAGTTGGACAGGATTAGGCCCTCATTCTCAGAGGAACATGCAGGCCAGTCCTAACTAGCATTTCAGAAGTGTCAGGTCCTTCTCTGGACTTTGCAAAGCGTGACACTCCACTCCGTGGGCCCAGTTGCTGCTGCTGCAAGTAGTGAACAGCCCGTGCATTCCCAGGTGTCACCCAGTCAAGGCACCTCTGGGCATTTTGGGGTGCTCCCCATTCTTGACTGCCTGCAGAATGCCTTCGGAAGGGTGTGAATGCCCTGAGAATAGCCATGGAAAGCTCCAAGCGGCTGCTGCACTTAGGTTCACATGGCCATCGTGGGTAGCTTCAAATGGCCAATATGGATAGGTTTTAATGGCCACCACAGAGAGATTTCAGGAGTTGTGGATAGCCAAGTACAGACAGCTGGGACTTGAAAAGGCTGTGGATAGCAGAGACTTCGGGCGTGGATAGCAGAGCCTTACGAATGGCCATAGATAGCCAAGAATAGACAATGAATGGGGAGAGGTAAGTTTAACGGTTCCCACTCAGATAAGCAGTGGTGTAGTTAGTGGGGGTGTGAAGCACTACGTTTTGCAGGAAGCCTCCCTGTGGTGTGCAAGCGGCCCGACCCCTCCCCTTTCGAGAAATTCCAGGCGGGGGGAGCAAACAGAGGCATTCATCCAGCACAATATTGCTTAAACATTTGGTTAGAAACAGACTTGGGAAAGCTGGTTGATTTGTTCATAGCAAGTAATGTGTCCACAGCAAGTTCTTGTAAGGAAGTAACTGCACTTCCTCGTTCTGAGATGTTTCACAAAACCTCTGATGTCACTGATAGGGCAGAACTAATACAATAAACAGGTTTTCTGTATCTATTATGTTGTTGCAGATTTCAGAGAACCCAAGCCATGGATCTGAGCAATTGTACCAGGGTTACAGAGTTCATCCTCCTGGCTTATCCACGCAGCAGAACAGTGACCATCGCTTTGTTCATGGTTATTCTCTTGCTCTACCTCTTGTGCATCACAGGAAATAGTCTCATCATTGTGCTGGTGTGTACTGACCACCTCCTCCAGAAGCCCATGTACTTCTTCCTTAGCAACTTCTCCGTCATTGAGATGGGACACACCTCCGCCTTCATGCCCAAGATGTTGAACATCTTTCTCTCAGCAAAAGCCACCATCTGCTTCAATTGCTGCATGGCACAGTCCTACTTCTACTACCTCTTTGGGGTCACAGAGTTTTTCATCCTCACTCTCATATCTGTCGATAGGTACTTGGCTATCTGTCAGCCGCTGAGGTACAACACCATCATGACTCCCCACGTGTGCCTTCAGGTTGCACTGGTTGCTTGGGTAGCTGGATTCTTCTCCAACCTTCCTGGGACCCTTTTCACACTGAGGTTTCCCTTTTGTGGCTCCAATAGTATTGACCATTTTTTTTGTGACATAGGAGCCACATTGAAGATTTCGGGAGGAGACACACGTTTCATTGAAGTCCTGGGCTTCCTTATTACTATGGCTGTGGTGCTGACGTCCCTGCTTCTGACCGTGGTATCTTACTCTTTCATCATCACTACGATTCTCCGTGTCCCTTCGTCAAGTGGGCACCAGAAGGCCTTCTCCACCTGTGTCTCTCATTTGATTGTAGTCAGCATCTTGTACGGGGCAGTCCTTTTCATCTACTTAAGACCTTCGATAACTGACTCTTCCACAAGTGTCGTCAAAGCTGTCTCCATTCTGAACACGATGGTTGCCCCAGTGCTAAATCCTTTCATATACACTTTAAGAAATAATGAGTTTAAAGATGCTTTGCGGAGAGCCATTGGAAAGAAGGCACTGACTTTTCCTAAGCTCTGAGTGCTGCCTGTGATGGGAAGAGCCCCAATTCAAAACTTACACAGGCCACAGTTCCAACCTATAAGACAACCATATACCACCACCCTCCCCCCCACACACAACAACAACAACAAAAGCCTGCATTCAAGTCTGGGATGATTCCCCTTAAAATAATTTCATTGTAGTTGCCAACCATTGTTTTTCCTTGATATGGGGATGAGGAAGACATTCCAATGCACTCTGAATTGCCCTTTTTCATTGAGAAGAGGCTGCTGTTGTGAAAGGGTCAATGATGTAGGAGACATTGTGTTGTTCTTTTGTTGTGCCATTTTCAGGGTAGCTTTTGACTGAATGTGGAGCAGATTGGCAATGGTTTTGAGTGTGTGCCCGTGGACAGGCTGGATCTTGGACAATGAAGTGCAACTTGACTGAGGGCCCAATCCTATCCAATTTTCCAGCACTAGCTCAGCTGCAATGCAGCCCCAAAATAAGGGAACAAATGTTCCCATACCTTGAGGAGGCTCCTGTGACTCCCCACTATGGGATGCAGTGTATACCCCATTGGCACGGCTGTACTAACACTGGAAAATTGGATAGGATTGGGCCCTTAGACATGGGAGAATGTCAGGGTTGCCTTCAGGTGGAACCTATCACAAAAGCTTTCCCCTAAGGAACTGGAGATCCGAAGACTCCATGGGGGTACTGAGGCTGCTACAACAGCTTGTTCTTGTACCTGAGGAGAGTTTCAGGCAGAATGTGGTCTCTTTCACGCTCCTAAGTTCTTGGCAGGTGTGAGAGCACTGGGGTTAAGCTCCATACTGGAACCCCAGATTCCCACATTCACCTTCTGATGGCATCTTGGGTGCTTCCACTGTCACTGTTACTGAGGGTTTCTAGTCACCCTAGTCAGGGTGATGGACCCTTTGATGGAGATAGGCAGGGCTTCTCAAACTGGGGTGTCACGCCACCTCTGCCAGAGGTCCCTGGACTCTGCCCCCTTAAGTGGCAAGGGCAGAGGGGAGGCAGTGACTAGATCCCCATGGTTGTGTCACTAAAGGGGGGGCGCAGGGACTGGTATTTACAAACCAGTACCTGCAATAGCCTCCCAGGGGTGCAGGTAGGCCTGCATGACCTGCGGGTAGGCCTCCACAGGGCTCCCCAGCCGTCTAAAAGTGAAAGTGCAGTGATCATGCTCCACTTCCAGTTTTGCGGAGGCAAAGCATGATTACCGCAATTTCACTATTAGAAGGCTGGGAAGCCCTGCAGACGCTCACGCAGGGTTCCCCGCACCCCCGGAAGGCTGCTGCAGGGACTGGTATATAAATACGAGTCCCTGCACCCCCTTAGCGACATGATTCTGGAGTTCGCGTTGCCGCATCCGCCCCCACAAAAATGCAGATAAGAAATAAGACAGAGTTCTCTATAAGGAGTGGAGACAGAGAGAATCTCAGGAGAAAGACGAAAGAGATCCTGAAGGAAATTATAAGCTAGGAGGAAAGTTGGCTGGTCCTTGGAAGGAATATGCAGAATCAATGGCCCCGTCCTCTGAGACAGGAAGAGAAGTGGCTCGCTGTTGCAGAACACCCAGCAAAGGTGCAAGGAGCACAGGGCTGCCAGGTGAGTCCAAATAACCTCTGCAAAGTGGCAGTGGCTTCGGAGTCCCGTTGCCGTAGACCCAGGGGGGCATCAGTCTCTGTAAGGCAGCAGGGGTGTGTGTCATGGGTGGGGAGGGGAAGGACAAGTGGAGTTTAGGGGAGATCAGGAGACAGCAGAGAGAGTTTCTGGGGAGGAAGGGGGTGGGTTCCATTGGCAGGGACTTGTGCTAACACCCTATCCCTGCAATCCTGCCTCGGAATGCCCCCTGTCTCTCCTTGGATTCATCCCAGCGAATTTATAATCAGTGCAAGGGTCTGAGGAGCCCCAAAGGCAGCCTGTGTAAATGTATGTCAAAAAAGTTTCTTCCTTACTTTACCTTCAGGAATATGTGCCTTCTCTTAGCTAATTCAGTACATCTTTTGATGGCTCCATTTCTTTGGGGATCACTATCTGCTTTGAGCCATTGAAGGTCGCAAGTACAGCAAACTACTGTAAGGAAGCAATGCACTTCCTCCTCCTGAGATTTTTCAGGAAACCTCTGATGTCACTCATAGGGCAGAACTAATACAATAAACAGGTTTTTGTTTCTGAGGTTTTCAGCTGCTGAGGTAGAACACCATCATGACTTCCCGCGCATGCCTTCAGCTTGCACTGGCTGCTTGTGTGGCTGGATTCTTTTCCAACCTTTCTCCGACCCTCATCTCACTGAAGCTTCCCTTCTGTGGCTCCAATATTGTTGACCATTTTTTTTTTGTGACTCAGGAGCCTCATTGAAGATTTCAGGAGGAGACACACATATCATAGAAGTTCTGAGTTTCCTCACTAGGAAGTAGGAACCATCTGGATTGTGCAGAAGCCCCTTTTGTGAGATGTAATAATCAATGGATCTTAATAAACTCTGTTTCTAATTCCTTTTTGCTTGTATCTCATTGGGGTATCTGGGAATGATTACTCTGTTTCCTTATAGGGAGTAAAAGAGGGGAAATAAAAACAGCCCATTAATTAGTGTATGTAGTAAGGAAGAGGGATTTAGTCCAGGGAATCCCTCTAGCAATTGGGTTCTTTGGTTGATGGCAGTGGGGCAGTGGGGTAGTGTGACCAACCAAGAAAGAAACATCTGAATGTTGTGGTTTCTTGAAAGATAGAAACCTTCTTTCAAATTGTAAAAATCCCTACGGGGATTTAAATTTGCCTGCCTATGTAAACCGCCTTGAATAAAGTCTAAGGATAAATCTGAGGATCAAGAAAGGTGGTATAGAAATACCTGTATTATTATTATTATTATTATTATTATTATTATTATTATTATTATTATTATGGGAGCTTGTCCCCCCCCCCCAGGACCCAGACACCCCCTCTCCAGGGGTAAAGACCTGCACTACAGGTCAGGCAGTAAAAATAAAGGAAATATATTAAATGTGTGAAGAATCAAAACATTGCATGAGAGAGATCAAGACAGTGAGCCAAGATGGACAAAGGAAGAAAGGTGTGGGTAGAAAAGATCGGCATGGAGCTTCAGAAACAAGGTCTTGGCAGGTGTGAGAGCACTGGGGTTAAGCTCCATACTGAAACCCCAGATTCCCACATTCACCTTCTGATGGCATCTTGGGTGCTTCCATTGTCACTGTTACTGAGGGTTTCTAGTCACCCTGGTCAGGGTGATGGACCCTTTGATGGAGATAGGCAGGGCTTCTCAAACTGGTGCATCACAACATTTTATTATTATTTTTAAGTGTAATTTTTAAAATGTAGAGAATGAGCATTTTTTTTTTCCTTCCATGATCTCTTTTTTGAGATCTCAGTAACATCAAATATCTCAAACTCTGTTTAGGCTGAAAATGTATCTGCATATCTTGACAGCAAGTCCCACTGAACTCACTGGGACCTACTTCTGAATAGTATTATTATTATTATTATTATTAACAGCATTTATATACCGCTTTTCAACTAAAAGTTCACAAAGCGGTTTACAGAGAAAAATCAAATAACTAATGGCTCCCTGTCCCAAAAGGGCTCACAATCTAAAAAGATGCAAAGGAATACCAGCAGTCAGCCACTAGAACAGACAGTGCTGGGGTGAGGTGGGCCAGTTACTCTCCCCCTGCTAAAAAAGAGGAGCACCCACTTGAAAAAGTGCCTCTTACCCAATTAGACATGTATACATAGAGCTGTTCAGCTTGTCCAACATTTAAAGCAGGCTGAGGCAAGATAACACACAATGTGTGGACTGTACTCTTGGGAAATTAAAGTGCATGTCTCTCAGGAGAGAATCCCAGAGCTTCTGCGAAAGATGGTGGATAATTTCTCATCCGCCCAGAAAATCTGTAGCAAGGCTTTTAAACAGTAAAGACAACACAAAAGGAAGGGATATTCCTCTAATATGCTGGGCTTACTTGTTAGATTTTGCAATACATTCCTTTCTGAGATAGAATGGTTGGCAACCTTCAGTCTCGAAAGACTATGGTATAAGCCTACAGCACCAGGTATTCCCAGGCAGTCTCCCATCCAAGTACTAACCAGGCCTGACCCTGCTTAGTTTCCAAGATCAGATGAGATCAGGCATGTGCAGGGTAACAGTTGCTGAGATAAATTTATAGGGAAATGTTGCCTGCCTGGTTGGCTGGATAGCTCAGTTACGGGGGAGCAGGGAATGAAGACCTAGCTTAGTAGCAGAGGGCATGCCTTGCATGCCCCAAAGGTCCAACTTCAATTACCAGCTTCTGCAGGTAGGATTATCAAAGATCCCTGTCTGATATTGCAGGGAAACACCAATAATTTCACTGTATTTTGTGATAAGTTGCTTTTTGAGATACGTTGCTAGGGACTCTGGCTGGATGGGTGGAAGGATTGATGGGGAAAAAGAAAAATCTGAAGGTCGACCTGTAGAGAGCATGCTTTTTGAATTAAGTGTCCTTTGTTTGGTCCTTACTGTCTCTAGGCAGAGTGGGGAAAATTTCTGCCAGAAACCATGAAGAGCCCTTGTAATCAATACAGGGAATCGTAATACTAAGCAAGATGGACAGTGATATGACCAATTATAAGGCAGCTTCCTATATTCAGGTCTGGAGACAGAGAGAATCTCAGGAAGAAAGACGGAGGAGACCACAAAGTAAATTATAAACTAGAAGAACTGCTGAACAGTCCTTGAATATGTATACTCAGAGGTGAGTCCCATTATGTTCAATTGGCCTTACTCCCAGGAAAATGTGTAAAGGATTGCAGCCTAAGAATATGTTGATCATAAGTAAGCTGCTGCAGTGGCGTAGCTAGTGGGGGTGCAAAGCACTAAGTTTTGCAGAGAGCCTCACTGCAGTGTGGAAACGGTCCCTCCTCTTCGGAGCCAGGTGTTCGCCTCCATTTTGCACCCACTGCCCAGAATGGCTCTGAAGAGGAGGGGGCCGTTTGCACACTGGGATGAGGCTTCCTGCAAAACATAGTGCTTTGCACCCCCTCTAGCTACACCCCTGAGCTCCTGTACTGTCTTTTAGTTTCATTGCTCTGGTATTGTTCCTCAGTAGTACACATTGTTCATTTGATATACAAATTTTATATTTATTGCATTTTGTTGTGTTAGCTTAGTATGCTGCACACCAGGGTTCTCCAAATTTTTTGGCCAGAGGGCCGCATAAAATATCTGGCACAGCATTGACAGCCAGAAAATATATATATATATATATATATATATATATATATATATATATATATATATATATATATATATATATATATATATATAATTTTTATATATATATATAATTTATATAAATAAATTAGAGATGGAACTTAGATGAGTGCATAAATGGGCTCATTCATTCAGCCCCTCTGGCCCTTAGAACACCTTCCAGATGCAACCACAGCATAGTTCCAGTCATGTTCGGCCAAGTGGGCCAGAGGCTTTCAGGGGACAAGAGGCTGGTCGCAGGCCGGATAGAGGCTTGCCACGGGCCAAATCTGGCCCCCAGGGTTGTAAACCTGCTGTAAACCGATTCAAGGGCATCCCTAGCAGGAGGGAAAAAGTGGGACATAATTTTCTAAATATTTCAATCATCTCATTTTGCTTCCCGCCTTCATACCAAACCAAGAATTGCCTATCTGTTCAGAAGAGAATTCTTGCTAGAGGAATCCATTTGTCTTTGTTATATGCCCATTTCTATAAAGTGCCATATTACCAAAAAAAATATGGTTGTGGATGTAAAAATCTATATATAAATAGTGTTTTAGTCTTTTTCTTTCCTGAAAGACAACTCTGCCTTTGCGCCGAACTAGCTATTTCACGGTATTGATTTGATATCAGCATGAACGTGATCCATATCATATTATTGGGAGAAGCCAATTTCCATTCCTGGTTCTGATCAGTTTCAGAAGTTCTGGAAAAGTACAAAAGCGTCAAGTTCACAAAATAAATAGATGTCCTCTCTCCATTATATCACTGCAGATTTCTGTGAACCCAAGTCATGAATCTGAGCAACTGTTCCAGGGCTACTGAGTTCATCATTCTTGGATTTCCACAGACTGGGGTGATGAAAATCATTTTGTTCATAGTTATTCTCTTGCTCTACCTCTTGTGCCTCACAGGGAATGGGCTCATCATTGTGCTGGTGTGGATCAACCACCCCCTCCAGAAACCCATGTACTTCTTCCTTACCAACTTCTCCATCATTGAGGTGGGACACACCACCGCTTTTATGCCCAAAATGTTGGTTAACTTTCTCTCACCGAAGGCCACCATCTCCTTTAACTTATGTATGGTGCAGATGTACTTCTACTTCCTCTTTGGAGTCACAGAGTTCTTTGTCCTCAGTCTCATTTCCATTGATAGATACTTGGCTATTTGCCAACCCTTGAGGTACAATATCATCATGACTCCCAGTGTTTGCCTTCAGCTTTCAGTGGCTACTTGGTTTGCGGGATTTTCCTCCATCACTTTTCAGTTCATGATAATGCTTAGGCTTCCCTTCTGTAGCTCCAACATTGTGAACCATTTCTTTTGTGACATCGGAGCAATGTTGAACATTTCGGGAGGGGACACCCACCTCATTGAAGCCTTGGGATTCTTGGTCACTCTGACTGTGATACTCACCTCTCTGCTTGTGACAATAGTATCATATATCTTCATCGTCAGCACAATTCTCCGTATACCTTCAACAGGTGGGCGCCAGAAGGCCTTCTCCACTTGTCTCTCTCACCTGATCGTAGTCAGCATCTTGTACGGGGCAGTTCTTTTCATCTACTTAAGACCAAACATCACACAATCTTCTTTCAGTGTGGTCAAAGCTGTCTCTATTCTGAATATGATGGTTGCCCCTGTGTTAAATCCTTTCATATATACCATCAGGAATAATGAAGTCAAAAATGCTTTGCAGAGAAACATAGGGACCAAGGCATTGACTTTTCCTTAACTCTGAGTGCTTGTCTGTGATGGACAGAGCTCCAGCCCAATCCAGTGCTTAGAGAGGCCAGAATGCCACACTGTATATAGCAATCTTGTATTTTTCTTTTCTTTTATCTGAAACCAATTCAAGACAGAACTTAATGCAGCTCACTAAACTCATGGTGATGCTGATGTGAAGGGTGTCCATTTACTTGCCCTCTGTATGGGAATGAAGAAGAAATTCTAATGAACTTGGAATTGTTCCTTCCATTGAGGTGACAGCTATTGTGAAAGTTTTGCTCATGTATGAAACATTTACATGTGTGCGTGTGCGCCATTTTCATGGTAGCCTCTGGATGAATGGGGCACACTACAGTGGAAAATAGTAATGTCTTTCATTGTCAGATGGAGGGTAGAGTGGACCTTGGACAATGGCTCTGTTAGGAACAATTGAAGTGCAATTCCACTTAGAAATGGGTAAAAGCAGGGGAACAAAGAAGTAAGGGGTTGCCTAAATGAAATGAGCACCCAAGCACCCTATGAATATTCAGTCTGTTACAACATGAGGTCCACAAGGATGGTGTGCCCCTTATTGGTTAGAGACACGGTGCTGGTGTGAAGAGGGATGGTTATTCTCCCCCTGCTAAATATAAGAGGAGGATCACTTGAAAAAGTGCCTCTTTACCCAGGTAGCAAGGAAATGAGAGCTGACACATATTAACACCTTATTGGTTCCATGCTGTATCATAATAGCATCTCATTGGCTCTCAGAACAACCAGTGTCATAGATCAGTTTTGAGTTAAAGAAATCCGCTTTCTGTTCCATAAGGCAGGTGTGTTTTCATTTTCTGGTTAATTGGCCATAAGTTTTGACAGAATACTGTGAAGTCCATCCCCAGAGCGGGGCCCGGGGCAGAGCCTCTGAAGTAGCAGTATCAGAGACGCAAGCCTGATGGGAGCAGCAAGGAAGACGAGGAGCTGCGAAAAGTGGTCTACGCGCCCAATTTCATCTTGTCAAGGTCTTAACATTCATTGGGATCTGTTGCAGCACAGAGTCCCACTTGTGCATGTCTTTAATAAAGTCTATCAAAACCAAAACAGACTCCTTGTTTTCTTCACAAGTCTCTTGGGGGGGGGGGATTAGCATGAATTATGCTGGTGCCGTAGAGATCTGGTCCTTACTCCTTTGAGTTTGAGAGTATTCAGCTGCTGGGTCAGCGTAGATAGGCTGCTGCTCCTTTGGTTATCTCCCGTTGTCACGGTTGGGGTCCGGGTCCCGATCTCTACATTTCTGGTAGGGTTGGGTGACCCCTTGCTTGTCCACCCCCTCGAGGGAGTCAGTTGGGATGCCCTCCTGTTGTCCCAGGTGGCTGGGAAGGGATAGGCTGTCCTGCCTATCCCTCTGTTCACACTCTGCCCAGGAGAGGTTGGAGCACGCTTCTCCCCAGCCTCCTAAGCAGGTTGGCCGGTACGGGATGTTCCCAGCCAGACAGCACTCCCCGCTGGTCACCAGGAGGCAGACGTCAGTGGCTGCTCTCCCCGCTCTCCCCCCTCCCTTGCCCACGAGCCTCGGGAGGAGCGACCTCCCTCTTCGGTGGTTGAGGCCTGCCGCACTCCCACCAGGCTCCTCCCCCTCTGGGGTTCGGCCGGTCCCGAGATCTCGGGCCATCCGTCTATCCGGCTGCTTGTTCCTGCTGCTTTGTGCAGGAGTGACGCGGCTGGGTGGCTGCTTCCACGGCCGGCTCCCCTTCCTCTGGGTGACCATGCTGCCTCTGCCTGCTGCTCTGGGGCTACCTGGGGTTAGGGTACCCACCCCACGGGTCGCCCCACTGGTCGCCCCACACCTCCACCTGCCCAGGGGTGCGGGGCGCCTTCGCTGCCTGCCGCGTCCTCCCAGCCCCTTCCCGCTGCAGGATAAGTCCCCGGGCGACAAATACAGATATTCCAAAGTGGTTTGTTTCATTGCATTCTGCATTAAATTACCTTTCCAAGTATATATAACATAATGGTATTATTTGTACTTACCAAGGTTTTCACAGTTTTTGGCCACTAGTGTCAAGCTCAGCTTGTTGCCCCCAAAAGCTTGTTGCCTGGTGCAACTGCTACCCTCTGCAGTCCATTAGCTATGCCACTGGTCCCCCACAATGTCAGACAGGAATCTTTTCTAATGCTACCTGCAGAAGCTGGTGATTGAAGTTGGACCTTTGGGGCATGCAAGTCATACCCTCTGCTACTAAGCTAGGTCTTCATTCCCTGTTCCACATAACTTAGCCATTCACCCAGGCAGGCAGGCAGAGTTTCCCTATAAATTTATTTCAGAAAGGAATATATTGCAAAATCTAAAAATTATGCCCAAAATATTAGAGGAGTGTCCCTTCCTTTTGTTTTGTCTGTACTATTTAAAGGCCCAAGTGTGGGACTCTAAATATAAATTAGGCTGGAGCAAGTCCCTTCTCTGACCCAGGAGGGTCAGAAACGTGCCATAAAGCATGTTTGTGCCTCCTCGCGTGTCGGCTGCATCCAGCCTCCACATTGAGGCAGAGAGGTAAGGCTGCATTGGCCAAGCTTGGCCAACACAGGGAAGAGCGAGGAGGAGGTGGGAGGGAGACATTCCGGGGCGGTTGGAGGGCGTTCCAGAGGGCATTCCTCCTGGCCTACCTGTTTCAGTGCAAGATAGGATTGAGCTGCATGTTTTGTCTGTGCTGTTTAAAGTCCTAAATTACTGCAGATTTTCTGGGCAAATGAGAAATTATCCACCACCTTCTGCAGAAGCTCTGGGCTTCTCTCCTGAGAGACGTGCACTTCAATTTCCCAAGAGTCCAGTCCACACATTGTGTGCTATCTTGCCTCAGCCTGCTTTAAATGCTGGACAAGCCAAACAGCACTATTGTATACATGTCTACTCAGAAGCAGGTCCCAGTGAGTTCAATGGGACTTGCTATCAGATGTGTGGATATGTTTTCAGCTTAAACAGAGTTTGAGATATTTGATGTCTTGTTACTGAGATCTCAAAAAAAGAGTCTCTAAAGAGACATGGAAGGGAAAAAAAAAAGCTCATTCTCTACATTTTATCATTTTTTTTAGTCGATGAGTTTTTTATTGGCTTTTAAAAAATATATTTACTATATTTATACTGCCTTTCTCCTATCAAAGTAATTTACCAGATTAAATTATAATTATTATTATTATTTTATTAATTTATACCCTGCCTTTTTGCCCAACGGGCACACAATGCGGCTTACAAACACTTTAAAAATACAACATGAAAAACAATCATTAAAAACAATTTACCATAATTAAAAAATCTAAAAACAAACAAACCCCGTGGATTTTCATATAAAAAGCAAGAACTCCAGCCAGCCTGTCAACAATTAAAAGCTTTTTGAAATAAAAAGGTCTTCAGTCCACTCCGAAACGTTAGCAACGAGGGAGCCGTTCTCAGTTCTAAGGGAAGGGAATTCCACAGTTCGGGGGCCACCACCGAGAAGGCCCTCTTCCTGGCCGCCGCCCCTCTCACCCCTCTTGGGTGGCAGCACAGTCAAAAGGGCCCCCCCAGATGATCTAAGAGCACGGGCAGGATTGTAGGGAAGGAGGCGGTCCCTCAAATACCCCGGACCCGAGCCGTAAAGACAGAACTACAAACACTAGTCCAAGAAATTCGAACTAAGTGAAAACCCCATTGAAGGAGGAGGGCTTGAAGTCCCTACATGTGTGTGGCCCCTGCTTGGGTCCAGAAGATTCTAGATTCAGAGTTCAGGCAGGATTGGCAAAAGCGCCCGTGTTTCATCCTGAAGAGCCCTGCCAGTTGAGGAGGCTGAGAGTCAGAGGGCCAGTTAACTGGCTCATCGGAAAGCATCTTGCTGGTACGTTAAGTCAGGAATCTCCGAAAGCTCAGTCCAAACTGGGCTGCCCATTCCACAATCCAGTAGCACCAAAATGGCTACCGATGTATCCTGAGCGGGAAAAGAGGCAGTTGGACATTTCCTTGAAGTCTTGTTAGTCAGAGTCATGGCAGCTAAATCACTGGAGTGGAACCAAGTGTAGGGATTTCAAGTCCAGTATGGGGGTTGGGATGTGGCAGAGACCTCCACTGCTATCCCTGGCCCCTCCTAGGCCTGAACTGCCCTCCTCCCCTTAGGGGCAGATTTATGACAGCGTGTCCTATCCCCCCAGCGGGAGCCAGCCAATTTGACCCCCAAATTAGTTTTTCTTTCCTTGTTCCATTTTAATCACAGTCCATCTTTCCCGTTGATTTTTGCCAGTGTTGTGATCTGTACAACAGTCACAGCATTGCATGATATGCCAAGGAGGTTTGAGTGGGCACGGCCGTATGGGGGTGTGCGGATGAGCAAGGGAGAGAAGTGAAGCAAAGAAGACAGGCAAGCTGACTGCTATTGATTGGCAGGCAGACTCCCAGCTGGACGTCAAGGTGGAAACGAGACCCTTTTCTCTTGAGCTTTTAGTGGCAGTGGAACCCTGCCTCATGTGTGCAGCCTGGGCAAGACTATGCATGGGATTTCCAGAGGGGAACATGGTCCTTCTAAGTGCTACCATAAAGATGGCCACAGCTTCCTCAACGGCTACAGACCCATCCTCATGCAGTCGCCATTATCCTAGGAGGTGGCCCTTATTGGAGCACCTTCCCCCTCTCCTTGACTGGTAAACCAAGAAGCCCAAGTTTGAATCAACTTATTGGACTGTGAAGACATTGGATGCAGCTACTGCATTGCAGAAGGCATGTCCACTGATTTCATTCATGCATGGGTGCAGGGGCTAGAACCTAGAACACCGTGAAGAATTAGGGTAGGGATCACCAGGGATTTGTCTGGTTTCCACCTTGTTCCTGAAGCTCCATGCCAATCTTTTCTACCCACACCTTTCTTCCTTTGTCCATCTTGGCTCACTGTCTTGATCCTCTCCCATGCAACGTTTTGATTCCTCACACATTTAATATATTTCCTTTATTTTTACTGCCTGACCTGTTTCCAGGAGAGGGGGTGTCTGGGTCCTGGGGGGTGGGGACAAGCTTCCTTAGTAACTCAGGCAGTTGGCAACCTTCAGTCTCGAAAGACTATGGTATTGCGCTCTGAAAGGTGGTTCTGGAACAGCGTCTAGTGTGGCTGAAAAGGCCGATTCGGGAGTGACAATCCCTTCCACACTGGGAGCAAGTGCAGTCTGTCCCTGGTCTGTCTCCCTGGCTATGGGCCTTCCTTCTTTGCCTCTTAGCCTCAGACTGTTGGCCAAGTGTCTCTTCAAACTGGGAAAGGCCATGCTGCACAGCCTGCCTCCAAGCGGGCCGCTCAGAGGCCAGGGTTTCCCACTTGTTGAGGTCCACTCCTAAGGCCTTCAGATCCCTCTTGCAGATGTCCTTGTATTGCAGCTGTGGTCTGCCTGTAGGGCGCTTTCCCTGCACAAGTTCTCCATAGAGGAGATCCTTTGGGATCCGGCCATCATCCATTCTCACGACATGACCGAGCCAACGCAGGCGTCTCTGTTTCAGCAGTGAATACATGCTAGGGATTCCAGCATGTTCCAGGACTGTGTTGTTTGGAACTTTGTCCTGCCAGGTGATGCCGAGGATGCGTCGGAGGCAGCGCATGTGGATAGCGCTCAGTTTCCTCTCCTTTTGTGAGCGAAGAGTCCATGACTTGCTGCAGTACAGAAGTGTACTCAGGACGCAAGCTCTGTAGACCTGGATCTTGGTGTGTTCCGTCAGCTTCTTGTTGGACCAGACTCTCTTTGTGACTCTCTTCCTTAGTAACTTACCCCACTGCCATCAACCAAAGAACCAGGATTACTAGAGGGATTCCTTGGACTAAATCCCTCTTCCTTAATACATACACTAATTAATGGGCTCTTTTTATTTCCCCTCTTTTACTCCCTATAAGGAAACAGAGTAATGGTTCCCAGATACCTCAATGAGACCCAAACAAAAAGGAATTAGAAACAGAGTTTATTAAGATCCATTAATTATTACATCTCGCAAAAGGGGCTTCTGCGCAGTCCACATGCAGTTGGCTAAAATTACAACAGTTATAGGAGGCACCCAGCCTGCAGGACTCTCCACAGACAGAACCCTTTTGCAAACCAGCTGAGAACAATTACAAAGAAAAGATAAAAACCTATTACAATCTAACACTTTTACTGACTAGTCAGAGTTAATTTACCTTCTCCCATTTACTCACACCACCAGAGTGAGGCTAACTCTCCCTTAGATCTCATCCACCAGGAAGTCAACAAAGGTCCCTCCTCTAAAGATTTGTATCCTCTTCTCTAATCAACCCAGCCATTCTCACCTGAATCTTTTACAGCCAAGGAGTCCCAGCTACTCTAATACCTATGTAAGAAAATAAGAAGCCACATGAAGCAGCTTCATGACAAGGGGTCTGCTACTACCCTACCACTTCCCTTGACTCCTGCTACTAGCTAGTTTTAAATGCACCCCCCCCCCCGATGCTGAGAATCTACATTAGCCTGAGAAGGTTATCCTCCAATCTGATCTTCCTAGCCTTATCTTGGGAAAGTTATTAGTGTTCCCATTTATCCCCAGTAGAGCCAGCAAAAGAGTACAGTGAAGAGCAGAGAGGAAGGAGCCTTCACTAACCACCAGACAATGCTCCTGTTTGCCCCTCCAATATCTTATTAACAAACTCCAAATCTGAGACCACTGGTGTAGCTGGGGGGGGCGCACTAAGTTTTGCAGGGAGCCTTCCTGCAGCATGCAAGTGGTTCCTCCCCCTCCCCTTGGGAGCCATTCGCCTCAGCCCCCTCCCCCGCCCCCGCCCACATGGCTCCCAAGGGGAGGGGAGGAGAGGAGCAGCTTGCATGCTGCAGGGAGGGTCCCTGCAAAACTTAGTGCACCACCCCCTCTAGCTACGCCAGTGTCTGAGACTGTATACTTTCCAACCTTGGTCTCTGGACATGTGAAAGTCTGGAAGAGGTTCCCCAGTTAATCACCCCACCTCAAGGAAAATACAGGGTCTCCGACCTACTGCAAACCATAGGGACATCTGCAGTGCTAAGAAGAGGCAGTGGGAACCATTCAGAAAGTGTATCACCACACCTGAGGAGTATCACAACTTGTGTGTGTTGTGTGACACAACTTGTGTGTTGTGTGTGTGATACACCTGAGGAGTATCACAACTTGTGTGTTGTGTGTGACAACAACAACAACATGGAGTATCAACAACTTGTGATCACAACAAGTTGTGTATCACAACTGCCTGAAGGAGTTGCCGCACCCACTGCATGGGAGGAGGTCCATCATGGGGGTTAAGCCTTGGTCTTGTGCACCAGGTGATGCAGACTCTGAAGCTAAGCCATACATAGGCTGAAGGCTCAAATCCATCAAAGGGTCCACCTGACCAGGGTGACTAGAAACCCTCAGTAACAGTGGCAGTGGTAGCAACCAAGATGTCATCAGAAGGTGAATGTGGGAATCTGGGGTTCCAGTATGGAGCTTTGCCCCAGGGCTCTCACACCTGCCAAGAACTTAGGAGCATGAAATAGACCACATTCTGCATGATACTCTCCTCTGGTACAAGTACAAGCTGTTGTAGTAGCCTCGGTATCCATGGCGCCTTTGGATCTCCAGTTCCTTAGGGGAAAGCTTCTGCGATAGGTTCCACCTGATGGCAACTCCGATATTCTCCCTTGTCTAAGACAACTTGCACTCCATTGCCCAAACTTCCAGCCCATGTATGGGCACACATAGAAAACCATTGTCAATCTCCTCCACATTCAGCTCGAACCTACGCGGAAAATGGCACCACAAAACAACCACACAACATCGCTTACATCATTGACCTTTTCACAACAGCAGCCTCTTCTCAATGGAAAAGGAATGACTTCCTCATTCCCATATCAAGGAAAAATAATAGCTGGCATGCACAATGAAATTTTAAAGGGAAGCATTCCAGTCTTGAATGCAGTGGGGTGAGGGGGTGGGGCTATATGGTTTGCTTTACAGTGTGGAAGTGTGGCTTGTGAAAGTTTTGAATTGGGGCCCTTCCCATCACAGAAAGCACTCAGAGCTTAGGAAAAGTCAGTGCCTTCTTTTCAATGGCTCTCCACAAAGCATCTTTAAACTCATTATTTCTTATTGTGTATATGAAAGGATTTAGCACCGGGGCAACCATCGTGTTCAGAATGGAGACAGCTTTGACGACGCCTGAGGAAGAGTCAGTGACTGTAGGTCTTAAGTAAATGAAGAGAACTGCCCCGTACAAGATGCTGACTACAATCAAATGAGAGACACAAGTGGAGAAGGCCTTCTGGCGCCCACTTGATGAAGAGATACGGAGAGTTGTGGAGATGATGAAGGTGTAAGATACCATTGTCAGAAGCAGGGACGTCAGGACCACGGCCACAGTAGTGAGGAAGCCCAGAACTTCTATGATATGTGTGTCTCCTCCTGAAATCTTCAATGAGGCTCCTGAATCACAAAAAAAATGGTCGACAATATTGGAGCCACAGAAGGGAAGCTTCAGTGACATGAGGGTCGGAGAAAGGTTGGAAAAGAATCCAGCCACCCAAGCAGCCAGTGCAAGCTGAAGGCATGCATGGGAAGTCATGATGGTGTTGTACCTCAGCGGCTGACAGATAGCCAAGTACCTATCGACGGATATGAGAGTGAGGATGAAAAACTCTGTGATCCCAAAAAGGTAATAGAAAAAGGACTGTATCCAGCAGCAAGCAAAGCAGATGGTGGCTTTTGCTGAGAGAAAGTTGACCAACATCTTGGGCATGAAGGCAGAGGTGTGTCCCATCTCAATGACGGAGAAGTTGCTAAGGAAGAAGTACATGGGCTTCTGGAGGAGGTGGTCGGTACACACCAGCACAATGATGAGACTGTTTCCTGTGACGCACAAGAAGTAGAGCAAGAGAATAACCACAAACAAAGTGATGTTCAGTGCTCTGCTGCGTGGATAAGCCAGGAGGATGAACTCTGTAACCCTGGTACAATTGCTCAGATCCATGGCTTGGGTTCTCTGAAATCTGCAACAACACAACAGAGACAGAAAACCTGTGTTTAGTATTAGTTCTGTCCTATGAGTGACATCAGAGGTTTTCTGAAACATCTCAGAATGAGGAAGTGCAATTGCTTCCTTACAATAGTTTGCTGTAGACACGTTACTTACTATGAACAAATCAACCAGCAATTCCAAGTCTGTTTCTAACCAAACGTTCAAGTAATATTGTGCTGGGACTTTCTAACATGCAAGCTCAGACATCAAACATACGTGTATTTGACCCCTTCATAACCAAAGCTTAAAAAACCAATCCTTATTCATGCACTCCATTCTGATGGAGTGCTTCCCCCAGTGGCATAGCTAGAGGGGGTGCAACCTGTTAAGTTTGCAGGGAGTCTCACAGTGGCATGCAGGCGGTTCCTCCCCTGCAGAGCCAGGTGAATGCCTCAGATTTGCTCCCCCACCTGGAACGTCTCCCAAGGGGAGGGGTGGGGCCACTTTCACGCCACAGGGAGGCTGCTGGCAAAACTTGGCACCCCCACTAACTATGCCACTGCTTATCTCATTTGTTTAGCTCACTCCATTTGCTGTCTATTCTTGGCTATCTATGGCCATTAGTAAGTCTCTGCTATCCACGCCTGAAGTCTCTGCTATCCACAGCCTTTTCAAGTCCCAGCTGTCTGTACTTGGCTAGCCACAGCTCCTGAAAGCTCTCTGTGGTGGCCATTAAAACCTATCCATATTGGCCATTTGAAGCTACCCACGGTGGCCATGTGAACCTAAGTGCAGCAGCCGCTTGAAGCTATCTATGGCCATTCTCAGGCATTCACACCCTTCCAAAGGCATTCTGCAGGCAGTCAAGAATGGGGAGCACCCCAAAATGCCCAGAGGTGCCTTGACTGGGTGACACCTGGGAATGCACAGGCTGTTCACTACTTGCAGCAGCAGCAGCTGGGCCCACGGAGTGGAGTGTCTCACTTTGCAAAATCCAGAAAAGGACCTGACACTTCTGGAATGCTAGTTAGGATTGGCCTGCATGTTCCTCTGAATGCAATGAGAAGGAGGGCCTAATCCTATCCGGCTTTACAGTATTGGTGCAGCCACAGTGCAGTCCCGAGGTAAGGGAATAAACATGCCCTTACTTAGAGGAAGCCTCTGGGATTGACTCCCACCACAGGATGCAGTGCATGCACCACTGTCATGTCTGCACCAGCACTGAACATGGATAGGATTGGGACTTCAGCAGTTTCCATGCATAGGATTGCGCTGCTAGTTGGGCAACCAACCTGGCCTTAGACAACACCTAACTTGAGTTGCATGTAAGTCCATGACTGGAAATACTTGCGACCTTCAATGGCTCAAAGCAGATAGTGATTCCCAAAGAAATGGAGCCATCAAAAGATGTACTGAATTAGCTAACAGAAGGCACATATTCCTGAAGGTAAAGTAAGGAAGAAACTTTTTTGACATACATTTACACAGGCTGCCTCTGGGTCTCCTCAGACCCTTGTACTGATTATAAATTCGGTGGGATAAATCCAAGGAGAGACAGGGGGCATTCCAAGGTAGGATTGCAGGGATAGGTGCCAGCACAAGTCCCTGCCAATGGAACCCACCCCCTTCCTCCCCAGAAACTCTCTCTGCTGTCTCCTGATCTCCACTTGTCCTTCCCCTCCCCACCCATGACACACACCCCTGCTGCCTTACAGAGACTGATGCACCCCTGGGTCTACGGCAACGGGACTCCGAAGCCACTGCCACTTTGCAGAGGTTATTTGGACTCACCTGGCAGCCGTGTGCTCCTTGCACCTTTGCTGGATGTTCTGCGACAGCGAGGCACTTCTCTTCCTGTCACAGAGGACGGGGCCATTGATTCTGCATATTCCTTCCAAGGACCAGCCAGCTTTCCTCCTAGCTTATAATTTTCTTCAGGATCTCTTTAGTCTTTCTCCTGAGATTGTCTCCACTCCTTATAGAGAACTCTGCCTTAGACTGAGTCATAAAATCAATCTATCCTGCTTCATATTATCTGCCCTGCCTGGCTGAGATTAAACCACAGTTTCAGACCAAAGACTTTCTCAGTCTGCCAAGGGGTGCCAAGGATGGAACCCTGAGTTCAAAAGCCATGTATGCTGAGCTTCAGATCCCAATCAGTCTTTTTAGCCCCCCACTGAATATTCTGGAGACATCTATCTTGAAAAGAAATGTGTTACAAAATCTGATTCACATGCTCAGCATGTTAGAGAGATATTTCTCCCTTTTTGTTTTCTTTGTACTCTTTAAAGTGTTCAGGGCAAATGAGGAAACATCCACGATCTTCTGCAGAAGCTCTGGGATTCTCCCTCCAGAGAATCCCACTTTAATTTCCCAGGAGTACAGTCCACACATTAGGCCACCAACAGTTTGTCTTACATGAGCCTATGGCTCATGGTATCAAACTTTGGAGAAGACTAATGACAATCCTTGGCATGTCTACTCAGAAGTTAGTCTCTTTGAACTTAATGGGACCAACTCCCAGTTGCATGTGGAGAGATCTGCAGTCTAATGGACTTCTGAAAAATGGAGTGGAATTTAAGATCTTATGTAAGTTGTTCTTGACATCTGAGAACAGTCTGCTTGAAACCTCACAAAAGAGGCTGCATTTCCCGTATGCATTTTAAGTCGATTCAAATATTTCAAGGTTTAAAAAGTTCAAATCAACATGTCAAGCTGTGTGTGTGTGTGTGTGTGTGTGTGTGTGTGTGTGTGTGTGTGTGTGTGTGTGTGTGTGTGTGTGTGTGGCAACAATGTAGTTGAGGGGCAAAGAGAGAATGTAGATGTGCAAATATTACCCTCATGGTGAGCCCCGCATCCTCCAAACCCCATGCTCAGTGACAATAAATGAGCCATGTTCCCTTGAATGCTGATACTGCCAGGAATGCTCTCTCTCTCTCTCTCTCTCTCTCTCTCTCTCTCTCTCTCTCTGTGGTGGTGACACAAAAAACGCTGTCTAGTGTGTTCCATGAAGCATTTGTTGGACTACTGTGAGATACAGGAAGCTAGACTAAAATGGGACTGTGGCCTGATCCAGAGGGGCTCTTCTTATGTTCTTCTGTTCTTCTGTTCCTAGGGAAGTATGATGGCACGAGAGTACCATCACTGTCACAACTGAAAGGACATGCCACAAATAATCACAATTTGTGAGATGTGTAGCAAATGGATGGAGAAATTTCAGTTCTGGCTCCTTATGTTATTTAGTTGGACTTGGTGCTCTTGTGAGGCTAAAAATGCCCGGAGCTGGGATGAGAGGCTATCAGTTAGACTTTAGGAAGTAAATGGTCCCCAAGGACAAGAGTGTGGCCAATTGTCCTGCCTAGATAGGTCTAGAGTGTGCATTTGAACCTCCTTCCCAGTCAAACTTTGAGGCCACAATATGAGCCAAGGGGCCCACCTGGACGGACGAGAGCATACAACAGTCAGAGCCAGAAGACAAAGGGGTACATAGCAGGTGATCCCCCCCCCTTGCAAAGTGCAAGCCCCTCGTGTGATACATGCAACCAATGAAGAAGTTGCAATTTGACATAGTGGGTGTACACTGTCAAAGAAAGCAGGGCCCTGCCTGCAGCACACACTTGTTGCCTGCTACCGTAAAGGTAGGCCTAGATCAGGCCTAGCTGTGGTTTGTTTGCCCAGCGTGGTGCGGAGCCAAATGACAACACTGAGTGGAAAGCAAAGCACAAGTTTTATTGAGGCCTCGACTCCCTGGAGAAAGAAGTCTCAGATCAGACACGAGCCCCGATATAAGAACATAAGAACAGCCCCACTGGATCAGGCCACAGGCCCATCTAGTCCAGCTTCCTGTATCTCACAGCGGCCCACCAAATGCCCCAGGGAGTACACCAGATAACAAGGGACCTGCAAGGCTTCCTGGGAATTGTAGTTAAGAACATAAGAACAGCCCCACTGGATCAGGCCAGAGGCCCATCTAGTCCAGCTTCCTGTATCTCACATGTTAGTTAGTTGGCAACCTTCAGTCTCAAAAGACTATGGTATCGCGCTCTGAAAGGTGGTTCTGGAACAGCGTCTAGTGTGGCTGAAAAGGCCGATTTGGGAGTGACAATCCCTTCCACACTGGGAGCAAGTACAGTCTGTCCCTGGCCTGTCTCCCTGGCTATGGGCCTTCCTTCTTTGCCTCAGACTGTTGGCCAAGTGTCTCTTCAAACTGGGAAAGGCCATGTTGCACAGCCTGCCTCCAAGCGGGCCGCTCAGAGGCCAGGGTTTCCCACTTGTTGAGGTCCACTCCTAAGGCCTTCAGATCCCTCTTGCAGATGTCCTTGTATCGCAGCTGTGGTCTACCTGTAGGGCGCTTTCCTTGCACGAGTTCTCCATAGAGGAGATCCTTTGGGATCCGGCCATCATCCATTCTCACGACATGACCGAGCCAATGCAGGCGTCTCTGTTTCAGTAGTGCATACATGCTAGGGATTCCAGCACGTTCCAGGACTGTGTTGTTTGGAACTTTGCGGCCCCACCAAATGCCCCAGGGAGCACACCAGATAACAAGAGACCTGCATCCTGGTGCCCTCCCTTGCATCTGGCATAGCCCATTTCTAAAATCAGGAGGTTGCACATACACATCATGGCTTGTAACCCGTAATGGATTTTTCCTCCAGAAACCTGTCCAATCCCCTTTTAAAGGCATCCAGGCCAGATGCTGTCACCACATTCTGTGGCAAGGAGTTCAACAGACCAACTACATGCTGAGTAAAGAAATATTTTCTTTTGTTTGTTCTAACTCTCCCAACACTCTATTTTATTGGATGTCCCCTGGTTCTGGTGTTATGTGAGAGTGTAAAGAGCATCTCTCTATTCACTTTATCCTTCGCATGCATAATTTTGTATGTCTCAATCATGTTCCCCCTCAGGCGCCTCTTTTCTATGCCGAAGAGGCCCAAATGCCGTAGCCTTTCCTCATAAGGAAGGTGCCCCAGCCCAGCAATCATCTTAGGTAGAGCAAGAGAATAACTATGAACAAAGTGATGGTCACTGCTCTGCTGCGTGGATAAGCCAGGAGGATGAACTCTGTTACCCTGGAACAATTGCTCAGATCCATGGCTTGGGTTCTCTGAAATCTGCAACAACACGAGACAGAAAACCTGTTTATTGTATTAGTTCTGCCCTATGAGAGGTTTATTAACCTCTGGTCTATCAGAGGTTTTCTGAAACATCTCAGAATGAGGAAGTGCAATTGCTTCCTTACAATGGTTACTTGCTCTGAACAAATCAACCAGCATTCCCAAGTCTGTTTCTAATCAAATGTTCAAGAAATGTTGTGCCGGGAATTTATAACCTGCAATCTCAGACTTCAAACATACATGTATTTGATCCCTTCATCAGCCAAGCTTAGTTTTTGGCTATCTATGGCCATTAGTAATTCTCTGCTATCCACAGCCCTTTCAAGTCCCAGCTGCCTGTACTTGGCTATCCACAGCTACTTAAAGCTATCTATGGTGGCCATTTGAAACTATCCATGGCCATTTTAAAGGTATTCACACCATTACGAAGGTTTTCTGCAGCCAGTCTAGAATGGGGAGCACCCCAGAATGCTTTGAGGTGCCTTAACTAGGTGACACTTCGGAATGCATGGGCTGCTCAATAATTGAAGCAGCAGCTGGGCCCACTGAATGGAGTGTCATGCTTTGCAAAATCCAGAAAAGGACCTGACACTTCTGGAATGTTAGTTAGAACTGGGCTGCATTTTCCTTTGAAGGCAGTGATACTTAGGAGTATACAGAGGATTGCGCTGGTCTCTGGACAACCCACCTGGCCTTAAACACCTAACTTGTGTAGCAAATAAGTTCCCGACTGGAAACAGTTGCATCCTTCAATGGTTTAAAGCAGATAGTAATGAAATGTGCCCATGAACTGCCAAAAAAGGAGATATCAAAAGGTGTACTGAATTAGCCTATGGATGCCACATATTCCTGAAGGTAAAGTAAGAAAGCAACTTTTTTTCCATACATTTGAACAGGCTGCCTTTAGGTCTCTTCAGACCCATGTACTGATTTTAAATTTGCTGGGATAAAACCAAAGAGAGCCAGTGGGTATTCCGAGGTAGGATTTCAGGGTTAGGATGCTGTCACAAGTCCCTGCCAATGGGATCCACAGAAACACTCCTTCCTCCACAGAAACACTCACTGCCCTCTCCTGATCCACCAAAACTCCACCTGCTCTTCATCTCCTTGCCCATCACAAACACCCCTGTGGACTGAGGGCCCAGTTCTATCCAACTTTCCAGCATCGGTACAGTCACAATGCAGCCACAAGGTAATGGAACAGATGTTCCCATACCTTGAGGAGGTCTGTTTGACTGCTTCCCCACCACAGGATGCAATGCATGCCCTGTTGGCACAGCTGCACTGTCTCTGGAAAATTGGATATGATCAGGCCCTCACTGAGGCCGACGCGCCCCTGGGTCTGTGGCAATTGAGTTTTGCAGCTACTGCCACTTTGCAGCAGTGGTTTGGACTCACCTGGCAACAGTGCGCTCCTTGCACCTTTACTGGGTGTTCTGCGACAGCGAGCCACTTCTCTTCCTGTCACAGAAGACAGGGCCATTGATCCTGCATATTCCTTCCAAGGGCCAGTCAACTTTTCTTCTAGCTTAGAATTTTCTTCAGGATCTCCTTAGTCTTTTTTTTGCTGAGATTCTCTCTATCTCCACTCCTGAATAGAGGACTCTGCCTTATAATGAGTCATAAAATCAATCCATCCTGTTTGATATTATCTCCCTTGCCTGGCTGAGATTCGCCACAGTTTCAGACCAAAGTCGTTCCCAGTCTGGCAAGGGGTGGCAAGGATGGAAACCTTAGTTCAAAAGCCATGTATGCCCCCTGCTGAGCTTATGATTCCTCCTGTTTGTCCCCATGAGTCTCTTCAGTGCCCCACCAAAGATTCTGGAGAAATGTTGGAAAGAAATATCTCAGAAAGAAAAGTGCTACAAAATCTGATTCACACGTACAGCACATTAGAGCATCTTTTTGTTTTCTTCGTACTCTTTAAAGTGTTCAGGGCAAATGTGAAAACATCCACGATCTTCTGCAGGAGCTCCAGGATTCTCCCTCCAGAGACACGCACTTTAATTTGCCAGGAGTACAGTCCACACATTAGCCCAGGAACAGTTCATCTAAATTTTTAAAATCTTGGTATATCAATCAATGTGTAATTTCATGAAGAACAGTTCATCTAAATTTTTAAAATCTTGGTATTTTGGAATAACATCATAAAATTATATATCAATCAATGTGTAATTTCATAAAGAACGTAATGTGACAAACATAGTTGAAATATCTCTGTTCTATCAAAAGTTATAGCCAAAAAACCAGCGGGGAGTGAGGTAATGTTGCATCACCACACCCACTGCCTGGGGAGTTGCCCTGCCGAATGCATGGGAGGAGTTCCATCATGGGAGTTATGTGCTGGTCTCCTGCACAAGGTGACACAAACGCTGCAGCTAAGCAAGACATTGGCTGAAGGCCCATACCCATCAAAGTGTCCACTTGACCAGGGTGACTAGAAACCCTCAGTAGCAGTGGCACTTGTAACACCCAAGAGATCATCAGCAGGTGAATGTGGGAATCTGGGGTTCCAGTATGGAGCTTAGCCCCAGGGCTCTCACACCTGCCAAGAACTTAGGAACATGAAATAGACCACATTCTGCCTGAAACTCTCCTCAGGTACAAGAACAAGCTGTTGTGGCAGCCTCAGTACCCATGGAGTCTTCGGATCTCCAGTTCCTTGGGGGAAAGCTTTTCTGATAGGTTCCCCTCAAGGCAACCCTGACATTCTCCCATGTCTAAGGGCCCAATCCTGTCCAATTTTCCAGTGCCAGTGCAGCCGTGCCAATGGGGTGCGCACTGCATCCCATTGTGGGGAGGATTCACAGGGGCCTCCTCAAGGTATGGGAACATTTGTTCCCTTATGTTGGGACTGCATTGCAGCTGAGCTAGTACTGGAAAATTGGATAGGACTGGGCCCTCAGTCAAGTTGCACTCCTTTGTCCAAGATCCAGCCCGTCCATGGGCACACACTCAAAACCATTGCCAATCTGCTCCACATTTGGCCCAAAGCTACCCAGAAAATGACACAACAAAAGAACCACAAAGTGTCACGTACATCATTGACCCATTCACGACAGCAGACTCTTCTCAATGGAAAAGGACAATTCAGAGTGCATTGGAATGTCTTCCTCATCCCCATATCAAGGAAAAATAATGGCTGACAGTGAAATTATTTTAAAGGGATGCAATGCAGTTCTTTTTTGGGGGGGCGGAGGCTATATGGTTGCTTTACAAGTTGGAGCTGTGGTTTGTGTAAGTTTGGAATTGGGGCTCTTCCCATCACAGGCAGTACTCAGAGCTTAGGAAAAGTCAAGTGCCTTCTTTCCAATGGCTCTCCGCAAAGCATCTTTGAACTCATTATTTCTTAATGTGTATATGAAAGGATTTAGCACCGGGGCAACCATCGTGTTCAGAATGGAGACAGCTTTGACGACACTTGTGGAAGAGTCAGTGACTGTAGGTCTTAAGTAGATGAAAAGAACTGCCCCGTACAAGATGCTGACTACAATCAAATGAGAGACACAAGTGGAGAAGGCCTTCTGGCGCCCACTTGATGAAGAGATATGGAGAATTGTGGAGATGATGAAGACATAAGACACCACTGTCAAAAGTAGGGAGGTCAGGACAACAGCCACAGTAATGAGGAAACCCAGGGCTTCAATGAGACGTGTGTCTCCTCCTGAAATCTTCAATGTGGCTCCTACATCACAAAAATAATGGTCGACAATATTGGAGCCACAGAAGGGAAGCTTAAGAAACATCAGGAACTGATAACCGATGGAGAAGAATCCAGCCACCCAAGCGACCAGTGCAACCTGAAGGCACACGTGGGGAGTCATGATGGTGTTGTACCTCAGCGGCTGACAGATAGCCAAGTACCTATCGACGGATATGAGAGTGAGGATGAAAAACTCTGTGACCCCAAAGAGGTAGTAGAAGTAGGACTGTGCCATGCAGCAAAAAAAGCAGATTTTGGCTTTTGTTGAGAGAAAGTTGACCAACATCTTGGGCATGAAGGCGGAGGTGTGTCCCATCTCAATGACGGAGAAGTTGCTAAGGAAGAAGTACATGGGCTTCTGCAGGAGGTGGTCCGTACACACCATCACAATGATGAGACTATTTCCTGTGACACACAAAAGGTAGAGCAAGAGAATAACCACGAACAAAGTGATGTTCACTGTTCTGCTGCCTGGATAAGCCAGGAGGATGAACTCTGTAACCCTGGTACAATTGCTCAGATCCATGTCTTGGGTTCTCAGATCTACAACAACACAATAGAGACAGACAACCCGTGTTTTGTATTAGTTCTGGCCTATGAGTGACATCAGAGGTTTTGTGAAACATTTCAGAACGAGGAAGTGCAGTTACTTCCTTACAATAGTTTGCTGTAGACACGATACTTACTCTGAACAAATCAACCAGCAATCCCAAGTCTGTTTCTAACCAAATGGTTAAGGAATGTTGTGCTGGGACTTTCTAAGCTGCAATCTCACCTATTCTGTATGGAAAAGATATCAGAGGTTTTCTGAAACATCTCAGAATGAGGAATTGGCTGCCTTTGGATCTCTTCAGACCCTTGCACTGATTATAAATTTGCTGGGATAAGTCCCAGGAAAGCCAGGGAGCATTCCGAGGTAGGATTTCCGGGATAGGATGCTAGTACAAGTCACTGCCAATGGGTTCCACCTCCTTCCTTCCCAGAAACACTCTCTTCCCTCTCCTGATCCCCCCAAAACTCCACCCGCCCTTCACCTCCCCGCCCATCACAAACACCCCTGCTGCCTTAATCAGACCTATGCTCCCCAGTCTGTGGCAATGGGGTTCCAAAGCCACTGCCACTTCGTAGAGGTTATTTGGACTCACCTGGCAGTCGTGTGCTCCTTGCACTTTTGCTGGATGTTTTGCAACAGCAAGCCACTCCTCTTCCTGTCACAGAGGACGGGGCCATTGACCCTGCATATTCCTTCCAAGGGCCAGTCAACTTTTCTTCTAGCTTATAATTTTCTCCAGGATATCCTTAGTCTTTTTCCTGAGATTCTCTCTGTCTCCACTCCTGAATAGAGAACTCTGCCTTATAATGAGTCATAAAATCTATCTATCCTGTTTTATATTATCTCCCTTGCCTGGTTGAGATACGCCACAATTTTAGACCAAATTCCTTTCCAGTCTGCCAAGTGGTGCCAAGGATGGAATCCTGATTTCAAAAACCATGTATGACCTCTGCTGAGCTTCAGATTCCTCCTGTCATCCCCCTTAGTCTCTTCAGCCCCCCACCAAAGATTCCAGAGAAGTGTCGGAAAGAAAGATCTCGGAAAGAAAATGTACTACAAAATCTGATTCACATGCTCAGCACATTAGAGAATTATTTCTCCCTTTTTGCTTTCTTCGTACTCTTTAAAGTGTTCAGGGCAAATGAGGAAACATCCACGATCTTCTACAGGAGCTCTGGGATTCTCCCTCCAGAGATATGCACTTTAATTTCCCAGGAGTACAGTCCACACATTAGGCCAGGAACAGTGTGTCTTGCATCATTGTCTTTGGTTCATGGTATTAAATTTTGGAGAAGACTATTGACAACCATAGGCATGTCTACTCAGAAGTAAGTCTCATTGAACTTAATGGACCCTACTCCAGGTTGCATGTGGAGAAGATTGCTGTCTAATGGACCTCTGAAAAACTGAATGGAATTTAAGATGTTATGCAAGTTGTTCTTGACATCTCAGAGCAGCCTCCTTGAAACCTCACAGTACAAAATTTGTCCAATATGCATTTTATTAAGTTGTTTCAAATTTTTCAAGAATTTAAAAAGTTCAAATCCACATGTCAACCTGTGTGTTTGTGTTTGGCAACAATGTAGCTGTGGGGCAGAGAATGTAGATGTGCAAATATTAGTCAGTGTGAGCCCCACAACCTCCATACCCCGTGCTCACTTAGAATAGCCCTGTCCCCTTGAATGCTGATACTGAGAGGAATGCTCTCTCTCTCTCTCTCAAAATTATGCAGGGGATGGACAGAGTGGATAGGGAGATGCTCTTTACACTCTCACATAACACCAGAACCAGGGGACAACCACTAAAATTAAGTGTTGGGAGGGTTAGAACAGACAAAAGAAAATATTTCTTTACTCAGCATGTGGTTGGTCTGTGGAACTCCTTGCCACAGGATGTGGTGATGGCGTCTAGCCTGGACGCCTTTAAAAGGGGATTGGACAATTTTCTGGAGGAAAAATCCATTACGGGGTACAAGCCATGATGTGTATGTGCAACCTCCTGATTTTAGAAATGGGTTATGTCAGAATGCCAGATGCAAGGGAGGGCACCAGGATGAGGTCTCTTGTTATCTGGTGTGCTCCCTGGGGCATTTGGTGGGCTGCTGTGAGATACAGGAAGCTGGACTAGATGGGTCTATGGCCTGATCCAGTGGGGCTGTTCTTATGTTCTTAACTACAATTCCCAGGAAGCCTTGCAGGTCTCTTGTTATCAGGTGTGCTCCCTGGCGCGTTTGGTGGGCCGCTGTGAGATACAGGAAGCTGGACTAGATGGGCCTATGGCCTGATCCAGTGGGGCTGTTCTTATGTTCTCTCTCCCTTGAGGTGTCTACTCATTTTACTGATGCATGGGTGTACGTGCTAGAACCTTAGAACACTGTGAAGCATTGGGATATGGATCATCTGGGATTTGTGTGGTTTCCACCTTGTCTTTGAGGCTCCATTCCAAACTTTTCTACCCATCCTTTTGTCCTTCATTGCTCAGTGTCTTGTTTTTCTCCAGTGCAATGTTTTGATTCCTCACACATTTAATGTACGTATTTCCTTTATTTTTACCATCGGACCTATTTCCATAAGTGTGGGTATCAGGGTCCTGGGGGGTGGAGACAAGTTCCCTTAGTAACTACCCCACTGTCACCAACCCAAAAACCAGGATTACTAGAGGAATGCCCTGGGCTAAATCCCTCTTCCTTATTCCATACACCAGGGGTACTCAAACTTTCAACTTTAGGGATGCTGAACCTTTAACAAGTGTATAGAAGAGAGAATTTCAGCAGGTGCAGCTTGTCATCTGTGGGATGACAAGTTGCACCTGCTGCAATTCTCTCTTCTATACACTTGTTAAAGGTCCAGCATCTCTAAAGATGAAAGTTTGAGCGCCCCTGACATACACTAATGAATGGGTTGTCTTTATTTCCCCCCTTTTACTCACTGCAAAGGAAGAGAATAATGGTTCCCAGATTCCTCAATGAGACCCAAAGAAAAAGGAATTAGAAACACAGAGCTTACTGAGATCCATTAATTATTACAACTCACAAAAGGGCCTTCTGCACAGTTCAGAAGCAGTTGGCTAAAGCTACAACAGTTATATGAAGCTCCCAAACCTGCAGGACTCTCCCAGACAGAACCCTTTTGCAAACCTGCTGAGAACAACTGCAGAGAAAAGATAAAACCCTAATACAATCTAACTCTTTTACTGACTAGTCAGAGTTAATTTAACTTCACTCATTTACTCACATTCCCAGAGTGAGGCTAACTCTCCCTTAGGTCTCATCCACCAGGAAGATAGCAAAAGCCCCTTCTCTAAAGGTTTTTATCCTCTTTTCTAATCAACCCAAACATTCTCACCTGAATGTTTTACACCCAAGGAGTCCCAGCTACTCTAATACCATGTAAGAAAATAAAAAACCCCATGGAACAGTTTCATGACAGGAGATCTTTTGCTACACCTATCACTTCCCTTGACTCCTGCTACTAGCTAGTTTTAAAAGCACCTCCTCCCTGCAGATGTTGAGACTGCACATTAACCTGAGAAAGTTAATGTCCAATTTGATCTTCCTGGCCTTGTCTTGTGAAAGCGACAGTCCTTGGTTTTCCTGTTTATCCCCAGTTTATCCAGAAAAAAGTGTACGGTGGGAGAGTAAAGAGGAAGGAGCCATCACTAACCACTAGACAATTCTCCTGTTTGCCCTTCCAATTTCCATGTTAACAAACTGCAGGTCTGAGGCTGTATGTTTTCCAGTTTTAGTCTATAAACACATTCAAGTCTGGGAGAGGTTGCCCATTTGCAGCCCAATCCTATGCATGTCTGCTGAGAAGTAAGTCCCATTAGTGTCAATGGGGCTTACTCCTGGGAAAGTGTGGATAGGATTGGGCTGTTTATCACCCCGACTCAGTGAAAATGTAGGGTCTCCTAACTACCACAAACAGTGGGGGCTGCTGCAGTGCTAAGAAGGGGAGGTAGGCACCATTTAGAAAGCACCAAAGATAAATTATAGGGGGAAACAAGGGGATTTTTGTCTATGCTTAGGAGCCAAAAATATTTAAAATCTTGGTATTTTGGAACAATATCATCATATTTTATATCAATCAATGTGTAATGTTATGCAGAATGCAATGAGACTAACAGTGTTGAAATATCTCTATTCTATCAGATGTTATAGCCAAAAATCCAGTGGGGTTTGAGGCAATGTTGCACCCCCACAACCACTGCCTGGGAGTTGCTCCACCCACTGCATGGGAGGAGGTCCATCTTGGGGGTTACACGCTGGACTCGTGACCGGGCGATGCAAACCCTAGTGAATCCACTGCAGCTAAGTCAGACGCTGGCTGAAGGCCCATACCCATGAAAGGGTCCACCTGACCAGTGTGACTAGAAACTCTCAGTAACAGTGGCAGCGGCAGCACCCAAGAGACCATCAGCAGGTGAATGTTGGGGTTCCAAAATGAAGTTTTGCCAAAGGGCTTTCACACCTGTCAGGAACTTAGGAGCATGGAATAGATCACATTGTGCCTGATACTCTCCTCTTGTGCAAGCAGAAGCTGTTGCAGCATCCTCAGTTTCCATGGAGCCTTTGGATCTCCAGTTCCTTAGGGGAAAGCTTTTGTGATAGGTTCCACCTCAAGGCAACTGACATTCTCACATGTCTAGGTCAAGTTGCACTCCATTGCCCAAGATTCAACCTGTGCATGAAAACTGAAAACATTGCAATATGCTCCACATTCAATCAGAAGCTACCCTGAAAATGGCACAACAAAAGAACCACAAAATGTCTCGTACATCATTGACCTATTCACAACAGCAGCCTCTTCTCAATGGAAAAGGACAATTCAGAGTGCATTGGAATGTCTTCCTCATCCCCATATCAAGGAAAAATAATGGCTGGTATCCAAAATGAAATTATTTTAAAGGGAAGCATTCCAGACTTGAATGTGTTTTTCTTTTTCTTTTTTTCTTTTTTTTTTGGGGGGGGGGGGAGTATATGGTTCTTACAGGTTGGTACTGTGGCCTTTGAAAGTTTGGAATTGGGGCTCTTCCCATCGCAGGCAGCACTCAGAGCTTAAGAAAAGTCAAGTGCCTTCTTTCCAATGGCTCTCCGCAAAGCATCTTTGAACTCATTATTTCTTAATGTGTATATGAAAGGATTTAGCACCGGGGCAACCATCGTGTTCAGAATGGAGACAGCTTTGACGACACTTGTGGAAGAGTCAGTGACTGTAGGTCTTAAGTAGATGAAAAGAACTGCCCCGTACAAGATGCTGACTACAATCAAATGAGAGACACAAGTGGAGAAGGCCTTCTGGCGCCCACTTGATGAAGAAATACGGAGAATTGTGGAGATGATGAAGACGTAAGACACCACAGTTAGAAGCAGGGAGGTCAGGACAACAGCCACAGTAGTGAGGAAACCCAGGGCTTCAATGAGACGAGTGTCTCCTCCTGAAATCTTCAATATGGCTCCTATATCACAAAAATAATGGTCGACAATATTGGAGCCACAGAAGGGAAGCTTCAGTACCATCAGGGCGGGAGAAAGGTTCGAAATGAATCCAGCCACCCAAGCGACCAGTGCAAGCCGAATGCACATGTGGGAAGTCATGATGGTGTTGTACCTCAGCGGCTGACAGATAGCCAAGTACCTATCGACGGATATGAGAGTGAGGATGAAAAACTCCGTGACCCCAAAAAGGTAATAGAAGAAGGACTGAACCCAGCAGCAAACAAAGGAGATGGTGGCTTTTGCTGAGAGAAAGTTGGCCAACATCTTGGGCATGAAGGCGGAGGTGTGTCCCATCTCAATGACGGAGAAGTTGCTAAGGAAGAAGTACATGGGCTTCTGCAGGAGGTGGTCGGTACACACCAGCACAATGATGAGACTATTTCCTGTGACACACAAAAGGTAGAGCAAGAGAATAACCACAAACAAAATGATGTTCAATGCTCTGCTGCGTGGATAAGCCAGGAGGATGAACTCTGTAACCCTGGAACAATTGCTCAGATCCATGGCTTGGGTTCTCAGAGATCTGCAACAACACAGCAGAGACAGAAAATCCGTGTGTTGCATTAGTTCAGGCCTATGAGTGACATCAGAGGTTTTCTGAAACATCTCAGAACAAGGAAGGGCAGTTACTTTCTTACAGTAGTTTGCTGTAGACACGTTACTTGCTCTCAACAAATCAACCAGCAATCCCAAGTCTGTTTCTAACCAAATGGTTAAGCAATGTTGTGCTGGGACTTTCTAAGCTGCAATCTCACCTATTCTGTATGGAAAAGTTTCTTCAAAATGTTTCTTGTTTGTTTTGGTTCATTATTTTTTATAGTTCAGACTTCACACATACTTGTATTTGACCCCTTCGTCAGCAAAACATATACAATCAATTCCCGTTATTCACGCACACCATTCTGATGGAGTGCTTATCCCCAGTGGCGTAGCTAGAAGGGGTGCAAAGTGCTGAGTTTTGCAGGGAGCCTCACAGTGGCATGCAGGTGGCTCCTCCCCTTCAGAGCCTGGTGAATGCCTCCATTTTGCTCCCCCCGCCTGAAATGTCTCCGACGGGGAGGGGTGGAGTCGCTTGCATGCTATGGGGAGGCTCTCTGCCTTCGCACCCCCACTAATTACACCACTGATCACCCCATTTACTTATCCGAGGGGGAACTGTTAACTTACCTTGCTCCATTCGGAGTCTATTCTTGGCTATCTATGGCCATTAGTAATGGCCATTCATAGCCATTTCAAGTCCCAACTGTCCGTACTTGGCTATCCACAGCTACTTAAAGCTATCTGTGGTGCCCATTTAAATCTACATGCCCAATCTCGTCTGATCTCTGAAGCTAATTCTTCAAAAAGGTTTCTGTTGAGTTCTCCCTAAGCAAAATTGTTAATTTATCCCTCTCCGCATAATCCATAAGTCTTATCCACCATTCCTCCACTGAAGGTATATGGCCATTCTAAAGATATTCACACCATTCTGAAGGTAATCTGCAGCCAGTCAGGAGTGGGGAGTACCTCAGAATGCCTTGAGGTGCCTTGACTGGGTGACAACTCGGAATGCATGGGCTGCTCAATACTTGCAGCGGCATCTGGGACCACTGAATAGAGTGTCATGTTCTGCAAAATCTATAAAAGGACCTGACACTCCTGAAATGCTAGTTAGGATTGTCCTGCAGGTTCCTTTGAACGCAGTGAGACTTAGGAGCTCACATACAGAGGATTGCGCTGGCAGCTGGTCAACCCACCTGGCCTTAGACAACACCTAACTTGTGTTGCAGGTAAGTCCATGACTGAAAATACTTGCGACCTTCAATGGCTCAAAGCAGATAGTGATTCCCAAAGAAATGGAGCCATCAAAAGATGTAGCTAACAGAAGCCACGTATTCCTGAAGGTAAAGTAAGGAAGAAACCCTTTTACATACATTTATACAGGCTGCCTCTGGGTCTCCTCAGACCCTTGTACTGATTGTAAATTCGCTGGGATGAATCCAAGGAGAGACAGGGGGCATTCCGAGATAGGAATGCAGGGATAGGGTGCTAGCATAAGTCCCTGCCAATGGAACCCACCCCCTTCCTCCCCAGAAACTCTCTCTGCTGTCTCCTGATCTCCCCTAAACTCCACTTGTCCTCCCCTCCCCACCCATGACACACACCCCTGCTGCCTTACAGAGACTGATGCCCTCCTGGATCTGTGGCAGTGGGACTCCAAAGACACTGCCACTTTGCAGAGGTTATTTGGACTCACCTGGCAGCCCTGTGCTCCTTGCACCTTTGCTGGATGTTCTGCAACAGCGAGCCACTTCTCTTTCTGTTACAGAGGACGGGACCATTGATTCTGCATATTCCTTCCAAGGATCAGCCAGCTTTCCTCCTAGCTTATAATTTTCTTCAGGATCTCTTTAGTCTTTCTCCTGAGATTCTCTCTGTCTCCACTCCTTAAAGAGAACTCTTCCTTATACTGAGTCATAAAATCAATCTATCCTGCTTCATATTATCTGCCCTGCCTGGCTGAGATTCGTCACAGTTTCAGACGAAAGCCTTTCTCAGTATGAGAAGGGGTGCCAAGGATGGAACCCTTAGTTTAAAAGCCATGTATGTGCTGCACTTCTGTTCAGCTTTTTCTCCCCATTAGCTTTTTCTCCCCATCAGTCTCCCTGAGCTTTTTCTCCCCATCCGTCTCTTTAGCCCCCCACCAAAGATTCCAGAGACATCTATCTCGAAAAGAAATGTGTTACAAAATCTGATTCACACGCTCAGCATGTTAGAGAGATATTTCTCCCTTTTTGTTTTCTTTGTACTCTTTAAAAGGTTCACGCCAAATGAGAAAACATCCACGATCTTCTGCAGAAGCTCCGGGATTCTCCCTCCAGAGAATCCCACTTTAATTTCCCAGGAGTACAGTTCATACAGGCCAGGAACAGTTTGTCTTACATCAGCTCATGATATCAAACTTTGGAGAAATTTAACAGCACAATCATAGGCATATCTACTCAGAAGTAAGTCTCATTGTACTTAATGGGACATACTCTCAGTTGCATGTGGAGAGGTCTGCAGTCTAATGGACTTCTGAAAAATAGAGTGGAATTTAAGATCTTATGTGAGTTGTTCTTGACATCTGAGAACATTCTCCTTGAAAACTCACAATAGAGGCTGCATTTCCCATATGCATTTTATTAAAGTCGTTTCAAATATTTCACGGTTTAAAAAAGTTCAAATCCACATGTCAACTTGTGTGCGTGTGTTCAGGAACAATGTAGTTGAGGGGCAGAAAATGTAGATGTGCAAATATTACACTCCTGGTGAGCCCCACATCCTCCCAACCCCATGCTCAGTGACAATAAATGAGCCATGTTCTCTTGAATGCTGATACTGCCAGGAATGTAATGCTCTCTCTCTCTCTCTCTCTCTCTCTCTCTCTCTCTCTCTCTCTCTCTCTGGTGTTGTCACAGTTCAGGGTCTCCCTAACTGATCTGACATGCTCTTGACTCACTGCCTTGACACTCCCAGTGAGTCACAATTGCATCTTCTCCATTTAGGTGTGTCCTGTGCCTACCTGGCCCTCTCCACCCTTTCCCACCCTCTGCATCTCCAAAAGTGGTAGGGCAGGAAGCAGGAAAATGCCTCTTCCCCATTTAGTTCTTCTGTATGGTACCCTCTCAAGACCACCCACACTCCAAGAGAGAGCAGGCACAGTTCCCAGGCAAAGAAAGCCAAACATTGACAAGTTCTTGCACACAGTCACCTGACTGGCCCAAAAGGTGGGTGTCTGAGTTTTTGGGGAAAACTGCCCTCCAGTAGCCATGACCACCCCTTCTTCTAAATAGTCAGTCCTTCAGCCCAGGGGAAGGTGGTCCTACAGGCTAACTCCCCAGCTCTGGCAAGCTCTGAGCACTCCCAAACTTCTGGGTCTCAACTCTCAAACCTGGTTCATTCCAGTAGCAGACAAAACAAGTTTCTCTGTACTCATGCAGGCTCAAGTCTGTGATACCAGAATGGTTTATTTAAAAGCAGAATTCAGGCTACAAGTCACTTTGAGAAAGGCATTTCGGCATTTCAGAGAATAAATACAGGGCACACACATTACAAGAACAATAAAGCTAAGCTCCTAAGCTTACTTATCCTTTAGGCTCACCTGGATCTACCCAACTTCTGAGTACAAGTAATGGATAGGTCTTCTACATGTTGTACTATGACTGACACAAGTAGACAGCCATGGTGGAAGGGAAATGAGAAAAATATACCCTCCCAACTGCAGAGTTTTTATCCCTTACTACTACTACTACTACTACTACTACTACTACTACTACTACTACTACTACTAATAATAATAATAATAATAATACTGATATTTACATAGTGCCTTTCTGGTCATTGGATTACTCCTCTGACTTTATTCAAGGCGCTTCACATAGGCAAGCTGTCTCTAAACCCCCGAGGGGATTTGTACAATCACAGAAAGGTTCTGTCTTTCAAGAACCGCACAACATTTCAGGTGGATCTTTCACGGCCTGGTCTCACTTCTGGCCCCCAGTTACCTACCACGCTGGCTGACAAGCAGCTCCTTCATCTCTCACTTGAAGGGCAGCCAAGACGCTTAGTTGCTAACGCCAGAGCAAGTGGTATAACTCGGCTCAGCTTGTCAGCTGCTTCAAGGACTCGCCATTCACGGAGCTGCCTTAAACCAGTAGTTCCCAAACTTTTTTGACTAGTGGTCCCTTGACCTACTGGACCATTGGCTGTGGCTCCCCATTAGGCTACAATCCTATTTATTGTAGGGCAGTGGGTTTTTAGTGACAGTTCTGCAGCTCCCCTGACTGGTTTCTGTGACTTCGCAGGAAGCCATGGCTGACAGTTTGGGAACCACTGCCTTCAATTTAGCTGATAGCCAACCAGCAGTTTGGATAACCCAAAGCTTCTGGAAATGATCTCTTCAATCACTCACTCTGACCCCTCCCAACTGGTGACACTCAGCTGCTACCAATTCCCAATTAGCAAGACCTTGACGATCCATCCTGTTTTCAGTCAGTAGCACTCTGTCCATAGGCAAGTTCCATCTTTCCCATGGCTCTTCAGAAAGCCTCTTTCATGTGGTTGTGCATGTGAAAGGGTTTTGTGCTGGAGCAACTGCTACGTGAAAATCCCCTTTTTCCTTTTAGTTGTAATTTTCTCTATATATCTGGTTATGTTACTAAAACATCATGTAGGCTAAACTTCTCCCAGCACACTTTTCCAAAACTCTGGTCAAGTCACAAGCTCATGGTTACACAACAACTACCTCCCCATGGTCACACATTATGGGAAGAAGTCTGGCATCTTAAATCCACCTCCCCGTGGTCACACATTATGGGAGGAAGTCTGGCATCTTAAATCATTACTTAAGTGTCTCCTACATTACTGTATTCATTATATTGTTTTAACCCAATCACTGTTTATGCAAACTTGAACTGCCTTCTTATTCATTGTATTGTTTCTAGGAAGCCAGCCATAGACCCCATTGATTTTGCTGATAACGGATCCTTTCAATGTTTTACTTACTCCCAAGTACCCTGCTGTGTGGTAGTAAGCAAGCTACAATCCAGCTCAGACAGTCAGCAAACCCTTTTTTAAGAGAGGGCTTCCTCCCACATGCTCTCTCTCTCTGGCTTTCCCTCCAAGGACCAACACATCTGTGTTGTGTCAGAGGGTCCTCTACATAGGACTTCTCCCCCCAACTGCTCTACAGGACAGGTAACTATCTTGCACCTGGAACTCTTTCCCTTCTTCCCCCCCTTTTTTCTCCCCTTCTCTCCCCATCTTTAGTTAGCAGCTGGGATTGGCAGACCAGGGACCCCTAAAGTCCTTCCCTACAACCTTTCCTTTTTCTAATTTCCTCAGATGCACCAAATACTCTCCACACGCAACCACCACGGAAGCTAGGTACACTGGATTCAAGTATTAGGACCAAGAAACATACACTTATCATTTCTCCATGTGCATTGTGTTTACCTTTGTGCTTTTGTAATAAGACTATAATCTTTTATTAAAAGTTATCTTTCTCTCAGTCTCTTCTTTAAGCAAAAGGGAATTTCTCTGCATTACGCCATCTTGTTATCCAGCCTGCAATCCTGAGGTTCCAATAAGGGCAGTATAATAATTCCCCTAAACAAAACAGCCCTTTAGGTAACACAACCATCATATTCAGAATAGGGACAACTTTGATGACATCAGACGAAGAAGAAATGTGCTAATTTCCCATGACCAAAGCCCCCACAGTATAGCAGGACCAATGCTACCTTAAAGTTGAGTGCTGGACCAAATGTTTCACAAACCTGATTCATATTTAGGCAAAGGCTATGTCTTTCTTCCAAAGGCTTTCCGTAGGGCTTCTTTGACATCGTGATTTCTGATAGTGTATATGAAAGGATTTAGTACTGGTGCAACCATCATATTCAATATGGCAACCACTTTGTTAAGGCTGAGAGCAGACGTTTTGACAGTGGGTCTTAAGTAAATGAAAATGACAGCCCCATATAAGATACTGACCACAGCGAGGTGAGAGGCACAGGTGGAGAAGGCCTTCTGCCGCCCACTGCTTGAAGACATGCGGAGGATTGTGATGGTGATGAAGATGTAGGATAACACTGTCAGGAGCAGAGAAGTCAGCGTGATGGCAGAACCAACGAGAAAGAAAAGGACTTCAATGTGCTTGGTGTCCCCACCTGCAATCTTCAGCAGTGGGCCAAAGTCACAGTAGAAGTGGTTGATGATATTCGAGCTGCAGAAGGGAAGCCTCACTAACATTAGGAATTCAAGAAGGATGGAGAAAAATCCCCCACACCAAGCAACAAGTGCAAGCTGAAGACAGACATTGGAAGTCATGATGGAGTTGTACCTCAGTGGTTTGCAGATGGCTAAGTACCTATCGAAGGACATGACGGCCAGAATGAAGAACTCTGTGGAACCAAAGACGAAGTAGAAAAAAAACTGCGCCATGCAGCAGTTGAAGCAGATCGTGGTTGTTCCTGACATGAGGTTGGCCAACATCTTGGGCATGAATGCAGTGGTGTGTCCAATCTCAATGACTGAGAAGTTGCAAAGGAAGAAGTACATTGGTGTCTGGAGGTGGTGGTCCAGTATCACCGTGACAATGATGAGACCGTTACCGGTGATGCACAAGAGGTACAGCAGGAGTACGACGACGAACAAGGTGCTGTTCATTTTCTCCAGGTGTGGCAATCCAAGGACAATGAACTCTGTCACTTGTGAACAGTTGCTCAAATCCATAACTTTGGGGTTTCCATAAAGACTGCAAGAAGAAAAGACAGGTGGAGAACTCGTATTCCTTCAGGTGTTTATTTCAATCTAAATCTGAATATTTAGAGCAGAACTTAAAACAATCTCCTCTCCCCATATTGTCTTCTGAAAATGTGATGGAGAAAAACAAGATCTGCCTCAGATCATCTTTTCAACTTAAGACTTAAAAAAAAAAAAAAAGTACATACATACATACAATTCTGTATCTGCAGATCTCTGTATCTTTACACAGATAAATCCACACAGATAGACCCTGGGAATAAGGTAGAGAATATAGCAGATGGGGAGAGAGAGAGAGAGAGAGAGAGAGAGAGAGATTGTCCAGCTACTAGACCGGGGTGGGCAAACTTTCAACTTTAGGGATCCTGGACCTTTAACAATTGTATAGGAGAGGCAATTTCAGCAGGAGAAGCTTGTCATTATAACATTTGCAGGTACAGGTATGGATGCAAAGGGATTGATAGATGGGTGCGTTAGAAAGGAAGACAATATCAAAATATGATGACATTTGTGCTAGGGAAAAAAATTCATCTACAGTTTTATAAAAATCTACTATTGCATTTGTAGGTGTTCCGGTAAGGAAAGCAAGAGATTCTTGTTGCACCTTAAAGGAGAATTCATCCTAAGCTTTCATGGAGTATCTGTAGATTCCGTAGACATTTATCTCAAAAAGAAATGTGTCGAAAAATCTGATTAACATGCTCAGCACGTTAAAGGAATATCCCTTTCTTTTGTTTTTCCTGCGCTATTTAAAGGCTTTGCTACCAATTGACCAGGGAACATGCAAAATTATCCACCATCTCCTGCAGAAGCTCTGGGATTCTCCTACCAAAAGATAAACCTACCTACCTATCTCCTACCAAAGATAAACACTTTAATGAGTTCCTATGAGTACAGTCCGCACATTAGGATAGGAACAGTTTGTCTTGCATCAGCCCACTGGTTCATGGTATTAAACACTGGACAAGACTTAACGGCACAATCCTAGGCATGTCTACTCAGGAGTAAGTCTCACTGATCTCAATGGGACTTATTCCCAGTTGTCGATGGATAGGAGTGCAATTTTAATAAACTTAAAAAAATGAATGGAAGTTGAGATGCTTTGTACTTTTTTGCTGACATCTCAAGACAGCCTGCTTGAACAGTCACAGTAGAAAACCTGCCTTGTCTGCATTGTATTAATTTGTTTAAAGTATGTTTACCCTGAGTTTCCTCTGTCCAAGCAGGCAACAAGATTAAAGAAGACCATACTACTCACCCAAGATGGAAAATAAATATGAACCTGATAAAAACTCATTACATTCCTACAAACATGGAAAAGGATAGCTCCATATAACACACCACCCATTGAATGCCTGAGCACATGTGCCACATTTATCGTGTCATCTCAAAACTGGCATCTTGGCAGCCAATGACTGCTTCTGGAAAGGTGTCCTTCAGCCTTGGCCTCAAGTCTGGTTTGTGCCTAGTTGACCTTCCCATGGGAGCAGCATCCCATTCAATGCATGTGGGTTCTGCCAGAAGTCAAAGTTATGCATGCATGAAATGTTATGTATGTGGGCAGGTTGAGGTGTGGTTGGGAACTTGAGCTATTGCCTTGCCTGAAAAAGCTGAGCAGGATTGGTTGCTTAGATGGGAGGCAGAGACAGTGGCATCACTAGAGAGGTGTGGGGGGTGCGGGCTGCACCGGGTGATGCGCCAGGGGGGTGATGCGACCTGGGGGGGTGACGAGCTAAAATCACAGCATTAGGAGCTACCCCAGCATGCCATAAACCGTTGGATGCAGAATGTCCAGCGGAATGCAATGCAAAAAAAGAGAATTGAAATAGCTCCTTTCCTTCAAAAGTTATGGCCAAAAAAAGGAAAGAAAAAATGAATGGATCCCTATGGAAAGTGAAAGTGAGCCGTATCGCACGTTTACTAGTGAGTAGGGAAACTTGCCTTAGTCCGTCAGAAAGGGCAGACTGAGAGGAATCCAAGGATGCCAGAGTGGTACTGATCCAATGAATGCAGCCCCCCAAAACACAAAAGGGAGAAGGATATCCCTCCCTCCCAGCTGCAGTCTACTGAGCCCTATGGAAAGCGAAGCAGCCTCACAGTTGGTTTACTCATGAGTAGGCAGATGTTCCTTGGCTTGTGGTCAGGTCAGGCAATGGGGAACGTGAGGACATCAGAATGGTCCTGATCCGATGGAACTGGAGCGCAACAAAAGCTCCAGAAGGCAGCCCCCCCCCACTAAAAAGGACAAAAAAAGAGGCTTCAACTGTTAAGGGGAAGTTTTCTATTTTGCACTTGCAAAGTCAGGTGGGTCTTTATCTTGATATGCTTGAAATGGAAGAACTTTAAACTGGGCACTGGGGAGGGCTGGAAATCTCACTGATTCTTTTTTGGGGTTGTTATTGCAGGCAGGCTACAGAGTAAGCTCCATTGACCACTATGGGACTTACTTCAGAGGAGACATGCATACGATTGGGCCCACAGGCCGCAATCCTACCCACACTTTCCTGAGAGTAAGCTCCATTGACCACTATGGGACTTACTTCAGAGTAGACATGCATAGGCTTGAGCTCACAGGTTACAATTCTACCCACACTTTTCTGAGAGTAAGCCCCATTGACCACTATGGGACTTACTTCAGAGTAGATTCACTTAGTGGAACAGGACTGGCTCCCCCTTATTTAATTATTTCTTTTATTTTAATTTAATCATTTATAATTATTTATTTTAATTTGTTTGATGATGTCACTTCTGGCCATAGCATCACTTCCAATGGGTCCTGATTGTTATTCTAAAAAGTGGGTCCCAGTGCTAAAAGTTTGAGAACTGCTGCAATAAGGTGTTAGGAAGTTGATAAGGTGTGTGTGTGTGTGTATGGGACTCTACAAGTTTTCAAAATCACTAAAATCAGAGTTTGGAGGAATAATCCCATTATGTTATATATCAATCAATGCGTAATTTCATGCAGAATGCAATGAAACAAACCACATTGAAATATCTGTGTTCTAACAAAAGGTACAGCCAAAAAAACAGCGGGGGCGGGGCAATGGCACATCACCACGCCCACCACCTGAGGCGTTGCCCCGCCCATTGCATGGGGTGACGCGAATCCTAGTGACGCCACTGAACGGAGGCCTCGGGGCTTGTCTGGGGAGCAAAGTGTGGAGGAGTCAGTGGGCAAAGAACTCCCAGGTAACATCCTTGAGAAGCCAGTCTGAAGCTTGGTTCCTTCTGCCCTGTGAGAGCTTGGAAAGAGCCAGCAGGCAGGATGACTTCATGATGAAGGGAAGCACTTGGAGAAATGGAGGTTCTTTGAGATTGTCTCATGGAATAATACTTTTTAAAATCTCATTGGAAATGGATTTATGTTCAACCTGCCTATGTAATCCACCTTGAGTCTATTGAGAAAGGTGGTATATCAATATTGTAATCAATAAAGAAAACCTACACACAAGTAAATAGTTCTCTTTGGAGCTCAGCCCGTATGTATGTATGTATGTATGTATGTATGTATGTATGTATGTATGTATGTATGTTTCTTTCTTTCTTTCTTTCTTTCTTTCTTTCTTTCTTTCTTTCTTTCTTTCTTTCTTTCTTTCTTTCTTCAGGCAACAGGATACTCCACGATCTAAGGCTGCTCCATTTGATCAGTGAGTTAGGGGAAGCACTCAACTGATTAGGGGTCCCTAAACCCTAACCTTTGCCTGCCACCCCCTTCCAGGCTGCTGCCAACAGAGCCCACTTCCATTGGCTCTCTGATTCTCTTCCACTTGCTGAATAGGAAGAGGATCCCAGCAGCCGCCGCCACCACCTCAACCTTCTCTTTGCCCATCTAGCTGCTTAGGAAAACAGCCAGCTGGGCAAAGAGAGGAAGAATGTGGGGATCCTGCCTCTGCTCCATCCCCTACCTTCAGCTACAAAATGAAGAAGCCGCCATCTCACCTTCCTCCTTACCCATCTGATGCCTAGGAAAGCAAGTTGGGACAACTGCTTCCCTGGCCCTGCAGGGTACAATGGCAGCCATTCCTGTGCTTCTGTCCCACTGGCGGGCAACCCAGTTAGCAGTGGTGGGCCTAGAGGGGAGCAGGGAGGCTAAAGCCCTGAGCGCCATGCCCGAGTGGCATTGCAGACACCTCGGAAAGCCTTCGGAGGCTTCTAATGCGATCTTAAGCAGTACTTCCGTTTTCCTGGAAGTACTGTTGAAGACCGCATAGGAAGCTTCAGAAAGCTTTCCGAGTCACCGACAACACTGGGTGAGGTTGAGGTTCTGTTGAGCTGGATAAGTATGGGTAAGTATGATCTTAGTAAAACTAAGTAAAGCTAAGATCATGGCATCCAGTCCCATCATCTCATAGCAAATAGAAGGGGAAGAAATGGAAGCCATGACAGAGTTTATCTTCTTGGGCTCCGAGCTCACTGCAGATGGAGACTGCAGCCAGGAAATTAGAAAACACTTGCTTCTTGGGAGGAAAGCTATGGTAAGCCTAGGCAACTTAATGAAAAGCCTTCACTGTGTTGACCAAGGTCTGTATAGTCAAAGCTATGGTTTTCCCAGTAGTAATGATTGACTGTGAGAGCTTGACCATAAGGAGGGCTGAGTGCCGAAGAATAGATGCTTTCGAATTATGGTGCTGGGGAAGACTTTTGAGAGTCCCCTGGACTGTAAGGAGATCAAATCAGTCAATCCTACAGGAAATCAACCCTGACTGTTCATTGGAATGTGAACAGATGCTGAAGCTGAAATACTTTGGTCATCTTATGAGAAGGGAGGACTCTTTAGAAAAGACCCTGATGCCGGGAAAAATTGAAGGCAAAAGGAGAAAGGGATGGCAGGGGATGAAATGGTTAGATAGTGTCACCGAGGCAATGAACATGAATTTGGACATACTCCAAATTAGTATGTGGTAAGTTAGTTAATGGTTAGTGGTTAGTGGTAGTTAGTTAGTGGTAGTTAGTGATAGTTAGTGATAGTTAGTGGTAGTTAGTGGTAGTTAGTTAGTGGTAGTTAAGGGGGCCTGGCGTGCTGTGGTCCATGGGGTCACGAAGAGTTAGACACAGCTTAATGACTGAACAAGAAGTATGGGGGGGCGGTGTGGTGTGGGGGAGTGGTGTGGTGCGGGGGGCAGCATCATGGACTTTTACCCCGGGGACACGTCAAGGGGCAGGTTTTTTCTGCCAGTTAGCATTGGGCTGTTATTCTGATTTATTCCAATAATATATTGCCCTTCACCAAATATCAATAGCAATGAATGAAGATGATTTTAAATCGTATACTCCACACTCTATGTTGTTTTCTTATGGGAAATCCCAGGGCATATCCTTGTAGAGAAAATCCCAGCACAGTCCTATAAGGTATCTGGAGAATATCTTGTTTGCACTGAACAATCTATAGCTAGTGCTTTAAACAGTGCAGAAAAGGGGGGCAAAATCCTGCACATAAAACATTCATCTCATGTGCTGGGCATCTTAATTTGATTTTACCACCCATTTTTGTGGGGCAAAGGGACATGAATGCCTAGCTGGGTAGATAGACCCAGGGTAGGCAGGAAGAAAAAGCACAGGATAGGAAAAGGAACTGAAGAAATCATGATGAAAAAGATAAACTAGAACGAATATTGGATTGATTTCCAGAACCCTTGCAGGAAGCCTATTGGATTTAAAGTCACAAGAATTTCAGTTTTGAATTTTGGTGTGGAACTTGAAGAACATTTGAACTTCTGATTTTGAACTTAAATTTGTACCTCCAGCATATTTTTGATAGATCCATCCATTAGCGCGTGAGTATCTAGATGTTTCATAATCTGGTCCTTAGATGGTTCATAATCTGTTTTGGGGTTTTTCAAGAATACGATAGTTCCAGTTATGAACTTATTTCCGACAGAAGTTTGTGAAACTGTCAGTTGAATTTCACATCATCTTCTCAGATGAGAAAACCCATCTGCTGAGGGAGGTTATTTTTAGAAGTATCTATCTATCTATCTATCTATCTATCTATCTATCTATCTATCTATCTATCTATCTATCTATCTATCTATCTATCTAGCAACTGTAAAAAAATAGCTTTTACATGCATGAATCTAAATACACAGTCAGAAAAATCACACCATCTACATTTTTTTCTTCTATTGTAGGACACACATGGTGTAACTTTTCCAGTTAAAAATGTAGATGGTGTAACTTTTCCAGATCCTGCGTATTTAGATTCATACATGTAAAAGCTATTTTTACAGTTGATGATAGATAGATAGATAGATAGATAGATAGATAGATAGATAGATAGATAGATAGATAGATAGATAGATAGATAGATAGATAGATAGATAGATAGTACACTGAGGACTCAATCCTATCCAACTTTCCTGCGCTGATGCAGCTATGCTAATGGGTTGTGCACTGCAGTGTGTGGTAGTGGGGCAGTCCTGGAGGCCTCTTCAAGTCAAGAGAATATTTGTTCCCTTACCTATGGGTTGGATTGTGGCTGCATTGATGCTGGAAAATTGGATAGGATTGGGCCCTGACAGCACAATCCTGGCCACTTCTACTCAAAACTAAGCCCCACTGAGCTCAATGGAACTTGTTTCCAGGTCTGTATGTATAGAATTGCAGCCTCATTAAAAACTCTGATGCAGTCTTTAACCATCTGTCAGCCACTGAGTTACAATACCATCATGACCTCCAGCATTTTCCGTCAGCTTGCATACATCTTTTCATCTTTACTTGAAAGTAAGATCCACTGTGTTCAATGGGGTGTACTCTCATCCCATTGTCATTAATGGGCCTTATGTCTGAGCAGACACACGTAGGATTGTGCTTTCTAATCCAGTGGTTCCCATCCTGGAGCACATGTATCCCCAGGGGCACTTGCCAGGACCTTTAGGGGTACTCAAAAAAGAATTGAATAATGGAGAGAAAAGGCAGGTCTGTATGAGAATGCCTTGTGGGGCTGGCAAGGCAGAAGGAAGGCAGCTAGCTAGCTGTGAAAGCCCCAGAAACGGCTAGTTCCTGGTCCTCATTTTATCTTTTTATTATCAGATATGGATCAGTAGTTGAAAACACAAATTAGAGATAACAGAAACTATATAAATTACAAACATTTTGCTAATCTGAGGGGTACAGTTTATGGGCTTCCAAGGGGTTGTTGGCAACCTTCAGTCTCGAAAGACTATGGTATCGCGCTCTGAAAGGTGGTTCTGGAACAGCGTCTAGTGTGGCTGAAAAGGCCGATTCAGGAGTGACAATCCCTTCCACACCGGGAGCAAGTGCAGTCTGTCCCTGGTCTGTCTCCCTGGCTAAGGGCCTTCCTTCTTTGCCTCTTTGCCTCAGACTGTTGGCCAAGTGTCTCTTCAAACTGGGAAAGGCCATGCTGCACAGCCTGCCTCCAAGCGGGCACGCAAGTGAAAAAACACTGGGAACCACTGCTCTAGTACAGGAAACTGGAAAGATAAGTTTGTATTCTGCTCTGTCTTTAAGGGAAGACAGATAAAATATCTTCAAAAATAAGACCTCCATCTCTCCTCTCTTATTTCAGTCTCATGACAAAGTGGTCATGGATTTGAACAACTGTTCGCGGGCGACAGAATTCATTCTCCTTGGATTCCCCCACATTTGGGGAATGAATGTCACTCTGTTCGCAGTAGTCCTGTTGCTCTACATTTTGTCCATAGCAGGGAACGGCCTCATCATTGTGATGGTGCGGCTCAGCCACCAACTCCAGAAGCCAATGTATTTTTTCCTTAGCAACCTCTCTTTCCTTGAGATGTGGTACACCACGGCTGTGGTCCCCAAGATGTTGGCCAACCTCGTCTCAGCCAAGACCACCATCTGCTTCTACTGCTGCATGGCGCAGTCCTACTTCCACTTCCTCTTTGGCATCACCGAGTTCTACATCCTCACGCTCATGTCCTTTGATCGGTATTTAGCCATCTGCCAGCCACTGAGGTACAACACCATCATGACCCCCAGCGTTTGCTATCAGCTTGCGCTGTGTGCCTGGTTTGGGGGCTTTTTGACCATTCTTTTACAGACCATCTTGGTGGTAAGGCTTCCCTTTTGCAACTCCAATGTAGTCAACCATTTTTACTGTGACATCGGACCCATGCTGAAGATTGCAGGTGGGAACACAGAACTCATTGAAGCTCTTGGCTTCCTGATTGCTGTTGCGGTTATACTGACCTCTCTGCTCCTAACGGTGGTATCTTATATCTTCATCATTTCCACAATTCTCCGCATTCCTTCAACCAGTGGACGGCAGAGGGCCTTCTCCACCTGTGCCTCTCATCTGACTGTGGTCAGCATCTTGTATGGGGCAGTCCTTTTCATCTACTTGAGGCCAACAGCCATGCACTCTTCTTTCAGCCTCAACAAAGCTGTCTCTGTGCTGAACACGGTCATCACCCCAGTGCTAAACCCTTTCATATACACCATCAGGAACAATGAAGTCAAAGAAGCTTTACGGAAAGCCTTAGGAAGGTATTGACTGTTCCTCATGTCCAAGTGCTGGGCTTTGTTGGAAAGGGTGGCCTGAGCTTCCAAGGCTGATGCAGTCACCACTACATCACTTGGGTGAAAATCCCAAGTCACCACTCTTATCATTCTTTGTCCAGAAACCTAAATTAATCGTGGTTGTGTATGCTACACATTGAGGTTCTTCTTCCAGCACCATTTTCAGAGCAGCCTTGGAATAATGGGGCAAGGGTTTTTTTCCCACCTCTTCAGTGTGGATCTCAAGGGGTTGGCTCTGGGTTGTAGGGGTTTCCAAGGGGTTGGCAATGGGTTCTAGGGTGACTAATTCACTAGAATACCCATGAAGAACAGGGAGAGTCAATAGCAGGTATTTCTATTAGGAAAAATCTTATCAGTAATACATTTTCTTTCAGTCTAAATCCTCCATGTATATTGAAGGACTGTCAGCACTCAGAGCTCTATCTCAGGCAAAGAGTAGACTTTTCTGAGGTGGTCACCAGCAGTATTAGGCAACGGAAGGAGAAGGGCCCTTCAGAGTCCTACAAAGCCTGGGTATGCTTTTTTTGGGGGGGGGAGGGGAAGTACTTTTATGAAAGGACCATTTGCACACCTGCAATTTCTGGTCTCCCTTACCACCATATTCTAAAATGCATTCTCTTGTAGCACAGCTGGAGGGGATGCAAGGCACTGTTTTGCAGGTACCTCACCACCTCCGTTTTGCTTCCCCTGCCCAGAATGGCTCCAGAGGGGAGTGGGAGGGAACGCTTGCATGGCACTATGAGACTTTCTAGAAAACTTAATGCTCTGCACCCCCTCTAGCTGTGCTACTGCATGCTGGGTTACAACCCAGTGAGGTAGCCAGAAGGTGCAGAAGTTGTTGGTTGGCAGCCTTCAGTCTGGAAGACTATGGTATAAGCCTACAGCACCCAGTATTCCAAGGCGGTCTCCCATCCAAGTACTAACCAGGCCTGACCCTGCTTAGCTTCCGAGATCAGATGAGATCGGGCATGTGCAGGGTAACAGTTGCTACAGTTGGCGTGGAGCGAAGCAGGTGGATCAGGGGGCTTTGCAGGGGGGGATGGCATGAATGGGAAAGGACGAGCTGGGGGGTCTCACCAACATTGGACAGCACATTGTGGACCACCCCAATGGTTCATTCTTTGTTCACCCCAAGTTCATTCTTTGCTTGCAAGAAGCAGGTTGCCATTCCCAAGACACAGTTATCTAATCATGTTCATGCAAATATTCTTAAACCCAGAAAATTCCCAAATCCAGAAAACTTCTGGTCCCAAGATGTCCAGATAAGGGATGCTCAACCTGTATATGCAGACATGTTGAAACAAGTGTACAGAATTCACTTCAAAGGAAGGCAGAAGAGAATGGAGGGGTATAAAATCACACAGTGCTTTGGGCTTCTGGTTACCAGGTTGTTGCATGTTGTGGTGTGAATGCATTACTTAGGTGTGCCTGCATGGTCAGTCAGCGTCCCTGGCTCTATTTGTGAGTGAGAGAAAAGATGTGAGATGTTTGTGAGATGTTATATGAACATGCTTAGAGTTCTTTCCCAGCAGTTGGGATGTGTGGAATCTATTATTGTTGGCAACCTTCAGTCTCGAAAGACTCTGGTATTGCGCTCTGAAGGGTGGTTCTGGAACAGCATCTAGTGTGGCTGAAAAGGCCAATTCAGGAGTGACAATCCCTTCCACAACGGGAGCAAGTGCAGTCTGTCCCTGGTCTGTCTCCCTGGCTATGGGCCTCTTTGCCTCAGTCTGTTGGCCAAGTGTCTCTTCAAACTGGGAAAGGCCATGTTGCACAGCCTGCCTCCAAGCGGGCCACTCAGAGGCCAGGCTTTCCCACCTGTTGAGGTCCACTCCTAAGGCCTTCAGATCCCTCTTGCAGATGTCTTTGTATCACAGCTGTGGTCTACCTGTAGGGCGCTTTCCTTGCACAAGTTCTCCATAGAGGAGATCCTTTGGGATCCGGCCTAGATCACGTAGAAAAGGCCTATGTATTTATAGTTGTATTCTAGGGTGTTCTTTTGCAGAGGTCAGGCAATTTTGCTCCCCCACCCCAAGTTTATATCATGCCTGGAAAGGGGGGGGGGATCGAGAGAGACTAGATAGGGAGTGTTCCTCATTCGGGGAGCAAGAAGGATCTTCACAATGGATGCAGTGGTGGATATCTCTATCCACAGGAAAACAGGAAAGAAAAATAAGAATATAAAATACGCATCCATAACAACCATGTATGGATTGCTGGCTAAGGAACATAGCATTTTAGATGTCCACAGTACCACAAAACCTTGTGGTAACAAAATGAATCTCAAAGAAGACGTTAGCAACAGCCACCTCAATTTTCAGTCTCTTTTCCCATCTAGGAAACCACTAGAGGTATCGTTTTCACTTCGAGTCAGACCTGGATTGAATGGTGTCATCCAGCTGACACCTGCATGTGGGTTTATGGAAGCCCTAGCTCACAAACCGACCTTTGTGGCTGAGACTGGGACCTCTTTTGCTTTTTTTTTTTTCCTGTAAGTATCACATTACAATGGGAAAACCCCAGTGTGGGATGTATCAAGTACTCCTCTGCGGGTTGATTCATCACCTTTGCATTTCTCAGCTGTCTACACCTGGCCTGCCCAGGACCCCAAAATGGCTCATTTTTTCATTGCCTTACTTTCGTGTATAGCAGTGGTTCTCAAACCTTTCGACTGGCAGCTCCCTTGACCTAGTGGCCCATTGGCCAAGGCTCTTCATTAGGGCTACATCTTCTACAAAGTACTATTCGGCAATTTTTTCACCAGGATTTCATGGCTTCCCTAGTTGATTTCCACAGCTCCCCAGGGTGCCACCGCTCACAGTTTGGGAACCACTGGTGTACAATATTTGAGGATTGTCCACTGTGCTGCGGACACACACTCTCATCTCATCATCTACCCAGGAATCTCTGTGCCAGACCCAGAGTATAGGAAACTTCCTTCTTTGTCCTTTCTTCTCCCACCTGCTTCCAAGGATCAGACAAGTCTCTGCCCAGTCTCCATTGGGTTTGCAACCTGAAAGCTGCCTCTTGACTCTCTCACTCGGAAAGCTTTAATGCCACAAATGGCATCTCCCTCTCCTTCCTAAAACAGGCAGGCCATTTTTTCAGTGACACTGGGTTCACCTGTTAAACCCTTCATTGCCCACCTGCTTCTCCCATCTGTATCCCCAAAAACTGCTGACCCTTGGCTACCCTCTCTCTCTCTCTCTCTCTCTCTCGCTCTCTCTCTCTCAGCTTCTATATTCCAGAAAGCTGCAGACAAAAGAGTCGTCAACTTGATCATTAGTCCCACTCCCTATTTTCTCTTTCCCCATACATGGTCCATTGGCAATGCGATTCCATGATCCTTAACTATGTCCTGATATCTCAGCTTGAGCTCCCATTTCCTCCCAGCTTAGTTCCCCAGTTCTCCCATTTCTGCCTTCTTTACTTCAAAACCACCATTAGCTCACTGATCTGCCTCCAGGTAATCACCTCATCTTCAAAAAACACTAACTGCTGTCCATCCCCATCCTACTTTTTCCTGTGCCTCTTTCACTTCCTTGCATGTCTACCTTCCCCCTCCTTTTCAAAAGTTTGATTTTGTCCTATAATATTATTTTCCTTAGAAACAGAGGCATCTTTTAGCTGAGTGTGTTATACTAGTTGGCAACCTTCAGTCTCGAAGGACTCTGGTATCGCTCTCTGAATTGTGGTTATGGAACAGCGTCTAGTGTGGCTGAAAAGGCCAATCCGGGAGTGACAATCCCTTCCACACTGGGAGCAAGTGCAGTCTGTCCCTGGTCTGTCTCCCTGGCTATGGGCCTTCCTTCTTTGCCTCTTAGCCTCAGACTGTTGGCCCAGTGTCTCTTCAAACTGGGAAAGGCCATGCTGCACAGCCTGCCTCCAAGCGGGCCGCTCAGAGGCCAGGGTTTCCCACCTGTTGAGGTCCACTCCTAAGGCCTTCAGATCCCTCTTACAGATGTCCTTGTATCGCAGCTGTGGTCTCTTTTAACTGAGTGTGTTATATATAACCTATAAAATCACTGCTTGTTTATTTCACTGCATTCTTGATCCCCCTTCCACTAGTTTTAAACTAACCACCTCCACCCCCAAAAAAATCAAATTACTGTGTTTGAATTTATACCTAACTCTTAATTTCCTCTGGGGAGACATGCTAGTGTCCCAAACACCTGTAGAACACTCATGTCTTGGTGAATGTGTGTGTGAACTGACAATTCATGATGCAGAAGGCTACAGCTTTCTGTATATTGAACAAAGGCCATCATAGCTGGGGGCTCTTTTGCATTTTTTTTTCAGATTATGGGACAGCCCCCCCCCCCCTTCATTTGTTTTCCTAGGCAGGCTACTTCATCAACTTAAACATTGCTATGTAAACATTGTCATGATTTATTAAATCATTTTATTCAGATTTCCTAATACTGAATACCAGAAGAAGGAAATGGAGCAAGGTAACCTGCTCAGCACACAGGACAAAGTATAGCACCCCCCCAACCCACATGGGTGGCAGAAGGAGGAGAGTCACTGACTCTCCCCCCAGTTTCAGCCCCTCATGAGGATCGAGACATAACACTACCAGCTGTCTTGAGGCAAGAGGCAGACATCTGGGCACCTCTTGCCCATCAGTTGGGAGGATCCTATGCTTGGCAACACAGTCCTAGTCATCTGGGAAGAGCTTGGCTGGGCCCTGGAGTACCTACATTGTCCCTTCTTCTCGGGGAGGCAATGATCATCAACATGGGGGCCACCTGGATAGCTCTTATTCAGGGACCAAAGGACCATAAGAACATAAAGAACAGCCCCACTGGATCAGGCCATAGGCCCATCTAGTCCAGCTTCCTGTATCTCACAGCGGCCCACCAAATGCCCCAGGGAGCACACCAGATAACAAGAGACCTGCAAGGCCTCCTGGGAATTGTAGTTTAAGAACATAAGAACAGCCCCACTGGATCAGGCCATAGGCCCATCTAGTCCAGTTTCCTGTATCTCACAGCAGCCCACCAAATGCCCCAGGGAGCACACCAGATAACAAGAGACCTCATCCTGGTGCCCTCCCTTGCATCTGGCATTCTGACATAGCCCATTTCTAAAATCAGGAGGTTGCGCATACACATCATGGCTTGTAACCCGTAATGGATTTTTCCTCCAGAAACTTGTCCAATCCCCTTTTAAAGGCGTCCAGGCCAGTCACCATCACCACGTCCTGTGGCAAAGAGTTCCACAGACCGACCACACACTGAGTAAAGAAATATTTTCTTGTGTCTGTCCTAACTCTCCCAACACTCAATTTTAGTGGATGTCCCCTGGTTCTGGTGTTATGTGAGAGTGTAAAGAGCATCTGCCTATCCACTCTGTCCATCCCCTGCATAATTTTGTATGTCTCAATCATGTCTCCCCCCTCAGGCGTCTCTTTTCTAGACTGAAGAGGCCCAAACGCCGTAGCCTTTCCTCGTAAGGAAGGTGCCCCAGCCCCGTAATCATCTTAGTCGCTCTCTTTTGCACCTTTTCCATTTCCACTATGTCTTTTTTGAGATGCTCAAAAAAGGGTATGATGAGGGTATATGAGGGTATGATGTATATGATGTATATGAGGGTATGATGTATATGAGGGTTGAGGGTATGATGAGGGTATGTGAGCCGTATAATATTAGTCATGAGGGTCCGTTTCCTGCCTTTTTTTTTCTTGGGGGGGATCAAGACCCACTATTTGCTTATAAATTGTGTGCCAGTTTCAAAGCATAACTCCTGGGTCCAGCTTGCTTCCTCCTCCATGAGCTTAAGCCATTCCCTTCACAAGTCCTTTGAAGTCAAGTTCCCCCCCCCCCGGGCAAGGAGGAGGAGGAGGATGAAATTCACTTTTAATTATGTATGTAGTTCTGAAAGGATGGTACCATTTTGATGTCCTCTTCCCTATTTTCCCCACCTATCCATGACTTTCCCTTTTCAGAAGGAGGGATTTTTCTCCATCCAAAAAGTTTATGGACTGTGAATCACCCGATGAGTCAACTTCAAATACTTACAGAAGGAAGACTCTGCCATTCTCACTGAGTTTTCCCATGGAAATTTGATTTTTTTTTTTTTTGCCAACTTGGATGCGTATTGAAATAAACCCCAATTCCAATCAACTCCAACACAAGGCCAGCTTGTAAGCTACATGAACCTTCATGTAGATGAAGCAATCTTCATCTACAGATGTCAAGCAAGTGAAGGTTAAAACGCAGTCTAGGTATGACTGGAAATGGAAGCAATATCTCTGGTGCTTTCCCACATGAATGATGATCAGGGTTGAGAGAGGGGGGAGTACTACATCCTACTACTCTCCTGTCAGCCTCTACTGTCACCATGTGGCTGACACGCAGTAGAACACCATCTGTTCAATTTCTTTGCATTTTATTTCCTCCATCTCATTATCAGTTACATATGTTCATGGACACACACACATAAGGGCTGCTGTGTTTTTGTTCTTGAAAATGCAACCTTAGAGTCTGCCGTCTGATTTATTGTTCTGACGGACAAGTCTTGGGCCTGAACACTGTGAACTACATAGCTTGCAGGTGTCCTCACAAACCTTGACTGCACTGTGGGTATTTAAAAGAGTCATTACATTTTATTGCTGCTTGCAGAGTACAAAATACAACCGCTAACTGTGAAAAGCAGTGCCTTGCAGTAAAAATCCAAATGGATGACTACACAATATCCTTGTCTTTCTTTCATGTTTCACGTTAGCAGATTGTTGTGGGCCTGGGATAAAGTCCTGCCCTGGCTCCACGTAGCATTCCCTGCCCGTCAACTGATGGCACACTGGAAGCTGTCACTGGTATGGGGATTCAGGGAGGTGGTTGTTGGCCATCTGATGGTTCATTTAAGCCAGTGCCTAAACCGGATGACCCCATCTGACCCTATCCACTCGAGTACAACATTCTCCACTGAGAGCTTTTTGATTCAGTCCTAGTATGATTTCCAAACCATTTGCACAGGTTTATTTACTGTATTTATAGCTCACTTTTCACCCATGATAGGACTCAAAGCGGCAAAGATAAGCCTTCCTAGGTGCTATCCCATCCCCCAACACAGGCCTAATTCAGCACATGAGCATGTATGTGTGAGCCGGCCTGAATGTAATCCCATTGCCACACCAAAGTCAATCATTGCAATAAGGCAGTGGTTCTCAAACTTCCAGGGAGGTTGAGAACCACGGTGAGTGCGTGCGGGGGAGTGGGGAAGACAGCGGGGCGGAGGGAAGGCAGTGACGCAATCCCCAGGATTGCATCACTAAGGGGGGGCAGGGGCTGTCATGTGCTTGCCAGTCCCTGCAGCCGCCTCTCGGGGGTGCGGGGAGCCCTGCACAACCCTCTGCAGGCTTCCCCAACCTTCAGAAAGTGGAGCACTTGCAAACCGGAAGTGGGGTGCAATCGCTCCACTTTCAATTTCTAAAACTCGGGGAGCCCTGAGGAGGGTCATGCAGAGCTCCCCGCACCTCTGGGAGGCTGCTGCAGGGACTGGTAAGTACATGCCAGCCCCTGCGCCCCCCTTAGCGACGCTCTGGGGACAGAGTGCAGGGCCTTCAGGCTGGGGCATCATGATGCCTCAGTTTGAGAACCACTGCAATATGGGAAATGAATGAAGGGGCATCACACTGGTTGTAGACCACTTGGTGGCAGCAAAGGTCTAACAACCAAAAGATGAAGGGCAGCTGTTTTTAAGTGAAGCTTCTTTTCGGAAAACCACAGAAAGTTTCAATATCACTCGATGGGCCAAACTTATTTTAGTCCTGTTTTTATTTTTTTGCAACTGTCGCTTTCGGGTTTGGTAAAGAAGTTGTGGGGGAGGGGTTAGTCATGCACAGTCCTGCAGGTGGCGCTGTTGCACCACCAAAGTCATGGAGCTTGGTTGTGAAGCCATCATAAAGGATGAGGCTGGGCAAAAGTGACTTTCTGTGGGGGAGGGGAATTTAAGTTGTGGGCCCTATAGTTCTGTCTTTAAAAAAAAAAAATGAATGGTTTCAGAAAGCATGTTCTATTTTTTTTTTTTAATCGGGTTTTATTTATTTCTGTGACAATGCCCCAGCTCATATGGCTTCCCGACACAAACAAACAAACAAGCAAACAAACAAACAAACATTTATTTATTTATTTGATAAATAAAAAAAATATTTATTTATATCTAATTTAAATAAGATATAAATTATATCTAATTTAATGAATGAATGAATGAATGAATGAAACTAAGTGCATCTGCAAAAGACTGTGTGTGTGCTAATTTTACAAGTAAAAGCAGTGAGAGGATGTGGGCATTTAACCAATTTCCTGTACACTGTTTTCTCAAAATAAATCATTTGCTTCACAACTGCTATTTGCTCCCTGGAGAAAACTACTGTATTAAGTGAATTCCTGCAGGGATAGAACCTTCTGGGATGATCTTTCACAGAAGCATCTCCCCAGTGCAGGGCTCTGTGGTTACCTGGCATATCAGCAAGTTACTGCAGGCCAGTGGCGTTGCTATAGGGGTGCAGGGGGTGTGGGCCACACGAAGTGACTGGCAGGGAGGGGGGGTGATACCTATACTGGGCAATTTTTAAAAATCCTTGGTATTTTTGAATGATACCATCATGCTATATATCATTCGATGTGTGATTTCATGCAGTACGCAATGAAACAAACTGTCTTCAAATATCTCTATTCTACCAAAAGTTATAGCCAAAAAACAGATGGGGTAAGTGCAGTGCTGCATCAAAATGCCCACCCCCTGGGGTGTTGGGGGAGGACCATCATGATGGATGACATGCTGGCTTCGTGCACCAGGTGATGCAAACCCTAGCGCACTGCTGCAGGCTGGAAGATTAAGGCTTAGACTACAGGATGGAAGGTTAAGGCTTCCCCACCACCATCCCATGGGACAGATGAAATTGTGCAGTGGGCTGGATGTGACCCAAGGGCCATGATTTGGGGAGCCCTGTTATAGGAGATTTCAGTTATGAGAACAAATAGGTGGGAAGTGTACATTTGTATCTGAAATGCCTGTTGATAGCTTAAGTCATTTCTTGTGATGTGAGTGAACTGCTAAATTCCATGTCTTTGGAATCCATATCTAGGACTCCTAGAGAGATGTTGACAATGACCAAGTTGCAGGAGTAAATACTGTACAGTAACCGGCATCATGTTACGTCACAGCTCCTCCCCACTTAAGGAGGAGCCCACTTAAGGCTGATTAGTTTCCCTGGTTTTGCTCACCAGTGCAGCAAGCAAAAGTCAGAGTCAGTTCCCAGTCAAATCAATGAAAGGTGCCAAATCAGAGTCCAGATCCAATATGTCGAGTCACAGTCCAAGGTCAGTTTCCAGGTAAGCCAGTCCAATCCATCAAAGGTGCCAAGTCAGAGTCCAGAGCCAATAAGTCCAGTTACAGTCCAAGGTCAGTCAGTCTCCTCTCCTACCTCCAACCTGCACTCCTTCTACAACCCACAAACCCTTCCTGCCTCAGGTGCTCCTTATATCCCTGAGGGCCCTATTGCCTTCAAGTGGCTGCAGCTGTGCAGCACACTCTGCTGGATGCCCAGGCCTTACCCTTAAAGGGGCCGCTGCTGACACCACATCTACCTCCTCATCAGATCTTCCTCGATTCCAATACACACCATCAGGACTGTGAGAGAGTAGATGTGCAAGTAATGGGCAGCCCAGTCCTGAGCTGCTCGGTGCCCAGAGGAGCAGTGGCATGAAAATGGCAACTGCTGCATCCTGAGCATATCAGTGGCTCCTCGGGGGAAGCGGACATTCATCCCCTTCCCCCGGGTAAGGGAGCAGGCCCCACAATGGGGCTACTCAAGACTGCCCCAGATATTTAGCTGGTGCAAAGTTGAGCGGCCCCGTGGCTGTCCGGGAGGCCTGATTTGGGGTTCTGGATCTGGCAGAGCAGATCTCCCCTGGTTCCACCTCCTCTTGAACCACTCCCTCCTCCCTAGCCCTGCCTTCCTCCACCCGCCATCCCAGAACATCTCCTCTCCCCCCATCCCCACTCACCTTTCCACCACGCAGAGTTCACACTTTGCTCCAGGTGGTATACGACAGGCTTCCGGCTGACGCTAGATCTGGCTCAGCGTGCACTGGCACTGAATTGGTGCCAGCACTGACTCAGCGTTGAGTGTCACGGGTGTGCCATACAGGCATGTTTGCGACACTCAGCACCAGCGGATTGGGCCCTCTCACAACATCACATACTAGATAAACAAATTCCAATATAAACATTGCAGGCATTAACCAATTCCATTTTCCGGAACCTTACCGCAAAGAAAAACTCATCCATTAAGTTGATTCTCACATGAAATTTATTCAAACGAAACCAAAGTTCTAGAACGTTTTCCAGACAGATTGTCAAGTAGAAGAAAATAGCGTCTTGCAATTTTCTGTGGTCCATCTGATGAAGCAGACATGAAAGGATTTAACACTGTTCATTGTTTTTACTAGTCTAGTCTAGTCTGGACTAGTCTGGCTAACCCCCCCTGAAACCTGCAACTAGCTTTTTCACAAAGGATGCACAGATGTACACATGTGAAAGTGCATATAACATAGCTGGCACACAGCTATGGTTCCAGTCTAAACCAGTCTCTTTTCAATGCCTTGAGACTTCTGCTTGTCTGTGGAACTCCTTGCCACAGGACGTAATGATGGCATCTTGCCTAGATGTGTATAAGAGGGGATTGGACCAATATCTGGAGGAAAAGTCCATCACAGTTTACAAGTCATAATAGGTATATGTAAGCTCCTGGTTTTAGCGGTAGGCTACTTCAGAGTGCCACATGCAGGGTACCAGAGGATGCAGGTTGTGTCTTGTGTGCTCCCAGAGGCATCTGGTGGGCCACGGTGAGATCCAGGAAGCTGGACTAGATGGGCCTTTGGCCTGATCCAGCGGGACTCTTCTTATGTTCTAACAGTTATGTTGATGACAAGCATATTTTTATGGCCTTGCTTTGGCAAGAATGGTGGTATGTTTCAAAGTATCTCTCAAGACCTCCTTCACTTTCTCATTTCGAAGTGTATATATGAAGGGATTAAGCAGCGGGGTCACCACAGTGTGAAGAAGGGCGACTGCTTTGTAGAACCCCGACGAATGGATGTTCTCGGGGAGGAGATACATGAAAATGGAGCATCCGTAAAAGACAGAAGCCAGCGTGATATGAGCCAGGCAGGTGGAAAAGGCCTTTTGACGGCCAGTGACGGATGGAATACGCAATATGGTGTTGATGATGTACAAGTAGGACACTGAAGTTAACAGAAGGGAACTCAAGACTATAATGGCAGTGGACGTGTAGCTCAGCCTTTCAAGAACAGCGGTGTCTTTACAAGCTACATTCAGCACCGGTATGATGTCGCAAAAGTAGTGATTAATTACATTTGGGCCACAGAATGGGAGTTGAAAGACAATAATTGTTGATGGGAGGACAGAACAAAAAGCTCCAAGCCAAGTCCCCAGAGCAAGCTGGAATGTGAAGCCACCGCTCATGATGACGGAGTAGCGCAATGGGTTACAGATGGCCACGTATCGGTCAAAGGCCATCACAGCGACGAGAATGTAATCACAAGTTCCCAAGAAGAAGTAGAAATAAATCTGGGCCATGCAGCCCAAGAAGGAAATGACTTTGATCTCTGTGATAATGTTCCTCATCATTTGAGGAACAATTGTAGAGGTGAAGCAGAGTCCCGAGAAGGAGAGATTGCACAGGAGCCAGTACATGGGGGTGTGAAGACGGTAATCCCTCCACACTAAAAATATGATCATGAAGTTCCCAAGTAATGTCACCATGTAGGTCAGCAGTAGGGTTAGAAAGACAAAAACCTTCATCTTCCCGATCCCGGGAAAACCTACGAGGATGAATTCTTTTACTGTTGTGTAGTTCTCAAATCTCATGGCACCTTCACAAATATTATCTGTCGGGATAAAGAATGCTGGGTTGGTTCAGAGGCAGCTGGCCTACTTCCAGAGATAAATCTGTAGCAGAGTTGAAGTTAGTACTTCATGAAGTTAGTCCATGAGTTAGTACATGGACTTAGAAATGGGCTGTGCCAGATGCAAGGCAGGGCACCAGAATGAGGTCTCTTGATATCTGGTGTGCTCCCTGGGGCATTTGGTGGGCCGCTGTGAGACACAGAAAGCTGGACTAGATGGGCCTATGGCCTGATCCAGTGGGGCTGTTCATATGTTCTTAAACTACAATTCCCAGGAGGCCTTGCAGGTCTTCTTGTTGTCTGGTGTGCTCCCTGGGGCATTTGGGGGGCCGCTGTGAGATACAGGAAGCTGGACTAGATGGGCCTATGGCCTGATCCAGTGGGGCTGTTCTTATGTTCTCGGAATTCATGAGTAATACTCTCACGTCAATTCAGTTTTATTGGTTTCTCATTGACGACTGTGCAAAAACCTCTTTCTGCCACCGTTCCATTCTCTCCCACCCCTTCCTGACTCCCCATGCCAGACCCCTGCCTCAGGGGGTCCAGCAAGCTCCTCTGGCAGGCTCTGACCTTTCTGCTGGCGCTCTGGTAGCCTGCTATTTTGCATGTTGCCTGACTGACATTTACAGTAGCCAAATGAGAGGTCGCACTGGTGGAAGACTACTTCCACCAGTAGATTGGGCTGCCAATCCAGTGCATATTTACTCAGAATTAAGTCCTATTGTGCTGTATGGGTTTACACCTAGGAAAGTATGCTTAGAATTGTGGACCAAAAGAGTTGATCATGGATTGCATTTCATATGGAAAGGCTATTTGCCACGTAGGTAGATTGAAATTGGTTGAAATCTATGAGATACACCACCCGGGGCCCGATCCTATCCTTCCCCCCCTCTCCCGCTGGTGCAGTCATGAATGGGTCAAAAATGGGTGTGCTGAATCCAGTGGGCAGGGGGATTGGGAGGCTTTGGAGGGGAAAGGGGATTTAAATACCCTTACACCTCCATAATCCCCCCCCCACAATGAATCTTCTCAGAACTGCATCAGCTCTGTAGCTTTTGCAAGTCTGTGGAGAGAAAGTGGGTAGGGAGAATGCCCTCAAAGGGGATAGGATCCAGCGCATACCTTCACCAGTGGACCCACCTCCTCCCACAAATCTCCTGCCCAGTTCTGCCCCATCCCCACCTTGTTTCATCCCTTTCTGCGAGTCTGAACAAAGTCCCTGCTGTCTTGAAACAGTGAGTACTGCTTAACACACAGTTTCCATCAAAATCACATTTACGCATTATGACTAAAATTTGCTATTCCCAAATAAGCAGTGCAGAGTTCCTTTAAGGAAGGGTGGGATTGAAAAAAAACACGAGGCCTCTTTTGCTTGATGAACCTCTTTGAAAACTGTTTTGTGGAGAGAAAGAGTCTAAACTCTTATAATAGCTTATAAACTTATAAGCTTATAAACTCTTATGATAATTTAAGTTTTCACCATGATTTCAAGAACGCCAACTCACAGTGCAATCTTGTGCATGTCTACTCTGAAGAAGTTCCCACTGAATCCAATGGAATTTATTCCCAAGTAAGTATGGACAGGATTGCAGCCATATTCTCTTTTATATAGAGGTCCATGTTTGTCTCTTTTCCATCACATACCTTAAGAGATATTCTGCTGTCGTCCTGGTAAAATGAATTCTGCTGTCCGAAAGAGATCCAGCCAGATAGAGGTTTAACACTGATGATCATAGAGGGACCATTCAGAAGAGATACAACCAATCAACTGCTCTTGTAATTACAATGGAAGATTCCTCTGCCATAGAATCTTTTGTTTGCTGAACTATAATGTCTCATCAAAGTCACCATCCGCACTGTGTTTTTGCTGCAACTGTGCACCCAAGTTTGTCAACAGGGAATATAAATGGATTAATGAGATATATGTCTCACAGGAAATACAGATTGAAGTTGGAATCCCAAGGTATTGAAGGGTGTTTTTGCCCCGCTGTCCAACTACAAGACCATGGAGAGCAGCTCTCTTTTCGTGATTTTACGAATAGTAAAATTTTACGAATTACGTGATTTTACGAATAGTTCACACGCCAAAAACTCTAGAGCTCTACCAGCAGTGATCTGATTATTTCATATCAATATTCACTGATTTCTCTTCCACATTTCCATGACTTCCTTGGCTTGGCTTGTTCACCCACAAGTCCTTCTGTCACTTCAGTGTTGGAACATCACCATCCATAATCCCGAGCACCCCATTAAAGAGGTGGTCGGAGTTTGTTTGGCCTGGCCGGGACACGAGAGTCCAGTCCCTCCCCAAGGGGGAGGTGAAGGGGGCGGTGTCTGGCAGCCACGGCAGACCTTTAAAAGGGGACGAGACCCAGCCCTCTTCCTCCTTGTGCACATGGGCACCGTGGGAATACCCGCCCGCCCGCCCTAGAGGCAGTCTGAGTTTAACTGGTCGCCGTTTGGGGCCGGGTAGGAATTTTTTGCTGCCTGCCAAGATTGGCCAAAGGGCAGGCAGTTTTTTCGCCTACCCCAGACTGTTATGGGCCTGGGGGTTACACCCCCCCTGTTTGCAAGCTGCCATTGGTCACTTTAAGAGGGCAGGTGGTGCGGGTTAGGAGGCGTGAATGGGACTTTGGCATGCACCTTCAGGCGGCATAGGCAGGGCAGAACCCTATTTCAGTCCTCAGGGGCTTGGCGGCACGAGGAAGTAGACGGGGCCCTGGACGGGACCGCGGGGCACACCTCAGAGGCTCAGCGGCTCGAGGTGGCGCAGTCTGTGGTCCGGCTGCCTTCCCCTTAAGGGATAGACATGGATGAGACGCGCCGTCCCAGCAGCGGGGCGCGACTCGGAGTCGGGTGCATGCCCACCTGGGGGCAGAGGTTTCTGGTACCACCCAGAGGTCCCTCCCCGCACCACAGGGGCTTTTGCTGCCTCGGATGCTGCAGGTCTCAGCCTCTGCTTCTCTTGGTAACATGAAATAAAGTTGCCCTTTCTCCCATATCTGTTGTCTCGAGTGTTCATTGGACAGTGCGGAAACAAACAGAATAAAGCTTCTTCGTCAGCCATGTCAATAGAAAACTCTCAAAGGGCTGTCAGTACCTTTCAGATTCATCAGCTTCTGGGTTGGACCAATGGGTCCTCCATCTCTGCAGAGGTCAAATCCTCTAAAGGCTTTCAAGCCGAAATCCCAGCAGGTATGATTTATCCCCAACAAGGGAAGCACGAAAGGATTCCCCATCTAAAGATCACTGTCATGGGCAGCGCAATCTTGAGCTGCCTGGAGTGCAGGGCCGCTGCAGCAACAGCTGCTTCCACTGGGTCCTCAGGAGAAAGGGACTTTCATCCCCTTCCCCCAGGTAAGGCAAGTAGCCCAACAATGGGGCTACTCGATTCTGCAGTGGTTCCAGATGCCTCCCACGGGGCTCAGAATTCGGTAAAGCTGAGCTCCGCTGGTCGTGGCCCCCTCCCGCCCGGCCCCCTCTCCCCGCTATGCTTCCTCCCCACCCTCGCCCTTCTCCCCCATCCGGGAACACCACCCCCTGCCTCGCCCTCACTCACCTCCCTACTGCCCAGCGGAGTGGGCAAACACCAGGTGGTGAAATGCAGGCCCAGAGCTGGCCCAGAGCAGGCTTGCGCTGGGCCAGCTCTGGCGATGGGCTCGTGGTAAGGCTCGCAACATGCTTATGGCACATTTGTGACAGTGCACACCTGCAGTAAGCTGGCAGACATGGCTCAGGATCGGGCCCTCCATCTCCACGTTGATCAGCCCACAAGACTGGACAGAGGCAAGTGTGTCACTACGAACAGGTTGACTCCCACTCACACTGTGACCCTGCACATGCCCAATCTTGTCTGATCTTAGAAGCTAAGCAGGGTCAGGCCTGGTTAGTACTTGGATGGGAGACCGCCTGGGAATAACGGGTGCTGTAGGCTTACACTGTAAGACTGTAGGCTTCAGTCTTTCGAGACTGAAGGTTGCCAACCATTTTGCTTTCCCATCTTGGGCCACCTGCCTGGGGCTGCTGGGATATCTAGAGATTCCAAATGTGGCAGAAACATTCCCTCTACAGAAGGTTTCTTGTTATTGCAACCTCTGTGTGGAACATACAAACAGAAGTGTCACGTTTCTGGATATTGGTTGTGACATCCCCAACCACATTAAGAACGTAAGAAGAGCCCTGCTGGATCAGACCAAAGGCCCATGTAGTCCAACTTCACAGTGGCTCACCAAATGCTTCAAGGAGCACACAAGACAGCAAGACAACCTGCATCCTGGTGCCCTCCCCTGCATCTGGCATTCTGAGCTGGCCCACTTCTAAAATCAGGAGCTTGCACAGACCTATCATAAACTGTAACCCATGATGGACATTTCCTCCAGATTCATTGGCCCTCCCCAATTTCTGAACTTTTTATGATACATTTTAGTCTAGAATGAAAATAAATTCTTTTATTTTAATTATCATTGGTAGGGAAAATGAACTATGCCGTGGTAGAAAAGACAGATGTATGCATTTTCGTAGCATCTTCTCTCTGCTAGTGCACTGTTAAATATATCATGTTCTATCCCAGTAATAAAACTCATAAACCATCTTTTTTTTAATACTCTCTGTAGATGTCAAAAGGAAGTAGCAGAAAACAAATTGTGGGAGAGGAGCAGTTTTGAAATGCAAACTAACATGCTTGCCCTGGATGATATAAGAGTCCATGACTCATACTGGCAGGAAAACCCTCTACCAGCGCTCTGAAATCAAAACAAGGATCATTTGCTATTATGGGGTTGCTCATCTATATGTGCCTTTTTCCCTGGCTCTTCTTCTCAGGTGAGTAATACAAGTGCATTCTTTGAGTTAACTGACTGGAAATAGGGCAGGTAAAATCCCATCTCCGCAGAAACAGAGGAAGTGCCATTAGAACGCTGAATGTTGTTCACCAAACTCTGGGTTTTAGCATATTTGCCCATCATTCATCTCAGGAAGCTGAACTTAGACTCTGAGTTTGAAATGAAATTCACTATATGCTTCTGCAAACGAGAACTTCTCTGTGAAATGAGGATTCCAGCTTAAGATGTCTAAATTTGGATGTTCCTCTCAACAACAGATGGCATCTTGGTCCAAATGCAGGCCATGTTGCAGAATCAGCTGTGGGTCACTGATAAAGCCAGCCTTTGTGGGGCACCTTTGTGGCAGGCAAAATCAGTGAATGGTTAATTCAGAAACTGTGGGATCTCTCTGAGATATTTCTGCTGTGAATCCCTGTTTTCAGTGCTCTTATCTTGTGCTTTTTTTAAAACTAGGTTCTTCTGGATCCATCACTTTCACACAACCAAGTACAGCCGTGGCAACACCTGGGAGCTCTATTACCCTGGACTGTGTGGTATCTGGGTACAATATCAATGACCACCACATGATCTGGGTCCGTCAAGCCACAGGGCAAAGACTAATCTACATAGCAGGCTTCAGAACAGGGTACACTACAGATATTGCGAATGAATTCAGAGGACGTGTGACCCCCTCCACCAGCGGTTCCACAGGAAAACTGAGAATAGATGCTCTCACAACTGCAGACACAGCTGTCTACTACTGCTCAAGACACACAGTAACTCAGGATGGGCTTTTCTTTGCACAATAATTCTGGAGCCGAATTCTGAGCGCTGGTGGTTCACCACTGGTCTTTTGGGGATTGCTGTGGGTTTTAACAGGAAGGTGGAGGATGTTTATTTTGCTGCAGAAGATTTGATCTGAGGCATGCTGAGATAACCAACCTAAGACTTGTCTGTTCTTATTTAATGCACATAAAAGTAATATACTGGTATATAAAGTATTCAGGAAAAACATCTTAGAACTTCCCTTGTAACCTGTAAGAGAACAAGCACAGCAGTTCCAACTGATCAGCTTTAGGTTGACTCATGAGACGTTTCTCCTTCATTTCATCCCTGTGTCCTCCAAATCCAGGCCAATGGGACTACATAATGTGGGGTCAGGCAAGACCACATGAGTTCAGTGTCCCTCTGAACCAGCCCGTAAGCACCCAGTGGCACTGGGCGAGTTCAGTGCCACTTGACTGGAGATCCAATCCCACCAAGCATCTTCTGCCAGAGAGTTCTTCAGGAACTCACATGTGGAATTTCTGTTTTTTAAATAAAAATATATACTTTATTCCAAATCCCAACACTAGTCTAGCGGACTAGAGGCTGGCCAATGTAATATTGTTGGAAAACAAACAGACAAAAACATTAGGTTGTGGTTGGGAGAAAATATATCATTTCTTGATGAACTGGATTATGATTTTGTAATGCAAGATATTCCTCTTTGGAGCATTGTGTGTTTTGCCATGCTGACAATGTTGCCTTAATTAGGATTTATGGGAGATGCCTGAACATTAACTATGGCAAGCAGCATCTTGGGAAAACGATGTGAGAGGCGTCCAACAGACATCTATCTGATGAATCTCGAGCAAGAAATCATCAGACGTACAAAGATTGAGAGATAGCTAGAGCGGTCGTAGAAAAGGAATGGCTTCTTTCTCCCAAACACGGTTGTGATACCAGAATGAGCTTGTAGAGGATGAGGTTATTGTTAGGTGCAAATGATGCAAAAATCGCTGGCACAAATTTGAGCAGCCCATCTAATGCTGGATGGGCCAGTAGCTGAAAGGGGGTTAGGATTTGGAGTGAGCTGCCACAACTGATTCCACTCCATTCCGGGCCTGATCTGCTTCTCAGTTGGTCATCTTCCAGCACAAAAATGCCCATTACATTCTCCCATCACCCTCTCCCATCCCATGCTGGACTGCATCAGCCGGCAGAAACCTTCCCCATCTTGGCCTGAATTCAATGCCAGCAGGCAGGTGCACATCCTTGCACCATCACAGTTGCCTCTCAAGTAACCATGAATATGCTTTATGGCATGTTTACAAGACTCCTGGGCCAGCGCAAGGGCCTGGCTGGGCCATGTCAGTGTCTGGATTAGGCTCTTAATAGGGCAATATGTTTCTAATCCAAGCAGTTTAACTAGTTGATGAAGGTGGGTTCAAGATGAAATCTAGAGGTGCATTTTGTGCTATCTCTATAGAGGGGGAGGGTCTCAGTTGAGACTGAGCCACCTACTCTGAATTATTGAAGGACTGAGTCTGTGCAGTTCTTACGAATATTCTGCTAAGAAGAATTGCAATAGTTCATTGAACAGCATAAACTAACTACAAATATAACTCAAAGAATAGAATGGATTTAAAAAAAAAAAACATTGACAAAATTGTAATTGAACTTGGTAAGTATAGACTTACAAAATAAATAAATTTTACCACACCTCTGTTTATCAAGTTATTGATCCTCTGTGCACAGGTGTAGGTAAAACCTCACCAAGTGTGTGGGCACAACATATGAATGTCTTGTACATCCTCACAAGCCCACAATTTCTTGGGTTTAATGCAGCAATCAAGATTCAATCACAGGTCTTTTGATAATCAGGATAATGATCAACTATTATGTAGAAAGAGCTTTAAGTAGATTTGGTCAGTTGTTCACCAAACTGTGAATTTGTGTAAGAATGTCTTTTCGTAGAGACCGAGCAGAGCGGAAAAAGCTAGAAAAATATCTTTCTTCTTATGGCTTTCCACGCAGCTACCTTGAAGTCTTTGTTTCTGATTGTGTAGACGAAGGGGTTTAATGTAGGCAAGAAACTTGTGCATATAAGGGATACCACTTTGTTGACTTGGGTGTCACCTTGAGTTGAAGGTCTCAAGTACATAAACATAGCAACCAGGTAGAAGATGGTTACAACAGTGAGATGAGAGGCACAGGTGAAAAATGCTTTTGATCTCCCAGTAGCAGAAGGGATCTGAATTATGGTGGCAATGATGCATACATAGGAAATTAATGAAAAGCCAAATGAACCCCACATGAAAACAGCACCATAGATGAGACCTATCAGCTCCACCAAAGTCGTGTCAGAACAAGCTAATTTCAAAACTGGTCCAACGTCACAGAAGAAGTGATCAATGACATTGTCTCCGCAGTAGGGGTAAGTCCACACTACGACTGACTGAGAGAAGATGATCAAAAACCCTCCAACCCAAGCCAATAAAGCCAAATGAAGGCAGAGTCCATTGGTCATGATGGTTTTATACAGCAGAGGTTTGCAAATGGCCACATAGCGATCAAATGACATGAGTGTAAGGGTGATGAATTCAACACATGCTGTGGCAAAGACCATGAAACCTTGTGCCATGCAACAAGCAAAGCAGATGGTGGTTTTGCCTGAGAAACCATTGGTCAGCATCTTTGGTACCTCAGTGGTTGTGGAGCAAATCTCAGCCATGGAGAAGTTGGCAAGTAAAAAGTACATTGGGGTATGGAGCTTGGGTTCCACAATGACAACAACGATTATTAAGCTGTGCCCTATAACTGATAGAAGATACAGCAAGAGAAGGATGGTATAAAATGCCATCCCCAGTTTGCGTAGTTCAGGAAATCCCAGAAGAATAAACTCCGTGACAAATGTTACATTAGCCATATCCCTCTTTCCTGAAACAAAATTAAAATATATATTAAAGCAGAAACATCATTTCCTGGGTAATGAAGGAGCAAGGTTATTTCAAGAGCAGATATCTCTGTCCTATATAGGGCATAATTGGTTTGGATTTTGTCAATAAAAAGAATGTGTGTAAGGGACACCATCTTCTTGACTCTTGTGTTTGTAAGTAACAGAAGGGGAAAGTTTGGGACACCCTCAAGAAATATAATCAGACTTTTATTCTTCTGATACCTAAAAATTATATTTTTGTCATTTTATTTAAACATAAGAACAAAATACAAAACTCTTTTGCATTTAGGGAACCTGAAAATAAAATATAAAAGGAGTTCCATGGAGTCCAGACAAAAATACAAGTTCATACAACTAAACACAAATTTGCTATGTTGGTGGGGGGAGGGAGGGAAGGACTGAACTTCAGAGACTGTAGGTGGACACAGGACACCAGTGAGTTCATTCCCTTGCATTCATTACTTTGAGTTCATTCCATTGTATAAGAGAACCTCTTTTGGTCACCTCCACACCAGGCAATGTTAGGAATACATAGTGCTCAGAGCTTTTGAGAGATACAAGGAAAAAAACAAAAACATCCACACCATGTCACCAACACATACCATCAATGTATGGAGGAGAGCAATAGAGATTTGGAGAGAATTTCCAGATGCCTACTTGCTAACAGTGGAGCCAACCATTCTTGGAAGAAGGTTTTTTAAAATGGAATTCATTAACGGGAAACCCCAAATAGAGATTGAAGTTGTTCAGCCACAGGTTTACCATCTGAGAATGAGGCTGAAGGCATTTAGAGCTGAGAAATGTAAGTTTCCTCTTACCTTCTTAGAAGAGTTTGCACGTATTCATTCTCAAAGGACCAAGACAGCAATTCTGCTCCTTGAGGTGATACAACCTTAATGTTTTGCTATGGCCTCTTTCATAACATCTCATGGACTTCCCAAGAGGAAAAGGCATTTGAATGCTTCACAGGCTTCCCCATACCAATTAAGAAAACCAATTAATATTAAGGCTATTTTTAGAGCAGAAGATTAAACTCTTCAAGCAACAAAAATAACTCAAGATACTACTGCAAAAATCAACAGACAGCCTTGTGGCACCTTAACAAGTTGAGCAAATGTATTGTGTGATCATCTGTGAATTATAGTCTAGTGCAGGGTCTCCAAACCCTGGCCCAGAGCCAGATGTGGCCTGGGGCCAGCCTCTATCCGGCCCGCGGCCAGTCTCGGATCCCCTGAAAGCCTCTGGCCCAGTTGTTCAAACACAACCAGAGTTGTGCTTGTGGGGTGGGGGAATGGGGGTCCATTTAAGTGTGTGCTTTATTTCTTGGGCTGTGTTTGTGCTTGGAGAAGTCCTGGACATTTGAGCCCATTCATTCATTCATTCATTCATTCATTCATTGCTCTAAGTTCCATCTCTAATGTAATTATTTGAAATTTATATTTAATTTTTTTACGACCCTCAACACTGTGCCAGATTATTTTATGTGGCCCTTTGGCTGAAAAGTTTAGAGACCCCTGGTCTAGTGCACCAGGCCCGTTGTGAGGGATGTGTGAAGCCACTGATACTTAAGGAGGTAAGTAGGTGGGGTCCAGGCACATAGGCTTGGGAGCTGTGTCAACTGCTTTCCCCATTACCTAGGAGACCCTGGATGCCTTGGTCCCCTGGGACAGCGATGTTGCAGACAAAGAAGCTGGTGGTATATCACAACTTGTGTTGCTCTTTGTTGCTTCTCCCTATGATTCAGATCTTGAATGAGGACAAACCAGAACATTCTGGATTGTCCTTATGCCCATCTTCTCACCCAACTGGCCCTTGCCCAACTCCATCTCTGCTAAACCTTACAGAGATTTCCACACTGGTAAGGTTTCCTGTGTGCCAACCTCTCTATATTAAAAGATATCATCAGTGGCGTAGCAAGAGCCTCACCGCAGTGTGTAAGCAGCCTCCCCTCCCCTTCAGAGATGTTCCGGGCAGGGGGAGTAAAACGGAGGCGTAAGCCTGGAATGGCTCCGAAGGGGAGGGGGAGATACGGGAAATAAGTCTTCCAGTTCATCTACCATCACACGTACCGTGTGCACAAAGGGATACATTTTGTTAAAGGTCTGTGGCGTTTGCCTTTTCTTCTGAGTGATAATTAAACACAGGACCAGCTTCCTTTTCAAATAGGCTGAATGCTTGTTTTATAGCATCTCTTTCTTTCTAGATGTTGAATCTAAAGTTCAGGTGGTGGAGTCTTCAGGGGACTTCACTAGACCTGGGTGGTCCCTCTGCCTCTCCTGTCTAGCCTCAGGGTTCAGCTTCAGTGACTGGGCGAGACAGGCTCCTGGAAAGGGACTGGAATGGCTTGTATATTTGGCACTGTTCTGGAGGAGTAGAAACCAACCAATGTAAAACCCATCAGGCTGCTGTTGGTAGAAGTTATTTTTGATAAACTGGATTATGAGTTGTAATGCAGGACATTCCTGTTTGGTCATGTGCATGTTTTGCCATGCTGGTAATTATGCCTTAATTCAGTAGTTCTCATACAGTGGGTCAGGACCTACTAGGTGAGCTGCTAGCCAATTTCAGGGGGATCCCCATTCATTCAGTATTTTATTTTTCATATATTAGACTGGATTACACCATGGTCTGTGACTGCATTTGGGGAAATGTTACGGAGCTCTCCTTTCAACAGGTTACTTTGTATGTGCTTTCAACAATGATAGTCAATGGGACTTACTCCTGGGTAAGCGTGGATAGGATTGCAGCCAAGGATTATTAAAAAAATTTCCTGCTTGATGATGTCATATCCAGTCATGACATCACTTCCAGTGGGTCCTGACAGATTCTCATTGTAAAAAGTGGGCTCCGGTGCTAAACCACTGCCTTAATTGGGACTTGTGGGAGATGCCTGAACATTTACTATGGCAAGCTTCTTGGGGAAACAATGTGAGATGCATCCAATACATATTTATCTGAAGACTCTCAGGACTCAGTCCTACCCAACTTCCAGTGCAGATACAGCCGTATCAACCTACGGTGGCCCCAATGGGTCTACTTGGATCTGTGCCCGTTACTGAGCAAGTGCAGAACCCTGTGCTGGGTTTCCTGGTTCAGGAGGAGATTAATTATTTGGCCGCAGAATATGCCACCATCTCTACCTCTTCCTGCCCTGTATTCCGCCCTTCTTCCACCCCCTCCCTGCCTCCCCTGCCGCAAATTAGCTAGCGCTTGTCATGGGGTGGGGCAAGTCCCTTTCCCTTTAAGATGGTTTAGGCTGGGTGTTGGTTAACCAGGTGTAGGGTATTAATAACTTAAAGAATAAAACCTGGGCTTGGATGCCTGAAAAGAGAGAGCAGGGGGAAGGGTGCTAACAGCTTTTATATTGGAAGTAATACTGAGACCTGTAAGATGGTAGTTTTAGCCTCTATTTAGGTAAGATCTTTCTTGTTTTTAAAGCTATTGTGATGCATGTAGTTATGTCTTTTTGGAGCAATTGAAGCTCCCTTAAGCTTTAATAAAAATCTTTCATATAAAACATTGGGTGCAGTGATTGACCAGGGACATGTATGATGGGACCTGGGGCTTGGAGTGAGCAAAAATAAATAAGCATTGCTCTTGGGGGTTGTGGAAGGTGGTGTAGGTGGAGGAGAGTTGAGTCCTGGCTGGTTTGGGGGTCTCCCTTGGTCCTTCCCTACCCCAGGGGTGATGTTTGTTACATCAAACATGTACTGGTACTGCAACAGCGCTATCGTGTTCATGGCACTGAGCTTCAGTGCAGGCTGGTGCTGGCCTTAGCACCAGTCCCACACTGTTACCACCAGTGCCAAGGTGCTCTATAGGACACCCAGGGCTGGCAGTAAGCACAGAGTGTGGGCAGTAAGCCCATCAGGATTGGGCTGTCAATCAAGCCCAGGAATCTCATAACTAAAGAAGAAACTCCAAACTCCTTTGTTTAGCCAGAATTGCTTTATTTCCTTTATGCAAAGGATAATTTCCCCAGCTCTGGAAGCCGAATCCAAACCTAGCTGGTTCGTGCTGTGTTTCTTGAGGCCTCATCCATTCTGCACCCTGTCAAGGAGCTCCATTTGATCTGTCTTTCTTCTCTGGAACTGGAATCTTGCAGCCAGTTGCATAGCTAGAGCGGGTGCAAAGCACAAAGTTTTGCAGGGAGCCTCAGCACAGCCTGCAAGGGGCCCCTCCCATTTCCCTTCGGAGACATTCCAGGCAGTGGGAGCAAATCGGAGGTGTATAGTTTGTCTCTCCCCCTCCCCAAGGTTATCTTCTCTAACTAACTCCTAATGTCCAAACACAGCTATTTGCAAGAATCTCTTTTACCATTTTAAAGCACTGTAAGTGATTTCTTAAGAGTAATTGAAAATAAACAGACTTTTTCTGGTTATCTATATTTCTTTAATAAACTTATCTTCTTTGAAAAGCCCCTGTCTTCTGACAGTTTAATTTTGAAGCACTTTGAGATTGCACCACTCAAACCATGTCAACAATCCCAAAACTGTCACACTGTGAATTTGAACTCTCCCCAGCTAATTCCGCAATTTGAGCTGTGTGCATGACGTGTGTAGGACATGCATGTACATGTGAATGAGCAGTGTTGTCAACAGTAGCGATGGTGGGAGAGGAAGGGCCATGCAGTCTGACACAGAACTCCTTGATTCTGCACTGGCTAAAGAGTCACCGCAGAATTGAGTAGCCCCAATGTGGGGCTACTTCCCTTATTTGGTGAAGGGGATGAATAGCCCCTTCGCCCGAGGAGACAGCGGTGCCCGCCCTGCATGCTCAGGATGATGCGGTAGCCATTTTGGAGCCTGGCAGCACTGCGTGCTAGGCAGCTCAGGACTGGGCTGCCCAAGAGTAGAACTAGATCCTGTGGGTACAAACTGCAAGGAAAGAGATTCCAGTTGGAGATAAGGGAGAAACCTGTGTTGGTAAGGATGGTTCAGTAGTGCAACAGATTGCTGAGGGACATAGCGGCTTCTCCCTCACTGGAGACCTTCAGGCAGAGCCTCGACAAGCACCTGTTGAAGATGCTCTAGAAGGATTTCCTGCTCCAGGCAAGGGGTTGGATTAGCTGACCTGTAGATCCCTTCCAACTCTATGATTCAATGATCTAGAGCAGGGGTGCTCAAACTTTCAACTTTAGGGATGCTGGACCTTTAACAAGTGTATAGAAGAGAGAATTGCAGCAGGTGCAACTTGTCATCCCACAGATGACAAGCTACACCTGCTGAAATTCTCTCTTCTATACACTTGTTAAAGGTCCAGCATCCCTAAAGTTGAAAGTTTGAGCACCCCTGATCTAGAGGTACATTTTGAGCTACCTGTGTGAGAGGAGGAGGTTCTTAATTGTGACTGAGCTGCCTATTATGTAATACTGAAGAACTGAATCGATTGATCATTGTGGCTGAGTCCCCTGCCCCTCCCCCCCCAAAAAGGGCAACATTTTCAGATCAAAGGTAAGTTCAGGGGGACAGATGAAAGCAGAGTATGCTACTGAGCACATGAAGATCTCAGAGTGGTGAAGAGAACCCTCATAGCTGTGACTTCAGACGTGGAGACACCTTGTGCCCACTGAGTGCTTTCTGACCACAATGTTCACTAGCTAGAGGTTGATGATGCTTAAAGATATATGGAGTGAAAAGCAAAAGTAAGTCATGATACCAGTCAAACATTTGGAAACAGAATAAATTCCTGTGAACTAAGTGACTAGGAAGAGACAAGAAAAGACACCCATAGAAGGACAAAACTCTCCTTGGTTCTAGGAATTCAGTGGCCAGTAGGGATTACCCTGAATGATACAAATACTGCGAACATTCCTTGCCTGTGTAGTTCTAATGAACATTCTTCTATGATGCAGTTCATTCAAATACTGAATAGCATAAGCTACAACTATGGACTTATTTTGAAGTGGGCAGACACCACGTATGACTGCTTTGTACATTGTCAAAAGCCCACCATTTCTTGGGTTTAGTGCAGCAATCACAATTCAATCACAGGTCTTTTGATAATCAGGACAATGATCAACCATTATGCAGAAAGATTTTTAAGTAGATTTGGAGCCCAATCCTGTGGTCAGCAGCATGGCTCTGCGCCGTAAGGCACGTTTGTGGGGCTTACCACCAGGCTCCCGCCAGAGCTGGGCTGGCATGCAGCGGGCTCCCGGGCTCCGTGTCTTGGCAATCTCTCGGACCACCGGGCTGCGGAATAGGAGGTGGAGGCATGGCCTGGGGCGTGGGGGAGGCAAAGCCGGGGGCATGGGGGAGGCATGTTGGGGGTGAGGGAGAGGCAGATCCACGAAGCCGAGCTCCACAGGATCCAAGGCACTGAGGCAGGGCTGCTCGCCCTACACAAGCACCTTTACTTTAGCAGCGACCAAAAGGTTGCCACTAAAGTAAGTAGCCCCATTGCGGGGCTGCTTCCTTTACCCGTCCCCTTCTCCTGAGAATGTCCCCTTCTCCCGAGGAGCTTCCCGCGCTACCGCGGAGCCTGCCATGGAACCCCTGGACCTGGATGCCACGGGCAGCTCAGGATTGGGCTGCCCATCAATTGTTCACCAAATTGTGAATTTCTGTAAGTATGTCTTTTCGTGGAGACCGAGCAGAGTGGAAAAAGCTAGAAAAATATCTTTCTTCTTATGGCTTTCCACGCAGCTACCTTGAAGTCTTTGTTTCTGATTGTGTAGATGAAAGGGTTTAATGTAGGCAAAAAGCTTGTGCGTACAAGGGATACCACTTTGTTGACTTGGGTGTCACCTTGAGTTGAAGGTCTCAAGTACATAAACATAAGAACCAGGTAGAAGATGGTTACAACAGTGAGATGAGAGGCACAGGTGAAAAATGCTTTTGCTCTCCCAGTAGCAGAAGGGATCTGAATTATGGTGGCAATGATGCATACATAGGAAATTAATGAAAAGCCAAATGAACCCCACATGAAAACAGCACCATAGATGAGACCTATCAGCTCCACCAAAGTCGTGTCAGAACAAGCTAATTTCAAAACTGGTCCAACGTCACAGAAGAAGTGATCAATGACATTGTCTCCGCAGTAGGGGTAAGTCCACACTACGACTGACTGAGAGAAGATGATCAAAAACCCTCCAACCCAAGCCAATAAAGCCAAATGAAGGCAGAGTCCATTGGTCATGATGGTTTTATACAGCAGAGGTTTGCAAATGGCCACATAGCGATCAAATGACATGAGTGTAAGGGTGATGAATTCAACACATGCTGTGGCAAAGACCATGAAACCTTGTGCCATGCAACAAGCAAAGCAGATGGTGGTTTTGCCTGAGAAACCATTGGTCAGCATCTTTGGTACCTCGGTGGTTGTGGAGCAAATCTCAGCCATGGAGAAGTTGGCAAGTAAAAAGTACATTGGGGTATGGAGCTTGGGTTCCACAATGACAACAACGATTATTAAGCTGTGCCCTATAACTGATAGAAGATACATCAAGAGAAGGATGGTATAAAATGCCATCCTCAGTTTGCGTAGTTCAGGAAATCCCAGAAGAATAAACTCCGTGACAAATGTTACATTAGCCATATCCCTCTTTCCTGAAACAAAATTAAAATATATGTAAAAGCAGGAACATCATTTCCTGGGTAATGAAGGAGCAAGGTTGTTTCAAGAGCAGATATCTCTGCCCTATATAGGACACAATTGGTTTGTATTGAGTCAGTAAAAAGAATGTGTGTAAGAGACACCATCTTCTTGACTTGTGTGTTTGTAAGTAATGGAAGGGGAAAGTTTGGGACACCCTCAAGAAATATAATCAGACTTTTATTCTTCTGCTACCTAAAAATTTTATTTTTGTCATTTTATTTAAACATAAGAACAAAATACAAAAATCTTTTGCATTTAGGGAGCCTGAGAATAAAATTTTAAAGTAGTTCCATGGAGTCCAGATAAAAATGCATGTTCATACAACTAAACACAAATTGCCTATGTTGGGGGGGGGGGGAGGACTGAACTTCAGAGATTGTAGTTGGTGTCACAGGACACCAGTGAGTTTGTTCCCTTGTATTCATTCCCTTGAGTTCATTCCCCTGTATAAGAGAACCTCTTTTGGTCACCTCCACAGCAGGCAATGTTAGGAACATGTAGTGCTCAGAGCTTTTTGGAAGATACAGGGAGAAAAATAATTCACAGAGGCTTTGGAGGGGATTACCAGAGACCTCCTTGCCAACTGCTCCCATCAAAAGCACAGCCAACCCTGACAACCATTCATGGATGAATGAGAGAGAGCATTTTCTACATAGAGGAAGTTTTACAATGGAGAATTCATTAAAGGGAGATGCCGGCTAGAGACTGGAGTGGTTCAGCCAAACACAGGTTTACCATCCGAGAATGAGACTAAAGACATTTGCTGTCCAGAGTTGAGAAAGACAAGTTTCCCCTTACCTGATTAGAAGTCTTTGCACATATTCTGGAGATAATATTCACTATCAAAAGACCGAGACATCAGTTCCGTTCCTCAAGTTGCTGCAACTCCTCTCCCCTCCCGTGGCCTCTTTCTTAACATCTCATGGACTTCCCTTGTGAAAAAGGCATTCTCCATACTGATTATGAAAACTAATTAATATGTAGGGGATTTTTAAAGCAGGAGATTAAACTCTTCAAGCAACAAAAATAGCTCACCATACCACAGCAAAAAACAACAGACAGCCTTGTGGCACCTTAACAGGTTTAAAAAACACTTAGCACAATCATGCTCTGTGAATTACAATTCAGTACACCAGGTCCACTGTGAGGGATGTGTGAAGCCACTGATAATTAAGGAGGCGGGTTTCGGACACATAAGCTTAGGAACTATGTATACTGTGTATACGTTACCGGGAGACCCTGGATGCCTTGGTCCCTTGGGGCAACAACATTACAGTCACAAAAGGCAGCGGTATATCATAACCATACTTTTTGCTGCTTCTTCCTATGGCTCAGACCTTGAGTGAGGACAATCCACATTCTGGATTGTCCTCATGTTTATCCCTTTGCCCAACTGGCCCTCATGCATATCTGCCAACTCTTGCAGGGGCTTCCACGTAGGTAAGGCTCAATGCATGTCAATATTAAAAGATGTCATAGATCCGACTATTCCTTAGCAAACAAAGTTAGTTCTTTTTTCATTTTATTTTCAGTGTCTTTGGTCATCATAGCTTAGCTGGCTTATCTCCAACCTTTCCCTAGTTTGGCCTTCTGAAAACAAATCCCGCGAAAGCAGTTTTCACTCACTCCTCACATTCACACTTATTCCGGTGGCACGTGAATTAGCATGCCACCGGCATTTGCCCTGCCCCTGCAAGAGGCACAGGAAAGGCCAGCCTCGCAGCCAATTGGCTGGAGGCTAACTGGTTTGGGGCCACGTGCAGGCTGCTCGGAGAAGCCCGTGCAGTCAGGACCCACCCGCCCACCCTTTGGTAGTCCGAGACTAGCTGGTCGCCATCTGGGGCTGGGTAGGAATTTTTGCCATCAGCCTAATTGGCACGTCGGTTGGTGGTTTTTTTGCCTACCCCGGACTGTGGAGTTAGGGGCAGAATGGGGTTTTCCATAGGTCTTGTTGGTCACTTTAGGCAGGTGTCGTGCGGGTTTTGGTTAGGTAAGGTCATCTCGGTGTACACCACAAGGTGTAAAGTGCTGGGTGGACTCCACGCTTGGTCATGCTGGCATTCCCGGCTGGGTGACGCAGGCTGGATGAACCTCGGCCTGGTGGCAAAGGTGCACCACGGGTTCGCTCGGGTGGCCAGAGCTAGCCTGCCACCCTGCCCCTTCAGGGTGACACTGAAGGGGGCAGCAGGCTTGTACCGACACTGCCCAGAGTCAGGTGTGGTCGCCCAAATCATTATAGGGGGAAGTAGACGGGCAGCTCCGTTTCCCCAATGTAGAACCCGCGTGACTTATTTGTTAGTCCCTGTTGCAATCTGAAGTATATTTAAATAGTTAATAAAGTGGCCCTTTGTACCATATGCCCTTGCCTGTGTCTTTATTGGGGGGTGCTGGGTAATACCTCGTACAGCCAAAGTTTTTATTAAAGCCATAATAGGTATTACAGAAAATGATCTATACAATCATAAAAACCAACAGCCCTAAGTGTATACAAGAGCAAAAATCTGAACCAGACCATGATACTAGAAGCTTTGTTTGTAAAGTGTGGTGTAGAAAGGTCCCAAATAAACACAATAAATTAAAAAAAAAAAAGTTAAATCCAGAATTCCTATTCTAATGTATTCCATAGATATGGGAAGTAATTCTACAGGTTCATCTCGCATGTGCACAAAGGGATACACTTTGCCCAAGGCCTGTGATATTTCACTTTTATCTTAACCCAGTGTTTCTCAAACTAGTGGGTTGCAACCCACCAGCCTGGGAACAAATGCCGTTGCCAATTTAAGGAGGTAGGGAAAGCGGGAAGGCAGGGCCATGATTCCCAGGAGCTTGTGAGCAAGACTCCCTGCACCTCTAAACACCGATAAAATGCAATTGAAACCCACTTCCTTCCTTTGCAGGGGGCTCTGTGGGGCTCCCTACACCCCCAGACACTGGCAGGGATTCAGGAATTTTTTATTTTTTTTTAAACCCTAGGTCCCCCACAGCGGCATGATCCTGAAGATTGTGTCACTGTTCTCCACCCCATCCCTCACAAAGACTACTCTAGCCCTCAAACTCCCTGAGAGTTTGAGAAACAGTGTCCTAACCCATTCCATCACCATTTCCACCTCTGTTACACGTCATCCAGCCAGGTGGGACCAGATCCTTCTCCAAAGATAGAAGCTTGTGCGACCAAGGAAGCTGTTCCGCAGCCAAAATATTGACACACCACCTCAGCACCATCAGTATCCCAACCGTCATCACATAAGTTCCCCAGTGGTCCTCATGGAGTATTTCAGCTCCCCAAGTGCATCGATTGGGGCCATCTGATAATCGGATTGCAAGGAGTTCCAAGAAGCATGAAAACACCGACCAAAAAGTGGAAGTTTCTAGAGCTATTTGACAATCTACCTCCTCTTCTGGAACTGTTTCTAGGGCAATTGTCTGTAGTAACAAATTGCATGCAGAGCAAGAGGGATAGACGATTTGTTACTACAGACAGTTGCCCCAGAAACAGAGTCACAGAACCTGGAAGAGTTTCAGTGTTTTTCAACTGCTGTGCTCCGATGTCCACCGGCACACCTGCAGACCTTTCGTGGCACACCAGTGTGCCACAGCACACCGGTTGAAAATTGCTGCTCTGGTTCATCGTCTCCCCCTCCTCCATGCTCCACTGTTTTCCAAACCAGGAACTGGGAAGAGGAGCAGAGGAAATGAGTGAGTGGACAGAGGTGGGAGTCCTCTGCCAACCTACTCCCTGAAGCAACCTCAAAGTCAGTCTCATAAATATGCAGACTGTGGCAAAGCTTTTTATCTTTGGAACCTGTAATAAGCACTAAAGTTGTGACCTGCTGTAGCATACACCAATGTGTCATTTATCTTCTTTCACCTGCCTTGCATCAGTTCCTGCTGTGAGCAAAATATAATGCCCATATACAGTTCTATAGGGTGCTATGTACTTTGACATGCTATCTGATCTCGGAAGCTAAGCAGGGTCAGGCCTGGTTAGTACTTGGATGGGAGACCGCCTGGGAAGACCAGCTGCTGTAGGCTTATACCAGAGTCTTTCGAGACTGAAGGCTGCCAACCATGAGTGTACTTTTCGGATTGCTCCATTTAAAAAAGGAAATTGCTGAGCTGGAAAACGTGCAAAAAAGAGGGGAAATCAGCATGATGACAGGGTCATGCAGTCAGGGAGTCAGGGGAGGCAGAGCCTCACCAGACACAACAAGTAAATAAAAATGAAGCCCATGGACCAAATAAGTTCTTTTAAAAAAAAAATCCTTGCCTTTCTGTGCTGCTTCTTTCTTCTCCAGCATAGTTACTGAGAATAAGAAGCAAAGATACCCATTATAACACTCAGGGAAGCAACCAGGAGCCAATTCATTGTAATCATGACTGGCTGGGGACACACAAGTAAAGTTCCAGTGTCAGCAATTTCTGGGGAGGCAGCAGGAAGAGCGGCCTCCAGCAGTTAAGGCTGTACTCATGGGTGTCTTCCCATCCAACAAAAATAAAAGCAGCAAGAAGAGTTACCTCCATTTTTTTTAAAGCCATATAAAAACAGGCAGGCTGTGCAATGGACTTGCTCTCTAAGGGCCCAATCCTGGAGAATGTGCGCTGGCTCACCGCTGGCGAGCAATGTTGCAAAGGTGCAGTAAGTCATGCCTATTAGTGCCAGCCCAGCAGTGGGGCTGGCCTAGCGTGAGCCCACCCTGGGCCAGCGGTCATCGGAGGCTGGCAGAACCCCTCCCAGAGCTTGCCTGGAGCACTGGGAGGCAGAGAGGTGAATGGGGGCATGGGGGCATGGGGGCATTCCAGGGTGGGGGGAAGGTGGGGAGAAGGCGTGACGGGGGAGGGAGTGGGGCAGGAGGGGAGCAGGACTGGCAGAGCTCAGCTCCACCAGATCCATAGCCCCATGTTGCGCCTCGCAGCCTAACACAAGGCATCTTTACTCTGCAACAGCTAAATAGCCAGAGCAGAGTTGAATAGCCCCATTGAGGAGCCGCTTACCTTACTTGGGAGAAGGGAGCGAATGTCCCCTTTCCCCAAGGAGGCATCAGGAGATGCCAGCAGCTGCCCAGCCCTCTCAGGATGCTGTGACAGCCAATTTGGTTCTGTGGCAGCCCTGGGCATTGGGCAGCTCAGGATTGGGTTACCCAGCACCAGGAGAGGCAACTTTTCAGCTGCCTCATAGGCTGTGTCACTGAGCTCTCCATCCCAGGGGGGGTAAGAATGTATTGTAAAGATTGAACTTAAAGGGGGAGGGAGGGGGAGGTTGAGTGTGTATTTTCTCCTCGGGCCAGAACCTCACCACATGTCACCACAAGATGACACTTTTCCAACAGACGAGAAGCACAGTTGTCGCCCCTTGCTAGATTCTTTCATGTGTTTGCAATCAAAATCTGAAAGGAAAAAAAAAAAAGACTGTTCAAGTGAGACTTGATAATAGGCATGGGAGAATTTTGCGTTCTTGAAAGTCATTGCCATGGGAATTCGTGCAGAACTGAAGCATCTTCTGTTCTGCAAGTTCAGGGGAAAATAAAGATGGTGAATCTTATTTAGATCATTACAGCCTTACTATAGCTTAATTAATGGAAACAGATTTAGGCAATCCACTGTGTCTTGGAATGAAATTTCTCATGTGAATTGTTTGGAAAGTGTACAAGCTGAGTCTTTGAAAATGCAGAAGAACTACCAGACCCTTCTTAAAGACATTTTGATCATTGCACAGAACAAAGAAAGCCAAACGCTATATCCTTTTTAAAGCAGTTAAATGTACTTTCTTCATTCATTGACTTTAAGGTTCTAAGGGTTCTGGTGAACACAGCAAACCCCTGCGATATGGATCATCTTTAAGGGATTTGAGCACCATTTAAGAGCACCCATTTAAGGATTTGTGCCATGTACATTGAATTATTCAGGTAAGAATTATTCTGCAGGTTTGTTATATTATTTGCAGAATTTCAGTGTGCAAAAACTGGATTTTTTTTTTTTTGCAAGATGTTGAAAACCCTCCCGTAGAACATTCTGTCACCTCTGCCAGTTTTTATGGCTGTTCTTTTCTTTTATCCAGGATGTTGTGGTATTAATTGAAATTATTGTGGAATGAAGTTCTTCTGCAGATAAGCAATGACATGAATTATGTTCATTCACACAAACTGAATATAAGTCTGTTTTTCTAACCTGTCAAATGAGATGGGGGTTCTAACCCACTAGTAAACATTTGTGATCAGGATCTTAATAGAAATCCACATACAGGCTATCTTGACTTTTCTTTACAATGTCTGATTTTGGATCCTCTCTTTATTAAATGAATTACATATTGTTGTAGGTTTCCAGTTTATTTGAGAATAATACATCAGCAAGACTATTATTTTTTTTATAATAAAAAAATTGTTATATTTTGGTTCTAATCCCTTCCTTTTTTGTTTCATTCCATTTATTCTTCCCCTCCCATCCTAATTGCAGTTGAATATGAAAATTATCGGTTTGCAATCTGACAATGGCCAGGAATGTCAGAAGCATTTTCATCACAGTTAGCTCTTCCTTCCATTTGTTATTTTTAACTGTTGCCTTTGAGGATCAATCATATATTTTAAAAGGTTTAATTTTTGTCATATATCTACAACACTACATTTTCATTTATATCTACAACACAACACTTTCATTTCTACAAATGAAAGGAGCAAATACTAGAGGCATTCACTCTCAAAGATCAGAAATTATTTGTGCCATTTTCCCTTCTTCATCAGCCTAAGGTGGCATCATCCTTTACAAAAAGTATCCTCCTTTTGTGAGTCTGCATGAAGCTTTGGGACATTGTGAGCCATTTCGGACGGCTCTTTTGCTGTGTCGGAGATCATGAATGCATCAACAGTGACTGAATTTATCCTACTGGGGATTCCATTTCTACAGGACTTGCACAGAGTGTTCTTTGTCGTGGGTATATTGATGTACATCACAACCATTGCAGGTAATGGGTTCATTGTCGTAATCATAGCCATTGAACCAAAGCTTCAAACACCCATGTACATCTTCCTCGGCAACCTCGCATTTTTGGAGATCTGCTACACCACCACTGTGGTACCAAAGATGCTACAGACCTTTGTAGAAACACAGACCACTATTTGTTTCTTTTGTTGCATGGTCCAGTGCTTCTTCCACTTTCTTTTGGGTGCTACAGAGCTTTTCATCCTCACAGCCATGTCCTTTGACCGGTATTTGGCCATTTGCAAACCACTTCAATATCCAATGATCATGACCAATTCTGTTTGCATTCAAATGTCCATAGCCACCTGGTATGGTGCATTCCTCTGTTTGTTTTTCCAATCTGTTTTTGTGTGGAGGTTGCCTTTCTGTAAGTCTAACATTATTGACCATTTTTATTGTGATATTGGTCCTCTCTTGAGTCTAGCCTGTGCTGACACTCACCTCATTGAGTCTCTGGGATTACTCAGTTCTGTTTCCATTATTATCACAACCTTGATCCTCAGCATTGTGTCCTACATCTTTATTATCTCCACCGTCCTGCACATTCCCTCAGCCGTGGGGCGCAAGAAGGCATTCTCTACCTGCACATCTCACCTAATTGTGGTTTCCATATTGTATGGAGCTCTCATCTTCATGTATGTGAGGCCTGATGTCCATTCCTCATCTCGATTTAGCAGGGTAGTAGCTGTCCTGAATACATCCCTCACTCCAATGCTGAATCCCTTCATATACACTATCAGGAACACAGAGGTGAAAGAGGCTGTCAAGCAGACAATCAAAAGGAATAAAGGTTTCCTGAAATATTTGCTAAATGTATTCAAAAAACACGAATAGGCAGAACTGCTGTTGTGAGTATAAATAGTAGGATCCCCATTTCAGATTTTCATTCTAGGGCACAAGATCACCATTATAATGTAGAAGTTAAATTTGTAGCATTCTTATTTATTTAAAAGATTTATATACCACTATTCCATACTCAAAGCAGTGTAGAGCAGCAGGAGTGCAGTATTAAATTTAAATTGGTACCACATTTAAATTGGTACATTCAAGTTTAAATTGTTTAAAAGCAATACACTGTGATAGGGGTTACATTTTTTACACCATTGGGTATGCTAAATGGTGAGTATGTTAAGAGAGTTGCAGGAAAGAATTAGTGCTTTTATCAGTGTTTGATATGGACAAATTATATACACTTCCACATGCTTTCCACATGCGCTGTCCACATGCGCTGCCTCCGACACATCCTCGGCATCACCTGGCAGGACAAAGTTCCAAACAACCCAGTCCTGGAACGTGCTGGAATCCCTAGCATGTATGCACTGCTGAAACAGAGATGCCTGCGTTGGCTCGGTCATGTCGTGAGAATGGATGATGGCTGGATCCCAAAGGATCTCCTCTATGGAGAACTCATGCAAGGAAAGCGCCCTACAGGTAGACCACAGCTGCGATACAAGGACATCTGCAAGAGGGATCTGAAGGCCTTAGGAGTGGAACTCAACAGATGGGAAACCCTGGCCTCTGAGCGGCCTGCTTGGAGGCAGGCTGTGCAGCATGGCCTTTCCCAGTTTGAAGAGAACTTAGCCAACAGTCTGAGGCAAAGAGGCAAAGAAGGAAGGCCCATAGCCAGGGAGACAGACCAGGGACAGACTGCACTTGCTCCCAGCATGGAAGGGATTGTCACTCCCGAATCAGCCTTTTCAGCCACACTAGACGCTGTTCCAGAACCACCATTCAGAGCGCGATACCAGAGTCTTTTGAGACTGAAGGTTGCCAACAACAATATACACTTCATTTATCTATACTCTAATTTGATACTTTACAAACTGCATACATATAAACAACATTCATGTTTTCTTTGTATTTGATGTAAATAAATCAGAATTGAGCTTATTTTTTTTTAATCATTTCTGTACTAAAAAAAAATGTCTTCACATAAATATCCAGTCAAAAAAGAACACTTTTAATTTCAATGCAAAAATTACAATCCAATCCTATGGTTAGGCTTGGCAGCACTGCGAATGCAGCAACAATGCTGGGTGTTGTAAAAGTGCCATAAAGCACTTTTCAACACTCAAGTAGTACGTGGCACTGGCAGGATTTCCTGCACCAAACCACAGGGGCCAAGTCCCATCCAATGGCCACTGGTGAATGTTGTGCTTGGGGGTGAAGAGGCATGGGATAGTTGGTGGAGGGTGTTTCGTAGTTGGGAAGGGGATGTTTCTGAGTAGGGGAAGGTGGAACAGGGGTGCATCAGACACAGGGGTGGACCGTGATGGCATCCACTACATCCTAACCCCCATCCCGGGTCTGCTGGCATTACATGGGGTGCTGGATTCTGTGTCTTCCAACTGGCTGGCGCCAAATTCGAGTAGCCCATTGAGCACCCTGGGGTGCTTACACAGGGCAAGGGAACAAATATTCCCTGAGCCCGAGGAGACCTCCCACGTGCTCAAATCCAATGCTGGATACAGCATGGGCCGGGCAGCTCCTCTGCACCAGCATGGGATAGGATTGGAGTGCCCAGTACCTACTAAATGATTCCACTTGAAACCAGAGAAATGTATAGCACTTATTTTGGGTGGGGCATGCCTTCATTGTTTTCACATACACTCATGGGAAAATTTCACCATTTCACATCTTGATAATTTATCTTATTCTATCGCATGTATGCTCCAGACTTATTATGGGTGTACTCGGGTCAAGTTCCACATGGGAAGGAATCTAGGCTTATTAAATGGTTTTTTTAAAAGCACCATCGCTCTTGTCATTTGAAATTATATACGTTTGGTGGCTGTTTTTAACCAACTATTAGCGTTAAGTCCTCCGTTTGTTCGTGTGTTGGCTTGGAGTGAAAAGAGCAAGCAAAGCAAAAATGACTCCCTGAACTAGTCTACCTAGAAATACAGTCCCTATTGCTAGCTGCTTAGATTGCGCAAGGGATCCCGGTCCTCGCAGTTACTGGAGAGTACATGGGTATGCTTTCCACAAACCAGCTCTAGATTTCATGGAAGATCTGGAAGAAACGTACACGAGCAGGTCTAAGCTTGAACTCAAGTAAACTGTTGTGGAGTTACCTGATTGAGGTTGCAATCCTATACCCCTTGCCCTGGGAGCAAACCCCATTGATCGCAGTGGAATTTGCTTCTGAGTAGACAAGCATAGGATTGCACTTTAAAGGACAGTTTCTCAGTGGCCGTCAACTTTTTCATGCCGCAACCCCCATAAATAAATAAATAAAGTATGCGACTGGGGACCTACTGTTGATCCCCTCCTGGGATGAGATCTGCCCACTCCAGCCCTGTCCCCATCCAGCCCTGCCCTGCTCAAGCTGATGACTAGCCCCACCTGCTGTGTTCAGGCTGTGGTATGGCCAGGCCTGCTGGTTCAGCTTCCCCAGAGAGTGGAAGCCCAGTGAGGATGCCGTAGGAATGCTGGGCTGGGGGTCATGCAGGGTAAGGTTAGGCAAGCTCAGACAAAAATGAAGGATCCTGAGTGCTGGTGGCAGTATCTACAGCCTCTTTCAGTGCACCTTTGCACCATAAGCCCATTGGACTTTACTTTTGACTTCCAAACTACTCCTCCTCAGACCGCAACCCCACAAATGAGGCTTTGGGACCCCATTGGGGTTCCAACCCCAAGGTTCAAGAACACTGGTATAGTAGAACTGGCCACTCCATCCTACCCCTTTATTCAGAGACCGGGCTGCCCAGTCAGTTAGTGCAAGCTCTTCTCAGTAGGAGGGCTGGCTACATCAGACATGCAGAGGGACCCAATTCCACGTCCAGCCCATGACTATCAGGGAATGGCGTAGGATAGAAGCTGTTGCAAGAACACATCCTAGTAGCATTCTGAACCTGTACAGAAGCTTCTGGGGAGTCAGAAGAGAGCAGGATGAAGAGACCACCAGAAAAGAAGGGCATCATTACTACAGTATGTGTGGGAACTGCTAGGACAAGCCTGTGCTCAGAAGTAAGTCCCATCATGTTCAATGAGGCTCATTCCCAGGAAAATATGTGTAGCACCCAAACTTTCCAGTGCTGTGGCCCACCTTGCCTTCTGCGGTGGGTCACAAAACTGCTGGCCAGAATGACTTACCAGGAGCCTCCAGAGTACTCTTCTAGGTTGTGCCCGGCCCACCACCCACTCAGTTGGACTTCACAGACATCAAAATGGCCTGTAGAAGCATCCAGAAGTGAATTCTGGTCAAACTGGAAGTTACTTCCAAAAACAGGCAGCTGCTTCCAAATGCTTCTGCATGCCATTCTGAGATCCATGGAGGTCAATAGATTGGGTTCGGGGCTCAGAATGTCCCAGGCTTCTGGAGGCTTCTGATTAGCCATTCTTGCCAGCAGCATTGCTGGACCGTTTTCCAGAATGCTTCTATTCAGAGTCAAGCCAGCACAAGGGCAGGCGGAAGGGCTCACCTTATTACCCATGAGCTTGCAGCCCACACTTTGGGAAAAGCTGATGTATAGGACTGCAGACTTTGTGCTCTAAAAACATGACTGTAGATCAACTGAGCCTGGTGACACTGGGTCCCCTATCCTCAGAATCTGATGCACCAGTGTGATTTTTGGGCCTGCTTTCTAGCAAATGATGTTTTGTTTTAGAGAGGGCTCAGCTGATACACTTATACATCTCCAGACCAGGCCACAGACCACGGGAAAACATAGCTCCCCATGGAAATGAACCTGCAGAGTGCAAGCCCCCCAATGTGGCTCAAACTAGTTTGTCAAGCAAGATGCGAGAGGGAACTTGTAGCTCCTCCCCTTTCAAGGTCCACCTGGGATTATCTGCATCTCAAGGGGTTTGATCCCATTTTAACGTTGCTCAATGCTTTATGCAAAGCCAGGAATGTTTTGGCTTCTACTTAAACCCTAAGAGTGTCTCACTCACCGTGGACCAATTTCTTGTCCCAGCACACAGTGTCCTGTTGAGATCCAGCCCATCTTTCAGCTATGCCCTCCTTATTACAGCTTCTTATTGCTCTGGCTGCCTCCTCCTCCTGTACACTGGGTTTGAAATTTTCATTTGGTTCATCTTGCTAACTGTGAGTTGTTGCTTCTTCTATCTCAACTATTTATCTGTTCCCCTCCCCCCTTTGCAGGTACCCTTTCACAGCAGGTGGCTCTGACCCAATCAGAGCCAGTACTGAAAAAACCAGGAGAACCCCATACACTGACCTGTGCCGTCACCGGCTTTAATATTAACAGCCAGTGGATGAATTGGATCCGGCAGAAGCCTGGGGAAGGACTGGAATGGCTCGTTCACTATTATAACACTGCTTCCGGGCACAGTTTTTATTCCGCTGCAATCCAAGGGCGGTTCGCGGCCTCCAAGGACAGCTCCAACTTCTACCTGCAGATGAATGTCCTGAAGGAGGAAGACACAGCCGTGTATTACTGTGCGAGATACACAGTGAGAGGGATTTTACTAGAACTCAGCAGAAAACCCTTCTCTGAATTAACTCTGGGGGCAAGTTCCCCAAGGGGGAGCTCGAGTGCCACAAATCAGAAAAAATGCCTATAAAAGGTACAGTCTAGTCTGGGTTGCAGAGAAAGGATGACCCCTGAGGGATTTTCCTCCAGATCAGCACATAGTGAAACCCTGGTGTTCAGCAAATGAGGTTCTAACAAAGGCAATGTACATGTGACCAGTTTATTCTCCTGCATTTGATCTCCTTTTAAAGGGAGAGAATCATGTGTGAATAGACACCCCAAAGCTTTTTCCTAATTTCCACCACTGGGGACTTCTGTACTGATTTGAAGAAAGTAACTTATTTCCACTTCAATCGGAAGACAGAAAAAAGTTCCTGCTTCACTAAATTAAACATGTCTTCCATATTTTCTGCTTCACATATTACAGGACAGACGTTTTGCTCTGCTTTGAGAATAACAGATCGAGGAACAGAACTAATAAAGTACCATTAAAGTCTCTTCCAACTTTCTGCCCCCATTACTGTCTCCTTGCTAACCTTCAGACCCCCCACAAAGTCTGTCCTGCTCTTCAGTAGCTTCAGTGGCTTGGCATGGCCACTTGGACACTCCTTTTACCTGCTGTTTTTAATGTGCTTTTAATCTGCTGGATTAGTCTGTGCCGCTATCTCGGCTGTTATATAATTCCCTATGATTTTTATGCACAAAAATATAAGTCATTTTACTGCAAGCTGCCTCTAAGCTTTGTTTATGGTGCTGAAAAGACTAAAATAAACTCAATAAATGCATAAATTTAAACCCCAAATTATTTCATTCCATTGATATGGGAAGTAATTTTTCTGGTCCAACCAGAGAATAATGTACAATGTGTATACACAAAGCGATATAGATCACCAATATAGATCATCGGTCATGTCGTGAGAATGGATGATGGCCGGATCCCAAAGGATCTCCTCTATGGAGAACTCGTGCAAGGAAAGCGCCCTATAGGTAGACCACAGCTGCGATACAAGGACATCTGAGAGGGATCTGAAGGCCTTAGGAGTGGACCTCAACAAGTGGGAAAACCTGGCCTCTGAGCGGCCCGCTTGGAGGCAGGCTGTGCAGCATGGCCTTTCCCAGTTTGAAGAGACACTTGGCCAACAGTCTGAGGCAAAGAGGCAAAGAAGGAAGGCCCACAGCCAGGGAGACAGACCAGGGACAGACTGCACTTGCTCCCGGTGTGGAAGGGATTGTCACTCCCGGATTGGCCTTTTCAGCCACACTAGACGCTGTGCCAGAATCACCTTTCAGAGCGCGATACCATAGTCTTTCGAGACTGAAGGTTGCCAACATATAGATCACCAAAGGCCTCTGATGCTTGCCTTTTATCCTAAGTGATAGGAAAATGCAAGGCCCATTTCCTGTTTAAATTCACTGAATGCTCACCCACCCCCAGTCACATTCACAGACACAACCCTTGTGTGTCTGTAGTCACTTTCCAGTCAACCTTTGCAAAGCAGAGAAAAATGATCCTTTGGTTCCCATTTCTTTTCTTTTCAGCAGTCATCAGAGGTAATTAATTGTTCGTCCCAAGTTATAACTGGCCAGCAAAAGACATTCACATTGTAAGGATTGAACAGTGTTATAATATCTCTTTTTTTTCTAGTTGCTGAATCACAAATCCAGCTGGTGGAGTCTGGAGTGGATGTGAAAAAGCCCGGGGAGTCCCTCCACCTCTCCTGTAGGGCCTCTGGGTTTACCTTCAGCAGCACAGATATGCAATGGGTGAGACAGGCACCCGGGAAGGCACTGGAATGGATTGCATGGATAAAGAGTGATGGGAGTACGCAATACTATGCTGACATCACCAAAGGCCGTTTCACCATCTCCAGGAACAATCCCTCCAACATGCTGTATCTGCAAACGAACAGCCTGAAATCCGAGGACACGGCCACCTATTTCTGTGTGAGAAACACAGTGAGGGGAAGTGAATCTGAAGTCAGACAAAAACGCTCCTTTTCTTCTGGCAGCTCTCCAAGATGATTCAGTTGCCGGTTACTGGATAAAGAAATGTTTATGAGACAAAGGCTGCAATCCTAACCACGCTTTCCCGAGAGGAAGCCCCATTGAACAAAATAGGACTTATTTCTGAGCAGACCTGGTTGGGATTGTGCCCAAAGACTGATACCAATGGCTGACTTGCTGTGGATTAAACTTCATCCGTTTAAGTGGTGCAACCCAAGCACTTCCCTTGGTGGGCAAGAAGAAATCTACAGTCCAATTCTATCCATGGCCAGCCTGGCGGGTGCAGTGGAGCTTGTGCAGCCTCTACTGCAGCCTGCGGGCTGGCCGGAGACCACGGCCAAGCAGAGAGTAACAGAATTCTTACTGATCTACTCTGCCACACCGTACTTCACCATGGGTCTTACTTGGATCTGTGCCAGTTCTTTGGTTGGTGCAAGTCCAAGTAAACCCGAGGGGGTGTAGCAAGGCCAGTTGGCAGGCACAGGGTATTAGTAGTGCCACTGCTGCCAATACGAAGCCCCCACCCTCTCCAACATGTCTCCCAGTGACCCCGATTCCTGACACAATCCTCCCTCTCTTCACCTCCCAGCCCACAGGCCACTAATATTCCAACTCACTTCCACCAGCAATAGCTGGGTGCTCCAATGGCCCACCTTTTCTGACCTTTCACGCTGTTGTCTGACTGCTCATGTTTTCATTACAACTGGAGCTCTGATAGACCTCCCAGTTTGTTCCATCAGCATAGGATTAGATTTGTTCCATAGGATTGGACTCCTAGAGATGCACTTTGAGATTACTCTATGATAGGAGGAGGTTCTCTATGAGAATTGAGCCATCTGGTTCATATTACTGAGGAATTGAGTCAATTGCTCATTTCAAATGAGTTTCTCTCCCCCCCCCCATAGATTAAAACTTTCAGACATAAGGCGAGTTCAAGTGAACAGAGGAAGTAGGTTGTACTACTGAACAGCTGAAGGTATCAGCATGGTGAAAAGATCTCTCTTGGTTGTGACTAAGTGTGAAGTAGGACGGGGAGCCCCCCCCCCCCATGATCACTGATAGTTTTCTTGACCCTGAAGCCTGATGATGTGAGCCAGGAGGACAGGAGGAGACAAGAACAGGGGAGATACATATAAAGAGCTCTTCTTGGTCCTTGGAACCATACTGCCTTTCTCCTATCAGTGTAATTTGCCAGATTAAAGACAGAACTACAAACACTATTCCAAGAAATCCTAACTAAGTGAAAACCCCATTGGAGGAGGAAGGCTGATGCTTTGTCGCAGAGTCCCTGCACGTGTGCAGCCCCTGCTTGGGAGCAGAAGATTCTAGATTCAGACTTCAGGCAGGGATGGCAAAAGCTCCTGTCTTTTGACCTGCAGAGCCCTGCCAGTTGAGTAGTTAGAGGGCCAGTTAACTGGCTCATTGGAAAGCATCTTGCTGGTGCTTCAAATCAGGAATGTCTGAAAGCTCAGTCTGAACTGGGCTGCCCATTCCACAATCCAGTAGCACCAAAATGGCTGCCGCTATATCCTGAGCAGGCCAAGAGGCAGCTGGACATCTCCTTGAGGTCTGGTTAGTCAGTCACTGCAGCTAAATCACTGGAGTGGAACTGAGTAGCCCTGTGTAGGACTTTCAGGCCAGGGATGGGGTTAGGATATGGCGGAGAGGGGTTTCTAGCATGCTTGGGTCAATAATGGGATTGGTAATAATTGGACTGTTGATTTATGCTTTTTGCTATTGCATTACATGTCTTTGTAACTGTTGTCTTAAGCCTTCTTCGCCCAGCCCTGCACAAATCCATAATCAAGCGCAAGTTAGTCGTTATTTGATGCCGCATGCTAGAAGCGTCAGAATATGAGATTTTGACTGCAATCCTAACCAATTTTCCAGCACTGACATAAGGGCAATGCAACTCCAAGGTAAGGGAACAAACATTGCCCTACCTTAAGGAGGCTTCCATGATTGGCCTCCAGCTGCAGGATGCAGCACATGCCCCACTGGCACAGCTATGCCAGTGCTGGAAAGTTGGTTAGAATTGCGCCCTTTGATGTTGAAGGCTAGGAATGGGGCAGAATTGGAAAAGTTGCCAGAGGGGCGAATAATGTTAATAACCATCATGTTCAGAATGGAGACAGCTTTGAGGAAGAGTCAGTGGTTGTAGGTCTTAAGTAGATGAAAAGTAGACTCCATCTTGACCCCTGGACAAACTCAGTATGGCAACATTCTCAATTCTGTCCAGAAACAAGCTCTGTGTGTGAAATATGCAAGGAATAGCTGGAATCAAGGACTACAGAAAGCAGTCTGAACTGGCTAAAGAAATGTCAGCTAGAGGATAGTAACTGAAATTATGCAGCAAAATATGACTATATATTGGAACTGGTTGTGCATCCTAACCGAGTTCCCTCACTCCCGGGGAACAGCTCTCCTTGCCAAATCCACCTTTCAACTCAGCCATCTTTATTTACATCACTTGAGAATGTGGGCTCAGAAATGGAGGGCTTCCCTCTTTCTGCCACAGGAGCATGAAATAGACTGCATTCTGCCTGATACTATTGTCTTGTGCGAGCACAAGCTGTTGTAGCAGCCTCAGTATCCATGGAGCAATTGGATCTCCATTTCCTTAGGGGAAAGCTTTTCTGATAGGTTCCACCTCAAGGCAACCCTGACATTCTCCCATGTCTAAGGGCACCATCCTAACCAGGTCTACTCAGAAGTAAGTCCTATTTTGTTCAATGGGGCTTACTCTCAGGAAAGTGTGGTTAGGATTGCAGCCTAAGGGTTCAATCCTATCCAACTTTCCAGCTCCAGTGTAGCCACGGTGCAGTCCCACGGTCAGGGAACACATGTTCCCATACCTCAAGAATGCCCCAGTGACTGCCCCTCCAACACAGGATGCAGCACACACCCCACTGGCGCAAGTGCACCACTACTGGAAAAATGGATAGGATTGGGCCCTAAGTCAGGTTGCACTTCATTGCCCAAGATCCATTCCCTGCATGGGCACACACTGAAAACCATTGCGAATCTGCTCCACATTCAGCCAGATGCTATCCTGAAAATGGCACAACAGAAGAACCACACAATGTCTCGTACATCATTGACCCTTTCACAACAGCAGCCTCTTCTCAATGGAAAAGGACAATTCAGAGTGCATTGGGATGTTTTCCTGATCCCCATATCAATGAAAAATAATGGCTGGCATCCACAATGAAATTATTTTAAAGGAAAGCATCCCAGTCTTGAATGCAGTTGGGGGGGGGGGGTATATGGTTGCTTTACAGGTTAAAACTGTGGCCTGTGTAAATTTTGAATTAGGGCTCTTCCCATCACAGGAAGAAGTCAGAGCTTAGGAAAAGTCAGTGCCTTCTTTCCAATGGCTCTCCGCAAAGCATCTTTAAACTCATTATTTTTTAATGTGTATATGAAAGGATTTAGCACTGGGGCAACCATCAGAATGGAGACAGCTTTGACAACACCTGAGGAAGAGTCAGTGACTGTAGGTCCTAAGTAGATGAAAAGAACTGCCCCGTACAAGATGCTGACTACAATCAAATGAGAGACACAAGTGGAGAAGGCCTTCTGGCGCCCACTTGATGAAGAGATACAGAGAATCGTGGTGATGATGAAGATGTAAGATTCCACCGTCAGAAGCAGGGATGTCAGGACCACAGCTGTAGTAATGAGGAAACTCAGAGCTTCAACAGTACATGTGTCTCCTCCGGAAATCTTCAGTGTGGCTCCTGAGTCACAAAAATAATGGTTGACAATATTGGAGCCACAGAAGGGAAGCTTCAGTACCAAAGGTTGGAAATTAATCCAGCCACCCAAGTGACCAGTGCAAGCTGAAGGCATGAGCGGGAAGTCATGAAGGTGTTGTACCTCAGCGGCTGACAGATAGCCAAGTACCTATCAACAGATATGAGAGTGAGGATGAAAAATTCTGTGATCCCAAAAAGGTAGTAGAAGAAGGACTGTATCCAGCAGCAAGCAAAGCAGATGGTGGCTTTTGCTGAGAGAAAGTTGACCAACATCTTGGGCATGAAGGCGGAGGTGTGTCCGATCTCAATGATAGAGAAGTGGCTAAGGAAGAAGTACATGGGCTTCTGGAGGAGGTGGTCAGTACACGCCAGCACAATGATGAGACTATTTCCTGTGATGCACAAAAGGTAGAGCAAGAGAATAACCACAAACAAAGTGATGTTCAGTGTTCTGCTATGTGGATAAGCAAGGAGGATGAACTCTGTAACCCTGGTACAATTGCTCAGATCCATGGCTTGAGTTCTCAGAAATCTGCAACAATACAATAGAGACAGACAACCCGTGTTTTGTATTAGTTCTGGCCTATGAGTGACATCAGAGGTTTTCTAAAACATCTCAGAATGAGGAAGTGCAGTTACTTCCTTACAGTAGTTTGCTGTAGACATGTTACTTACTCTGGACAAATCAACCAGCAATCCCAAGTCTGTTTCTAACCAAATGGTTAAGCAATGTTGTGCTGGGACTTTCTAACCTGCAATCTCACTTATTCTGTATGGAAAAAGTTTCTCCAAAATGTTTCTTGTTTGTCTTGGTTCATTTTTTCCTTATAATTCAGCCTTCAAACATACATGTATTTGACCCCTTCATCAGCAAAGCTTCTACAATCAATCCTGGTGATTCACCCATTCCAATCTGATGGAGCGCTTACCCCCAGTGGCGTAGCTAGAAGGGGTGCAAAGTGCTGAGTTTTGCAGGGAGCTTCACAGTGGCATGTAGGAAGCTCCTCCCCATCAGAGCCAGGTGAATGTCTCCATTTTGCTCCCCCCCCCCCAACCTGGAATGTCTCCAAAGTGGCGAGGTGGGGCCACTTTCACATCACGGAGAGGCTCCTTGCAAAACTTAATGCTTCACAACCCACTAACTAAGCCACTACTTATCGCATTTGTTTACCTCACTCCATATGCTGTCTATTCTTGACTATCTATGAACATTAGTAAGTCTCTCCTATCTACAGCTGAAGTCTCTGCTACCCACAGCCATTTCAAGTGCCAGCTGTCTGTACTTGGCTATTCACAGCTACTGAAAGCTCTCTGTGGTGGCCATTTAAAGCTATTAACAGTGGCCATTTGAAGCTATGTGCAGCAGTCATTTGAAGCTATCCACAGTGGCCATTTGAAGCTATGTGTAGCTGCTACTTGAAGCTATCTATGGCCATTACAGTGGTGTTCACACCATTCTGAAGATATTCTGCAACCAGTCGAGAATGGGTAGCACCCCAGAATGCCTGGAGGTGCCTTGACTGGGTGACACCTTGGAATGTTTGGATCCTTACAGCCCACCTGGCCTTAGACACCTAACTTGTGTTGCATGTAAGTTCACGACTGAAAATACTTGCGTCCTTCAATGGCTCAAAGCAGATAGTGATCACCCAAGAAATGTCCCATGAACCCTCAAGAAACGGAGCCATCAAAAGATGTACTGAATTAGTTAGTAGAAGCCACATATTCCTGAAGGTAAAGTAAGGAAGAAACTTTTTTTACGTTCATTTGTATAAGCCTACTGGCTGCTTTTGGAACTCCTCAGTCCTATGTACTGATTATAAATTCACTGAGGTATGTCTAAGGAGAGCCAGAGGCAGGATTTCAGGGATATTGGGAAGATTGCCAATGAAGATGGACAAATCAAAATCAAAATCAAATCCACACACTTTTGTGTGTGTGCATTTCTGTGTGTATGTGGCAACAATGTAGTTGGATAGAATTGACCTCTTTGTACTGCTACCAAAATTCAACCCCATTTCTCTTAATACTTAGGACAATGATCAACCATCATGCAGAAAAGGCTTTAACGATATCTGTGATTTGTTTGGGGAATTATAGTGAAGTATTGACAGTTTCAGAGTCATGGGGCAGGACAGACTTCTGTAACAGTCCATTGTTTTCCAGACAGTGAATTCCTACAAGAACATTGTCACTTAGTGAAAGCTAAAAGACCGTCTTTCTCCTCATTGCTTTCCATGCAGCTGCTTTGAAGTCTTTGTTTCGGATTGTGTAGATGAAGGGGTTTAACATGGGGATGAAACTCGTGCGCACAAGAGATACCGCTTTGTTGACTCGGGTGTCACCTTGGGTTGAAGGTCTCAAGTACATGAACATATCTGCCAGATAGAAGATGATAACAACGGTGAGATGAGAGGCACAGGTGAAAAATGCTTTTGATCTCCCAGTGGCAGAGGGGATGCGAATTATGGTGTTTATGATGCATATATAGGAAATTAATGAAAAACCAAATGAACCCCACATGAAAACAGCACCATAGATGAGACCTATTAGCTCCATCAAGCTTGTGTCAACACACGACAATCTCAACAGGGGTCCAATATCACAGAAGAAGTGGTCAATGACATTGTCTCCACAGTAGGGGTAAGTCCACACTACAACTGACTGAGAAAAGATGATTGCAAAGCCTCCAAGCCATGTCAACAAGGAAAGATGGAGACAGAGTCCATTGGTCATGATGGTTTTATACTGCAAAGGATTGCAAATGGCCACATAGCGATCAAACGACATGATTGTGAGGGTGATGAATTCAACAGATCCCATTGTAAAGACCATGAAGACTTGGGTCATACAACAAGCAAAGCAGATAGTTCTTTTGCCTAAGACCATATTGAAAAGCATCTTTGGCATCTCTGCTGTTGTGGAACAGATTTCAGCCACAGAGAAATTGATGAGGAAGAAGTACATTGGAGTATGGAGCTTGGGTTCCATGCTGACAACTACGATTATTAAGCTATGTCCAATAACTGATAAAAGATACATTGAGAGAAGTGTAGGGAAAAGGATCATCTTCAGGCCAGGAATTTCAGGAAATCCCAGAAGAATAAACTCAGTAACATATGAATCATTGACCATCTCCTTCCCTTTCCCTGTAACAAAATCAATCATATATGTAAATTATATAATCAGGTGAAGGAAAATTCTAAAATTTTGTGGTTCAGGAATCTCTGCCTTTGGTATGTCTATCCAGACAGAAATATCTCTATTGGTCATAGTAATTGTATTAAATCATAGGAAACCTTTAGTCTTTGATAAAATCAAATCATTCTCCCCCCCCCCAAAAAAAAAAAAAAAAAAAAAGTCATATAATTATTTTTTGGGAACAAATATTCAGAATTAAACTGCTGATGTTTGGACTGATCAAAGAAAGGGCAAATTTTATGTTATTGTAAGTATGCTAAAACTAAGTAACATAAATAAACTAAAGTAAGCTTATTTCATTGGGAAGTTTACTTCAAAGTCTCAGGGCACAAGCCTAACCAGGTCTACTCAGAAGTAATTCCTATTGTGTTCAGTGGAACTTATTCCCAGGGAAGTGAGGTTAGGATTGAAACCTCAGTCATTTATACACAATTTATGTGCAACTAAAATATGATTTGGATTGCTATCATGAGTTACCTTTGGAATGAAATTCTATATGATCTTCCTCATTTAGATTTTGGATTGTTGAGATGTCTACATACTGATAACATTTATTTGGTTGGTATGGATCTATATTTTGTATATTCAAAAATAAGTAAGTAAGTAAGTAAGTAAGTAAGTAAGAGGACGTCTTTCTAGAAGGATGTCCTGAATGGCAGAGAAATTCCATGGCCTTTACATGATCACCTGCAGAAGTGATAACATTCAAGAACACGATGCATGTATGCATGGATATCACGTCCAGCCAAGGCATCAGCAGTAGCATAGCTAGAGGGGGTGCAAAGCACAAAGTCTTGTAGGGTGCCTCCCCACGATGTGGAACCCTAACCCTCCCCTTCAGAGCCATTCCAAGCGGGGGGAAGCAAAACAGAGGCGTACGCTTCCATTTTGCTCCCCCTGCCCTGACTGGTTCTGAAGCAGAGGAGAGGACCTACTTTCACACCATAGGGGAGGCTCTCTGCAAGACTTAGTGCTTTGCACCCCTTCTAGCTATGCCACTGACCTTGAGTAAAGTTGAGGCAGTTACTCCTGGTGGAACCATGATGGAGCTAGCAATTGGTTACTGCCGCCATAAAACTACACCCCTCCTCTACTTAATCCTTTACACAAATATATTAAAATTAAAAAAATAAATAAAATAAAACTTACTACCTAAAGCTTACAGTACCATAAGCTCCTTGAAGGAAATATTTACTTCATAGCTAGCTAATTAGCTAGTTAGATAGATATATTACAGTAAAGGTACCATCAATCTCAGTGAGAACTAGACCATAGACACTCACTAAATGTCCATAGACATTCTGTCTATGAATGACCGTAGACATTCATGGACCATAAAGGCAGGCCCTCGCTTACCTTATTGTTAGAATTTGCACATGTTCTGAAGACCATGATGATGGTGAAAGACTTTTTCCTGAAGATGATGTCACTTTTTTGTTAATACTTTAGGTTCCCATGAGAGGAAGGTCATTGAAGATTTCATCAGTTTTCCATACCAATTAAGAAAACTAATTAACACTGAGTGACTTTTACAGTCCTTAATCTCAGAACTTTTGAAGTAATGAAAATGGTTCCTTATAATATGTCTTTATGTGCTTAAGATCAGCTCCATTGGCAAGCCTGTGTGGGACCACTGTGTGGTCGTTAGAATGGCTGGTGTTCTCTGAGACTCAACTTGATTGTGTGGAACGGGAGTGACTTGTCACAGCACACTGCTCTAGGCAGTGCATAGACTTAAGAATGAAGAACATAAAGTTCTAAAGAAGGGCTTGATGTGTTTTGCCCCATAGAATCCTATCAGGAGGTTCTTTATTGCTAGTCAGAGATCCTTGAAGGGTTATAACTTTGTCCCACCCACCCCCAAGTTCTAAAGAAGGGCTTGATATGTTTTGCCCCATAGAATCCTATCAGGAGGTTCTTTATTGCTAGTCAGAGATTCTTGAAAGGTTATGACTTTGTCCCACCCACCCCCAACTGGGGGAGCAGTAGTTGGTAGGATGTCAATTGGAGCATTTCCTAAATTAACAGCCCAATCCTATTGAGTCTCCATGGTGCCACCAGTCACAATGGCACCAAAATGGCTACCGTTGTATCCAGCAGCCGGGGCCAGGGATTCTGCTGGAGGTTAACTCGGGGTAGGGGAGTCCAGCAACATCCCTCCTGCGGCATCCCTGGCTCTGGGTGCTGAAGAAAGCCCCCAGCTCCGCAGTTGGGCTACTCAAGAATGCACCAGCCATTTTGCCAGCGCAGACTTGAGAAGATCCGTGTCAGACTTTGCAGCCCGACAAGGTACATAGGATCCGGTGGAGAAAACCTGCACTTCTCCACCCCCTTCTCTGGTCAGTCCTGTCCCTGTTCTGTCCTACCCACACCCTCTCCCACCCTAGAACACTCCCCCACCCCTAAAAGCTACACTGCCGCCTGGCGGTGCTACTAACCCCCCAGTGGCTTATCACAGTTGCCCTCCAGGTACTGATGCCCAGTGCCACTGCTCCCTCCTCCCTGGGTGCCACAAACGTCCTTTATGGCACATATGCAACACCCAGAGCTGGCAGTACATATAGCACCAACAACGAAGTGCTCAGGATTGGGTTCTGAGTTTCATCCTGAAGTTTGTGAAGGTCACTGGAGGTGTGAGATCCATCTTTTGTCTTTCAAAAGGTGCTTTTCTTACCTCAGGAACCCAGGGAGGTGGCCAGGGTCATAAACCATTAAATCAGCTTTGCCAGGAAGATTTAGAGCTGGAAAGCTTCATTTTAACTTTGGAGAGGTGAAAAATGCACTAACATGTAAGTAGTACAAGCTCCGTCCAAAGCTGTAGCTTTGAGTTCCTGAGAATTAAGGAGCAGAAGAGGGCATTGCATGGCCTTCTTATCCACAGTGTGGACTTCCTGGCCAGAGAATCTACAGCTTCATGCCAGCGGTGCCTTCAGCAGTCATGATACTGCTCTGGACCTCTGTGGACCTCTCCAGTGCAATGTACAGTACCAAGTACACATGTTGGAGTGTGTGTCTCTTGCCTGCTTTGAATCCAACAGAAATAGGTGGAAATGACGTGTGGGTCACATAAGCAGTGTGAGTGATTGTCTAGCTGCACATGACTCCTCCATCATTTGCAGATGAAAAGAGGTGCAATCCTGTATCATGCTGTCATGACCCCACTGGGGAAGAAGGGCAGTGCAAGTAACTGCTGAGACTTCTAAGAGCACTGCCATTGTCACGATTCTCAAAACTGAAAGGACACACCACCCAACGTTTGAGTTTGTGGAAATTGTGGCAGTTGGAGAGAGAAATTTAAAGCTCTCTCTCCATTCGTTGAACCTGGAGCTCTTGGGTGGAAAAAAACTGCCCAGGGCTGGGGTGAGAGGCTGGTTAACTAGATTATAGGAAGCAAATGGTCCCTGAGTGCAAGAGTGTGGCCAATTGCCCTGCCTTTGCAAACAGCCCCACTTGAGGGAATTAAGACCTAGCTAGGCCTGGAGGAGAACCCAGTGTGTACCTTAACCTCCTTCCCAGCCAAACTTTGAGGCCACAATATGGGCCAAGGGGCCCTCCGGGAGTGAGGAGAGCATTCAACGGGCAGGGCCAGGAGTCATAGGAACAAGTAGGACATGATCTCTGCTTGCAAAGAGCCAGTCTCCACAGTGTACAGACAACCAAGAAGTTGTAAATTACAAGCCATGATGTGTATACGCAACCTCCTGATTTTAGAAATGGGTTATGTCAGAATGCCAGATGCAAGGGAGGGCACCAGGATGAGGTCTCTTGTTATCTGGTGTGCTCCCTGGGGCATTTGGTGGGCCGCTGTGAGATACAGGAAGCTGGATTAGATGGGCCTATGGCCTGATCCAGTGGGGCTGTTCTTATGTTCTTATGTTCACACTGTCAAGGGCCTTTGCCTGTAGCATACACACTTACTGCCCCCTTGTCTGTCGGGTTCCTGATCGACTGTGTGAATGTGCAGCAAAATTCTACCAAATGAACAGGCACAACAAAGGAATATCCATGCATACTGTCGAAAGCACACAATTTTAAATGGCTGTAAGCAGTCCTGGCTCAATGCTGCTACCATGATTGAACCACAGATCTCAAGATACCCAAATCAGTGATGCACCCAGACCTTTATGCATGCTGGATTAAGGTCTTTAAATATATTTGTGCTTTGGGGAATTATTGACAGCTTCAGAAGTATGGGCAAAAACAACACTTCTGTAATTGTCAATTGTTTTCCAAACAGTGAATTCCTACAAGAATGTCTTCAAGCAGTGAATGTTAGAAGACGGTCTTTCTCCTCATTACTTTGCATGCAGCTGCTTTGAAGTCTTTGTTTCGGATTGTGTAGATGAAGGGGTTTAACATGGGGATGAAACTTGTGCGCACAAGAGATACCGCTTTGTTAACTTGGGTGTCACCTTGGGTTGAAGGTCTCAAGTACATGAACATAAGAACCAGGTAGAAGATGGTAACAACCATGAGGTGAGAGGCACAGGTCCAAAATGCTTTTGATCTCCCACTAGCAGAAGGGATCCGAATTATGGTGGCTATAATGCATATATAGGACATTAATGAAAACCCAAATGAACCCCACATGAATGTAGCAGCATATATGAGACCTATCAGCTCCATCAAGCTTGTGTCAGCGCATGCTAATTTTAAAACCGGTCCAACATCACAGAAGAAGTGGTCAATGACATTGTCTCCACAGTAGGGGTAAGTCCACACTACGACGGACTGAGAGAGGATGATCACAAACCCTCCAACCCAAGCCAACGCGGCCAAATGGAGGCAGAGTGCATTGGTCATGATGGTTTTATACAGCAGAGGTTTGCAAATGGCCACATAGCGGTCAAGTGACATGAGTGTGAGGATGATGAATTCAACAGATCCCACTGCAAAGAGCAGGAAACCTTGTGCCATGCAACAGGCAAAGCAGACTGTGGTTTTGCCCAAGAGGACATTTGCCAGCATCTTTGGTACCTCCGCTGTTGTGGAGCAGATCTCAGCTATGGAGAAATTGACAAGGAAGAAGTACATTGGGGTATGGAGCTTGGGTTCAATGATGACAACTACAAGGATTAAGCTATGTCCAAAAACCGATAGAAGATACATCAAGAGAAGTGTCATGAAGAAGATCATCTTCAGGTCTTGAATTTCAGGAAATCCCAGAAGAATAAATTCAGTAACACATGTGCCATTGGCCATCTCCTATCCTTTTCCCTGAAACAAAATAACGTATATAAATAATATGGTGAGGGAAAACTCGATAGCATTTTGGGGGAGGAATCTTTGCTGTGCTCATACCTGGGAAACAGAAGCATCTCTGCTGTTCATTTTAATTGTTGCTCCTAGCCATATGCATTTTTTCATTCTTTCTATATAACTAACAGCCCAATCCTGCCTAAATTCCCCTCCCACTGGTGCATCCATGCCATTGGGGTGCACCTGGCAACCTGTGCGTAGGGGAACGTAATGGAAGATCAGAAGATCAACAGGTGGATGATGTGGTGTTGACAGCGATTCCATGTTTTGACAGCTGGTTGACAGCTCTGGGAAGGGCAGGGCTGGCTCCACAGCTGTAATCCATCAAGGCCAGTGGAGACCTGGTTGGACACCTGAGCTTCATTTGACCTTGATGGGGCTCTGAATGGGCTAAGGAGGTAGCTCACAGCGGAGCTGCATTTGCACTTAATGGGACACAAAGGATAAAAGGCAGCTTCAGGGCGCCAAAGGAGTGGGGCGCTGACCCAGCCTCTGAATTGGAGGCTTCAGACCTTTACCCACTGAGTTAAGTGGAGGTTTGGGGAGGGAAAGCCTCTGAACAAGAAGACTTGCAGGGAGTGTCTGTGTTCATAGCAATAAATTTGGGTAGTTGCTATAGAGAAGGAGTTCTGTGTTCATTCCTTTGCACACCACAGTGGTTGTTCTAGAGATAAAGAGGGTGTTAATTAGCCAAAAAGTGGGCATTAGAAGGGAGTTGAAATATTTGGACGGGACAAATTGGCATAGTCGGCAGGAGTCGAAAATTAGGATAAGACAGGGAACCATAGAGGTGAGGGCAATTGTAGTCTCCTCCAAACAGTGGTGTAGAGAGCCCAGTGCAGGTTGTGCCTTGTGGCGATCCACGGGTTTGCCACACCCTCCGCAGGGTGACTCTGTGCCCGCCGCATCAGTGCTCGGAGCAGCAAGTGGAGGGAAGCTGGGCCCTCCCACTGCCCCATGTGTCTGTTTGGCTCCAAATCATAGCCATTTTAGACAGGTGGTGGTGACATTCCGACATGGGGCAGTGACAATAACACAGGTGATGATGTCTGGCATCATCATGTCACCAGCCCAGCTATGCTTCTGCCCCCAGGTAACATTTGCTCCCTTGCTCCAGGGTAAATCTCCACAGGTTAGGTGGGTTTACTTGAACCTCAACCAGCAATTTTGCTGAAGCAAGTCATAGTTGATCCCAGTTGGTGGATCAAGGCCACGAAAAGGGACAGGATATCAGTAAAGCTGCTGCTGCCAATATCTACCCCCTCTTCCCCTCAAAGCAACTCCATTCCACCCCAGATCCCACCCCTGCCCACTGCCCAATGTGTGCCAACTTACTAACACTGGGGCACTCAGGGTGGTCACCGTCATGCAGCCATACTTACCATTTGTGATACTGGGGGCGAGCAAATGAAAGTATTTGCCTCCGTGTTGCTCCCACTGCCTGGAATGGCTACAAAAGAGAGGGACCTGTGTGGTGACACTGCCTTCAAAACTTTGTGCTTTGCACCCCCTCTAGCTACACCACTGGATTGGACTATCATTTTTGGACTGTCTATCATTCAATTATTTTTGGAAACAAATATTCTGAATTAGATTGCTAATCTGAGGCAAAAAGTCTTGGTTTTAAGTATGCTAAATTTTCATCACACTAAAAATACACTAGTATGGTTTATATATGTGTTGGATTTACTTGGAAGTCAGTCCCAGTTATTTATACACAATTTACATGCGTGAAATTAAGCATATTTTGGATGACTGTCATAGAGCGCAGTCCTACCCTGCGTTGGAACAGACAAGCCAAGAGGCTTGCACTGTATCCAGTGCAGGATAGGGGCCAAAAGCGGCTCAGCCAGAGGCAACTTTTGCCCTTAACCCTGGGAAAGATGCCCTTTTCCCTATGGGTCTCCTCGGACTTGCGCCACCCCTTGAGGTGGCGCAAGGCCGAGGAGAGCGAAGCGGCTTCAAGCCACTCCACTGTCCCCAGGAACGGGGGTTGGGATCCAGCATAAGCGCTGGATCCTAGCCCTGCCTCCCCCTCCTCACCTACCTGCACCCAGGGCCGCCCATCACATGCCCTCCCCCCGCCCAGGAACACCTCCCTCCTGCCTCCTCCCTGCCCACCCCAGAGGCTTGTGTCAGCCCAGCTGGCTGGCGCTCCTCTGAGTGCCAGCCTGGCTTCCTCCCGAGGAGGCACAAATGTGCCTCATGGCACATTTGCAACACTCTGGGCCAGCGCAAGTCCTTGTGCTGGCCCATGGGCGCCTCTGAATTGCACCTGTAGTTACATTGGCAACCAAACTGTATTTCTGTGTGCATTTTTTTTTTGTAAATTTAGTTTTTAGATCAAGTTAGCATATCTACATGCTGCTAAAGTAGACCTTGCAAGGGAGGGCACCAGGATGCAGGTCTCTTGTTGCCTTGTGGGCTCCCTGGGGCATTTGGTGGGCCGCTGTAAGATGCAGGAAGCTGGACTAGATGGGCCTACGGCCTGATCCAGTAGGACTGTTCTTATATTACTTCCAGCCAAGGTTGGCTCTGCATTGAGGAAAGGCAGTTACTCCTGGTGGCACCAAGTTGCTGCTAGCAGTTGGTCGCAACTACCATTAATTTTGTCCCACTCAGTGGCATAGCTCGAGGGAGTGCAAAGCACTAAGTTTTGCAGGGATTCTCACCGTAGCATGCTAGTGGTCCCTCCCCCTCCTCTTCAAAGCCATTCCAGTCAGAGGGGGAACAAAATGTTATGCTTCCCCCACCTGGAATGTCTCTGAAGGGGGAGGGGCCGATTGCACACTGCAGTGAGGCTCCCCGCAAAACTTAGCGCTTTGCACCCCATCTAGCTACTCCACTGGTTCCACCTCTACTGGTTCCTTCACATGAAAATAAAAGTTAAAGAAAGAAACACACCAACAAAACTATCTAAAAGGTTCCAGTACCTTGAGCTCCTTGAAGGAAATATTGACTAGATAGATAACTAAATAGCTAGCTAGCTAGCTAACTAGATATATTACAGTAGTGGCCCTGCAAAATCTCAGTGAGAACTAGACCAAAGACATTCACTGTCCATGGACCATACAGCAAACTCCCACCTACCTTATCGTCAGCACTTGCATGTGTTCTGAAGACCGGGTTGACTGTGAAAGGTCTAGATATCAGTTCTTTTCCTTAGGATCATGTCACCTCATTAATATTTTAGGTTCCCATGAGAGGAAGGTCTTCGATGATTTGAAAGGTCTTCCATACCCAATTAAGAAAACTAATGCTGAGTGATATTCACAACAGTTAATCTCAGAATTTTTAAAGCAATGAAAATGTCTTTTTATAGTAGGTCTTCGTGTATTAACGGTTCACACTCCAGTGGCAAGCCTCTGTGGGATCACTGGTCATTAGAATGCCTGGCGTTCTTGAATGTTGTCACTTCTGCAGGTGATCGTGTAAAGGCCAAGGACTTTCTCCAGTATTTTTCTGATGTGCAAGTTGGTTGTGACAGTAATACTCAGTGCTTTTTTTGTAAAAAAATAGGTGCAGGAACTCACAACTTTTTATTTATTTATTTATTTATTTTTAAACCATTTTTTATACATGCGCGCGTGCGCGCGCGCACACACACACATGCGCGCACACACACGCACGCGCGCGCGCGCACACACACACACACACACACACACACACACACACACACACACACACGTCCATCCCGTGTGAGATCCCTGGTAGCAAAAGCACTCCTGCCACAGCTGGAGTGAATCACCCCATTTTTTTTTAGGTGGGGAGGTGCTCCATTGGGCTATAGGAAACTCTCTCCATTGGGCTATAGGAAAGCCTATACAGTAGTTAAAGTGTTCAGAACAAATATATAAGGTCTTCAGCCCAGCTGGTGGCCATCAGTGCCTCAAGTGTTAGTTCCAAACACTTTGAACTTAAGACCTCTGGTGGCTCAGTGGTTAAATTATAGATCTGTGGAGCTGGAGGCCTGGGGTTCAAATCCCACTGAGGAATTTTTTTTTTTTTTTTTTTAGGTGGGAAGGTGCTCCATGGCTGCAAAATATAAAGGTTGGTTGCCAGTTGCCAAAAGGGGGACCAGTTGAGGCTGCAAAACTCCTCAAAGTTCAATCCCAGGCAGGCTCTTTTTTTAACTTTTTTTTTTTTAAGTCCCAGGTAGGACTTAACCCACAGCCTCCAGCAGGGGGCTCACTTCAGGAGCTTAACTGTGGGTTAAGTCCTAACTGGAACTTAAAAAAAAAAAAAAAACTTATATGAATGAATGAAGGTCTTAAAATAGCTCAAGGCCTATAAAAGGCCTTGCACAAAGCAAGGCTTGCCTTTCCTTTGCTGCCACTGCTGCATCACAGATGTGAAACAGCAAGCAATGGAGGGAGCCCTCATACCACAGCTCATGCGAAAGGTCGAACAGTTGGCCGTCATGCTGAGAGCAATTGCATTGGGCCAGTGTGGGCTCCAACAAATCTCAGGAGGGCCAGTGGCTCATTGGAGACTGGGGGCTCCCTGAGGGCCGCATTGAGAGGCCTCGAGGGCCACAAGTGGCCCCCGGGCCGGGGTTTGGGCACCCCTGCTATAGCCTAATGGAGAGAGTGCTGGGCTGTGAAGCACAAGGTTGGAGGTTCGAATCCCTCCCTAGCCAGCAGTGCAGAGCGGGGTGGTGCAGGCAGGGGGGAAAAAAGGTGGGGGCAGAGAGGAGGGAGAAAAAGGTGCCGGGACGCGGTTCCGGTGCGTTCCATTACCAAAAAAGCCCTGGTAATACCACAGTATGCAACCATGGTACCACTGTGCAGGCCTAGCAAAGGCACTCATGACACAATCCTAAGGAGCTCATGCATCTGCTGTACCAGTGCTAGCTGCTGCAAAAGTGACATAGCAGTTGCGCTGTAAGCATGAAGACCTGCACTTTTCAAGGGGGGGGGGAATCACTTGCTATGTGCCCTTATGTCTCCTGGCCCCGCCTGTTGTATGCTGTCTTCGCTCCATGTGTGTGCCAGTAGAAGACCCAATGCACACCAGGTATAGAGAGTTCCATGCCAAGTGGCTTGGGGATGGGCGGAGGAGTAACAGGGCAGGGGGAGCGATGGGGTTGGGGTGGGCAGGTCAAGCCCAGGAGGGGAGGCAGCAGTCGCACATGTGTTGTCATGAGCTTCCTAGGGAAGAATGACGGCATGAGAGCACCGTCACTGTCACGACTCTCAAAACTGAAAGGACATGCCACACAACATCACAGTTTGTGAAACGTGTAGCAAATGGATGGAGACATTTCAGTTCTGGCTCCTTAAGTTATTTAGTTGGACTTGGTGCTCTTGGGAGGTTAAAAATGCCCAGAGCTGAGATGAGAGGCTATCAGTTTGACTTTAGGAAGCAAATGGTCCCCGAGGGCAAGAGTGTGGCCAATTGCCCTGCCTAGATAGGTCTAGATTGTGCATCTGAACCTCCTTCCCAGCCAAACTTTGAGGCCACAATATGAGCCAAGTCCCCATGTGATACATGCAACCAATAAAGAAGTTGCAATTTAACATAGTGGGTGTACACTGTCAAAGAAAGCAGGGCCCTGCCTGCAGCACACACTTGTTGCCTGCTACCGTAAAGGTAGGCCTAGATCAGTCCTAGCTGTGGTTCGTTTGCTAAATGACAAACGTGGTGCGGAGCCAAATGACAACACTGAGTGGAAAGCAAAGCACAAGTTTTATTGAGGCCTCGACTCCCCGGAGACAGAAGTCTCAGATCAGACACGAGCCCCGATATCTGGGGCAACAAGCATTTTATACAAAGCAGCACTACGTAACACCAAAAACACAACACCCCTTTACCCGAAAGCAACATCCTTTGCTTAGTACTCTTCCATCATGCCCTCTGCAAGAGCTGGTCATGTAGGAGGTGCGCAAACCCTTTTCTTAGCTGTGTTATTGGCCAATCAGTTTTGTAACTTTTCTTGGAATGTGTGCACATTACAGGATGTGCCCCTTGTGTCTACATTGCAAGCTGTGCCCCTTGTGGGGCCTTGAGCTGCCTAAATGCAGGGGCAGTTCATCTTTTTCTTTTGCCATTCCATCCACCCTGACTTCAGGCCTAGCAGCAATTTGGGCCAAGCAGCTCTTTGGGGCCTCACACAACACACTAATAAATATTTTGCCTATCACGTTCCTGATCTACTGTGTGAATGTGCACCAAGACTCTCTTCACCAATGACCAGTTGTAACAAATGACTATCCCTGTATACTGTGAAATGCACACTGTTTTAAATGGCTGTGTGTAGTCAAAGGCTTAGTGCTGCTCCCAAGATTCAACCATAAGTCTCTAGATACTCAGGGCAATGATAAGCCAACATACAGAAAAGCCTTTAACTAAATCTGTGATTTGTTTGGGGAATTATAGTGAAGTATTGACAGTTTCAGAGCCATGGGGGGGGGGGAACTTCTGTAACAGTCCATTGTTTTCCAGACAGTGAATTCCTACAAGAACATCTTCACTTAGCGACTGCTAGAAGACGGTCTTTCTCCTCATTGCTTTCCACGCAGCTACTTTGAAGTCTTTGTTTCTGATTGTGTAGACGAAGGGGTTAAATATGGGGATGAAACTTGTGCGCACAAGAGATACCGCTTTGTTGACTTGGGTGTCAGCTTGAGTTGAAGGCCTCAGGTACATAAACATTTCTGTCAGGTAGAGAATGATAACAACTGTGAGATGAGAGGCACAGGTGAAAAATGCTTTTGATCTCCCAGTAGCAGAGGGGATGTGAATTATGGTGTCTATAATGCATATATAGGAAATTAGTGAAAAACCAAATGAACCCCACAAGACAACAGTACCATAGATGAGACCGATCAGCTCTATCAAGCTTGTGTCAGCGCATGCTAATTTCAAAACTGGTCCAACATCACAGAAGAAGTGGTCAATGACATTGTCTTCACAGTAGGGGAAAGTCCACACTATGACTGACTGAGAAAAGATGATCACAAACCCTCCAATCCAGGCCAGGAAGGCCAAACGGAGGCAGAGTTTGTTGGTCATGATGGTCCTATACAGCAAAGGTTTGCAAATGGCCACATAGCGATCAAATGACATGAGTGTAAGGATGATGAGCTCAACAGCTACCATTGTAAAGACCATGAAACCTTGTGCCATGCAACAGGCAAAGCAGATGGTGGCTTTGCCCAAGAAGCCATTGGTCAGCATCTTTGGTACCTCGGTGGTTGTGCAGCAGATCTCAGCTATGGAGAAATTGACAAGGAAGAAGTACATTGGTGTATGAAGCTTGGGCTCTTTAATGATAACTATGATTATTAAGATGTGCCCTGTCACTGATACAAGATACATCAAAAGAAGGATGGTATAAAATGCCATCTTCTGTTTCTGTAGTTCCGGAAATCCCAGGAGAACAAATTCAGTGACAAATGTGGAATTAGCCATATCCTTCCTTCCTGAAACAAATATAAAATATGCATTTAAGCAGAAAAGTCCTTTGTTAGGTTTCAGGGAAGGGGAATCCAAATGGAAGACAGCCTAACCCAAAAGGAGTAGGCCTAGTGTTTAGCATGACCACACATAGTCCTTCTCCTACTTTTCCCATATTGGACAAGCAGCAGAATGGGTAAACACTTTGGTGGTTTGTATCCACTTCCACCGTTCCAGGCAATAGCGACCAGGCAGTAAAGGGACATCTGAGAAAGCAAAAACCCTAGAGCAGCATTTTTCAGTGTTTGACCCCCACACACCCCCACCCCGTACCACTTTGCATGATCCACCTGCAGGAAATACAACTGGACATAACCAGCGATGATGTCATTGCCAGTTACTTCCTGACTGGGAGGCCAGGCGCAACATGACACACACCAGTAAGGTCCAAATACTAACCAACTTTCCAGTACTGACATAGTTGTGCCAATGGAGCATGTGCTGCATCCTGCAGTTGGGTGGCAGTGACGGAGGCCTCCTCAAGGTAAGGATGTTTGTCTGAGGCATTGCCCTGACCTCGGTGCGGGAAAGTTGGTTAGGATTGCACCCTAAGAGTCTCAAGGCAGATGGGAAGGTTTTTTTGAGCGTGTGAGAAGCATATGCTGGAGTTCTTCCTGCTGAGCCAAGCCTCTGACTGCTACTTGTTGAGTTGCACTGCTGGTCTTGCTGCCAGGTGGTAGGAGCCTGGGGGTTCCACAAATTCCACTGGACACCACCTCAAGGATCACTGGTGGGATGAGTACCACTGGTTGGGAAACACTACCCTAGAGACACTGAACTACTGATGTTCATATGAAAAATCAATGCTACAGTAGCATCTGCAGGGTGAAGAGACATGCAAATGCAATGAATTATCTGTGAACACAGACCAGGCAGACCAAGGGTCAAAATAGAACTTTTCTTTTTTTTCCAAGTCCAAACAAAATCTGTTTCACAAGATGGGATAATAGAGGTGAAATAAGTTATGAGCTGGGCGCGAAAGCTTAAAAAAGGGTTTCACCTAAAAAATACAGAACCATTAATACCCAGCAGATGAAGCTCAAATGATGCTTAGTCTCACACCCTCTGTAAAAATGATAGTTGGCATAAACGTTGGAGGGGCAGATAAACACAAAACCCCAAACCCGGCGCATGTCTCTACATAGTCCCTAGCAGAACCTACCTACATGGCAAAGAATTCCCAGTCCTTCTCACTTGTGGTGCTGCTCTTCTTGGTCAGCCCAATTCTGACCTACCTACCGGTGTGCAAGTCTGCTGTGGCACCAAAATGGCAGCATGTAAGAACATCCCAGTTGGTGGATTGTACAGAAGCTGCTGGGGAATTAAAACTATCCAAAACAGTGCTTCCCAAACTTATTAGCACTGGGACCCACTTTTAAAAATGACAATTTATCATGACCCACTAGACAAAAAAAGAGAGATCTAGATAAAACAATAATTTATTTATTTATAATATTAATTAATAAATTAATATTCAATAATAATTGAGGTACTGTGCCCCCGAGGCTGACAGAGACCTTACTTATAGCATGTGTGTGTCAACATTTGCTAGACCCTCCCTAGAAGTGGAGTTCAAGGATTGTTCCCCCAAACCTTTACAGTCAGTCCAGGATATCCAGAAGGCTGAACTGGAGACTAAGTTGTGCAGTTAGGGACTTCCAGGTCAGGCAAAAGTCTGAAACTGGAATCACATGGTTCACATCACATCGCATGTGATCTACAGCATGCAGACAGATTACAAAGTTAGATACAATAGAGTTGTAAAATTAATTCACTGGCCATTATGTAAAAAGTGTAATTTGCCAGCCTCGAAAAATGTTTGGGAACATCAGGTGGAAAAGGTGTTGGAAAAAGAATGAGTCAAGATCCTGTGTTGACTTTAAAATTCAAATGGACCGACACCTCGAACATAACACACTGAATATAAGAATAATAGAAAATCAAAATGTCTGGCTAATCGACATCGCAGTTCCTGGAGATGCCAGACTCGATGAAAAAGAACTAGGAAAAATGAGAAAACATTGAGACCAGGCCACTGAAATCACATGACTATGGGCAAAACACACCAAAGTGGTCCCCATTGTCATCAGACCACTTGGAACAATCTTGAAAAGTTTTGCGAATTTCTTTAAAACAACTTCAGCTTACTGAAATAACACCATCAAATCTGCAAAAAATGACACTTTTAGGAACATCATACATACTGCGCCAATATCTAGTTGCCACTTAGGTCTCAGGCTGAGACTTGTATCAATTGCTCAACACCAGTTAATAACTGTGTTTCATGTAGTTTGGAAGAAGAAGGAGGAGGAGCAAGATGGAAGACCAGGAAGATAATAACAAGGAATCATGCCCTATATCTGTGCAGTGATGTTGATAGTTTCTATTTACCCAGAAGCATAGGTGGGCTTGGGATGTTGCAAGTGCCCCAAATTGTACAAGAAAAGGGTATTGTAAGAATATATAAGAGATTGGGAAGAAGATGCGTTGAAGCTGGTTTATCAAGAAAACACGCTAAATACTGGGGATGGTGATGCAATAACCACACAGCTGGCTTATAAGAAAGATCAAATGAAGATCAGGAAAGAAAAATGGCAAAGCAAAGCTCTCCGTGGCCAGTTCATAAAAGAAACTGCAGGAAAGGCTGACAACAAAACCTGGCACTGGCTAAGAACAGGTAGACTGAAGGAGACAGAGGGATTAGTTCTGGCTGCCCAAGGAAATAAAGATGAATGTATAGAGAGTCAAAATTGAGGAAACATCTACTGGCAACAGCAAATGTTGCCAGTGCAAAGATGCTGGCGGAACAGTGGACCACCTGGTCAGCTGCTGCAAGAAGATCATGTAGACCTACTACGAAGGTGTGACAGGGTTGTGACAATAATTCATTGGAACTTGTGTAAAAGGCAGGGCTTTTTTTCTAATGGAACACGGGGGGACGGAGTTCCGGCACCTTTTTGCAGGGGCCCCTTCCTTTTGGAGGCATTCCAGGGGGGGAGCAAAATAGAGGAATTCGCTGGGTGGGTGCTGGGGGGTGCAGGGTGGGTGGGTGCCTGGCCCCTGCCTGACCGCACAATGACCCCCTCCTGCCCCCATCTCCAAGCTCTCGCCTGAGCCCAGCCTGCCTCCCCTCCCCCCACGCTCTGCTTCCCAGCGCAGTTTCCAAGCCGGTGGGGGGCGCGGGGGACGCGCTCCAACGCTGAGGAGGAGGACGGACAGCCAGCCAGCCTGCCAGGGAGACGGGCTGCGGCACCCACGGAACGCCCAGGTACTGGCTTGGTGGAGGAGGAGGAGGGGAAGGAAGCTGGCTGGTGCAGCCCTGTGCCAATCTGCAGCACGAGCCTAGGCATGTCTACTCAGAAGTATGTCTCATTGTGCTCAATGGGGCTTGCTCCTGGGAAAGGTTGCATAGCCTTGCAGCCTGAGAGCCCAAGCATGTCTACGCAGAAGTAAGTTCCATTGTGTCCAAGGGGGTTACTCCCAGGAAAGTGTCATAGCCTTGCAGCCTGGCAGAGGAAGGGCTCTGAGGCTGCAGTCCTCTCCACACTTTCCTGGGAGGAAGCCCCACTACCTCTAGTGGGACTGACTTCTGAGTAGACAGGCAGAGGAGGGGCTCTGAGGTTGCCATCCTATCCACAGTAAGCCCCATTCACTAAAATGGACTTCTGAGCCTATAAGCCTACATAGGATTGGGCTCTTAGGCTGCAATCCTAGGCACTTTCCTGGGAGTAAGCTCCATTGACTAGAACGAGAGTTATTTCAGAGTAGACATACTTAGGACTGGGCTCTTAATCCTGGCAGAGATATATATCTGCACCCAGTGTCACATGCTAAGGGGAGGTGAAATGGGATTCTACGTGTGTACAACGTGCTGTCCAGCCTTGCCAGAGATCTTCCTTGTCCTCCCCCACAAGCATGCCCTCCGACAGCCAGTGTTTGCAGCTCCTCTCCAGCAATACTCCAGCAATACTCCAGCCCAATCCTATGCATGTGTACTCAGAAGTAAGTTCATCTTTAGGGGGGAAGCACATAAAAATATTTTATTTCTCCAATAAAAAATGCTTCATAAATAAATAAATAAATAAATAAATAAATAAATAAATAAATAAATAAAAGATTGACAAGTTGTGAGTTCCTGCACCTTTTTATTTACAAAAAAAGCTCTGGTAAAAGGTATAAACTGCCTGCAAGTGACAACTGGTGGAGCCACAAAATTGAAAAAAGTGGTAGGGAACAAAGAAGTCACAGTGCTCTGGGACTTTAGAATACAAACAGACAAATATCTGCCATACCACACACCAGACATAACCATGAGTGACAAGAAGGATCAGAAAGTCTGGATGGTAGACATTGCAGTACCCGCTGACAGCAGAATAGAAGGTAAAGGACTGGAGGAAATCACCAGGTATAAAGATCTGCAAATAGAGATTGAAAGACTGGCACAGGAAAGCAAGAGCAACACCAGCTGCCATAGGGGCCTTGGATTCTATTGTACATACTACAGTGATATATGTAATGCGACGACATAACAACAAAAAATAGCTGCCTTCCTCGGGAAGAACTTGATAGGTGTATACAAAATCCAGTCAAAAACAGCATGACTGTGCAAAAATAGACGACGACAACGACGATAGATAGATAGATAGATAGATAGATAGATAGATAGATAGATAGATAGATAGATAGATAGATAGATAGATAGATACCCTGCCAACTCATACCACCAAACTAAGGATGAGAGACCCAGAGATTTTGTAGAGAATAGCCAGAGAAATCCTTGCCAATGTGCCCCCACCCCAATGGAGCCAACCCTGTGACACTTCATGGAAGAATGGCCAGTTAAATATCTAAGAGATAGAATTATTGATTTTTTTTTTTTTTGGGGGGGGGGTACTTTTTTAAAAAAGGCTAATTCATTAAAGGGAGGTCTCAAGTAGAAACTACAGGTTGAGCCTCATTATTTGCGTGGGTTCCCTTCCAAGCACTCATGTGGATGGCAAAAAAACGCACTATAGCAAATCCATTTAAAAAACAAAGTTTCTTTGCTCTGGTGATTTAAAAACAGCCTTGCTGACCTTTCTGATGTAAGATAAGAGTCATTAAGAAGACAATCCATCAATCAGTCCTCCTCCAAGCACTTACAAAGGTGCTTCACTCAGCCCCTCCCTTCACCAATGCAAAGTGATCACCTTTCTTTCACGTGCTCAGGGGGAAGGGAGGGATCGCCTGAAGGATTGATGGATTGTCAGCCAACTGCCCCCTCTCTCTCTCTCTTTCTCATTAAGGAGGTTACTGTTAAAGGACTGTTCAGTTTTTTAAACTGATTTTAAAGGGATGCATTTTCCCCCTACTCTAGGGATCAGCACATTCCTTCTCATTTGCAGTGGCCATTAGTGTTGAGTCAAATCTGTGTATAAAAAATCCACGTATAAATAGGCTGGACCTGTGTAGTGGTTCAGCCAAACACACATTTACCATCTGAGAATGGAGCTGGAAACATTCACAGTCCAGAGTTGACAAAGGCAAGTTTCCCCTTACCTTCTTAGAAGTGTATGTACGTATTCTGGAGGAGTAATATTGACTATCAAAGGACGTAGCTATGGGTTATGTCTCTTAAGGTGATGCAACCTTGAAGTTTTTATCACCTTGTGGTTCATCTTTCATAATTTTTCATAGACTTCCCAGGAGAAAAAGACCTCATAGGATTCCTCATACCAATTAAGAAAACTAATTAAGATTAAGGGGGTTTTTAAAGCTGGAGACTAAAGTCTTCAAGCAATAAAAAATAGCTCCCTACATCACAGCAAATACAACAGACAGCCTTGTGGCACCTAAACATGTTTAGCAAATATATTGCGTAATTCTCTTCTGGGAATTACAGTCCACTACAGCAGGTTGATTGAACATAAGAACTTAAGAAGAGCCTCACTAGATCAGGCCACAGGCCCATCTAGTCCAGCTTCCTGTATCTCACAGCGGCCCAACAAATGCCCCAGGGAGCACACCTGATAACAAGAGACCTGCCTCCTGGTGCCCTCCCTTGCATTGGCATTCTGACATAGCCCATTTCTAAAATCAGAAGGTTGCACATACACATCATGGCTTGTAACCCGTGATGGATTTTTCCTCCAGAAATTTGTCCAATTCCCTTTTAAAGGCATCTAGGCCAGATGCCATCACTACATCCTGTGGCATGGAGTTCCACAGACCAACTACACACTGAGTAAAGAAATATTTTCTTCTGTCTGTCCTAACCCTCCCAACACTCAATTTTAGTGGATGTCCCCTGCTTCTGGTGTTGTGTGAGAGTGTAAAGAGCATCTCTCTATCCACTGTGTCCATCCCCTGCATAATTTTGTATGTCTCAATCATGTCCCCCTTCAGGCGCCTCTTTTCTAGGCTGAAGAGGCCCAAACGCCGTAGCCTTTCCTCATAAGGAAGGTGCCCCAGCCCAGTAATCATCATAGTCGCTCTCTTTTGCACCTTTTCCATTTCCAAATGGAAATTGCGAATGGTGTGTAAAAAGAATTGATAATTAAATGGACAGATCTAATGAGGGACAAACACGAGCGGGCACTGATTGTCTCTGGTGCATATGAACATTTACAAAGTGACCTAACTAGAATCAGGCCAGTGGGTGGAGCCATTTACGGCAGAGGAAAGAGCTCCTCCGATATCCTAACCCTGGTTTTGTTCTTGACACTCCCCCTTTGCTCTACTCCAGCAGCGGCCAAACTCGCCACTGCTGTGCAACAGAAAAGCATTCCCCATTTGGACAACTTCTTTCCATTTCACTTCTGCACCGTGCAAAGTTCCCCTCATTTGGGGGACAGGGACACTTTGGGCAGTCACATCATCTGCCCCGCATCCCAGAAGGCTGCAGGACAGGACATCCAAGCAGACGTGACTGCCCAGAGCATCCCTGTCACCCAGGCAAGGGGGACTTTGCATGGTGCCAAGATGGTACTGAAAGGTCTGCTCACCACACAGAAGGATTCTTCTGAATCCTGCATCCAGCCATCAGGCTGGGGTTCAACCAACCCTGCTCTACTCAAACTTGCAGCAGCTAAATAGCTGGTGTTGGTTTTGAGTAGACCCATTATGGACCATGCAGGAGGGGAGGAGGGTATGTAAAACATTATTTTACTTCTTTTTACAATTCTTTTACAAAAGAATTTTGGGCATATTTCTGCAACACTTTTACTACAGATGAAATGAGCAAATACTAGAGACAGCCACTCTGAAAGTTCTGAAATTATTTGTGCCATTTTCCCTTCTCCATCAACCTAAGGTCATATCATCCTTTCCAAGAAGTATCCTCCTTCTGTGAGTCTGCATGAAGTTTTGGGACATTGTAAGCCATTTCAGACGACGCTTTTGCTGTGCCGGAGATCATGAATGCATCGACAGTGACTGAATTTATCCTAGTGGGGATCCCATTTCTACAGAACCTGCATGGGGTGTTCTTTGTTGTGGGCATATTCATATACATCACAACCGTTGCGGCCAATGGGTTCATTGTCGCAATCATAGCCATTGAACCAAAGCTTCAAACACCCATGTACATCTTCTTTGGCAACCTCTCCTTTTTGGGGGAACGGCTACACCACCGCTGTGGTACCCAAGATGCTGCAGACCCTTGTAGAAACACAGACCACTATTTGTTTCTATTGCTGCACGGTCCAGTGCTTCTTCCACTTCTTTTTCGGAACAACAGAGCTTTTCATCCGCACAGCAATGTCCTTTGACAGGTATCTGGCCATTTGCAAACCGCTTCAGTATCCGATGATTATGACCAATTCTGTTTGCATTCAAATGTCATTGGCCACCTGGTATGTAGCTTTCCTAATAATGTTTTGTCAGTCTTTTAGCCCGGATTGGCCTTTTCAGCCACACTAGACGCTGTGCCAGAACCACCTTTCAGAGCGCGATACCATAGTCTTTCGAGACTGAAGGTTGCCAATATCAATATATTGTGTGGACATGGCCTTTCTGTAAGTCTAACATTATTGACCATTTTTTCTGTGATATTGGTCCTGTCTTGGACTTAGCCTGTGCTGACACCCACCTCATTGAGTCTCTAGGATTACTCAGTTCCGTTTCCATTATTATCATGACCTTGATCCTCACCCGTTGTGTCCTACATTTTTATCATCTCCACCATCCTGCGCATTCCCTCAGCCGTGGGGCGTAGGAGAGCATTTTCCACCTGCACATCTTACCTGACTGTGGTTTCCATATTGTATGGAGCCCTTGTCTTCATGTATGTGAGGCCTGATGTCCATTCCTCATCTCGATTTAGCTGGGTAGTAGCTGTCCTAAATACGTCCGTCACTCCAATGCTGAATCCTTTCATATACACTATCAGAGGTGAAAGAGGCTGTCAAGCACTCAATCAGCAGGAATAAGGGTTTTCTGAAATATTTGCTAAACATATTCAAAAAACTTGGATTCCCGATCGTCCCCTTTAAAGAGGTGGTCGGAGTTTGTTTTGCCTGGCCAGGACACGAGAGTCCCTCCCCAAAGGGGGAGGCAAAAGGGGGCTGGGTCAGGCAGCTATGGTGGTCCTTTAAAAGGGGACGAGACCCAGCCCTCTTCCTCCTTGTGCATGTGAGCACCGTGGGAATACCAACCCGCCCGCCCTAGAGGCAGTCTGAGTTTAACTGGTCGCCGTTTGGGGCCGGGTAGGAAATTTTTGCTGCCTGCCAAGATTGGCCAAAGGGCAGGCAGTTTTTTCACCTACCCCAGACTGTTATGGGCTAGGGGATTACACCCCCCTGTTTGCAAGCTGCCATTGGTCACTTTAAGAGGGCAGGTGGTGCGGGTTAGGAGGCGTGAATGGGACTTTGGCATGCACCTTCAGGCGGCATAAGCAGGGCAGAACCCTATTTCAGTCCTCAGGGGCTTGGCGGCACGAGGACATAGATGGGGCCCTGGGCCGGGACCGCGGGGCACACCTCAGAGGCTCAGCGGCTCGAGGTGGCGCAGTCTGAGGTCCGGCTGCCTTCCCCTTAAGGGATAGACATGGATGAGATGCACCGTCCCAGCAGCGGGGCGCGACTTGGAGTCGGGTGCATGCCCGCCTGGGGGCAGAGGTTTCTGGTACCGCCCAGAGGTCCCTCCCCGCACCACAGGGGCTTTCGCTGCCTCGGATGCTGCAGGTCTCAGCCTCTGCTCCTCTTGTTAATGTACAATAAAGTGGCCCTTTCTCCCATATCTGTTGTCTCGAGTGTTCATTGGACAGTGCGGAAATAAAGGTAGAATTGCTGTTGTGAGAATAAATAGCTGGTAGCCCTATCCACACTTTCCTGGGAGTAAGCCCCATTGACTTTAATGAGATTTACTTCTGAGTAGACATGCATAGGATTGGGCTGTGGGTCCCCATTTCAGATTTCCATTCTAAGGCACAAGTTCACCATTCCAATTTAAAAGCTAAATTTATCATAGATTTTTTAAAAATTGAAAATATTTTTATAGCACTTTTCCATGCTCACAGCAGTGAACCACAGCATATAAAATTAATAATACAGGTATTTCTATACCGCCTTTCTTGGTCGTCAGATTTCTCCTCAGACTTTAATTCAAGGTGGTTTACATAGGCAGGCTATACTAAATCCCAATAGGGATTTTTACAATTGAAGAAGGTTCTGTCTTTCAAGAACCACAACATTTCAGATGGATCTTTTATGATCTGGTATCACATTCTGGCCTCCATTTTCCTCCCACACAGGCTGACAGCGGCCAAAGAGCAGGTGGAATAACTCAGCATAACTCGGCTAGGCTTGTCAGCTGCTTCAAGGTTGCGCGGTGCCGGTGACCTCAAACTGGCAACCTTTGGATGTTATCTTCAGGCAAACGGAGGCTCTACCCTCTAGACCAGACCTCCTGCCAAATTCAACCAGTTTTGAATTTTATACAATTTAAATGTGAAGGAACCCATTTTAAATGGGTAAATTAAGACATCCAATGAGACATCCATCCTGCTTGAATTCAGCACAGGATCTGGTCGTATCCGTGTGGATCTGTCACACCTGTGCTGCTGGGTAGGCTGGGCCCTGGATCAGTTCCACACAGGAAGGTTGTTGTTGTTGGCAACCTTCAGTCTCGAAAGACTATGGTATCGCGCTCTGAAAGGTGGTTCTGGAACAGCGTCTAGTACACAGGAAGGAATTCTGGCTTATTAAATGGCCTTTATTCCAACACATTTCTCTTGTCATTTGAAATTATTTATGCAGGGTGGATGTTTTCAATATACCAACTATTAGCGTTCAGTACAATGTGGCCAAATTGACTCCGAAAAGGGGGGGGGGGGGTTGGCCAAAGTCAGACCACTCTTGGTGAAGGGAATTCATCATGCTCACCCTTGCGCAACAGAGTAGTATTTTATTTCTTTAAACATGGATCTGCCACCTTTCTCTGTTTTTACATGGAACTCAAAGTGGAGCCTCAATCCCTTTTGCAAAAGGGATGTTTACAATTATTTGTTCCATGACAGGAAGTAACAGAACCCTTAGCGACACCAGATGTTTCCATCCTGGTGCAACCAACATCATCCTGGCTATGCTCTGCACTGTCCAAGCTTTCACAGCAGTTCATCCCCAGTCGGTTCTCAAAATGTTACCTGTCTCTAGCTGACTCCTCCACATTCCACACCCTCTCACATTGCCTTCGCAGAACATTTGCAAGGTCCTTCAACAAGGACTTTTTTAGTCTCCCTTTTCAGACTCCCTTCCAAAGTGAGAACCCAAGCTGATCCTGCTTAGCTTCTTCAGGTAGGGCAACGGCTCGACCTACAGACCACAGTTCCTGGAATTTTTCTGTATTCCTAAATAACAATGTACACAATTAGTAGGGGATTTGGTGATCCTATGGCAACCTAGAACACAGCAAAAAACAGTCATCTGAATAATTCGGGGTCAAATTGCACATGCAAATTATATTTGGCATTGTATCATTACGGTCATGTGTAGGAGCTGTGGAAGCTTCAGTATGGATTGGAGCCATGTGGGGTGATCAAGTGTATAAAACTCTTAACCCCTGTGCTGTTTTCTTGCTGACTCAGCAGTTTGCTTTGTTTGGTAGTTTGTTGCTTTTAGTATAGTTTACGATAGTAGTTTTTACATCACTGTAATTTTTACACCGCTGCTTCTTATAGGCAAGTTTCAGCAGGCTGACATAAAGTAAAATACTCTCTGCTTCCCTGTGTTGTTCCCATTGTTTAAAGTATTGGCAACCTTCAGTCTCGAAAGACTATGGTATCGCGCTCTGAAAGGTGGTTCTGGCACAGCGTCTAGTGTGGCTGAAAAGGCTAATCCGGGAGTGACAATCCCTTCCACACCGGGAGCGAGTGCAGTCTGTCCCTGGTCTGTCTCCCTGGCTATGGGCCTTCCTTCTTTGCCTCCCACCGTCGGAAGCAGCCCCTGGTGTCATGCTGTACGCCAATCGAGCAAAGACTTATAACCGGTAAACTGCTGCTTCCCATGTTGTGCCGACGCCGTATGGCGAAGTTGGAGTGTCCTCTCCAGTGCACGAAGCCTGGGTAAAGAAGGTATGGAGGATAGGCTGTTACCCATGCAGCAAATCCCCCCTCTCCACGTCGCTGGAATGGTCCAATGGAAAGGCAGAAGCCAATACGGTTGGTTCCAGCGATTGTTTAAAGATACATCTTTAAAACCACAAAATGAACACTATTGTAACAACCTGTATGTTTAGTGGATCACTTTTGGTTTTTTTGTAAATGTAGAACACAGTGCACTTCATTAGATTCAGAGAGGTGCATTATGTGTCCTTTTACAAACATAAGGGCCTGATTAAGCATGGGCAGGGGGTCCACGTCTACATGGACCTGGCTATAAGACAGTTGCTCACATAGTCTTTGGAACAACACCAGCTGGAGAAAGGCCGTGTCCTTCAACAGGGCAGGCATGTGAACCAGTGGTGCTGAATCCTGTTGTAAGAGCTACAGCAACCGCTACCAGCCCTGGTCCAGTGGGCAATGGATTCACCATGCTGCCAATGCACCCAACTGCAATTTTTCTATGGCCTGCTCCACCCTTGCAAGGCCCTCTCCCAGCTGAGCCAGGCAAGGACTCATTCCTCGATGCCACAGCCAGCCTTCCTCCATGCGTGTCCGCTCAATGCATCTCCACAAGGCAGACATATACGGTTGGGTCAGCCAAAGATGTAGGGCATATGGCAGCAGGGGTTTTACAGATTTAGTACCAGATGTCAACAGATGCTCCTGTTCTTTCTCCAACTCCTGGTGTTGCAGCAGAGGCATCTGAGGGGGCTTTAGGGTAGGTCTCCATTTCTTGCAGTGATTGGGAGATGTAGTGGGTCACGGGATGATGCGGCCTTGTAAACCTCACTCTGGGGGCTGAGTGGCCCATCCTGAACAGGATTATCAGGAATCACGAAGTGGGGGCAGGGGCTAGATGCTCTGCCAATTCAATTAGCCAGACATCAAGGGACACTGCTTCAGAACCCAATTCTGGGCTCCTTGAGCCGGCTAACCGTGGGCACACACTGTCGCTAATGTGCCGCACGGCACGTTTGCAGGCCCTTCTGCTGGACGAGCGCCGGTGGTAGCCCAGCGGTGACCGGCATCGGGCTACACCTGACCTCCGCCACTCAGCGGTCGCACAGAACACTGAGCAGCAGGGAGGTAAGTGGGGGCAGGGGGGAGCCAGGGAGGAGGCGTTCCAGGGAGGGGGGAAGCGGGGAGAGGGCAGGTGGAGGTTGAGGAGGAGGCGTTACAGGGAGGTGGGAGGCAGGGAGAGGGCCAGGGGGAGGGGGTGGGGAGGGAGGGAGGTGGGAATGGTGGAGCAACGCCCCACTGGATCCAAAGCCTCCATGTCGGGCTCACCGCTGGATACGGAGGCATTTGATTCACCGCCGACCTTTTGGTTGGTGGTGAATCGAGTAGCCCCATTGCAGGGTTACTGCATTTACTCAAAGGAAGGGGACAAAATTTGCATCCCCCCGTCTGGCAGTGTTCTGTAAGCCCTAACCAAAGAGCTGCAGAGAAATGAGAATAATGCAGAATTACACAGAGAAAACAGGCAAACCCCAGGAAAGGAATAAAACACCCATAAAATATAGGCATTTTATGACAAGGCTGATCACATAACAAGCATAAAAATATGCAAGATCAGTGCAGTGACACTTCATGGTAATGCCCTTATAGCTAAGATTGAATATCAGGAAAAAAACTTCTGATGATTGCCAAGAGAGGAGGTGGACTTTCCCTCACTGGAAATCCTCCAGCAAAGGCTCAACAAGTAATAATAATAATAATACAGGTATTTCTATACCGCCTTTCTTGGTTGTCAGATTTCTCCTCAGACTTTATTCAAGGCAGTTTACAAAGGCAGGCTGTTCTAAATCCCCGTAGGGATTTTAACAATTGAAAGGTTCTAGCTTTCAAGAACCACAGCATTTCAGATGGATCTTTCTGATCTGGTATCACATTCTGGCCTCCAATTTCCTCCCACGCAAGCTGAGAAGCAGCTCCTTCATCTCTCACATGGAGGGCAGCCAAGATGCTTCCTCGCTCACACCAAAGAGCCGGTGGAATAACTCCTTGTCAACTGCTTCAAGGTCTCACCATTCACGGTGCCGGTGGCCTCGAACTGGCGACCTGCAGATGTTATCTTCAGGCAAACGGAGGCTCTACCCTCTAGACCAGACCTCCTGCCCTGTACCTGCTGGAGATGCTTAGAATTTCCTGCTACAGGCAGGGGTTGGACTAGATGAACTTTTAAGTTACTTCCAACTTTCTACAATTCTATGATTAATGAACTCTGGAGCCCGATTTAAAAAAAAAACAAAACACATATTATAGTTCAGATCCACTCCTGTGAAGGTGTTAGATTTCCAGCACCAATGCAGCTAGGCTGTGCGCTGCATCCTGTGGGGTGGGGCAGTCACAAAGGCCTTCTCAAGGTAAGAGAGCATGTGTTACCTTACCTTGGGGTTGCATTGCTGCTGCATCGTGGCTGTATTGGTGCTGGAAAGTTGGTTAGCTGCCAATCTTATATAAAAAAAAAAAACTAACTACAGAATCTTAGGCTGCAATCTTATCCTATACCTTCTGGGGAGGAAACCAGATTCAATTCAGTGAGACTTTCTCCTGAGTACTCATGCCTAGGATTCTGGCTCAGTTGGTAGAGGTGCTGCTTTGTATGCCTGAAGATCTGAGGCTGCCAGTTTGAAACAACCGGAAGTACCCGAGAACTGACAACACGCTGATATACTGATGAACTGACCCTCGGTGGCAGAGAGGAGTTGCCGTCAAGTGGAGCGTGGGAGGCGAAGGGCCAGAGAGAGGCCAGACCTGGAAGGAATCCAGCTGGAACGAGGAGTTCTATGAAAGACCAGAACTATTCAATTGTAAAAATCCTCACGGGGGTTTAGAACAGCCTGCCTATGTAAACCACCTTGGATTAAAGTCTGAGGAGAAATCTGATGACCAAAGAAAGGCGGTACATAAATACCTGTATAAATAAATAAAAATCTTCTCTACGCCCGTCTTTGTAGATGCAAGGCATATGCAATTTTGAGTCAACCTGCACTGATTTCCATGTGTAAAGGGACACACTGATGTGGGTATAGGCTTGTCCCTGCCACATACAGAACTCTTTACCCAGTCATGTATGGGTGAGGCGACAGGCTTCCATGCATATAGCCGATATAAACGATGAGGTTCATGTGGATACCCATTTCTGTCTGTAACATGAATTTCATCGAGTCCTCAACTGGTGCCATTGCGAATATGGAAGAATGGGGACTTTAATTTAGAACTACATACACAAAAGAGACCCATAAAATTATGTATCTGGTAATTCCCTTCATTCAGCAAAAACAATGTAATGCCCACCATTTTGCTTTCTTCAGGAATAAGAAATGGAACAGCATAAGGTTCCATTGGGTCAAGATAGGAAGCTTTGTTCTCCTGAGTCAGTGCATTGGTCCTTCTTGCTCAATTTTGTTGACATAAGAACATAAGCAGATCCCTATTGAATGAGGCCAAGGGCCCATCTAGATCTTCCAGTATCCCACAGTGGCCCACCAGATGCCTTGGGCAGCACACAAGACAACAAGTTACCTTCATCCAGGTGCTGCTCCCTTGCACTTGGCATTCTTAGATAGCCTACTTCTAAAACAAGGAAGTTGCACATACCCATCAACTTTGTCACCCATGATGGATTTTTCCTCCATCAAGCTGTCCAATCCCCTTTCAAAGGCATCTAGGCCAAATGCCATCACCACATCCTGTGGCAAGGAGTTCCACAGACTAATTACACTAACTGGCTCTCAGACAGGAATCTTTCTCTGTTCAATCTGGAGCTATCTGGAATTGAACCTGGAGCCTTCTGCATGCAAAGCATGTGTTCTGTCGCTAAGACCCAGCAGCTTCAACCAGTACTTTCTTAGGCATTTAGAGTGGCAACTATAAACAAAAATATTCAAGGAAAATATGAATAAATGCATTCAGTTTCCCTAGTCCACTCATGCAGATGCTGGGTTTGTTCAATCTCCACTGAAAAGTTCATGGGGGAAAAAATGCAGAAGTTAAAAATTTATGGCTGAAATCAATCAATAAGCTTCTGCATCTCAGAAAAGGTTCCACAGTACAGTGAAGCCACAGGAACTTTCATTTGCACCAGGTCACTTGCCTATAGCTTTCCTCAAGGCAGCCTTCACCTCTTTATTCCTTATAGTGTATATAAATGGATTTAGCAACGGTGTCAAGACGGTGTTAAGGACTGAGATCACTTTGTTGAAACTGAAGGAAGAGTGCGCTGTGGGTTTCAAGTACATGAAGAGAACAGCTCCATAAAGAATGATGACCACTGTGAGGTGGGAAGCACATGTCGAGAAGGCTTTCCGCTGTCCCTTCCTGGAAGGGATACTCAGGATGGTTGAGATGATGTAGATGTAGGAAACCACCGTGAAGATAAAAGAACTTGGGATTATGGTGACCGTTCCCAACAAACCCAGAAATTCAATGAGGTTGGTGTTTGCACAGGCCAATTTCAAAATGGGGCCAATGTCACAGTAGTAATGGTCAATGACGTTGCCGGCACAAAACGGCAGCTGCAGGAGCAGAGCTGCCTGGCTGAAAATGACCACAAAGCCCAGGGACCAAGACCCCAGTGCCAACAGAGAACAGAGCTTCTTGGTCATAATTGTGGTGTAATGCAAAGGCTTACATATGGCGATGTATCTATCGAAGGACATGGTAGAGAGGATAAGAAATTCAGTGATGCCTAGGAAGAAATGAAAGAAGGACTGCACTAGGCAGCAACGGAGGCAGATGGTCGTCTTGGTGATCAGGAAGGTCTCCAGCATCTTCGGGATGACGGTCGTGGTGTACCAGATCTCAAGGAATGAGAGGTTGCTCAGAAAGAAATACATAGGGGTCTGGAGCTGTTGGCTGACCCTCACGATCAAAATGATGAGGCCGTTGCCGGCCAAGGTGAGGATGTATATGATGAGGATGAGGGTAAACAGTGACCGATGCCACTTTCGTAGACGTGGGAAACCTAGAAGAACAAACTCGTTCACGGACGTCCCATTGACCATGCTCATGTCTTGAGAGGAAGATAAACAAAGGAGACAAAGGGATGAGAAGGATTGGTTGGCAACCTTCAGTCTCGAAAGACTATGGTATAAGCCTACAGCACCCAGTATTCCCAGGCGGTCTCCCATCCAAGTACTAACCAGGCCTGACCCTGCTTAGCTTCCAAGATCAGACAAGATTGGGCATGTGCAGGGTAACAGTAAATTAATGAATTCCTGTGAGAATGGAGAGGGATAGACAAGTAGATGCAAACAGCCAACAGCAGTGATTTTCAATCACTGTGCCATGGCACATGGGCGTGCCACAAATGGTCTGCAGGTGTGCCACGGGAGTTTGGAGGGTCACATATTAGTAGAGCCTTTGGGGGATGTGAGCCCATGGCCGGCAGGGCAGAGTACCTTGTCAATTGTCAAAAAACTGGTGGTGTGCCTCGACAGTTTAAATATCTTTTCAGTGTGCCACGAAATGAAAACGGTTGAAAATCAATGACCTAGAGTCACAAGTCACAGATAGGAGATATTAGTGTGGAAGCCACTGAGATTGTGGCAGAACATCTCTTGTTTTCACCACGTCTCACAGGGTTCTCCCTCCCCCAAGGATACGGGAACTTGAGTCTTTAAAAGACAGTCCTCTAAATGTGTACGTGTAAAAAGGAAACACAGTCCATGAGTCTGGGAGAATAGAAATAACCTTGTAAATTGGGACATAAACACCTTTCCTTTTCATGTTTATATCCATTGAATTGTTATTCAATTTACAGATCAAAAAATCTTCCTTCTACTTATGTTAGGCAGCTTTATGTATGACATTACCTATTCTAGTTAAGGCAGTGTACCTGGGGTTTCCAAACAGTCCCTCATAAAGAACCTGACAACATCTTGGGGTGCTTATCTCCAACAGGGAGACTGGATCGTCTCAGAGTTCCTCAGAGCATGTCCTGAGACTCAAGGTGTTTTGTACATGGGGTTCCCAAATAGCCCCTCATCAGGAACCTGACCATATCTTGGTGTGCTTATCTTCCACAGGGAGGATGGATCATGGTTCCTCTGACTATGTCCTGAGACTCAAGGTGTTTGTCATCTTGTCTCCCTGCAGATGTTATGCTTTTGTTTTCATACACTTTAGAGAAGTTTAAACTTTGTCAGTGTCCTTCAGGAGTAATCGCAAAAGGGGTAACCAACAATTGTGATGTTCATACATTTTTTGGTAAATGTCCAAAGAAAGATATTTGGAAAACTAATGGTCAACAAACTAACAATTTGCTATAAATATTTGAAGGGTTGCGTGTGTGTGTTTCCTGCAATTTGTTATTTGCAGGATCACTTGCAGTTGCCTAGACTAAAATGAATCATGTGGACAATCAAATGTTTAGCTTTCGAACTAATAGTATTGCAAGTATGGACTGTTCAACAAGCTGCTTCTTTGTTCACGGAGCAGATTAAATCTAAATCAGACCATGTCATTGATGACTGTCATGGTGTACAATGCCAGAATGTTTTGATTTACAGATTCTCTCTCTCTCTCTCTCTCTCTCTCTCTCTCTCTCCTGATTATCTGGTTAATTCCTGTGTACCCCCAATTTCAAAGTCAAAATGCATTCATATTCATCTTTACTCAGAAATAATTCCCATCATGTTCAATTAAGTTTTTAAACACAAGACCCATTTATGCTGGTGATACCTGCTCCCCCAGGAACTGTGTTTACAATTAAAATCATATTAATGTGTATTTTCAAAATTTCAAAAATTCCAGCAACAGCCTTCAAATGACCCATCTACCATCTACCCAACTTGTCTGTAGTTGGTTGTTTCTCCACTTTGCACTATACCAAATGATCATAGACCACCCGCTCAGTCTGAAGGCCCCAGTATTGTTGTAGGTCAATGGTTCCCAAACTTGTTAGCACCAAGACGCACTTTTTAAAATGACACTTTATCGGGACCCACCTAGGTTATCAAATTTTTAAAAAAGGAGATCTAGAAAGAAATATATTTATTTATAAGTAAAAATAACCAGAAAGAAGATCTTCAAACATTTATCTCCCTATATTCTTTCTTTCTTTCTTTCTTTCTTTCTTTCTTTCTTTCTTTCTTTCTTTCTTTCTTTCTTTCTTTCTTTCTTTCTTTAAGGAGAGGTTATCTATATAGATACTTACATAGTCTTTCATTCACTGAGAGGTGACAACAGTCAACAGGGGAAAAAAGCTGTATCTGAGTTGTCTCATAACATCTTCTGATATACTGTATATATAAAACGATCAAAGATCCCTTGATTGTACTTATATTTTGAAACAGTCAGCCTCTCAATTCTTCATATAACTTGCTTCATTCACAAGGATATCTCTGCTTCATTCACCAGGATATCTCTTGCCTTTCTTTTCCCTCTTCATTCACCAGGATATCTCTTGCCTTTCTTTTCCCTCTTCATTCACCAGGATATCTCTGTCCTTATTTTCCGTGAATACTGAATTATTCTTCTGAACATTCAGTCTCTCAAGCTAAGCCTATGAGCCAAGAGGGATCTCATCATAAACTGCCCTGTGCATCACATTAATTAGTGTAATTCTCATTAGTGGGAAGCAGGTACAACTGCTTTATATATCCATTTTCAAAATCTGAGCAGATGCCCACATCTTTTTTTCAGTTGCATCATATCAGGACCAAAGTCTCTGTTCTAGAATCATGTAAATGCTCTAGTCTCTGTTCTAGAATCTGTTCAAAGTCTCTGTTCTAGAATCTGTTCAAAGTCTCTGTTCTAGAATCATGTAAATTCTCACACCAAGAGCCTCTTGGACAGGATCTCTGAGCAGACCGTTCAGAGTGGCCATCCCCAACCATTGTAGGTGACCATATTGGATGATGTAAAGAAAAAAAATTCATCCTCCAGAGCAAGATAATGTTTTTGTACTGCTTTGTTGCTTCTTACTTGGTTCCTATAAAATCCATACTACCCTACAATGCCCAGTATTCCAAGTCATTGGGGTAACTGTTATCGTGTATTCATTCATTGATTCATTCATTGCACTTGCAGAGACCTGAAAACCTGGTGCAAGTAGACCCCATTTTGCACCCTTCACCCAGAATGGCTCCAAAGGGGTGGGGGGGTCCACTTGCTGGCATATTCAGGGCGCTGCAAAACTTAGAGCCCCTCTAGCCATGCCGCTGTTGATAAATACAGGCACCCCAAAAAGGTTATGGTTAAGGATTTGTGAAGCTGTTTATTACTGCAGGTATTTATTTCTTCCTCTAGGGGAAATTATTACTAGGGTCTGCCACTCTTAAGCATGGTTTTCCTGCACAAGAGATTGTGAAACTCCAACAGCACTGTAAGATGGGAGAGGAGAAAAGGAAGGCGAGTGGGCCACAATCCACCCGCACTACATCCAGTTGCTGTGGCCTCCTTGAGCACAATCTGTGCTCCACCCCCTTCACTGTGACCATAGAAACATGAACAGCCAGTGGTGTCGTGAGGGGGGTGTGGGCTGCACCCGGTGACATGCACGGGGGACGGTGATACCACTATTCACCAAAATTTTTATAATCTTGGTTTTTTTTGAATAATATTGCCACGTTATAAATCATTCGATGTGCGATTTCATGCAGAATGCAATGAAATAAACCGTTGGGAAATGCCTCTATTCTATCAAAAGTCACAGTCAAAAAACCAGCAGGGGTGGGGCGATTGTGCGTCACCACATCCACTGCCTGGTATTTTGCCCCACCCACTGCATGGAAGGTGGTCCATCTTGGGGGTGACGCACTGGCCCCATCCTGAGCTGCAGTGGAATCCTGAGCATGCCAGGCAGCTGCCAGCAGCTTCCCAGAGGTAAGGTAAAATGCCCTGCAATGGGGCTACTTGACTCTGTGCCAGCTATTTAGCTGGCGCACAGCAAAGCAGTCCTGTGTCAGGCTGGGTTGCCCAATGTGGGTCTATGGATCTGGCCCAGTCCTGCCCCCCTCCTTCCCCACCCCCTCCCCACCACACCTTCTCCCCACCCTTGCCCCACCCTGGAACACCTACCCCCCACTTACCTCTCTGCTGCCCAGCACTCACCTGGAGCTCTGGATGGCAGTCACCCACCTGGCGCTGGCTGCACTGGCTCGGGGTGGTAAGTGCAGGCATGTCTTATAGCTCGTGTGCATCAGTGCTGAGCCAGCACGCAATGTTCAGGATCAGGCCCACAAACCCTTGTGACACCACTGCCAAAAATCCTGCAAGGTGGAGTAGAACTGTGTTTTCAATGCCATGTTTGAGTTTATTTTCCATCCTTCAGTTAATACCCCATGCCATCTCTTCTTCTTCTTCTTCTTCTTCTTCTTCTTCTTCTTCTTCTTCTTCTTCTTCTTCTTCTTCTTCTTCTTCTTCTTCTTCTTCTTCTTCTTCTTCTTCTTCTTCTTCTTCTTCTTCTTCTTCTTCTTCTTCTTCTTCTTCTTCTTCTTCTTCAAGGTTGTGAGCCCCCTAGGGAAAGGGCTAGAACTAACATGTAAAAGAAATGAGTCCTCTTGATGGGAAGGGGAAAGGCAGGATATAAATAATTTAAATAATAATAACATTAACAATAATACGTATTTTAAACAATAATAATGGTAATAAAATTATTGAACAAATGATTGGTCACTTGCCCCATAGCTCAGTATCGTGAATATGTACATGTTCGGCCTTGGTTAGCATGTGGAGCCTGAACCAAACTAAGTCAGTAACGGAGAAGTGGCTCGCAGTTCCAAGCTGCAAGAATGCGAGTAAACAAACAAAAAGATTGTTGTCTCGCCTTTGCTGGCCAGAAAGGACAGACATCAAGAATTACAACCCATTGGAATGCAGCACCTTTGCAGACAGAACGGTGCCTTATCAAGCTGATGAAATGCAGCTGTGGATCTCCAGTTGGGAGGGCTAAGAACTAGGAGGGCTGGCAACCAGGCCCACTTGGAGAAGGTTCTGTCCTCAAAAGTTTCTGATTGGACAGTCTAAATAAGTATGAGGTCACCGCAGTACTATTAGCATGTGAAGATAATAATGAGTGCCCCAAGGGGTGAGTCCGGTTCTTCTTGGACAGAGGTTTTGGGTGCAAAACCTACACGCTGTGAGCTCCATTGTCCACCATGGCCATCTGGCCTCACAGGGAGCCTGGAGCTAAAAGATCTATAAGAATAGCTGACCCAGGTGAGAGATAGGGATTAATAGAGATAGCCAGCTAGCTTTGTTATTTTATTGCTGATCCGTTTCCTAGATGTTTATGCCTCTAGCATTTACTGACTTATGTAACCTATGTAAATCTTCTTTCAGGAACTTTTTCTTCTTATGGATTGCAGTCTTGACAGCATCTTTCAAATCTAAAATCTCTTTTACTAAGTTGTTGCATTTTCTGTTTGGGACAAAGTTTCAGAATCCTGCCTAGCCGTTCAGCAAGCTACCAAGTGCTCATTGAGGTCTAGTAACTTGAGGACTAAAGCTTTCATTGGAGAAAGTGCTCAGTGCCTGCAAGGGATAGAGTTAAGCCTAGAGGGTCTCAGTGTCCCTGGACTGAAGCACTGGCACATACAGGGTGGTGGCAGTACTACTGGACGGGGGGGGCCTTGAGGGCTTTAGGGTTTGAGAACCAAGAACTCTGAGCACCCCAAACCCCCCCCCCCAAGTTTGTGACAGGAAAGTCATTACCCAGCAATCACTTCTCTCCAGATGCTTGAGCTGGTAATGATGATGATGATGATGATGATGATGATGATGATGATGATGATGATGATGTGAACTTTATTTATATCCTGCCTTTCTCCCCACAGGTACCCAAGGCGGCTAACCATTTCCCACACTAGTTGTATCTGCCAGGGCCTCTGTGAGGCATTTTATCAAGGGGTACATAGTTTATTTTGGGCCCCTTCCCAAAGGGGGAGGGGCAGGGAGGTAAAAAACAAAGCAGAGAGAGGGAGCGAGAATAGCCTTTGGAGCCCAGATCTACCAGGCTTCCCAATGTGGAGCCCAGGTCTATCTGCTCATGCATCATTGGTAGCTACATATGGTAATACGGAAAGCCAAACACACTCCCAAGTCTCTCTAAAATCTTTTAAATATCATTGCAGAAAGTTACCATCATCGTATTGAGGCTCACACACTAGAACAGAAAGTGTCCTGTGTGTACAAAAAGTTCCTTCTGCAGCAGCTGTAGTCCCACAGCTGTGTCCCTAAGCTCCTGTACTTCATGGAGTACTTCATGGAGTACTTCATGCTTCATGGAAGCATCCATGAAGTGGGATCCACCAGCCAAAGAGCTACTGTGGCAGGCCAGTTTCCTCCCAAATTTGACCCTGTGTTAAGGAGGGTGATGTATGCATCCTTGGGCTGGTACTTATGGCTTGTGGTTGCGACGTGCCCACAGTAGTGCTCCTAGCAGTGCCCCCAGCATAAGAACATAAGAACAGCCCCACTGGATCAGGCCATAGGCCCATCTAGTCCAGCTTCCTGTATCTCACAGCGGCCCACCAAATGCCCCAGGGAGCACACCAGATAACAAGAGACCTGCAAGGCATCCTGGGAATTGTAGTTAAGAACATAAGAACAGCCCCACTGGTTCAGGCTAGAGGCCCATCTAGTCCAGCTTCCTGTATCACACAGCGGCCCACCAAATGCCCCAGGGAGCACACCAGATAACAAGAGACCTGCAAGGCTTCCTGGGAATTGTAGTTAAGAACATAAGAACAGCCCCACTGGCTCAGGCCAGAGGCCCATCTAGTCCAGCTTCCTGTATCACACAGCGGCCCACCAAATGCCCCAGGGAGCACACCAGATAACAAGAGACCTGCAAGGCTTCCTGGGAATTGTAGTTAAGAACATAAGAACAGCCCCACTGGCTCAGGCCAGAGGCCCATCTAGTCCAGCTTCCTGTATCTCACAGCGGCCCACCAAATGCCCCAGGGAACACACCAGATAACAAGAGACCTCATCCTGGTGCCCTCCCTTGCATTTGGCATTCTGACATAACCTAGCACTGGCTAGGAAAAGTAGTGGTGTGGATATCCTGCACCAAAGCGTAATTAGGAATGGCAGGGGTGTTTATGGATGGGTGAAGTCCGTTACATAAGACGTGCTTGCTTCCTGAGGCCAATATGGCACTTTTATTGGCAAACTGATCCTGGTATGCAACTGGCAAGTCTGGAAAATATATACAGGGGTGTCAAACATAAGGCCTGGAGGCCAGATGGAGCCCTTGGAAGCTCTTTAACTGGCCCCTGTGGTAACTGGACTTTCCCAAGGTCACTGTTTCACCTGCACCACTTCTGCAGAGGTTCAGGGAGAGAAAGACAGAAGGAGGCCTTAGAAGGCAAGGAACGGTATTGGGGGGGGGCAGACCAAGAGGGGATATTATACTAATATAATGAATTATTTCAAATTATGCTTGAACATACCAAAAAATGGTCCTTTAACCTTTACTGAGAATCTTGTGCTTTCTCAATGAAATCTGTTTATGCTCTACACATACAAGGTCTCCGGTGATCTAAAGTTACTCTATCTGAATTCTCAACCACATTTCACATTTTCATATCAACCAACTACCAACTACAGACTTAAGATACTGTTTTAGAAATCTTCTTTCAGGAACTTTTTCTTCTTATGGATTGCAGTCTTGACAGCATCTTTCACTTCTGTGTTCCTGATTGTGTATATAAAAGGGTTTAGCATTGGAGTGAGGGTGGTGTTCAAGACCGCTACCAGCCGGGTTAGATGAGATGAGGAGTGGACATTGGGCCTCACATACATGAAGACGAGGGCTCCGTACAATATGGAAACCACAGTTAGGTGAGACGTGCAGGTGGAGAATGCCTTCTTGCGCCCCACAGCTGAGGGAATGCGCAGGATGGTGGAGATGATAAAGATGTAAGACACAATGGTGAGGATCAAGGTCATGATAACAGTGAGGACAGAGGTGAGTAATCCCAGAGACTCAATGAGGTGGGTGTCAGCACAGGTTAGGCTCAAAATGGGACCGATATCACAATAAAAATGGTTGACAACATTAGACCCACAGAAGGGCAACCTCCACACATAGAGACTTTGGAAAAACATAATTAGGAGCCCGGCATACCATGTGGCCAAGGACATCTGAATGCAAACTTGTTTGGTCATAATCATTGGGTATCGAAGTGGCTTGCAAATGGCTAAATACCGGTCAAAGGCCATTGCTGTAAGGATGAAAAGTTCTACACTGCCAAAGACGAAATGGAAAAAGCCCTGAGCCAAGCAGCAAATGAAACAAATAGTGGTCTGCCTTTCCAGGAGTGTCTGAAGCATCTTGGGCACAATGGTTGTAGTGTAACAGATCTCCAGAAAAGCGAGGTTGCTCAAGAAGATGTACATGGGTGTCCGAAGCTTTGGCTCAATGACTACAATAAGTAGAATAAACCCATTCCCCGCTATCGCCACAACATACATGAACAGACCAACTGCAAAGAAGAGTGTATGTAGTTCATAGAAAAATGGTATTCCCAGTAGGATGAATTCAGTCACTGTTGATGAATTCATGACTTCCATCTTATTCTAAGATGCTTCAGAAGACATCCAACATTTCACAGGTCCGCATGGAAGCAGTAATTTAAATAAAAAAAAACAAGGAAAGATGTTGAGATTTGGTGAAGTTCAAACACTTGGTAACGGACTCCTGTGGCTTCTTTCTTCTGCAGTAAGAGTTAAAAGATGTTTGTTGCAGTGTTAGATTTCTAGTTGAAATGAACAAATGTCTCCCTAAAGTCTACTGCCTTTTAAAATCAATGCTGCCTGATCATGATCCTGTTTAATTAAATCCCAAAACTAAAAAAGGAAGGAAAACTTTGGTGGAGATCTCAGAACATCTCCGTACTGACAATGAGTTAGGGCCCAATCCTATCCAACTTTCCAGCCCTGGTGTAACCATGCCAATGGGGTGTGCACTGCATCCTGTGATGGGAGGGTAGTTGTGGAGGCCTCCACAAGGTAAGGGAACATTTGTTCCCTCATCTAGGAGCTGCACTGCAGGTGCACTGGCACTGGAAAGTAGGATAGGATAGAGCCCTTAGGGTGCAATCCTGATAAACTTTCCAGTAATTGTGCAACTGTTTCAATGGGACATGCACTGCATGCTGTTGTGGTGGGTCAATCACAGAGGTGTCCTCTAGGTAAGGAAACAAACATTCCCTTACCAAGAGGCTGCATTGGTGCTGGAAAGTTGGTTAGGATGGGGTCCTTATGTAGCTGTCTTGCCTTGCCTGCCTTTCATTAGGAACACCTCTGTGTCCCTGATAGTGTATATGAAAGGATTCAGCATTGGAATGAGGGATGTAGTTAGGACAGCTACTATCCTGCTAAATCGAGATGAGGAATGGAAATCTGGCCTCACATACATGAAGACGAGGGCTCCATACAATGTAGAAACCATAGTCAAGTGAGATGTGCAGGTGGAAAATGCCTTCTTACGCCCCACGGCTGAGGGAATGCGCAGGATGGTGGAGATGATAAAAATGTAGGACATGACTGTGAGGATCAAGGTCATGATAATAATGGAAACAGAACTGAGTAATCTCAGAGACTCAATGAGGTGGGTGTCAGCACAGGCTAAGTCCAAGACAGGACCAACATCATAGGAGAAATGGTCAATAATGTTAGACTTACAGAAAGGCCATGTCCACACAATAAAAGACTGACAAAACATTATTAGGAAAGCTGCATACCAGGCGGCCAATGACATGAAAGTACAATCTTTTCAAATTCTTCAGCCTATCAATCCTGCAGAACAATTCTTACCTGAGTAATGGAGTGCACATGGGCACAAATCCTTACACGGTGTCTGGTCCACCTCCTGTACTCTTTCTGTTTTCGCCGTAACCTGGAAAATCTTTAAGTGGATGAATGGAGGAAGTGCATTTAGTTGCTTAAAAAAAATATAGCATTTGGCTTTCCTTCTGAGCAAGGGTCAAACCATCTTTAGAAAGGAGGAATTTTGTCGAGGTCTGGTAGCACTTATGCATTTTCAAGGACTCCGCTGTCTGCTCTCCATACAAATCTCAGGAGAAATCTCATTCCAAGGCACAGTGGGTTGCCCAAGTCTGTTTACATTAATTAGACATTAATTAGGAAGACTGTTATTCTCTAAATAAGGTTCATTTCCCCCCCCCCCTTATTATCTTGCAGCAGTTGCAGAAGATTTTACGTGGGGAGGGTGTGTGTGTGTGACACCTCTACTCACCAAAATGGTTAAAATCTTTGTATTTTTGAATAATACCATCATGTTATATATCAATCGATGCATAATTTCATGTAGAATGCATGAAAACAAACGGTGTTGAAATATCTCTATTCTGTCCAAAGGTATAGCCAAAACACCAGCGGCGGTAGGGTGATGGTATATCACCACACCCACCGCCCAGGGCATTGCCCCACCCCCTGCATGGGAGGAGATCCATCATAGGGGTGACCACAGTCCTTCCACACTGGCAAACCCTAGTGATGCCACTGACAAGGCCTATGTTTTGCTCATAGCAGGAACTGATGCAAGGTAGGTGAAGGAAGATGGCACGTTGGTTTGAGTTACACCAGACCACAACTTTATTGCTCTTTACAGATTTACTAATCTGTATCTCTCTTTATCTTATCAGCTGGAGTCCTTGTTTGATCAACTAGCCCCTCCCCCCAAGAAGTGCAGAAGCGGAAACATGGGATCCAGAAGTGGGCATCTGATCACTCTAACAACCCCACACCCAACAACTCAGACCATAAGCAAAAGGTTTCAGACCCTTGGGACCAATGGCTTTAGGGGGACTTGGTTGAGGGGGACACAACCCCTGAATTTGGTACCCATTGGGAGCCCATAGCTGTGAACTGCCACACAATTGGTCCCGCTGGCGTGAAACCCCTTCGTCCTTGTTTTGAGTATCAGGGAAGTTGTTAGAGGGGTCACACAACCCTCGAATCAGGCGCCCATTGGGCATCCTGTTGTTGCCTGTTTTCTGCCACACCATTGGACCCAGGGATCTGAAAACCTTTTATGTCCAGCCAAAGTGTTGTGGGGGGGGGCAGTTATTAGAGGGGAGGATAGCCCTTGCTTTCCCAATAGCAGAGTGGCACAGGAGTGTAGGGAGACAGCACAAGAAGCAGGCAATCCCAAACAGAGCCAGACACAGGCTTGTTTGCTGCAGAAGCAGGTATTGGTAAGGGAGCAGGCAGAAGAGTAGTCAGTCATATGGTCCAGAAGTCAGGGATACAGGGAGGCACAGTCACGATAAGGCAGTCCAAGTCAGTACACAAACCAGCAGCACGACACGGAGAAACTCCACCCAGCTCTGCCTCCACACAGTGGGTGAAATATAAGCATGGATACTATGTGTGTACTGCTCTTCATGCATGGGTTTCCTAACCTGCAGACTGGCAGTACATGAGTAGGGTTCATTCCTAGCTTCCACTCAGTGAGCTCAATCCTTCCCAACTTTCTAGTGCCATTGCAGCCATGCCAACGGGGCACGCACTGCATCCTGTGGGGTATGTGTGTGTGAGAGAGTCACCAAGGTCTCCTCAAGATAAGAAAATTTTGTAAGTTTGTTCCATTACCTTGGGAGTGCACTGCAGCTGCATCAGTGCTGGGAGGCTGAATAGGATTGGACCCAATGTGTGAGAATAGAATGTGGAAGTAGTAATCACATATTGATGGGCAGTGGGGACTGGCCAGTACAAATATGCTCCCCTTCACACATTGCTGGAGCTTGTGATGGAGAGAATGAGAAGTGGGGTGTTGGACATTTATTTTCCTCACACTCACACACATTTTGGACAAAACAAAATATTCTGTCATTTGAGAGACTGATGATTCTCAAAGTCAGTATCTCTCTCACAGAGAGAGAGAGAGAGAGAGAGAGAGAGAGAGAGAGAGAGAGAGAGAGAGAGAGTAAACCTTCCACTTACCTACTACTTTCTTCCCGACCCCAGCACTTTCCCACTACCTAGTGTTTAGAGATGTACAGTATTACCTTAATGCTCTTTCATTACAGCTCTCTTTGTACTAGAACAGTGTGTTCTAGAACAGTTCTAGAACCCACAGGTGGGTTGTGACCTGATTTGTGGTGGGTTGCCAAAGGGTGATGGAAAGGTCAGATAACTAATTGCCTCAAGTCCTGAAGCTATTCAAAAACCAGATACTGTAGCTGCTAATTACCCCAACAAAAAGCTCAGCTCCTGCAGTTTGCAAGCCTGTGTAAATATAGGGAGTTAAATGTTTCAGGTTCTTTTTTCTGGTTATTTTTATTTCTAAATAAATAAATAAAATATTACAGTATTTCTTTTTAGATCTCCTTTTTAAAAAGTCTGGTAAACCTAGGTGGGTCCTGATAGAGTGCCGTTTAAAAAAGTGGGTCCTGGTGCTAAACAATTTGGGAACCACTGTCCTAGAATGATTGACTGCTATTCCAGCCAATGGGAGAAGTGCATGCTGGGCTAATCAGCTCTTGCTTCCTGCCTCACAAATTAACAATGTGTTCTATAGCACTGTCTTGTACAGTGCTTAACTTTCTGGAACGGATTCTCTGCATCAGGAGAGGTGTTGCCATACTTGATGTGGGGAAAAGCACCCAATTCATGAAATTGGATGACCCAAGGCAAAATCAGCTGCTTTTATGGAGTCATCAACACCTGGGAGTTTTATTTATGAATCAGGAACTTACGAATCTCGCCAGTCAAGGCTCATGAATTGAACTTTGGACAATGCAGGGAATTGTATGCCAGAGTCACTGGTTCTGCTGTCGTTCCCCACTTTTATGCATGTCCGTATCAGCCCTGAAGTGGATGCCGCCTGTGAAAGAACTAATGGAACGTGCAAACATTGTTTTTGCTGTTTTAACTGCCATTGGCATTTTTATGGCTTTGAACTACATAACAATGACTTTTCATGGAGAATTTTCTCTTTAATAAGCTGATTAATTCTGGGAATGAAAACTATCAAGTGCTTTCTCTCAGCAAGACAGGTTGTGGGTGCCATGAAAGAGAAATACTGCAAGGGGCAGTCAGAGGCATACAGTATACATCTCTGAGATAGCATCTGGAAGAAAGAGAAACATTGCAGCTCAAATATGTAGAGCATTGAGCATTGATGCTCAGAACTGTTCCTGAGCATATATAGGGCACAGCTAGACATGCTGTGGGAGCAGGTAGACCTGGACTCCAAAGACTATTCTAGCGGTTGGCACCTGTCCCCTCCCCCGGCTCTGTTTCACCTGCTTCCCCTTTGGGAAGGGGCCCCAAAGAAACTTTGTACACCCTGATAAAACTCCTCATGGAAATGTGTACCCCAGGCTTCACAAATCCTTTCTTTCAATAATCATCTGTCAGGCAGAAAGCAGACTTGACTATAGTTTGCTGTGGATCTTCACTCCATTGACCTCTATTCCCAGAGCTTTGTGGGATTAATAGCCCCATGGGCAAAGATAGGAAGAGTCAATCACATCTTCCAAGTAAAGCAAGTCCTCTCCTGCTTGCTCTGCATCAGGGTTAAGTTAGTTCTTATGACAACTGCTTGTGTGCCTGGGCAGAGATGTTGAATGGAACAGAACATGCCAGATGAGACCATCTTTTTTCTTTTGTGATCCATTGTACTGGAGAAGTTAGTGTTCTGTGATGGAAAGGTAGGAACAATCTAATAAGACAACAAGCAATGTAAAAAAAAAATAATCACTTTTTATTGAGATTTAATACATGAGTTTCCATTTTAAACCAGAGTACATTTGTTGAAAAGCGGTATATAAATACTGTTGTTGTTGTTGTCTATTTTTATCCAACAGCACTGTTGCTAACTTTGATAGAAGGCCAACTGGAGATTGTGTGATGTGACAACTGTTGTCCTTGCAGGAATAAAGGCTCTGGAAGAATACACGGTTGAAAGTGTCTGTTCAAATATGCGTTGAACCAATTCCTGATCAAATGGGAATGACTGGATTTCTATAATCCCTCCATGCCTTTCTTCAATCGAATCAGAGGAGTCCATGTAACTATATGTATGCTGGTCACATAGACCTGCTGTAAATTTTTCCTCTCTCGTCTGCGGTGCATGGACAAAGCTTTGCAAGAAAGAAGTTAGGATGGAAGCAGCCAGAGATTGCTCAGACTGCCATCCTTGATGTCTTTCAGCTGGAGCAATGGTAGTCACCCTATAAGAATATTGTATTGCAGGCAAGGGGAAGTTGGGCATGAAAGGCCCACTCAGTAGGGCTTGCAGGCCTGGCTGTGTTTGCCTCTGTCCAAGAAAAGTACCAATGTCTAAATAAACACAAACTCCTTCCCACAATTGGGAAGGCAAGGACTCCATGAAAACAGGAGTGTACCTCTGTCTCCACAATATTACTATAGGAAGATAGAGGAAGAATGGAAATGGGACATGATAGTAGTTTTCACAATGCTCTAATTCTTGCACTGCTTATTCTCTTTTCCACCTTACTTTTTTGTTTGGAAAAAATTGAAAATCTTGAAGTTGTGTTAAAAGTTTCTCTGCACATAAAGGTGTTCTCATTTTCTTTTCCTCCCCATTTCACTCTCCTATCACTGCCTCTGTAATCTCAGATATGAATTTTTTAATCTTTCTTCTGACTTCTGCCTCAGTTTCCCCAATACCCTTTCTTTCCTTCCTTCCAGTTTGGCTCTCATCCTCCCATACACAGTTTCTGACCACTCCCCTCAATTTTTTTTCCCCCTTTCCTTTCCATTTCTCTCTTATTCATTCTTGCTTTCATGATCACACTTTTCTACTGCTTGGCTTTTTTATTCCCTTTCTCCACTCTCTCCAACCTCCTCCCTAAATTCACCACTGTCATTCTCTTTTATTCCTCCTCCTCTCTTCACATTGAGATGAGCTTAACTTGGCCACACAGAGCTATCTTCTTTCAGCATTTTCTTTCTTAAAGTTTCAGGCTTAATCTGGTACATCTTGGCTCTATTTTCTATCTTCTTTTCTGTCTCTCATTATACAGGCCTACAAAATTAAGGGCCAGAAAAGTTTTTCCCAAAATGTATGGTCGTTTGATATGAATTTGGGGTGCCAATTCCAAAAATGGCATCTGTTTTGCCCTATCACCTCTAGTTTTGGAGATACCGTATAGCCTCATTAGTGAATGGTTCAAGCAGCTTCCTCATGAGGTGAGGGAAGGGTCAAAGTGGCCACACTGAGCTCTTTTTTCTTCCTTCTCTTTACATTATCAGTCTCTATTTGGACACTAATTATCTCTCCTTTATTCCCTTTTCCCCCCTTTCCCACCAGTTCACTCCCTTTTATTCCTTGTCTTCAATCTTTCATTGCAAGGTTTGATTGGGCCACTACTTACCTGTGTCTCAATCCCCCTTTCCTTATTCCAATTTCCCTCCCCAAGTTATCAGGCTCAAATTTGCCACACTTAGCTCTCTTTTATTCCTCCTTTTCTTTCTTACCTTATCAGGCTCAATTATTAGGCCAACACTTACCTGGGTCTATTTATTTTTTTTTTCCTGCTGAGCTCTCCCTCATTCCATGTTTTATGAGTTTCCATTTCTTCACACTTACGTCTCTTTTATTCCATCTCCTTACACTATGAGGCTCTATTTGGTCACCATTTAACTCTCCCCTTTCTTCTTCCCCACTGAGAGATGCTGTTCTCCTTCTCTTTTTTCTTACTTTACCTGATTAAAATTGGCCATCTCTTGCCTCTTCTGTACTCCTCCTTTCCTTTCTTAAATTACCAGGCTGAATTTGGCCACAATTCGCTGTCTTTTATTCCTTCAGACATAATCAGGCTCAGTTGGGCCAACACTTACCTGTGTCTTATTCCTTTTTTTACCACCAAGCTATCTCCTAATCCTCCTCTTTGTTTTTGGTTATCAGGCTCAATGAGGCCACACTTACTGCTATTGCATTCTTTCTTACATTTTCAGACTGTATTTGTACACTAATTACCTGTCTCCTCCTCCTTTTCTACCCACTGAAATCAGCCTGTGTTCCGTTTCTCTGAGTTGGTGCCAGATGACAAAGCCCCCTAGTTCTTGACCTCCAGGAACTGCCTTGGAGACATGGGCAGGAAGAACTAATGTGTTGGAAAGGTCTCCTGTTCCTCGCAGTGGCAGGAACCCGTCAATGGAAGGACCTGGTCGCGTTGAGGTCGGGGCTGCTGTCCCGGGGAGCTGGACTTGCGTCTGGGCTCTGGCGCAGCCCCCTCTCCTGCTGTGCGCCGGGACCCGTTCCTTACCCTTGGCCAGGACAGATGGCTTAACCTTCCTGGACCCTGGTCACTGAACCTGCTTTTGGACAGTCCTGGAGCTCTATAACTGGTTCGTCCTCTCCATTTGACCGCCTGACCCTTTCTGAGGCAATCAAAAACCTGCCAAAACTCACCTGCCCATTTCGCATTGTGGTCATTTTTATGTAAGCCCCAGGAAACCAATGGCAGGATAACTCATGTGTTATAATATGGTGAAATAATAATATAGTAATCAAGTGAAGTGATTTCTCTTATTCCTGATATTGGGAGTGCCCCCTCCTGGGAATAGCCTTAATGCGTTCGGGTCCGGTTCCCACTCCCCGGAAGAAATACTTGGTTCTGGCCTTTAGTGCATACCAACTTCCTAATTTGAGCCTGGTCATTTTACTCTCCCTGGACTGGGACACTTCGCTCCCCATATGCTGACCTGTTCAATCGCAGTGCTTGCTCTAGGCCAGCTCTGAGGCTCGGTCCTCAATCTTCCTTGTAAATCAGCCTCTGAGGCCATTTTCAGAGTTGGTGCCACATGACAAAGCCCCATGGTTTCTGACTGACTCAAAAGATCCATGGAACATTCCATCAATGGGTAGATGGGTTTTGGTAGCTTGTTGATAGCCTCAGAAAGACCCATGTCTTTTGTGGGGCCGGGGGAGCGGTCAGAAAGTATGTGGCTTTGCCACCTGGCACCAACTCTGAAAAATAGCAAGGAGGCTGATTTGCAAGAAGGACTGAGGAATGAACTCCAGAACTGGCCTAGAGCAAGTACAGCAAACAGGTCAGCATATGGGGGGTGAAAAGTCCCAGTACGTGGGGGATATAATGGCCAAGCCCAAACTAAGAAGTGGGTTTTTATTAAAGGCCAGAGTCAAGTGTTTGCTCCAGGGAGTGGGAAGCCGACCCCAATGCAATCAGGTTATTCCACAGGAGGGGAAGCTGCCAATATCGGGAACAAGAGAAATCATTTCACATGATAACTATATTAATATTTCACCATAATATAACACAAGATTTATTCTGCCATTGGTTTCCTGCGGCATACACAGAAGTGAGAAAGATGCGAAACGGATAGCTGGGTTTTGGTAGCTTGTTGATAGCCTCAGAAAGGGTCAGGCGGTCAAATGGAGAGGAGGCACTGGTTATAGAGCTCCAGGACCGTCCAAGAGCCGAATCAGTGACCAGGGCCCAGGAAGGTTAAGCCATCTGTGCTGGCCAAGGGGAAGGAAGGAATCCCGGCGCACAGCAGGAGAGGGGGCTGCGCCAGAGCCCAGAGGCCATGCCAGGTCCCTGGGACAGCAGCCCGGACCCCAAGGCGACCAGGTCCTTTCCTTGAGGGGTTACAGTCACTGCGAGGAGCAGGAGAGCTTTCCAGCACATTGGTTCTCCCGACCAATGCGGGGCTTTTGCGGGGCTGGGGGAGTGGTCAGGAACTATGTGGATTTGCCATCTGGCACCAACTCTGAAAAAGGGCTAGGAGGCTGATTTGCAAGGAGGATTGAGGAATGAGCTCCAGAACTGGCCTGGAGCAAGCACGGCAAACAGGTCAGCATATGGGGGGTGAAAAGTCCCAGTCCAGGGGGAGTATAATGGCCAAGCCCAAATTAAGAAGTGGGTTTGCATTAAAGGCCAGAGCCGAGTGTTTGTTCCAGGGAGTGGGACCCGGACCCCAATGCAATCCGTTTTCCCCCAGGAGGGGGCGCTGTCAATATCAGGAAGAAGAGAAATCATTTCTCATTTTTGATATATTATTATTTCACCTTAATGTAGCACATGATTTATTCTGCCAATGGCTTCCTGGGGCATTCATAGAAGTGGGAAAGATGCAAAACGGGTAGCTGGGTTTTGGTAGCTTGTTGATAGCCTCAGAAAGGGTCAGGCGGTCAAATGGAGAGGAGGCAGCACCGGTTTCTATAACTATATGCTCCAGGTCTGTCCAAGAGCCGGTTCAGTGACCAGGGCCCAGGAAGGTTAAGCCCTCCGTCTTGGCCAAGGGGAAGGAAGGAATCTCGGCGCACAGGTGAGGAGGGCGCTGTGCCAGAGCCCAGAGGCAATTCCATGTCCCTGGGACAGCAGCCCCGACCCCAACGCAACCAGGTCCTTCCCTGGAGGGGCTACTGCCTCTGCCAGGAACAGGAGAGCTTTCCAACACTTTAGTTCTCCCAACCCAGGACTTTTGTGGGGCTGAGGACTGAGGGAGTGCTCTGAAACTATGTAGTTTTTCCATGTACATTGAACATTGCACATGAAACTGCACATGTGTTCGCTGTGCTTGCTCTCGGTCAATTCTGGAGCTCATTCCTCAATCTTCCTTGCAAATCAGCCTCCTAACCCTTTTTCTGAGTTGGTGCCAGATGGCTAAGCCCACGGGCAGGGAGAACTAATGTGTTGGAAAGGTCTCCTGTTCCTCGCAGTGGCAGGAACCCGTCAATGGAAGGACCTGGTCGCGTTGGGGTCGGGGCTGCTGTCCCAGGGAGCTGGACTTGCATCTGGGCTCTGGCGCAGCCCCCTCTCCTGCTGTGCGCCGGGATTTGTTCCTTACCCTTGGCCAGGACAGATGGCTTAACCTTCCTGGGCCCTGGTCACTGAACCTGCTCTTGGACACTCCTGGAGCTCTATAATCACTTTGTCCTCTCCATTTGACCGCCTGACCCTTTCTGAGGCAATCAAAAACCTACCAAAACCCACCTGCCCATTTCACACCGTGCTCACTTTTATGTAAGCCCCAGGAAACCAATGGCAGGATAAATCAGGTGTTATAATATGGTGAAATAATAATATAGTGATCATGTGAAGTGATTTCTCTTATTCTCAGCACATGGGGAGCGAACAGTCCAAGTCCAAGGGGGATATAATGGCCAAGCCCAAATTAAGAAGTGGGTTTTTACTAAAGGCCAGAGCCAAGTGCTTGCTCCAGGGAGTGGGACCCGGACCCCAATGCAATCAGGTTATTCCACAGGAGGAGAAGCTGCCAATATCGGGAACAAGAGAAATCATTTCACATGATAACTATATTAATATTTCACCATAATATAACACAAGATTTATTCTGCCATTGGTTTCCTGCGGCATACACAGAAGTGAGAAAGTTGCGAAACGGGTAGCTGGGTTTTGGTAGCTTTTTGGTAGCCTCAGAAAGGGTCAGGCGGTCAAATGGAGAGGAGGCACTGGTTATAGAGCTCCAGGACCGTCCAAGAGCCAAATCAGTGACCAGGGCCCAGGAAGGTTAAGCCATCTGTGCTGGCCAAGGGGAAGGAAGGAATCCTGGCGCACAGCGGGAGAGGGGGCTGCGCCAGAGCCCAGAGGCCATGCCAGGTCCCTGGGACAGCAGCCCGGACCCCAAGGCGACCAGGTCCTTTCCTTGAGGGGTTACAGTCACTGCGAGGAGCAGGAGAGCTTTCCAGCACATTGGTTCTCCCGACCAATGCGGGGCTTTTGCGGGGCTGGGGGAGCGGTCAGGAACTATGTGGATTTGCCATCTGGCACCAACTCTGAAAAAGGGCTAGGAGGCTGATTTGCAAGGAGGATTGAGGAATGAGCTCCAGAACTGGCCTGGAGCAAGCACGGCAAACAGGTCAGCATATGGGGGGTGAAAAGTCCCAGTCCAGGGGGAGTATAATGGCCAAGCCCAAATTAAGAAGTGGGTTTGCATTAAAGGCCAGAGCCGAGTGTTTGTTCCAGGGAGTGGGACCCGGACCCCAATGCAATCCGTTTTCCCCCTGGTGGGGGCACTGTCAATATCAGGAAGAAGAGAAATCATTTCTCATTTTTGATATATTATTATTTCACCTTAATGTAGCACATGATTTATTCTGCCAATGGCTTCCTGGGGCATTCATAGAAGTGGGAAAGATGCAAAACGGGTAGCTGGGTTTTGGTAGCTTGTTGATAGCTTCAGAAAGGGTCAGGCGGTCAAATGGAGAGGAGGCAGCACCGGTTTCTATAACTATATGCTCCAGGTCTGTCCAAGAGCCGGTTCAGTGACCAGGGCCCAGGAAGGTTAAGCCCTCCGTCTTGGCCAAGGGGAAGGAAGGAATCTCGGCGCACAGGTGAGGAGGGCGCTGTGCCAGAGCCCAGAGGCAATTCCATGTCCCTGGGACAGCAGCCCCGACCCCAACGCAACCAGGTCCTTCCCTGGAGGGGCTACTGCCTCTGCCAGGAACAGGAGAGATTTCCAACACTTTAGTTCTCCCAGGGCTGAGGACTGAGGGAGTGGTCTGAGACTATGTAGTTTTTCCATGTACATTGAACATTGCCCATGGAACTGCACATGTGTTCGCTGTGCTTGCTCTCGGTCAATTCTGGAGCTCACTCCTCAATCTTCCTTGCAAATCAGTCTCCTAGCCCTTTTTCTGAGTTGGTGCCAGATGGCTAAGCCCACGGGCAGGGAGAACTAATGTGTTGGAAAGGTCTCCTGTTCCTCGCAGTGGCAGGAACCCGTCAATGGAAGGACCTGGTCGCGTTGGGGTCGGGGCTGCTGTCCCAGGGAGCTGGACTTGCGTCTGGGCTCTGGCGCAGCCCCCTCTCCTGCTGCTGCCGGGATTTGTTCCTTACCCTTGGCCAGGACAGATGGCTTAACCTTCCTGGGCCCTGGTCACTGAACCTGCTCTTGGACACTCCTGGAGCTCTATAACCAGTTTGTCCTCTCCATTTGACCGCCTGACCCTTTCTGAGGCAATCAAAAACCTACCAAAACCCACCTGCCCATTTCACACCATGCTCACTTTTATGTAAGCCCCAGGAAACCAATGGCAAGATAAATCAGGTGTTATAATATGGTGAAATAATAATATAGTGATCATGTGAAGTGATTTCTCTTATTCTCAGCATATGGGGAGCGAACAGTCCAAGTCCAAGGGGGATATAATGGCCAAGCCCAAATTAAGAAGTGGGTTTTTAGTAAATGCCAGAGCCAAGTGCTTGCTCCAGGGAGTGGGACCCAGACCCCAATGCAATCAGGTTATTCCACAGAAGGAGAAGCTGCCAATATCGGGAACAAGAGAAATCATTTCACATGATAACTATATTAATATTTCACCATAATATAACACAAGATTTATTCTGCCATTGGTTTCCTGCGGCATACACAGAACTGAGAAAGATGCGAAACGGGTAGCTGGGTTTTGGTAGCTTGTTGATAGCCTCAGAAAGGGTCAGGCGGTCAAATGGAGAGGAGGCACTGGTTATAGAGCTCCAGGACCGTCCAAGAGCCAAATCAGTGACCAGGGCCCAGGAAGGTTAAGCCATCTGTGCTGGCCAAGGGGAAGGAAGGAATCCCGGCGCACAGCAGGAGAGGGGGCTGTGCCAGAGCCCAGAGGCCATGCCAGGTCCCTGGGACAGCAGCCCGGACCCCAAGGCGACCAGGTCCTTTCCTTGAGGGGTTACAGTCACTGCGAGGAGCAGGAGAGCTTTCCAGCACATTGGTTCTCCCGACCAATGCGGGGCTTTTGCGGGGCTGGGGGAGTGGTCAGGAACTATGTGGATTTGCCATCTGGCACCAACTCTGAAAAAGGGCTAGGAGGCTGATTTGCAAGGAGGATTGAGGAATGAGCTCCAGAACTGGTCTGGAGCAAGCACGGCAAACAGGTCAGCATATGGGGGGTGAAAAGTCCCAGTCCAGGGGCAGTATAATGGCCAAGCCCAAATTAAGAAGTGGGTTTGCATTAAAGGCCAGAGCCAAGTGTTTGTTCCAGGGAGTGGGACCCGGACCCCAATGCAGTCAAGTTATTCCTCAAGAGGGAGCGCTGCTTATATCAGGAACAAGTGAAATCATTTCACGGAATTAATATATTATTATTTTACCATAATAGAACACATGATTTATCCTGCCATTGGTTTCCTGGGGCATATATAGAATTGATAGAGATTTGAAATGGTTAAGTGGGTTTTGGTAGCTTGCTGATAGCCTCAGAAAGGGTCAGGCGGTCAAATGGATAGGAGGCACTGGTTATAGAGCTCCAGGTCTGTCCCAGGACTGACTATTATTTCACCGTAATATAACACATGATTTTCCCTGTTCCTGATTTTCTGGGGCATAAGAGTGATAAAGATGCGTAATGGTTGGTTGGTTGGGTTTTGGTGGCTTGTTGACAGCCTCCTAAAGGGTCAGGCATTCAAATTGAGAGAATGAACCAGTTATAGAGCTCCAGGTCTGTCCAAGAGTCGGTTCAGTGATCAGGGCATAGGAAGGCAGAGCCATCTGTTGTGGACAAGGCGAAGGTTGGAATCCCAGCACACAGTTGGAGAGGGGGCTGCACCAGAGCCCAGAGGCAAGTCCAGGTCCCTGGGACAGCAGCCCCGACCCCAACACAACCAGGTTCTTCCCTTGAGGCGTTACTACCCCCTACTAGGAACTTCCAACTCATTAGTTCTCTTAACTCAAGTTTTTGTGGGGCTTAGGACTGAGGGTACGGTCAGAAACTATGGGTCTCTTTCATCTGGCACCCATGCTGGAAAAGGGCTAGGTGGCTGATTTGAAAGGAGGACTGAGGACGGAGCTCCAGAACAGACCTAGAGCAAGCAGAGTGAACTGGTCAGCATATGGGGAGTGAACAGTCCTAGTCCAGGGGGAGGAAAGCGGCCTAGTCCAAATTAGGAAGTGGCTTTGCACTAAAAGCCAAAGCCATTTGCTTGTTCATGGGAGTGAGACCCAAACCCCATGCAATCAGGTTCTTCCCAGGAGGGGGCATTGCCTATATGGGGAACAAGGGAAATCATTTCATAGGGTTCATATATTATTATTTCACAATCATAGAACACATTTTTTATCCTGCCACATTTTCCTGGGATATAGGAGCGATAGAGATTGTAAACAGATGGGTGGGTACGTGTTCGTACCCTGTCGGTAGCCTCATTCAGGGTCAAGAGGCCAAACCAAGAGGAAGAACTGGTTATAGAGCTTCAGGACTTTCCAAGAGCAGGTTCGGTGACCAGGGAAGGGTGAGGGAACTGCCCTGGACATGGGAAAGGAAGGAATCCCGGTGTACAGGAGGAGACAGGGCTGCGCCAGAGCCCAGACGGAAGTCCAGGCCACTGGGACAGCAGCCCTGGCCCAGATTCCACCAGATCCTTCCCAGGAAGGGGGCACTACCTCTACGAGTTACAGGTCAGAGTGCCAACATATTAATGCTCCCTACATTGCTTTCATAGCAGCATGCTAATAACCCCTGCTAATTGGGTAAGAGGCACTTTTTCAAGTGGGTGCTCCTCTTTTTAGCAGGGGGAGAGTAATTGGCCCACCTCACCCCAGCACTGTCTGTTCTAGTGGCTGTCTGCTGGTATTCATTTGCATCTTTTTAGATTGTGAGCCCTTTTGGGACAGGGAGCCATTTAGTTATTTGATTTTCTCTGTAAACCGCTTTGTGAACTTTTAGTTGAAAAGCGGTATATAAATACTGTTGATTGATTGATTGATGATTTGAGAGATTGGTCAGAGGGTCCTGGCTTTGGTAGTGTGTGGAGAGCTCCAGAATTGGTTGGTGAGATGATATGAGTCGAGGATAGCTGTTAGAGCACCAGGAATGTTGAAGTCAATTAATTTCATTAGTTTTCCCCACTCATTGGTTTTGTGGGACTCTTGAGAGTGTTCAGAAACTATCGGGCTTTCTTTTCTTGCAGTGACAGTGGAAGTGGGCTGGTCAGCTGATCTGAGATTCTGTTTCCTCACTGTGGTCCAGTACTGGAGAGGTGGATCGCTCCTGCATCAGTCACTGGCAGAGTCAGGAGCCGGTACCTGGCATAGTGTCAGGGAAGGGACAGTGACCAGCCCTTGCCCTGGGGGTGGTATGAAGCCTGGCACACTTGAGGAAAGGGGCCTGTGTCAGTGCCCTGAGGCAAGTTCTGGTCCCTGGGACAGCAACCCCAATACCAAAGGAACCTGGTTTCAGGTTTTTCATAGGTATTCAGTTGCTCTCTTTGCAAGTTTCCATGGCTTCCCAGGGAGCCACTGCTCATAGTTTATGAACCTCTGCCCTAGGTTACCATGCTCAAGTTGGTCTAACGTAGCTCTCTTTTATTCTCCCGTTTCTGGATTACATTATCAGGCTCATTTTGCCACCACTTATCTTTGTCTTATTCCTTTTTATTAATTGCCACTACTGGCTTGTCCCATATTTTTCCCTCCTAGTCTACATGGTTCAGTGTGGCTACCACTTATCTTGCTTTAATTCCTTAATTTCTTTCTAACACTATCAGGCTCTGTTTGGCCACCACTTACCTGTATCTTATGCCTTGTTTTCCTTCCCCACTGAGCTCTGCATTATTCTTCCTTTATTTGCCAACATTATCAAGCTGGCCACAATGACCTCACTCTTATTGCTTCTTTTTACCTATCAAGCTCTACTTGGCCACATGGGGGTCCCTTTTATTCTGCTTTTTCTTTCTTAATTGTCAGGGTTACTGGGCCACTACTTACTCTCTCTTAGCCTTTATTTCCTTTTCCCATATTTTCCCCATGTTATCCAGACTGAAATAAGAACAGCCCTGCTGGATCAGGCCACGGGCCCATCCCATCCAGCTTCCTGTATCTCACAGCGGCCCACCAAATGCCCCAGGGAGCACACCAGATAGCAAGAGACCTGCAAGGCTTCCTGGGAATTGTAGTTAAGAACATAATAACAGCCCCACTGGATCAGGCCATGGGCCCATCTAGTCCAGCTTCCTGTATCTCACAGCGGCCCACCAAATGCCCCAGGGAGCACACCAGATAACAAGAGACCTCATCCTGGTGCCCTCCCTTGCATTGGCATTCTGACATATCCCATTTCTAAAATCAGGAGGTCTACATCACTGCACTTAACTCTTTTTTACTCTTTTGTATTATTAGGCTCTATTCTGCTAAGACGTACCTGTGTCTCTTTAGTGTTCCTTCTTTTCTTTCTCAGACGTTGCAGCCTCCATCGGACCTGTACATTCTTGTGTCTTATTCCTTTTTTCCTTGGCCTCTCCCTTATTCTTTTATTTTCAATATCATTCTGGCACCTTATCAGGCTCAATTTGGCCACTACTTGTATTCCATCTTTTCTATCTTACATTATCAGGCTATATTTGTTCAGTACATATGATTGTGTTACTCCTTTTTTTTAAAAAAAAAACTTTCTAAGGGCACAATCCTAACCCCTTATGCTTTCCAGCACTAGCATAGCAGTGCCAATGGGACATGCGCTGCATCCTGCAGTTGGGAGGCACTCACGGAGGCCTCCTCAAAGTAAGGGAATGTTTGTTCCCTGACCTCAGAGCTGCATTGCCCTTATTCAGTGCTGGAAAGCACTGACATAAGGGGTTAGGATTGCGCCCTAATAAGCATTTCCTTATTCCAACTTTTTCCTTACACTATCAGGCTCGGATCACACTTTGCTCTCTTCTGTTTCTTACTTCCTTTCTCGAGCAGAATGTGTCAGCACTATGCTTTATTTTACGGCTTTCTTTTCCCCTTACATTTACCAGGCTCATGTTATCACCCATTACCACCAGTTAATGCCTCCAGTTACCTCTGTCTTCTTCTTTTATTTCCTATAGAGTTTTCCAATATTGATCCATTTTTCCCTACTTTATCAGGTTCCATTTTATCCACACTGAGCTCCCTTCTATTCCTTTATTGTTCTTATATTAGGCTAATTGGGCCTATTTATCACTTTTTTACATCATTAGACCACTCCTGGTTCTCTCTTTTCTATCTTGCATTATCTGTCTCATTTTGGCCACTTCTTATTCCTTTCCCACTGAGCTCTTCCTCGTTTCTTTCCCACAGGCTCAGTTTGGGCACACTAAGCTCTCTTTTATTTCTTCCTTTCATTCTGACATTACCAGGACAAAATTGACCACCACTTACCCAGATCTTATTCCATTTTTCTTTTCCATCATTGAGTTCTTCTGCCTTTTTGCCCTACATTATCAAGCTCAGTGTGGACACAATGAGGTCTCTTTTGTTCCTTCATTTCTTTTCTCAGTTACGAAGCTCAGTTTGGTCATTCCTGACCTTTGAATTATTCTCTTTTCCCCCTTCCCTTAGTCTCTATTTTTTTTTGTCTTTCTTGCATTATCAGGCTCTGATAGTCATACAGCTGTGACTATATCTATGTTACTCTTTTTCCCTTACCACTGAGCTCTCGTCTTTCCTCCCTTTCACCCTATGTTTTCAGGGTCCGTTAGCTACACTGAGCTGTACTTTATTCCTTCTTGCATTATAAGCAGCATACATCCATGCTTAGCTCTCTTTTATTCCTTCTTTTCTTTCTTACTTTATTAGGCTCTCCTTGGCCACTGCTCACCTGGATCTTATTCTTTTTTTTCCTTTCCCACCTGTTAGCTCCCCTTTGTCTTGTCCTTTCTTTTTACATTATCAGGCTCCATTTGGCTACTGCTTACTTCTCTCTCATTTCTCTTTTTGTCTCGTTCCTTCTTCAATTTTGCTTCTGCTCCCCACTGCTTAGCTCTTTCCCCCCTTTCCTTCTTCAGTCCTGTTTCAACTTCCCACCACCTCCCCCTCTTTTATTCTTTCTCACATGTTCAAGTTGGCCACAGATTGCCACTGTATCAACCCTGATTCAATTTTCTACAATCTGCCTCCCTTTATTCCTCTTTATTATGTGTTTATTTAGTGAACTATTTCACTAATTTAATTGAAATCTTTTTACCACAGCCTTGCAGCCCCATAGGGGCCAGCAGGGTGCCTTTCATCAGACATTAAGCAAAAGAGCAGCATTTTTCATATGATCAAGGCCTTAATTTCCCACCTTCTAACTCACTTGAATTATTTTTTTCTTCCTTTCTCTCCTGCAAGTTTTGACATGGCCTCTTTCTTTCTCTATTTCTTCCATTTTATATTTCCAAAACCCTGTGTGTTTTTCTCCCCATTTACCCTTTTCTCTCTGTCACTGTATTCTGTTTTACTTTTTCTACCTCTTTCTGAATTTCTCCCTATTTTTTCAGTTGTCCTCCAGTTCATTCAATGTTCTTTATAGTTTTTTTCCTTATGGGGAGAATTGGTTTCTTGGACAGAGGAAGAACAGAGGCTGAGCTTGCCAAGTCTAGGCTGTGGGAACTCCCAATTTTTCCCTGATTTAAGGAAATCCTAATTGCCTACTTGCTAGATGGTAGACTTCGTATTACTCCAGCTGGAAGATCTGAGGTATGGCAGTCAGGTTCTGGATGTTGGCTCATATCTCCTTCTTCTTTTTCATCAATGTCTTTTTATATAATGTCACCTGGGGAGAAGAGAATTGAAGAGAATAATTACTTATGCTTTTCTAAACTTTAATTTAGAAAAGGAGCTTGGGGGGGTCACCAGAGAAGTGGAGGAGGCAGAGTTTGATGGGTCAGGGTTGTGTGCTGGGGTTCCCAGAACAAATGATAATGTCTCCTTCTGTACTTGCCTTCTGGCTGTGAATTCTTCTCAGAATGGGCCATATTTGTTCTATGGCACAGTTGGGATTTTGGGAGTCAGGACATTGCTACCTGGACCCAAACAGGCATGACTTTGATCATTTTATTGGCCCCTACATATTGGTATCCACATGAATAAATACCATGTGGCCTGAGGACAATCCAGATAAGGGTTGCAGTGAAAGGTGAGGGAGGTTTTAAGCCTAACTTCTGTTGCAGCTTTTATCAGGGCCTCCCTGTGCATGTTCCTTGTCCTAGAAAAAAAAAGAAGCTTCTATTGTCTTCAATGGGTAAACGGCATGCACAGAGCCCCCGGTTTCTATACAGATAACAGTGGTAAGTAAGGGCTAAAAAGTGGCCAGCCCTCTCCACAGTCCCACACAAGATCAGAAGGACCAGAAGGTGAGGTTGGACCCTTCTCTTTGAATATCTTAATAACCCATGTCCATAGATTTCCATTTCCACATGCGGCTGAAGGGGAATAGTCCCTGGGGAGGCTTTTCCTTCCCTGCTTGGAATGGAAGGCACATTTGCTATGCCTTCTCCTCTGTGCGCTTACTTTGTCAGTTCCCACAAGGTGTTCTGTCATTGGGTCCTGTAGAATGCTGAATGTCCCAAAAAGGAAGCTGTCGTCTTTCCACTTTTCTTAGTCTCTTCCTTCTCTGTCTGGAGCACACAATGCCCCCTGGCCAGCCAGAGTGTTTTTTGCAGTACTGAGAGATGTCCTGGTTAAAGTCACCATCAGGTCTTGAGAGAATGGGAAGGAGCATCCTTAGAATCAATCAGAGGAGTACAAGCTCTGTTCCCATTCGACGGAAGGCTGGACGGAAGGGAAAAGAGGACATTGTGTGAGGAGGAACAGTGATCCAGGTGCTAGTTTAGTGTTTCTCAAACTGCGGGTCAGGACCCACTAGGTCGTGAGCCAATTTCAGCTGGGTCCCCATACATTTCAATATTTTATTTTTAACATATTAGTCTTGATGCTACCATGATATGTAACTACATTTGGGGAAACATTACAGACCTGTACTTTTAACAAGTTACTCTGTATATGTTTTTAACAATGATAGTCAATGGGACATACTCCTGGGTAAGTGTAGGTAGGATTGCAGCCTAAGGGCCCAATCCTATCCAACTTTCCAGCACCAGTGTAGCTGCTATGCAGCCCCAAGGTAAGGGAACAAATGTTCCCATACCTTGAGGAGACCTCTGTGACTGCCTTCCCACCACAGGATGAAATGCACACCTCATTGGCATGGCTACACTGGCATTGGAAAATTGGATAGGATTGGGGCCCTAAGATGGCTAAAAATTTGCCTGCTTGATGATGTCACTTCCGGTCATGACATCACTTCTGGTAGGTCCCAACAGATTCTCTTTCTAAAAAGTGGGTCCCGGTGCTACATGAAGTCCAATAGGGTTCATCCAGCCCCCCCCCCACACACACACACTTTTCTTTCCTCCACGTGTCACAATTCGCTGGCTGTTTGTCAGTGAGAACTCCTCAGAACAGGAATTACTGCTCTACAGTATCTGTTTAATGTTCTTGAAATCAAATTCAGCAATTTTGTTACCGATGGCTGCATGCTGTCTTCCTATGGCTGCAATTTCAAGCTTGGCTTCACTGGACTTTAATCAGGTCTTCTCTCCTACAGGGTGGTGCTGTGGAATATAAAATACAATCAATAGTCATCATCCTTACCTTCTCTCCCTAAAATTTCTCCTCTTCTTCCACAACCACCTCTATCTGATGGGAGACTCCAACCCACCTCTAAAAGTGGCCCCAGGGCCAATGGGTTTCAGCATTTCATTGTACAGATAGTTTCAACCATCACCTTGTAAAAGATCCTCTTCTTTGGATTGTCTTCTGAACCTTATCTCATCTTGTGTTGATTCTACAAGGGCTTTAGTTGGCAACCTTCAGTCTCAGAAGACTATGGTATCGCGCTCTGAATGGTGGTTCTGGAACAGCGTCTAGTGTGGCTGAAAAGGCTGATTCGGGAGTGACAATCCCTTCCATGCTGGGAGCAAGTGCAGTCTGTCCCTGGTCTGTCTCCCTGGCTATGGGCCTTCCTTCTTTGCCTCTTTGCCTCAGCCTGTTGGCCAAGTTCTCTTCAAACTGGGAAAGGCCATGCTGCACAGCCTGCCTCCAAGCAGGCCGCTCAGAGGCCAGGGTTTCCCATCTGTTGAGTACCACTCCTAAGGCCTTCAGATCCCTCTTGCAGATGTCCTTGTATCGCAGCTGTGGTCTACCTGTAGGGCGCTTTCCTTGCATGAGTTCTCCATAGAGGAGATCCTTTGGGATCCAGCCATCATCCATTCTCACGACATGACCGAGCCAACGCAGGCGTCTCTGTTTCAGCAGTGCATACATGCTAGGGATTCCAGCTCATTCCAGGACTGTGTTGTTTGGAACTTTGTCCTGCCAGGTGATACCGAGGATGTGTCGGAGGCAGCGCATGTGGAAAGCTTTCAGTTTCCTCTCCTGTTGTGAGCGAAGAGTCCATGTCTTGCTATAGTACAGAAGTGTACTCAGGATGCAAGCTCTGTAGACCTGGATTTTGGTATGTTCTGTCAGCTTCTTGTTGGACCAGACTCTCTTTGTGAGTCTGGAAAATGTGGTAGCTGCTTTACGGATGCGTTTGTTTAGCTCGGTATCGAGAGAAAGTGTGTCGGAGATTGTTGAGCCAAGGTACACAAAGTCATGGACAACCTCCAGTTCATGTGCAGAGATTGCAATGCAGGGAGGTGAGCCCACATCCTGAACCATGACCTGTGTTTTCTTCAGGCTGATTGTCAGTCCAAAGTCTTGGCAGGCCTTGCTAAAACAGTTCATGAGCTGCTGGAGATCTTTGGCAGAGTGGGCGGTGACAGCTGCATCGGCAAAGAGGAAGTCACACAGACATTTCAGCTGGACTTTGGACTTTGCTCTCTGGAGAGGTTGAAGAGCTTTTCGTCTGATCTGGTCCGGAGATAGATGCCTTCTTTTGCAGTTCCAAAGGCATGCTTCAGCAGGATAGCGAAGAAAATCCCAAACAAGGTCGACGCGAGAACACAGCCCTGCTTCACTCCGCTTTGGATGTCAAAGGGGTCTGATGTGGAGCCATCGAAGACAACAGTGCCCTTCATGTCCTTGTGGAAAGATCTGATGATGCTGAAGAGCCTGGGTGGACATCCGACCTTGGGGAGAATCTTGAAGAGGCCGTCCCTGCTGAGTGAGCAGGTCGAATGCCTTTGTGAGATCTATGAAGTCTATAAAGAGTGGCTGTCGTCGTTCCCTGCATTTCTCCTGCAGCTGTCTAAGGGAGAATACCATATCAGTGGTGGACCTGTTGGCTCAGAATCCGCACTGCAATTCTGGGTAGACACTCTCTGCAAGTACCTGGAGCCTCTTCAGTGCAACTCGGGCAAACAGCTTTTCTATAATGCTAAGGAGAGAGATGCCATGGTAGTTGTTGCAGTCACCCCTGTTGCCTTTGTTCTTGTATAGTGTGATGATGTTTGCATCCCTCATGTCTTGAGGTACTCCACCTTCTCTCCAAGGGCTTTATCCTTCTTCAGACTGCTACTCTCTGACACTACAAAGACAATCCTTGAATTCCTTTGACAGAGGCAGGATTCAAGATGGCTCACACCTAGAACAGAGCAATAGGGAGAAGGTAAACCATGGAACTGGCAACTTCTTCTTTCGCTGGGCTTGCTGGCCATCCAGAGCTTGTGTTAATGTCTTGAGACAAAAATCAGATGAGAAGTGCTCTTCAGAAGAGATTCCTCACACAAGCATCTCCATTGCTTAGGGCTGAGAGACACATCACACTTCAACAGTATGTCTGATAACACCTCAGAGTGATACACTGTCTGGGGAACATGGGGAATGAGGAGGCCAAATATGTCCTAACACCCATGCAAAGCTGTAGAACACAAGTGAATCTTAGGCAACAGCAATGAAGTCTTGAGTTGTGATACCAGAAGGTATCGCTTGCAAATTTGAGACAGACCCCCCCCCCCCCATTTTGATGGTAAACTATTGGGGGGAAAAAATCCACATCTCCCTTTCAGGTACTTAAAAGGATTTGTGGATAAAGCAAATGCATCTGAAATGCCACAACATCTCCTGAGCTCTCTCCTCCAAAGGACACTGAGCGAGAGCAAGTTTGCCATCAAATTTTCTCGTTGCTCAAGAAAGTGGGGAGCCTATCACAGTGCAGAAGAAAAGCCTCTTTCACCACCTCCTTGCCTCACCTGATGGGATTTGGAAGATGCCCACAAAGGAAAAGTTTGACTGCCTTGAAGCGTTTAATCTGGTCTTGAGCATCACTTTTCAGATAACTCTCCCCTGGCTGCCAGGAGACGACTTCCTAAGGTTGCCTGAAATATCAGAGAGATTCAGAACACAGAAGCCATTAAGAAATCATTCTTAGATGTTTCTGTATGTTATCTTTCAATCAGCATAGACAGGAGGAAAAGAATGAAATCCTTGCCAAAATATACTCCTGATCATTAGAACCATTGTTATTACTTCTATGCTATAATAACCAATCTCTAATGCTCTCTTCACCCCTTCCTCTTCCGCTCTACTTCTCTTTTATAATAGTAAAAATGAAAAATGAAGGTTAACCAAGGAAGAATTGCTGGTTTGATCTGGTCTAGTCTTTCTGGTCTGGTGAGAGCAATGTTCTGACCTGCTGACAGTTGAACCAAGGGACAGTGATGTCAGAGTGTGATGTCACAAGAAGGCCATCAGAGTGTGATGTCACAAGAAGGCCATCACGCTGCCCAATCCTAACCAATTTTCCAGTGCCGGTGCTGCTGTGGCAATGGTCTATGCACTGCTTCTTTTATTGGGAAGGCAGTCACAGAGGCCTCCTCAAGGTATGGTAACATTTGTTCCCTTACCTTGGGGTTGCATTGCAGCTGCATCGGTGCTGGAAAATTGGATAGGATTAGGCCCATAGTGGGTCCATTAGTCTAGCACGCTGTTTTGCACAGTGATTAGTCAAAGGCTTCTGGGGAGCCCAGAAACAAGGTATCAAGGCAACCACAAGTGCTATTCAGTGGCCTCTGAACCGAGAGGTTCCACTTGGGAGATCTGATTAATAGCCATTGATAGGCCTCCTCTTGAAATTGTCCCCTCTCCTTTTAAAGTCATCCCAACAGAGTGGGTCCATTAGTCTAGCATGCTGTTTTGCACAGTGACTAGTCAAAGGCTTCTGTGGAGCCCCGAAACAAGGTGTCAAGGCAACAGCAAGCGGCATTCAGTGGCCTCTTAGGCAACACTTGCAAATTTGAGACAGCCCCCCACCCATTTTGATGGTAAACTATTGGGGGAAAAAATAGTTTATTTCTCCCTTTCAGGTACATAACAGGATTTGTGGATAAAGCAAATAAAACTGAAATGCCACAACACCTCCTGTGCTCTCTCCTCCAAAGGAAACAGTGACACAGAAACCATTAAGAAATTGAAAGTTTCTGTATGTTATCATCTTTCAATTAGTATAGACAGGAAGAAAAGAATGAGATCCATGCCAAAATGCACCCCTGACCATTTGAACCATCATTATTACTAATACGCTACAATAACCAATAAGAGCTCTAATACTGTCTTCATCCCTCCCTCTTCCCCTCTCAATCTCTTTATAATAGTAAAAATGAAAACTGCGAAATAAAGGTAAACCAAGAAAGACTTACTGGTTTTGTCTGGTTTAATCTTTCTGGTCTGGTGAGAGCAATGTTCTGACCAACTGACCAACTGACCAACCAACTGACAGTTGAACCAAGGGACTATGATGTCAGAGTGTGATGTCACAAGAAGACCATCACACTACCATGACAACCACTGCTAAATTACAACACAGTGGGTCCAGGCCAGTCTAGGCCAGTGATTTTCAATGTTTTTCATCTCATGGCACACTGGCAAGGGACTAAAATGGTCAAGGCACACCATCAGTTTTTTGCCAATTGACAAGGCACACTGGGCTGCCAAGCGCTCACATCCTCAATGGCCCTACTAATAAATGACCCTCTCCCAAATTCCCATGGCACACCTGGGGACCATTCACAGCACACCAATGTGCCATGGCACAGTGGTTGATAATGGCTGGTCTAGGCCATCATACTACCAGGACAACACCTGCAAAATCCCAACATAGTGGGTCCATTAGACTAGCACCCTATTTTGCACAATGACTAGTCAAAGGCTTCTCTGGAACCTAGAAGATATCAAGGCAATAGAGCAAGTGCTATTCAAGGGCCTCTGAACCAAGAGGTTCCACCTGGCAGTCTTGATTAATAGCCATTGATAGGCCACACTCCATGAAATTGTCTCCTCTCCTTCTAAAACCATCAAACTGGTAGCCATCTCCACTTTTTGTGGCAGCAAATTCCAGAAGTTAATTTTGTTTCTTGTCTTTGTCTTTGTTTCATTTGTTTTATTCATAAGGACAGTTGGCAACACACTAATAACAAGATACTGTACATTAAATTCTTATCCCAACAAGAAGTCTGGGAGCATAATGAAATCTTTGACTCGTTCCAAAAAAAAATTATGTTTTGTGATTAATTCCTCTCTTCAGAATCAATGTCCAACAAAATCATTGTGTCCCCTGGAATTATGGGAGATGGAGCAATCCCGTTCCAATTTCCAACCAATCATCTCCATTTATTTTTTATCCTTATGTGTTTACTTATATAAATATTTCTGCCATAGCCTTGCAGCCCCATAGGGGCCAGCAGGGTGCCTCTCTGCAGATATTAAACAAAGGAGCTGCAGCCCATTCTTCATATGATCAAGGCCTCAATTTCCTACTATCAATTCCCCTCCGATCTCTGGCTTCCTTTCCTTTGGCCCTGAATGTTATATTTCAATCAGTACAAAAACAATGCGATCCCTGTCAAAATGCCCTTCTGATCATTAGGGCCATCATCATTACTACTATGCTACAATAACCAATAAGATCTCTAATAGTCGCTTCATCTCTCCCTCTCCGCCCTCAATCTCTTTATAATAGTAAAAATGAAAACTGCGAAATGTGGGTAAACCAAGAAGGACTTACTGGTTTGGTCTCGTCCAGTCTTTCTGCTCTGGTGAGAGCAATGTTCTGACCAACTGACAGTTGAACCAAGGGACTATGATGTCAGAGTGTGATGTCACAAGTAGACCATCACACTACCATGACAACCACTGCTAAATTACAACACAGTGGGTCCAGGCCAGTCTAGTCCAGTGATTTTCAATGTTTTTCATCTCATGGCACACTGGCAAGGGACTAAAATGGTCAAGGCACACCATCAGTTTTTTGCCAATTGACAAGGCACACTGGGCTGCCAAGCGCTCACATCCTCAATGGCCCTACTAATAAATGACCCTCTCCCAAATTCCCATGGCACACCTGGGGACCATTCACAGCACACCAATGTGCCATGGCACAGTGGTTGATAATGGCTGGTCTAGGCCATCATACTACCAGGACAACTCCTGCAAAATCCCAACATAGTGGGTCCATTAGACTAGCACCCTATTTTGCACAATGACTAGTCAAAGGCTTCTCTGGAACCTAGAAGATATCAAGGCAACAGAGCAAGTGCTATTCAGGGGCCTCTGAACCAAGAGGTTCCACCTGGCAGTCTTGATTAATAGCCATTGATAGGCCACATCTCCATGAAATTGTCTCCTCTCCTTCTAAAACCATCAAACTGGTAGCCATCTTCACTTTTTGTGGCAGCAAATTCCAGAAGTTAATTTTGTTCCTTGTCTTTGCCTTTGTTTCATTTGTTTTATTCATAAGGACAGTTGGCAACACACTAATAACAAGATACTGTACATTAAATTCTTATCCCAACAAGAAGTCTGGGAGCATAATGAAATCTTTGACTCGTTCCAAAAAAAAATTATGTTTTGTGATTAATTCCTCTCTTCAGAATCAATGTCCAACAAAATCATTGTGTCCCCTGGAATTATGGGAGATGGAGCAATCCTGTTCCAATTTCCAACCAATCATCTCCATTTATTTTTTATCCTTATGTGTTTACTTATATAAATATTTCTGCCATAGCCTTGCAGCCCCATAGGGGCCAGCAGGGTGCCTCTCTGCAGATATTAAACAAAGGAGCTGCAGCCCATTCTTCATATGATCAAGGCCTCAATTTCCTACTATCAATTCCCCTCCGATCTCTGGCTTCCTTTCCTTTGGCCCTGAATGTTATATTTCAACCAGTACAAAAACAATGCGATCCCTGTCAAAATGCCCTTCTGATCATTAGGGCCATCATCATTACTACTATACTACAATAACCAATAAGATCTCTAATATTCTCTTCATCTCTCCCTCTCCCCCCCTCAATCTCTTTATAATAGTAAAAATGAAAACTGCAAAATGTGGGTAAACCAAGGAGGACTTACTGGTTCGGTCTCCTCTAGTCTTTCTGGTCTGGTGAGAGCAATGTTCTGACCAACTGACAGTTGGACCAAGGGACTGGGGTCATGTCACAAGAGGTTTGATGTCACAAGTAGGCCATCACACTACCATGACAACCCCTGTAAAATCCCAGCATAGTGGGTCCATAAGCCTATCACCCTGTTTTGCACAACGGCTAGTTTAAAGGCTTCTGTGGAGCCCAGAAGCAAGATGTCAAGGGAACAGCAAGTGGCATTCAGGGCCTCTGAACTGAGAGGTTCCACTTGGGAGTCATGATTAGGCAACCTCTCCATGAAATTGTCTCCTCGTTTTAAAGACATCAAACTGGTAGCCATTGCCACTTTTTGTAGCAGCAAATTCCAGAAGTTAGTTTTGTTCCTTGCCTTTGTCTTATTTGTTAAAAGGACAGTTGGCAATACACTAAAGAAACAAGATACTTTACATTAAATTCTTATCCCAACAAGATGTCTGGGAACATAATGAAATCTTTGCTGGTGCCAGAAAGACATTATATGTTGTGCGATTAACTCCTTTTTTCTGAATCAATTTCATTGTGTCACCTGGAATTATGGGAGATAGAGGAAAACTCCAGCCACTTTCTCAATAGCATGTGTGCTGAATCCAGGTATTTTCACTGGGTTCCCCACATCTTTTCTGTGCCTTTGGTTCTGTTTTCTCATATTTTGGGCAAATTGGACTCACCAGCAGCTCCTGTGCATTCAGCAGCTGGGAGCATTACAGGTAGCTTTTATCTCTTTCTTTTATAAGCGCCATAAGCTCTTTCTCTTCCGTTTGAACCAGAGATCCTGCCAGGGACTGGGATATTCCTGTTAATTGGCTCACATTTCAATCTGTCCGACTCCAAAGGGGAACAGACAGGTATCTTTCCACTAATCAGGTAAACCAGTGACATCATCATAGCCAAATCTTAAAACTTGCAAGCCCATCAGGAACTGAGTGGTCTTCATGCCAGTTTCCTGAGAACCCAAACTGTGGGTCTCGGAGAGAAGTACCCACTCACAGGCAGCAAGAGAAAGTGGTCTGGAAGTTCCATCTTCCAGGTAATTAGGACAGGGACTAGCAGTGTAGCAGAGATCTGTCAGGTTCTGATTCATTTCAGTTCCGTTTTTCCACTGGTTTACAAAATTTTCCTAAATGAGGCAAGCAGAATAGTAGCCAGAGCTCCTTCTGCACATTTTTATTGCACATTTTTATCTAGTTGCCTTGTTCTTTTTTTGTTTACTCCTCTTATTTAATGTTTTAATACAACTGGTTACATTTGAACCCTTGATCTGCCTGGAACTTGTTTTGTTCCTGCATTATCAGGTTTGCTTCAAGCATATTAAGCTCTCTTTTATTCCTTCCTTTCATTCTTACATTACCAGGTCAAAATTCACCACTACCTACCCATATCTTATTCCATTTTTTTCTTCCCCTCAATGAGCTCTTCCAGCTTTTTGCCCTACATTATCAGGCTCAGGCTCATTCATACCTCTTTTTTATTCTATCTCACATGTTCTGGTTCAAATTGGCCATAGATTGCCTCTATAGCAGTCCTGTTTCAGTTTCGTACCATCCCCCTCCCTTTATTTCTTCTTCTTATGTGTTTAGTTGAAATATTTCTGCCACAGCCTTGCAGCCCCATAGCAGCCAGCAGAGTGCATTTCAGCAGACATTAAGCAAAGGAGCACATTCTTCATATGATTGAGCCCTTAATTTCCTACCATCAATTCACCTCCGATCTCTGGCTATCTTTGACACTGAATGTTATTATATTTCAATCAGTACAAAAACAATGAGATCCCTGTCAAAATGCCCTTCTGATCATTAGGACCATCATTTCTACTATGCTACAATAACCAATAAGATGTCTAATGTTCTCTTCATCCTTACCTCTTCCCCTCTCAATCTCTCCATAATAGTAAAAATGAAAAATGCAAAATGAAGGTAAACCAAGAAAGACTTAGTGGTTTGATCTGGTCTTGTCTTTCTCGTCTGGTGAGACCAAGGCTTACTGGTTTGGTCTGGTCTGGTTTTTTTTTGTCTGGTGAGAGCAATGTTCTGACCAACTGACAGTTGAACCATGATGTCAGAGTGCGATGTCACAAGAAGACCATCACACTACCATGACAACCACTGCTAAATCCCAGCATGGTCGGTCCATTAGACTAGTACCATGTTTTGCACAGTGACTAGTCAAAGGCTTCTCTGGAGCCCAGAAGGTATCAAGACAACAGCAAGTGGCATTCAGGGGCCTCTGAACCGAAAGGTTCCACTTGGCAGTCTTGATTAACAGCCATTGATAGGCCACCTCTCCATGAAATTGTCTCCTCTCCTTTTAAAGCCATCAAACTGCTAACCATCACCACTTTTTGTAGCAGCAAATTCCAGAAGTCAATTTTGTTCCTTGTCTTTTTATTGTTTTATCTGTTATTTTCATTGCCTTGTTTACTGACCTTTAACGCAAATCATCAGGACAGTTGGCAACACACTAAAATATGTGGTCCCCACCTCTTTCCTGTGCCCTTTGGTCTGTTTTCTCCGACTCTGGGAGCAGCACAGGTAGTTTTTGGCCCTTTGTTTTGTAAGCACCAAAAGCTCTGTCCCTTCCATTTGGGTTACGTTCCTGTCAGGGACTGGGATGCACCTGCTAATTGGCTCACATTCCCATCTGACTCCAAGGGAGGACATACTGTTATCTAGGTAAACCCTTTCGACTAATCATGTAAACCAGTGACAGCATGATAGTCAAATGTTAAAAATTGCAAGCCCACTGGGAAGGGGATGGTCTTGATTCCTGTTGCCTCAGTGGGTCTTGGAGAAAAGACTCACGGGGCAGCAAGAGAAAGTGGTCTGGGAGTTAAATAATTGGGATTGGGACACAGTCTAGCAGAGATCTATTAGACTGATTTATTTTGATTTTGTTTTCCCTGTGGGTTAAAAAACATTCCTGAATGAGTCAAGCGGAATAGAATCCAGAGCTCCTTCTGCTGGCCATTAGCAGTAACCTTCCATTAATGTTTTGTATCACACAATTTTTATGTAGTCACCCTGTTCTTTTTCAATTTTATTTACTTCCCAACCCAAGAGTGACTGCAAGGTGAGGCACACAGGCCAAGTGGCAAATATCCCAAGTCACTCTGGCCCGATGTCCTGCCCTCTCAACTAGCTTGCAGTCTCCCAACTTAACATCAGATCCTGTATGCTTCCTGCAAATGATCTGCTAATCTACTTATCTCCTTACCTGCAGGCTGCTGCATTGTTTGCTTGTGTTTTATTCACTCTTATTTCCCTGCCTCAAACTGCACAAAAACAAATAATTTTTTGTTTTGTTTTTAAGATTGATCCTTGGTGTGAGAACAGGTGTCAAGTATAAATATAGACCTGGCCTCCCTGTCAGAGTGTGCCTTTGTCCAAAGGGCCAGGTCTGCTTGTCTAGGGGGCTCACCCTCGCCCGCAGGCATGGCAGCTGTACCCACGGCCAAGGTCTCCCCTCCTCCTCCGTCGGCTGCAGCAGAAGAGGCTCCAGAGCCCTGGTCTACCAGGCTTCCCAAAGCAGAGCCCAGTCTACCTGCCTGGTAGAAATGGCCTCCTTTTTGCACTGGCAAGGAAATGTCCAGCTCCCCTTCTTTGATGTCACCCCCCTCATTATGTCAGCCAGTGAGTCTGCACTCCCACTGTGATGTCACTGGTCACCACACAGACAGGGTGATCAGATGTCATAACTGCAAAAGAGGACCCCAAAATGTAGGATATCCAAGAAAAATGAAGGACATGACAAATTAAAAGCTAAAAATAGATGTATATTGATTTCACATGGTAGATATGGCCTCCTTTTTGCACTGGCAAGGAAATATCTAGCTCTCCTTATTTGATGTCACCCCCATTTTTATGAAGTCACCCTGTTGTTTTTTTTCCAATTTTATTTACTTCTCTTATTTAATCTTTTAATAAAACTGGTTATATTTTAACCCATGGTCTTCCTGGTCCCTGGATATGGGAAAAATAGAGTGGATTGTCACATTCCCTCATTTTGCAGGCACTGCTGTGAGAGTGATTGTGATAAGAATCACTAAGGTTCAGTATTCTCCTGGGAGGGGGGCATTGGTCAGGGGCCCTTCGCCTAGTCTGATTGGGCTGGTGGCAGCAGATATATTCTGCTAAGGTTTTACCCTATTCTGCTGCCTGTTCAAAATAGAAAAGAAGGGAACAGGAAGGGAATGCGCCTGCTAACCACTAGTCTCTACTTCCCTGGGTCAACCTGCAGTCCCTTGGGGAGTCCCATCTTCTTCCTTGACAGTATAATTTTAAAGACCTCACTCATGTTCCCCCTACTTGCAGCTCTCTCTCTCTCTCTCTCTCTCTCTCTCTCTCTCTCTCTCTCTCTCTCTCTCTCTCTCTCAATTAAGAGATCCTAAAGACTTTAATTTCCTCAGAAGCAAGATGCTCTAACCCCTTGATTATTTTGTCTTTTTCTGCATCTTCCTCAAGTCTACAGTTATGCTTTTTGAGATGTGGTGACCATAATAGTACACATTTTTCCAAATGTGATCACACCATAATTTGTATAAAAGGTATTGCAATACTGGCAGTTTTGTTTTCAATTTTTTTTTTTTTACTAATTCCCTAGCATGGAATGTGCCTTCTTCCCAGCATCCCTCATACATGATCAAAATGGTCATTGAGATATCCACTGTGACCCCAAATTATTCTTCTTCCATAGTCATCACCATTTTGGACCCCATCAGTGCACATGTGGCAGTTGGATATCTTGCCCCAATATGAGTTACTTTATGTACTCACAATGAACGTCCTTTGCCATTTTGTTGACCATTCACCCAGTTTGGAGAGGTTCACCAGAACTCACTGCTGTCAGCTTGAGACTTCTGTGGGAGAAGTGACAGCATGTGAGTAGACACAGAAGTGCTTGCTGCAGCCCCACATTGTAAAAAGTAAGTGCAAAGCACCCCCCTCGCCCCCCCTTAGTGCCTCCCTCCACTTCCCCGGCTCTTAAATGGACGGGGAAGTGTTACACGAGCTGGTGGATCGCAACCCACCAGTTTAAGAATCACTGATCTGAAGTGTCACTCACAATAACCTCTCTGAATTCCCTGTTAATAAGTTTAATACTATTCTCTCACACTCTTAACAGTAAATCACAAGATAATACAAGCAAATGTTTCTAGATTGCTTGGTCTCTCACCTGATTCCAACCAACTCCACTTCCTCGACACTCCTAACTGCCTCAGAATGCTCTTGTCCATCAAATTCAGCTCCGCAACAAAAGCTGAAGATGTGACAAGTTCCAATTCCAGTTCCATGATATCCTCCCAGCAGCCCAAAAAACATTTAGGCAGAGGACTAAATATACATGCAACTGTCCAGAGGGACAGGCTCAGTTCTGGTCCCAGTCCTTAGCCAACCAACCACTGGAGGATGCCTTGTTTAAAGTCTCAGGTCAGCTGCCTTTGGACCTCTTGATTCCCCCTGCCATCCTCATGTTCCAGTTAGGAAGTCCCAATAGCACCTTTCATCGCCCAACAGGAAAAGGGACTGTGAAATCACAGGAACCTAATCTCCAGGACCCTTGTCAAAAGGGAACGTTGGCAGGGACTTTGTGGGAGCATGTTGGAAAAATGAGGTTCAACTGTATGAGTTGGGCAGCCTGTCCAGTTTAGGAGGTGAACTTGTTCCTTCTAAGTGGAACTTAGTGCAGGGACTGTTGAGTTATAAACTGGCTTTCTTTTCTTTTACTTGGCCTGGAAAATCAAGTACTATATTTGATTTTGCTGGTGTCATCCTATGCCTGTTCTTTCAATCTTATAATACATCTTTTCTATATTTTGAAAGCATCTTGCCTATCTGGTAAAAGGCAAGAGCCAAGAGCTATTTACCTCCTTGTTTACCAAAATACTGTTTTGGCCAAATGCTACAAGATCTCAGAGTGTGACCATGAGCAGAGAATAGGCATTAGCACCTCTTTCTCACCCCAGCAACAGCACCTCTCAGTTCAGTGCTGAGAGATGCATAGGTCAAAGGGCTGCTCACATACCAGTGGAAAGACACGAGAGGAAGTCTTAACCCATCTCTGCTGGCAGTGAATCTACCTGCCCCCTGTACTGTTGTTGCCCCCCCTGCTACTGGGGCGGGACATAGCCACGACAGCTATGTATGCTTCAGTCTTCCCTTCAGAAACCCAAGAGTGACTGCAAGGTGAGACACACAGGCCAAGTGGCAAATATCCCAAGTCACTCTGGCCCGATGTCCTGCCCTCTCAAACAGCTTGCAGTCTCCCAACTTAACATCAGATCCTGTATGCTTCCTGCAAATGATCTGCTAATCTACTTATCTCCTTACCTGCAGGCTGCTGCATTGTTTGCTTGTGTTTTATTCACTCTTATTTCCCTGCCTCAAACTGCACAAAAACAAATAAAAAATTTTTTTTAAAGATTGATCCTTGGTGTGAGAACAGGTGTCAAGTATAAATATAGACCTGGCCTCCCTGTCAGAGTGTGCCTTTGTCCAAGGGCCAGGTCTGCTTGTCTAGGGGGCTCACCCTCGCCCGCAGGCATGGCAGCTGTACCCACGGCCAAGGTCTCCCCTCCTCCTCCATCGACTGCAGCAGAAGAGGCTCCAGAGCCCTGGTCTACCAGGCTTCCCAAAGCAGAGCCCAGTCTACCTGCCTGGTAGAAATGGCCTCCTTTTTGCACTGGCAAGGAAATGTCCAGCTCCCCTTCTTTGATGTCACCCCCCTCATTATGTCAGCCAGTGAGTCTGCACTCCCACTGTGATGTCACTGGTCACCACACAGACAGGGTGATCAGATGTCATAACTGCAAAAGAGGACCCCAAAATGTAGGATATCCAAGAAAAATGAAGGACATGACAAAATAAAAGCTAAAAATACTCGTATATTGATTTCGCATGGTTAATTTAAACACCATATTGCTTATTATTTAAAACTCCATTACATACAACTTATTACATATAATTTATTAATCACAAGAAGGCTATGTGCTACCTGCAAGGGTCATTCACAAGGAAAAGGAGGACGTTTAAGTTCTTTTCCAGGACATGAAGCTAAAAACATGTCCTGTAAAATGAGGACATCTGGTCTCCGTATATACAGATCCATGGGGATCCCCACTACTGTCCCTTTTTCCTACCTCCTGCTTCCTGATGAAGACCCTTCCTCTTATCCCATGATGGCTCAGTTCACTCAGAAGCTTTTAGAGCCTGAGCCCTGTAGCTATGAACATTTGACCCATCTGAGAAAGAAGTGACACTTTGGGCGCAATCCTGACCAACTTTCTAGCACTGACATAGCTGTGCCAATGTGGCATGCACTTCAACCTGCAGTGGGGAGGCAGTTAAAGGGGCCTCCTCAAGGTAAGGGCATGTTTATTACCTTACCTTGGGGCTGCATTGAGGCTAAGTCAGTGCTCAAAAGTTGGTTAGGATTGCACCCTTTGAGGTCCACTCCATTGGCTTGGTTGAAACCAATGGCAGTTTCAATCCTTCCCTCCAGACTTGTCTTCTTAGCAGCCCTTCTTACCTGGCTGCCTCTGAGAGAGAGGCAGACAGCAACACCTACTCCACCAATGGTCATTTGGCCCCTCCCTCTCTCAGAACCTTCATCCTCACTGGACATTCCATCTGGGCATTAAAACAATTGTGTCACATTATATAGGAACTGATAATTAGGAACATTATATAGGAACTGATAATTGTATTTGCTTGCTTCCATATAGGGCTGAGGAATACGTATATAACACTGGTTTAACACAGTGTCAAATCTTGGGGGAAAGTGACCTGCTAGAATAGCTCATTGGCTTGTAGATCTGCTTACCATGAAGGCGTGTATAGGAGCTCAGGGACACAGCTGTGGGACTACAGCTGCTGCAGAAGTCTGTTTTGGTGCACATAGGACACTTTCCATTCTAGTGTGAGCCTAAAATACGATTCTGCAACTATTTTGTATATTTAATAGATTTTAGAGAGACTTAAGAGTGTGTTTTCTGTATTACTGTATCTAGATGCCGATGCTGTGGGACGTTGGGAAGCCTTGTAGACCTGGGCCCCTAAAGGCTTTTCTATCACCATCCTCTCCCTGCTCTGTTCTGCTCCCTCCCACCCTTTCTGCCTGTCACCACCCTTCTTGGGGTCCCACCCCTTTCATCCCCCTTTGTGATGGGGTCCAAAAGAAACTTGTACCCCCTGATAAAATTCTTCTGGGAGGCCCTGTTCCAATGTCTTTGTCTTTGCTGAAAAGCAAAAGCGGGGAGTTCACTTTAGACTGGGGCATGTTGTGATTAACCCACTCCCTCCATGAAGTTTCAGTTTAAATCACCCCCAAGCTGTTAAGAGTGGAAGGGGAGAAAGCATTTTATAGCACCTGTCCTCTCTACTACCAACAGGTGATCAGAGTGGGTCAAGTGGCCGTGCTTTCCAATATGAGGGATTGTCACAAGCTCAGGACCACCTTTGGATGAAAAGGCATATTGTAACTGTAGTGACTGAAAGGCAAAGTTTTGAATCAGCAGTTCCCTGCTTTGCATCTTGCTTTGTACTGAACTCACTGGCTGGTCTTAGGTGAGCCACTCCTATCTCAGTCTTGGTCTTCCCCTTCTGCAAAATAGAGACAATAATATTTACATTACATGATTTTTAAAACAAGTACATTCAGATAACACACATGGAATGTTCTGCACATTCAGAAAGTGCTGCACACATGGCAAGTACAGCAGCCCCCCCCCCCATATCCACAATTTCACCTAAAGGAGGTTCTCAAATCCTCTGCACCCCCCTTGCACACTTCATTTGCATATCTCTCTTCATTTGCATACACTTTGCAAAGGGAAACTTTTTCTTGCCTTTGTTTTGGAACTCTTTGGGAAAGGAAGGAGACAGCAAGAACCTGGAATCATATCTGTTAGAGCAGGGGTGTCCAAACTTTTTGGCAGCAGGGCCACATCATCTCTCCAACGCTGTGTTGGGGGCTGGGAACAAAAGAATTAATTTATGTTTCAAATTTGAATAAATTTACATAAATGAATATATTAGAGATGTTGTTGGCAACCTTCAGTCTTGAAAGACTCTGGTATCGTGCTCTGAATAGTGTTCTGGCACAGTGTCTAGTGTGGCTGAAAAGGCCGATTTGGGAGTGACAATCCCTTCCACACTGGGAGCAAGTGCAGTCTGTCCCTGGTCTGTCTCCCTGGCTATGGGCCTTCCTTCTTTGCCTCTTAGCCTCAGACTGTTGGCCAAGTGTCTCTTCCAACTGGGAAAGGCCATGCTGCACAGCCTGCCTCCAAGCGGGCCACTCAGAGGACAGGGTTTCCCACCTGTTGAGGTCCACTCCTAAGGCTTTCAGATCCCTCTTGCAGATAGCCTTGTAGCGCAGCTGTGGTCTACCCGTAGGGTGCTTTCCCTGCACAAGTTCTCCATAGAGGAGGTCCTTTGGGATCCAACCATCGCCCATTCTCACGACACGACCAAGCCAACACAGGGGTCTCTGTTTCAGCAGTGTATACACGCTGGGGATTCCAGCTCATTCCAGGACTGTTTTGTTTGGAACTTTGTCCTGCCAGGTGATACCGAGGATGTGTCGGAGGCAGCGCATGTGGAAAGTGTTCAGTTTCTTCTCCTGTTGTGAGCGAAGAATCCATGACTCACTACAGTACAGAAGTGTACTCAAGACTCAAGCCCTGTAGACCTGGATCTTGGTATGTTCCGTCAGCTTCTTGTTGGACCAGACTCTCTTTGTGAGTCTGGAGAATGTGGTAGCTGCTTTACCGGTGCATTTGTTTAGCTTGGTATCCAGAGAAAGAGTGTCGGAGATTGTTGAGCCAAGGTACACAAAGTCATGGACAACCTCCAGCTCATGCATAGAGATTGCAATGCAGGGAGGTGAGCCCACATCCTGAACCATGACCTGTGTTTTCTTCAGGCTGATTGTCAGTCCAAAGTCTTGGCAGGCCTTGCTAAAACAGTTCATGAGCTGCTGGAGATCTTTGGCAGAGTGGGCGGTGACAGCTGCATCGTCGGCAAAGAGGAAGTCACGCAGACATTTCAGCTGGACTTTGGACTTTGCTCTCAGTCTGGAGAGGTTGAAGAGCTTTTTGTCTGATCTGGTCCATAGATAGATGCCTTCTGTTGCAGTTCCAAAGGCCTGCTTCAGCAGGACAGCAAAGAAAATCCCAAACAAGGTCGGCACGAGAACACAGCCCTGCTTCACTCCGCTTCTGATGTCAAAGGGGTCTAATGTGGAGCCATCAAAGACTACAGTGCCCTTCATGTCCTTGTGGAAAGATCTGATGATGCTGAGGAGCCTGGGTGGACATCCGATCTTGGGGAGAATCTTGAAGAGGCCGTCCCTGCTGACCAGGTCGAAAGCCTTCATGAGATCTATGAAGACTATAAAGAGTGGCTGTCATTGTTCACTGCATTTCTCCTGCAGCTGTCTAAGGGAGAATACCAAATCAGTGGTGGATCTGTTGGCTCGGAATCCACACTGCAATTCTGGGTAGACGCTCTCTGCAAGTACCTGGAGCCTCTTCAGTGCAACTCGGGCAAACAGCTTTCCTACAATGCTAAGGAGAGAGATGCTGTGGTAGTTATTGCAGTCACCCTGTTGTCTTTGTTCTTATACAGTGTGACGATATTTGCGTCCCTCATGTCCTATGGTACTCCACCTTCTCTCCAGCAGAAGCAGAGGATTTCATGCAACTCTGTGGCGATGATCTCTTTGCAGCACTTTAGTACTTCAGCAGGGACGCTATCTTTCCCAGGTGCCTTGCCAGAGGTGAGGGAGTCCAGGGCCACGTGAAGTTCTGCTAGGGTTGGTTCACTGTCAAGCTCCTCCAGTAGAGGCAGGCACTCAATGTTGTTCAGTGCTTCCTCGGTCACATTTTCTTGGGAATATAGCTCAGAGTAGTGCTGCACCCAACATTCCATCTGCTGCGCCCAGTCCTGGATGACCTCGCCTGTGGCAGACTTCAGAGGGGCAGTTTTCTTCTGTGTTGGGCCTAGGGCCAGCTTGATACCATCATACATCCCCTTGATGTTGCCCATGTCAGCTGCTATCTGTATCTGGGAACAGAGTTGGAGCCAGTAATTAGCACATTTCCTGGCAGTCTGCTGGACTTTGCTGCAAGCAGCTCAGAGGACCTGCAGGTTGTGCTCACTGGGACAGGCTTTGTATGCTGCTAGAGCTCTCCTCTTTTCCTCAATGACTGGTGTCAACTCCTCAGAATGGGCTTCAAACCAGTCTGCCGTCTTGTTGGTCTTCCTGCCGAATATGAACAAGGCGGTGTTGTAAACAGCATTTTTGAAATGTTCCCATCTGTTGTATGCATCTGCATCAGCTGGGCATGGAAGAGATTCCTCAAGCACTCGTGCAAATTCCTCCACTTTTCCCTGGTGTCAATGCGAGGTCTTGCTTCCTTTTTTGTGTGATACAGTCGCTTAGTTAGCAGTTTTACTCTGCTGCACACCAGGGAGTGGTCAGTGTCGCAGGCAGCACCCTGATAACTGTGTGTGATCTTGATGCTGGGAAGGCTGGAGCATCTGAGATGGAGCGTAGAGATGGAACTTATATGAATTAATGAAGGTCTTGCAATAACTCAAGGCCTATAAAAGGCCTTGCACAAAGCAAGGCCAGCCTTTCCTTTGCTGCCATTGCTGCATCACAGATGTGAAACAGCAAGCAGTGGAGGGAGCCCCCGTCCCATAGTTCACACAAGAGATTGAACAGTTGGCTGTCATGCTGAGAGCAGTTGTGTTGGGCCAGCGTGGGCTCTAGCAAGTCTCTGGAGGGCCAGAGGCTCATTGGAGACTGGGGGCTCCCCGCGGGCCGGATTGGAAGTCTACCAGTTTACACCGGTAGACCAAAGCTGCGATACAAGGTCATCTGCAAGAGGGATCTGAAGGCCTTAGGAGTGGACCTCAACAGGTGGGAAACCCTGGCCTCTGTGCGGCCCGCTTGGAGGCAGGCTGTGCAGCATGGCCTTTCCCAGTTGGAAGAGACACTTGGCCAACAGTCTGAGGCTAAGAGGCAAAGAAGGAAGGCCCATAGCCAGGGAGACAGACCAGGGACAGACTGCACTTGCTCCCAGTGTGGAAGGGATTGTCACTCCCGAATCGGCCTTTTCAGCCACACTAGACGCTGTGCCAGAACCACCATACCATAGTCTTTCGAGACTGAAGGTTGCAAATATATATAGTGTGCCACCATCTAGCAGCCTCAGGAACACAGGACCCTGATTATTGTTAATTAATAATTTTTCTTGTTACTATTAATTAATAAAATTTCTTTCTAGACAACTTTTCAAAAGTGGGTCGTAGCGCTAACAAGTCTGGGAAGCACTGGCATAAAGCACCCAGGAAGAGTCCCGAAATTACTGGAAGGGAACCAACAAAGTGTAGTTTACTACAGGCAGTGCAGTTCAGTATTATTCTCAAAAGAAATTTTTGGTACAGTTTGCATATTGGCCATTGTTATACTCTACTTTTACTGGGGCCAGCAATGAAATTGTACAAGATCTAGGGCCCAGTCCTATCCAACTTTCTAGTACCGATGCAGCTCCAATGCAGCCCTGAGGTAAGGGTACAAATGTTCCCTTACCTTGAGGAGGCCTCTGCGACTGCCTCCCCACCACAAGGTGCAGTGCATGCCCTATTGGCACAGCTGCACCGGCACTGGAAAATTGGATATGATTTGGCCCCAAGACTACTAAAAAGAAATGCAAAAGTACTATTACCCTACCCTGACCACCATCATCACGTATCTCGTTATCCTCCTCAAACAGTTCTTTTTGGCTGGTGCTAAGATAAAATGCTACTGTCTTGTGTTTTGAGGAAAGTCCTGGTCGCTTGAAGTAACTTACAGTCACCAGTTGTTCCTCTTTAATCCAGCCTGCAATTAAATAGCATACCAGCTTTAGCACTATGTGTGCTGGTTCCTGGAGGGTAGCAAATGTATAGCTGTTATCTAAGAAAAGAAAATGTGTGTACCCAATTTTGCATTACGCTCTGGGCTAGTGGTTCCCAAACCTTTTAGCATCAGGACCCACCTTAAAAAAAAATTGCACTTCACCAGCTGCTCAAGCCTCTGTGACTATAATGGTGATTGGGCAGCAGTGCTCCGCACCAAAAGTTCAAGTATGTTGCAGCTTGCTTCATTTAGCTGACGTGAGCTAAGGCAACATGGGTTTTCTTTCCTTTTGTCAAATATTTATTTTAAAAGAATAAAGGTCTGTTGGCCAGGTATGGCCCATCGAAGCTCTTTATTTGGCCTGTGTGAGAATTGGGCTCTCCCAGCACCACCATCACCCAGTGGCATAGCTAGAGGAGGTGCAAAGCACTAATTTTTGCAGGGAGCCTCACCACGACATGCAACAATATCCAACACCCCATCTCAGGGAGACAGACTGGGTGAAAGCGGTTAATGGGAAGACACTGCCAATGTGTCACTGTCAAAGGGTCTCTTACAGAATTCCTCAGCACTGTGGCAGCTCATTTGCAGGTGTAGCTCTGAGGAGTCTGCTGGAGGTGCCTCAGCTCAGGATGGGGGTTTTGGGATATCACAGGTGCTAGTCCCACCACTGCCCGGCCCTGATCTGCCCTGATCCACACTCGGCTGCGAAATGAACTGTGCCATAGGATTGGGCCCCACAGCTCTTTCTATTCCACCAGGCATCTGGTATAATATTCTATAATGTTGTGATAAGATTCTTTTAATGTCTTACAGATTTTTAGCATATAGTTTTTAATTGTGATTTTATTACCTTTGGCATTTTCTACTTATTTTTGGTAAGCTCCCTGGGTCCCCTTGGGAAGAAAGGTGGTGTAAAAATGCTGCAAACAAACAAACAAAAATTATGCACAACAAACCTGTGACCTTTATTGCAATGCCAAAAGAACACCAATGACAGGGTGTGTTTTGTGTTTTTTTGGTCATAGCACAAGTTTCATTTTGCCATGCTTGTTTGCCATTGGTGTCTGAAGTACAGAGCTGGCATAAAAAGGTACATCCCCGCAGTGTTATCACCTACAAGTTGTTAAGAGTGCTTTTCTCTCACTGGCCATACTCCTTGGTGCCCTCTCATTCTTGGTCACACACACAGTCTAGCATGCAGCCCTCTGAAGTGGCAAGACAACACAACAAAGAAAACTGCATACACTCAAACACAAATAGCCTTATGCACCCACAAATATCACGATGGATCCATGGGAGGAAAATGGCAGGTACACCGTAACATGTACCTGCCATTTTACCATCGAACCCATTTCACTGTATTGTGAAAAGCACAAGAATCGCAGCACACAGAAATCTATGTGCAGAAAGTGTGATTGTAGCTGCTGCACAGCCCTTGGCCAGCAGGTAAGGGTTTTCGTAGGGGGAGGTTTAGCCAGTGGGACGTTGCTCTTACCGGTGTTGCAGCAGATGCCGGTAGCAGCACAGGTGCCTCTGTTGTTCCCGCACAGTTTCTTTCCAGACTCACAAGGGGTCGGGAGGAAGTTTTCTTCTTGACATCTCAGGGTTTCTGCAGTGCCCAAGTAGCAGCCCAGCTCTTCTCCACGGCAGAGGTTGGGCCCAAAGCAATTCCCCCTGTTCCTAGGCCCACAGGAGAGGCACTGAAAAAAAGAGAGCCGTACTTTCGTAAAGTGTCTCTGCCTGGGCCACCCATGGCAGGGCTTATTCGGCACCAGCAACTGCTGGATCACTCAGTTACGGACCAGAGCCAAATGAAGATCTGTGGATTTTGCACTCCTGAAGAGTCCTCCCTGTCAGGTCTCCGATTACCATCTGACCTACCTTTCGGACGTCCATATCCAGGATGGAGCGCTTCCCTCCAATGGGACAGTTCTGGATGTAGCAGGCTGACGAGAGGGCCACAAGCCAAAGCAAGCCGAAGGCAAGCATGTTGTTAGACATGGTTCGGGTCACCACCAACTTTTCACTCAGCAGTGATGGGAATGTCCACCTGGACTACCTGCTCCTTGCCTTGGGCAGGTGGGTCTTTGATGCCAGATCACCTGTTGCATACTGATGCTGAAGTATGAGGGATCCCAGAATCCACCCAGACCTTGATATCTGATGGTATCCTATGCAGGTTATAGTTTGAGATACTATGGGTAAATTTGAAATGTGCAATCTCACAAAAAAGTACACAAGTTTAATGTTCTCTAATTTATGCAGACTTCATAGTAGAGAGGCTGCAACTTTCAAACATCTAAAGTAAGGATATCCAAACTCCGGCCCGTGGGCCACATCCAGCCCTCAACACCATGTTGAAATATGTGATGTGGCCCTGAGTCTGAAAAGTTTGAAGATCCCTGTCTAAGGGAAGCAACTGAGAAGGTGTGTCATGTCAACAAACACGTTGGTGGATGTCTGCAGATCCCTTACAGCCCAATCCTATCTGCTGCCCCTCAGAGTGATGCAGCAGTGACGAAACTGCCTCTGCTGCCTCCTTTGAATGAATGGAGGCCACCAACGGGCACCTTGGGGTAAGGGAACATTGGTTCCCTTGCCCTGGGTAAACTTCGGAATCTGCAATGGGGCTACTTAGTCCTATGCCGGCAAAATAGCTGGAGCAAATGCAAGTAGCCCCATATCAGGAAATCAGGCTCGTGAAGGGGTATAGTTTACACCATTCTCCTCTCCCAGCACTGATCTAGCACCTCCTGCCCTCCCTCTTCCAGCTAAACCCCTCCCTGCCCTGTTCCATTCTCCACCTGCCGGCCTTACTTTCTCCATTGGGTGCAGGTCTTCAATTGGTGCCGGCAGGTTGGTGCAAGCCTTTATACCAGTGCCATGAGTCTCCGTGCTGCCGCAACGCCTTATGGCACTTTTGCAATAGCGCACATGCTTGTCCTGCCAGCATGAGGTGGGATAGAATTGCACTATTAGTCAATAGTCAGAGGTGTATAGACTCCAGTGGGGAATATTTTGAACACTTGGTCTGATTGATTGATTGATTGATTGATTGATTGATTGATTGATTGACAGGGCCAAGCAACTACTTCTATGTAAACAATATGCAGTATAGAGTATGTATGAATTGCAACATAATTAACTTGTTCAGGGAGCCCAGGCCTACTCAGAAGTAAGTCCAATTTTGTTCAATGGGGCTTACTTTCAGTAAAGTGTGGTTAGGATTGCAGCCTCAGATGGTTTGTCAAGGACAGTCATTTTCAACCTTTTTCATCTCAGGACACACTGACAAGGCACTAAAATTGACAAGGGACACCATCAGTTTTTTTGAAAATTGATAAGGCACATCTCACTGACAGCAGGGGCTCGCATTCCCCAGTGGCCCTAGTAACAAACAAACCTCCCCCCAAACTCTTGAGGCACATCTGCAGACCATCCACAGCACACTAATGTGCCACAGCAAAAGTTGTTGAAAATGGCTGGTCTAGGACATCACCTCCAATTACACATCAAGTTTTGCTGCATTTCATACTCTGCAGCAGTCACCCCTTTGTAAAATGCCTTGAAAACTTCTATTAGTTTCCTTTCAAATTCCTTAAAGGCTTTGCCAATTCAGAAACCCAGAGAGGTGAATCAAACCTTGATGTACAGGACCCGCATTTCATTTCCTGGTTCAGAAGAAAATCTTTTCAAATTCAAAACCTATCTTCGTTCATCATCTGTTTCTCGAGGAACCAATTTTCAAACCAGCATTTTCCCTGCAGGATTTTCCCCATTACAGGGAGTCTAAGCCCACTCCCTAAATGGTTCATGAAACTAAATGGTTCTTTTTCTCATGGGGAAGCACAGGTAATGAACCCACATGGGGATCAGGGAGATGATAACTGGAGCAACAACTTAGTGCAGATTAATAGTAAGAATCAAGCATTCCTGTTAGAAGCCAATAACAGTATCCATTTTTGAAAGAGATGACCTGTGATTAGCAGAAGAGGACAGAATTGTTGTTCCTTTTCTTGGAAACATCCAGACAGACAGACAGACAGACAGACAGACAGAGACATTCTTGGAGACAACCAGACAGACATCCAGGAAAGGGCTTCTCTATAAGGTAAATGTGTTTCCTACTTCTGTAAATCCTGACGTGTTTCAAAACAGAGAAGAAAACCAAAAACCTTGTCTTAAACAATAGAATAAAGTTGGATTGGAATTCGAGGTCATCCAGTCCAACCCCCTGCTCAGTTCTGGCAACTGTGGTAGCATCCTAACAGGGCTGTCTGACCTTTGCTTGAAAATCTCCAATGAGGGAGAGCCCACAGCTGCACAAGGCAGTTTCCCAGGTAGGACAGCTGCTACAGTTAGGAAATACTTCCTCATGTCTAGTTCAAATCCACTTCTTGGTAGTTTCAACCCATTGATGCTAGTCCTTGGGAGTCATAGAGAGTAAGTGCACTCCTTCCTTGTATGTGGCAGATATTTGAATATGACTGCCTAAATATATCAAGCTCTTTTAACTGTTCTTCACAAGATGGTTTCAGAGCCCTCAAGATGTAGAGAAGGACTTTGTATTGTCAGATGAGTTCACTGTGATTGTAGCATTGTTTATGTGCTGGTCTGTGGAGAGAAGGAATGTACATCAGTAGCTTCTCCTATATATCACACAATATATTTAGGGGAAGCTATGTGTATGTGTGTAACAGCCAGATATATTCTCAGGGTGTTTATTGTGTTTCCTATCCAAAAAGATTGATAGTACACACTGGCAATCTTACAACACTCTGTCTAAAGTGGAGGTCATGGAACATTTTTTACTGACATGTGTTTACTGACATATGCTGAGGACCAGAAGTGATGTCATTAGGCAGGAAATGATGTCATTAAACAGGTCATAACAGAAAATAAGCAATTCTTATTTAGGAATTCATTAGCTGCAAATGACAGAAGAGAAAATACACAAATCTTGAACATATTTCAAGATATTGGAGAGCCCAATTTTCATGTGGGCTGCCCTTTAAGCAGTAACACTTCAGCACTGCTCAGCAACTAGCCTAAGAGCCAAATAAAAAGCTCCTGTGGGCCGCATCCAGCCCCCATGCCTTGTGTTTGACACCCCTGCTATAAACTGTGCTTCCGGTAAACCAGAAGCACAGTTTCCGACCCTGTCAGGAGCCACAGAGAGGCTTCCATGGGGTCCTAAATGCTGTCTTTCCCAGATACCTTGCCAGGGCAAGGGCGTCCAGGGCCACGTTAAGTTCTGCTAGAGATGGTTGACTGTCAAGCTCCTGCAGCACAGGCACGCACTCAATGTTGTTCAGCACTTCTTCAGTTACTATGTGTAACTTCGGTTACACATACTAATTGTAGATTAATGTCATCTGCATGTAGCTCAGGTATGTATCACATGGGTAATAATGAATCATGGCCCAAGAAACTGAGCTAAAATATAATTTTTTAGTCCCTTGGTTGGATGTATTTTATGGAACAGAAAAAGACAAATCCCATTAAAAGAACCAAGTGCACTACCCACTTTACAACCATTTTGATCTTCATCCTTCACAATGTGCCATCACCCTCTATTTCTGCCTCTTTTTTTACTCTTTCTCCAGATGATCATGTGATGGCAAAAATGGAAATGAACAATGAATCTGCAATTTCAGAATTCATCCTTCTTGGATTTGGAGATGTGCAGGACCTGCAGATTCCTCTCTTCCTGCTCTTCCTCTTAGTTTACATTGCAGCCATGGCTGGGAACCTTCTCATCCTGCTTCTCATTGTAGCTGACCAGCATCTTCACACAGCCATGTACTTCTTCTTAGGAAATTTGTCGGTTCTTGAACTCTGCTACAGCACCACCATTCTACCCCAGATGCTGGTCATTTTCCTATCTGGGAATAAGGGCATTTTCATTAGGCTCTGCATCATGCAATATTTTGCCTTTGGTGGTTTGGCTGGCACTGAATGTTACCTTCTGTCTGTGATGTCTTATGACCGCTATTTAGCAATATGCAAGCCCCTTCATTATGCAACACTGATGAGTCGCAGGCTCTGCCAATATCTGGCATGTGGATCTTGGATCAGTGGCTTTATGGCCAGTACCATCATCACGTCATTGATGTCACAGCTCACTTTCTGTGGCCCAAATGTGATCAACCATTTTTTCTGTGACTCTTTCCCAATTCTACAACTGTCCTGCAATGACACCCAGCTTGCTTCTACATTGATATTTCTTTTGACTTCTACATTTACCTTTCCTCCTTTTGTCCTAACGCTGGCTTCCTATGTTTGCATCATTGTCAAAGTCTTGAGAATCTCTTCAGCGGCCGAGAGGCAAAAGACCTTCTCCACTTGCTCCTCTCATCTCTCTGTTGTGACCATTTTCTATGGGACCCTCATGATTGTCTACATGTTACCAGAAACCAATGAACTGATAGATATCAATAAATTCTTCTCTGTCGGCTACACTGTTCTCACACCCTTGGTAAACCCCCTCATCTACAGCCTGAGAAATCGGGAGGTCAAGAGAGCCCTGAAAAGAGTTCTTCACAGATGTTGTAATTAAGGAGTTGTTGGTTTTTATCAACTAAAAATCATTTGATGTGTCAGGAGGGGTGTGTGGGGAGAATCATGAAGCATGATGCCTATGATTTGAGGAAGTGTGTTCTGTAGAATGGCTGTGTGGCTGATCTGTGCATGTTGGCATCCTTCAGTCTTGGAAGACTATGGTGTCACACTCTGAATGGTGGTTCTGGAACAGAGTGTCCTCTCCAGTGCACGAACCACCTGTGCATAAGGAAGCTCTTATTCAGTCTTGCATATGGAAGCTCTGATTCAAATCTTGCTTATATTGCGAATTCTATATATAAACCTACACAAAATACTGTCACCATCTCTGCTAGTGATGTGTTTAATTCAGATTTTATTTTTTTCTAAGAAAATTAGGTGCCTCAGTGAATTCTGAGCCCAGGCCATGATATCAGTAATGCAAAGGAATTCATTCCCCTTCTTCATCCCAACTGTCCTCATGGATCCCCATCCCCTCTTTCACGGTTGCGCTGCCAGCGTCAGTGGTTGCTTGCCCTTCTTGGCTGATGTGGATAAAGAGAGCTATCTCTCTCTCTCTCTCTCTCTCCCTTGCTTTATTTGATCTCTCCTTCACTCCTTGGTGTTTGAAATATTATGAAGGGTTCGGGAATGCCGGATGACAGGAATGCAGGGATATAAATAATCCTGGTGGCCTGCCACGCATCATTTCCTGCACCAGAGAGAGAAGGAGGGGTGGAGGAGAGGAACAACTAAGAGAAGGGCGCACCTTTTCAGCATTGCTCCAACCGTTTTAATAGGCTGGAAAGTGGGTGAGAATGGAAGAGGGGTAACTTCCAGTGTGCTGCAACAGTGACATGTTCTGGGAGCCCTCAACATAAGAACATAAGAACATAAGAACAGCCCCACTGGATCAGGCCATAGGCCCATCTAGTCCAGCTTCCTGTATCTCACAGCGGCCCACCAAATGCCCCAGGGAGCACACCAGATAACAAGAGACCTGCAAGGCTTCCTGGGAATTGTAGTTAAGAACATAAGAACCGCCCCGCTGGATCAGGCCATAGGCCCATCTAGTCCAGCTTCCTGTATCTCACAGCGGCCCACCAAATGCCCCAGGGAGCACACCAGATTACAAGAGACCTGCAAGGCCTCCTGGGAATTGTAGTTAAGAACATAAGAACAGCCCCACTGGATCAGGCCATAGGCCCATCTAGTCCAGCTTCCTGTATCTCACAGCGGCCCACCAAATGCCCCAGAGAGCACACCAGATAACAAGAGACCTGCAAGGCTTCCTGGGAATTGTAGTTAAGAACATAAGAACCGCCCCGCTGGATCAGGCCATAGGCCCATCTAGTCCAGCTTCCTGTATCTCACAGCGGCCCACCAAATGCCCCAGGGAGCACACCAGATTACAAGAGACCTGCAAGGCCTCCTGGGAATTGTAGTTAAGAACATAAGAACAGCCCCACTGGATCAGGCCATAGGCCCATCTAGTCCAGCTTCCTGTATCTCACAGCGGCCCACCAAATGCCCCAGGGAGCACACCAGATAACAAGAGACCTGCAAGGCTTCCTGGGAATTGTAGTTAAGAACATAAGAACCGCCCTGCTGGATCAGGCCATAGGCCCATCTAGTCCAGCTTCCTGTATCTCACAGCGGCCCAGCAAATGCCCCAGGGAGCACAGCAGATAACAAGAGACCTCATCCTGGTGCCCTCCCCTACATCTGGCATTCTGACTTAACCCATTTCTAAAATCAGGAGGTTTTAGAGAAATCCCTCAGAGAAATCCCTGCCATTGGGTCACCATGGTTCTTCGGGTATATGCCCATGCTTATACGTATATACTGTACACACATGCTGCTCCTTCCTGCTTTGGCCTTTCTTAGCACCACTGCAGCACTAAGAAAGGAGCTAAGTGAACTGCCCACTTTTGACTCTCTTGGATGCTTTGGTGCAATAAGAAAGCAGTGGTCAGAGATCTCTCTTCTTTACATTTCAAGATGCCCAGGAAGTTAAAGGAGAGGACTGAGCAGCTTCATCTTTTTTCTGTTTCAAGAGTGCAGACTGAGGAGCATCTGGGATTGCAGCTGCCTGCTTCACTCTCCCGCCAGTAGTCTCACCTCAGAAAAGCATTAAACCTAAGACTACCTGGCGGAGGCATCACAAAGGAGAGATTAGCATAATCAGGGTTAACCCATACCTTCATGTTCCCATTCTACACTGTACACACATGAAGAATGCCTGCTTTCAGGTTGAATGCTATATTCCAGTGCTATCATTGAGTTTGGTGTCACCCAGTGCAGCAAAGGTGTTACCCCTGTGGCCTCTCTTCCAGTCTTGTTCTGGCCCTCCCCTCTCATAAGAATGGGTTCAGTTTTCCTGTTGTTGTCAAACTGTTTGGTTGCTCAGACAACACCAGCAATTCAGTTCATGTTTATCAGTTTGTTCAGCTGATACAGGAGTAACTAAGTGATACAGCAGATGTCAAGCAGAGGAGCTCCTGAGCCACAGTAGTTGGGCTTTTATACCTTGTATACTTACAAGTCTTCCCTCTTTATTCGCCCCTCGCAAGCTACGTAGCTCCCATATATGGGCTCATTTTGTACGCTTAGCAAAACCAAATCTTCATGCAAGGCGGATGCCATCACCATTTTTACCCTTTGAGCAAGGTGAGATGCAAGCCTTTTCTAGTTTCCTGTTGTAGCTTCAGTTATTTCACTCTAGCACGCCTAACACTGTTGCTTGTTTTCATGCAAAGCTGTTCTTTAAAACTAAACTAATACACTTGACAATTTCAGACATTTCCCTTGGGTGAATGAGTGCAATCGTGGTTTTTTGACCACTCATGACTTCATTGGGTGACCGCTCATGACTTCCTTGCACCACCCTAATTTCAGCATAACATTATGCAGAGGAATGGAATAAATCTGGAATGGAAGAGGGCTAAACGATTTGGGACAAATCTGTGCTTCTTTATGGCCACATTGCATGCATGTGCCTGGTCAGTGTGGGCCTTGCACCAATGGAATTTTGCCAGCATAATGGATAAGCCATCCAAAACCTATGCAGGCATACTCATAGCACTGTATTGGCATGATGATGGAGTCATATCACTGAGACAAACCCATGACCTCTGGCAAACCCGTGACTTAGGGCCCAAGCCTGTTGGGCCCAGCACCAGCACTCCACCAGTGGGGCCGCGGCTCCAGAGAACAAGTGACGAGGGTTCCCAGTGGTAAGGTTTATCACCAGCCAATGGCAGGGCATTTTGGAGTGGGGGAGGGGTGGGGAGGAGGCAGAACTGGGCAAGGAGAGGTCAGGGAGTGGGAGAGGATGAGCCCAGGAGGGGGCAGAGATGGTGGCAGGCTCTGCTGCCATATCCTAACCCTCCTCCTGGGCCAGGAAACCCAACATGGGTCTCCTCCATTCTGCTCCAGCTCAATAGCAGGCACAGATCCAAGGAAACCCATTGGGGCGGCCTGGTCACTACACGGGGTAAGGGAATGTTTGTTCTGTTACTCTGAGGAGAACTGGCATTGTTTGCTTTCCCCATAGGATGCAGTGGTCACCATTTTGGCACCACTACAGCCCTGGGTGATAAGGAAGTTTAGGACTGGGTTGTTAATAGACTGCAAGGCAGAGCACAGAATCGCATCCCAGAATGTGTTGCCAACAGGGGGATTAATTGATTCTAGAAACGGAGGAAGCTTCAAATGCCCCTACCAAGATCTTCTTGCAAATAGCATTGAACATGAGCCAAAATACTTTTTCTGACACTGGAGTTAAGTATCCCATATTGAAAAAGCACGTCTTTCATCATGTGACATTGCCTCACTAGAAGTCTATTTCCTGAACTATATTGTCTCCCTAGAATTTCAAACACTGCACTGAATGAAAGACAATTTCCAGAATGACCCAGTGAGCTTTCTCTTTCCCATGGGGTGAAAGGATAATTAATCCGCATGTGGATCAGAGAAATAATAAGTAAGAGAATGGTGAGGAGAAAGTGAACTGAGGATAAGAATGGAACCAAGATCTTCCAGTTACAAGGGCCAGAAAAAGAATTTTTGGCTGAAGGAGATGTGTTCTGCAAAGCAAGTTAGAAGGAAAGACAGTGGGCAGCACATCTCTATTCAGAGAAATATGTATGTCTCTGATGTGACTCAGCTACAAAGGTAAGGTTGAGACCTATTTAGCATATGTTTAAATGACCCACAGCAGAGAAGAAATCTTGTTATATGAAAAGGCTTCATATTTGCAAATACAGTACTGAAGGTGCTAAAGGTACTCACCATATGTCTAGCATCTTATCAGAGAGTTGATAAGAGAGGATATTTGGGGGGGGGGTGTAATTGAACTCTGTTTATTAAAAACAGATTATTGCTCCTTGACAAGGGCAATCTTATAACACTCTGTATGGAGAAATGATGTACAATCTTACCTGGCTCATAATTTTTTGGTTGAAAATATCCAGAATATATCTTTATTTCTGAGAATCAGTTTGAAAAATCAGTTTCTTCTAATTTCAAGGTTACAGGTATTAACAATTCTCCTTTATAGAAAGAAAGAAAGAAAGAAAGAAAGAAAGAAAGAAAGAAAGAAAGAAAGAAAGAAAGAAAGAAATTTAAAGGAAAAATTTAGGTTTCTTTTCATTTTTATGGTGAAAACATGTAGATTGGTTGATTGTGCCAAATATTTTGCTTACAAGGAAATATTTTACAAAAATTTTTTAACTACCCCAACAATGTTTATAATACAAATGATGATTAAATGTGGGGGACATTTCTTTAATTCTTTCATTCTGAGCAGATTCCATGAGTTTGTATTTACATGTGAAGGCCAGAAAAGGTTTCTACCTGCTGCCTCTGCTCCCAAACATTATATACCAATCTTCTGAATAGAGTATGATACAAAGGAAGAGTCCAGAAATAGCCTTTCTGGTGTACAGAACACAGATAAGAGCCTGTATGTTATGCATGTATAAGCTCTTTTCAGAAGGTCAGACCAATGCAAGGAAGGACCAATTAGCATGTTTCCATTTGCACATACTGACTGTGTATCTGAAGATAGCTCAGGTATGTATCATATGAGTAAGAATGAATCATGTCCAAGAAAAAGTGGGGGCAAGCATCAGGTATTTTGGGGTTCTCCAACACAGTGAACTAGGCTGTAGTTTTAAGAGGTGTTTTTTTTGTTTGTTTTGTTTTCTCCTTTATTTGGGTGGGTGTACTAAATAAAACAGAAAAGGACAAATGTCATTGAGGCTCTAATCCAATACACACTTTCCTGGGAGTTAGCCACATTGAATGCAATGAGTTTTACTTCTGAGTGAAAATACTCAGGAATGCACTGCAAAACAATCAAGTGCACTGCCCAACATGCAAACGTTTTGACCTTCATCTTTTCCAATATGTTATGATCTTCTGTTTCTGCCTTTGTAACTCTTTCTCTAGATCAGTGATTTTCAACCTTTTTCATCTCATGGCACATTGACAAGGCACTAAAATTGTTAAGGCACATCATCAGGTTTTTGACAATTGACAAGGCACACCATGCTGCCAGTGGGGGGCTCACATCCCCATTGGCCCTACTAATAAATGATCTTCCCCCAAACTCCTGTGGCACACCTGAAGACCACTTGTGGCACACTAGTGGCTGCTCTAGATGGCTGCTCTAGATGATCATGTGATGGCAAAAATGGAAACGGACAATGAATCTGCAATTTCAGAATTCATCCTTCTTGGATTTGGAGATGTGCAGGATCTGCAGATTCCTCTCTTCCTGCTCTTCCTCTTAATTTACATTGCAACCATGGCTGGGAACTTTCTCATAGTACTGCTCATCATAGCTGACCAGCACCTTCACACACCCATGTACTTCTTCTTAGGAAATTTGTCTGTCCTGGAACTCTGCTACAGCTCCACCATTCTACCCCAGATGCTGGTCAGTTTCCTATCTGGGGATAAGGGCGTTTTCATTAGGCTCTGCATCATGCAATGTTTTTTCTTTGGTGGCTTGGCTGGCACTGAATGTTACCTTCTGTCTGTGATGTCTTATGACCGCTATTTAGCAATATGCAGACCCCTCCATTATGCAGCTCTGATGAGTCGCAGGCTCTGCAAATATCTGGCATGTGGATCTTGGATCAGTGGGTTTATGGCCTGTACCATCATCACGTCGTTCATGTCACAGCTCACTTTCTGTGGCTCAAATGTAATCAACCATTTTTTCTGTGACTCTTCTATAATTATAAAACTGTCCTGCAGTGACACCCAGCTCGTTTCTACATTGTTAGTTATTTTGAGTTGTGCATTTACCCTTCCTCCTTTTGTCCTAACGCTGGCTTCCTACGTTTGTATCATTTCTAAAGTCTTCAGAATTTCTTCGGTGGCCAAGAGGCAAAAGACATTCTCCACTTGCTCCTCTCATCTCACTGTTGTGACTATTTTCTATGGGACCCTCATGATTGTCTACATGTTACCAGAAACCAATGAACTGATAGATATCAACAAGTTCTTCTCTGTTGGCTACACCATTCTGACACCCTTGGTGAACCCCCTCATCTACAGCCTGAGAAATCGAGAGGTCAAGAGAGCCCTGAAAAGAGTTCTTCACCGATGTTGCATTTAGCCAGAAGATGACTTTTTGTGTTGTTTTGGATAAAGGTGGTCTGAAGGAAAAGAAACAGTAATTGGTTGTTGTTGTGCATATGATTTGTGCAACATTCTGTATTAGACTGCAAAGTAACTGAACCAAGATCCAGAATACTGCTGGTTCATATCTTGCTTATACTGTGATTTCTGCATGTAAACTTATGCATGGTCCTAACCAGTGCTTTTTTTTTGTAAAAAAAAAAAAAAAAAAAAAAAAAAGGGGGTGCAGGAACTCACAACTTGTTAATCTTTTATTTATTTATTTATTTTTAAACCATTTTTTATTGGATAAATAAAATATTTTTTATGTGCTTCCCCCCTAAAGTTGAACTTACTTCTGAGTAGACATGCATAGAATTGGGCTGTCAATCTCCACATCCCCTTCCCCCTAGCTACTTTTTCTACACATGGGGGAAAATACTGTACAGGTGCACTTGTAGCATGTAGTATGTAGTGTGGCACTACTTTGAGGAGAGGAAGCAGTGAATGGATTCCGAAAAATGGCTTACATGAGTTCCATGTAGTAAAATTACTCTAAGCAACTGTGGGAGTAAGAACAAAAAAGGAATTCTTACACGAGAGGGGTCCTTAGGTGCACATAGAAACAGCTACATTTGCAAACAAGGGATTAAATATGGTTTAATTCAGGTATCAGAATACTCTATGTCTTTGGGAAGGCGCTTGGCATGCAATTGTATGTTCTCAACTGTTACCCTACACATGCCCGATCTTGTCTGATCTCGGAAGCTAAGCAGGATCAGGCCTGGTTAGTACTTGGATGGGAGACTGCCTGGGAATACCGGGTGCTATAGGCTTATACCATAGTCTTTCGAGACTGAAGGTTGCCAACCATATGCTGCCCTGAGCAGCTGCTGTGCATTGCTGGAGAGGAGCTGCAAACACTGGCTGGCAGAGGGCATGCTTGTGGGGGAAGGATGAGGAGGATCTCTGGCAAGGCTGGACAGCACTTTGTACACTTAGAATCCCTTTTCACCTGCCCTTAGCATGTGAAAACGGGTGCAGATATATATCTCTGCCAGGATTATGAGCCCAATCCTAGGTATGTCTACTCTGAAGTAAGTCTCGTTGTAGTCAATGGAGCTTACTCCTAGGAAAGTGCCTAGGATTGCAGCCTAAGAGCCTAATCCTATGCATGTCTACTCAGAAGTCCACTTTAGTGAATGGGGCTTACTGTGGATAGGATGGCAGCCTCAGGACCCAATCCTGTGCCTGTCTACTCAGAAGTCAGTCCCATTAGAGTCAATGGGGCTTCCTCCCAGGAAAGTGTGGAGAGGACTGCAGCCTCAGAGCCCTTCCTCTGCCTGTCTACTCAGGCTGCAAGGCTATGACACTTTCCCAGAAGTAAGCCCCATGGAACACAATGGAACTTACTTCTGAGTAGACATGCATAGGCTTGGGCTCTCAGGCTGCAAGGCTATGCACGCTTTCCCAGGAGCAAGCCCCATTGAGCACAATGAGACTTACTTCTGAGTAGACATGCCTAGGCTCGTGCTGTAGATTGGCTGGGGGGCTGCACCAGCCAGCTTCCTTCCCCTCCTCCTCTGCCAAGCCAGTACCTGGGCATTCCGTGGGTGCCGCAGTCCGTCTCCCTGGCAGGCTGGCTGTGCGACCTCCTTCTCGGCGTCGGCGCATGTCCCCTGCGCCCTCCACCGGCTTGGAAGCTGCACGGGGAAGCATAGCACGGGGAGGGGAGGCGGGCTGGGCTCAGGCGAGAGCTTGGGGGTGGGGGCAGGAGGGGGTCGTTGTGCGGTCAGGCAGGGGCCAGGCGCCCGCCCACCCTGCACCCCCCAGCACCCACCCAGCGAATTCCTCTGTTTTGCTCCCCCCCAGGAATCCCTCCGAAGGGGAGGGGCCCCTGCAAAAAGGTGCCAGAACTCCGTCCCCCCGCGTTCCATTAGAAAGAAAGCCCTGGTCCTAACTGTCATCCTCTTAGTGTTGTGCACTCCTCTAAATCAAACTCAGCATACCAAGCTCATTTCCAAGAAGACTGGGAAGTAGCTCCATGAATTCTGAGCCCATTATATCATCAAGAATGCTTTCCCTTCATCCTGTAACTGCATCCAATCCCATCTTACCCAACCTCTATGCCAGTATCAGTGGTTACTTCTCCTTCTTTGGTAGCATGGAAGGGGAAGGAAATTTTGTGTCTCTGCCCTCTCTCCCTTTGATCCCCTCTTGCCCTCCACTTCTTCCCTCTCTCTTGCATGAAATGCTACTTTTGCATTCGCTGTGACCAACATTCAAACACAAATATCATGCTTCTGCCATGGCTACTTTGGCCCTTACTGATGCTGGATCAGGCCTGGCAATTTTGGATATTTAAGTTGGATGCACTTGTCAAATGATGCATCACAGCCCTCTACATGTTCAATAAAAGTTAAATCTTCTCATTGTCTGCCTGCCTGCCTAAACAGTGGGAACAAAGGTTGTTAGGTATGCACCCACAGGCCTTATCCCATTCCCTTCTCAGTGCTGGAGCAGTTACTTGAAGGAAAATTTTCTTTCACATACTGAGAATCCTTTTGTTTCTTAATTGGTATCTCTCGCTGTTTGAAACGACACTCCTGAGGTAGACAGTTGAATCCTAAGACAGTGAATCCTAACTAAGCACCATTAAAATTGACCAGATTAAGTTCATTGTGACTGACTCAAGCCCCATTACACTTGATAGAATTAGGGAATTGTAACTTTCTTTAGATGTAACCTCTGGGGAGGGGAAGTGAACTGTGACCCTGGGATTAGTCCTTCCAAGTTTGTGACACTCCGCCATGTGGGTGGGGGGACTGGCTTTAAAAGTGTTAAATCTCCTCCCTTTGAGGTAAAATTTCCCATCCTTTTCTAAATGACAGTTGGAACACCTGGCCCAACTTCCAGACATCACCATATATGAGCATTATGTTCTCCCCACACGCAGAGAGAGACCCACACACCAGTATATTATTAATTTATACTATTTCATCACAGCCTATGCTAGGCTGGTTATAGTCTCCAATTCAGAATCTAGCTAACATCACACCCACAATAATAATAATAATAATAATAATAATAACTTTATTTCTACCCCGCCTTTCTCCCCGAAGGGACTCAAGGCAGTTTACAACATATTAAAAACAATTTAAAAAACAAATAAAAACATATTAACACATACTAAAAACAGCAGTCAGAGTAAAAAAAATAGGTAAAAAGAGCATAGAGCAGCAGCAAGTCATAAAAGAATCAGGCCTGTAAAAAAATATTAAAAGATGTTAAAAAGATGTTAAAAAGCCAAGAACTCAGAAGGCCTGTTTAAACAGAAGGGTCTTCAGGCCTTGCCGAAAGGTCTCAAGAGAGGGAGCCATTCTTAAGTCAAGGGGAAGGGAGTTCCATAGCGTTGGTGCCACTACTGAGAAGGCCCTATTTCTTGCAGCCGCCCCACGTACCTCCCTAGGCGGCGGCACTTGTAAAAAGGCCTTCTCTGATGACCTGAGAGGGCGAGCCGGATTGTACGGGAGCAGGCGATCTCTAAGATACCCTGGTCCAGAGCAGTATAGGGCTTTACAGGTCAATACCAGCACCTTGAATTGGGCCCGGAAACGAATGGGCAGCCAGTGCAGCCGCTGGAGAAGCGGACTGACAGGGTCGAACCGCCTACCTCCAGTAACCACACGGGCCGCCGCATTCTGCACTAGTTGCAGTTTCCGAACCGTCTTCAAGGGCAGCCCCACATAGAGTGCGTTTTTAGAGCCCCACACACCAGCATGTTTTATTATTTTAATATATAATATTATATATATTGCCATTATTACTAGTTGGCAACCTTCAGTCTCGAAAGACTATGGTATAGCGCTCTGAAAGGTGGTTCTGGAACAGCATCTAGTGTGGCTGAAAAGGCCGATTCGGGAGTGACAATCCCTTCCACACTGGGAGCAAGTGCAGTCTGTCCCTGGCCTGTCTCCCTGGCTATGGGCCTTCCTTCTTTGTCTCTTAGCCTCAGACTGTTGGCCAAGTGTCTCTTCAAACTGGGAAAGGCCATGCTGCACAGCCTGCCTCCAAGCGGGCCGCTCAGAGGCCAGGGTTTCCCACTTGTTGAGGTCCACTCCTAAGGCCTTCAGATCCCTCTTGCAGATGTCCTTGTATCGCAGCTGTGGTCTACCTGTAGGGCGCTTTCCTTGCACGAGTTCTCCATAGAGGAGATCCTTTGGGATCCGGCCATCATCCATTCTCACAACATGACCGAGCCAACGCAGGCGTCTTATCATCATCATCATCATCATCATCATGCCAAACTTCATGAAACACAGTTGTAAACTGGTATTGAGCAATTGATACAAGTCTCAGCCTGAGACCCAAGTATCAACTAGGTATCGGTGCAATATGTACAATGTTCCTAAAAGCACTCTTTTTTGCCGATCTGATGGTGTTATTTCAGTAAGCTGCAGTTGTTTAAGTAGTTTGCAGAACTTTTCAAGATTGTTCCAAGTGCCCCAACAACAATGGAGACCACTTTGGTATGCTTTGTCCGTAGTGATTTCAATAACCAGGTCTTGGTATTTTGTCTTCTTTCTAGTTCTCTTTATCAACTCTGGCATCTCCAAGAACTGCAGTATCAACTAGCCAGTCCCACAGGATTTTGACTTGTTCAAAATCTTTAGGTGGCGCAGATCTAAGTAGCCGCATTGGGCCTGCTGCCACTTTATCCAGAGTAAGGGGAATTGATTCCTCTTGCTCCAGGCTGAGCCACTTTCAGCCTCCAACCTGCCTTGGATGTGGGGCAGGCGTGCTGGCCTGCCTGCTCTAGGATAGGTTAGAATTGGGCTGTCAGTCTCTGGCTCTCAGCCCTGGATATCACCAGGCTGTTAGCTCCCTTTTCTTGGTACTTCCCTTTTGTTCTCCTTCTCTGTTTCTGTAATAAAATCTTTGTTCACTCTGAGAGCTCTGTGTTTGTGTGTCCTTTCGGATCATCCTGCCAAGCCAGTATATCAATAAAAAAGGTTCAATGCATAAACCACCTTGCTTGGTCCAGATTTGGCTTACAGGATGGCCCCTATAGTACCACAGATTAAGAAACAAATGGCATGTGCTAAGGCTCATAGGCCTCTTGTTCTGCTTAACTTCCAACAGACTAAATGCTAATTCAGCAGGCCACTCTTTGCAAATAGCCAGAGTTCTGAACTGTCCAAATGTTTGCACAAGAATATGATGACTTTGTCATTCTAGATGTGAGAAGACCTGGAGTTCAAGTTGATATAGGTCACAAAATGTACCATGACCATTCTTACAGTACACATACAGTACACAGTCTCCCATTGATGAACAATTATGAATTTCATGCAGCAGATGAATGCATTTTGTTCACCAAGATACTTTGAAAAAAAAATGACGGAACTAATCAGCTAACTTAAAAAAAAAAAAATTAAAACAGTGTTGTCCAGGGCCAGACTTACCCACCTTAAGGAGCAACCTGCCTGGCAAGCCCAGGTCCAGGTGCATGCTGGGAGGGGCTGGGAAGGCTGCAGCAGGGCAAAGCACAGGCTATTGGTCAATGGAGCAGAAATATGCTGTAAGAACATTAACTCTTGTTTACATACATCAATCAGCCTACAGTGATTTTTGTTGTTGTTAGAACTTGTATGAAGAGCCCTAGTGGATCAGGCCAAAGGCTCATCTAGTCCAGCTTCCTGTATCTCACAGTGGCCCACCAGATGCCCCAGGGAGCACACAAGACAGCAGGACACAACCTGTGTCCTGTGTCCTGTGTCCTGCTGCCCTAATGATGCAGTTTTCAAGAACCTATCAACTAGGACTTTAGGTGAAGATTTACTGTACTAAGAATGAAAGACAAAGACCTGGACAAGCCTGAAAAATCCACCTCTTTCACCCCACTGTGTGGCAGCCAGCTGTGGAACTCCTCACAAATGCTACTCTTCCAACTAGTGCACTGTAGAAGTCCAATGTGCAACCATGTCCCTTCCACTGCCCTTGCAATTGCTAGTAGTGGGAGAAGAAACTGAGTGGTCTGGGTTCTGTTGTGACCTGAAGCAGAGGAAGAGAGTATAAAATCAGGGTTCAAATGGATGTGTAGTACCTCCAGCCTCCTACCCCTCATTTTCTGTAAGGGTATAGGAGGAAAGGAGTAGGCAAGATACCAGGGAAACAGTAACTAGGAAATATTCAACAGGGTGGAGACCACAGACCAATATGAATTGCTGCACAATTTTGGGCGTTTCTCTTTTAGGCAATGCAGCCAAAGACGAGGAATCCCACAGATCTGACGGTTGTTGTAAGCCTGCTGGCCGCTATGGGGGTGGAAGGTGGGGGGGGATAGAAACCTCTTAAATAAATACATTCTAAATAAATATTGCCTGTCTGATGTGCTTCTGCCCTTCTAGCACAGAACACACATTTGAAAGAGCTATTCTGAAAATTGTACACTGCTTACCTTACATGTTACAAGATCTTCAACTGGATTGCCCAATGTTTACATTTTTATTGGGAAAAAGTCACTGGAGCAGAGGGTCCACATTTGATCAGAGATCTCTGAGTTTGCAGGGAACGTTGGCGTGGCAGGATTTAAAATTTTTAATTTAAATTTTCCTTTAGATCAGGGGTCTCCAAACCCCGGCCCAGGGGCCAGATGCAGCCCGCAGTGAGCCTCTATCTGGCCTGTGGCCAGTCTCTGATCCCCTGAGCACTTCTGGCCCCGTTGACCAAACACAACCAGAGTTGTGCTTGTTGGTTGAGGGAATGGGGGTCCATTTAAGTGTGTGCTTTATTTCTTGGGTTGTGTTCATGCTTGGAGAAGTCCTGGACAATTGAACCCATTCATTTATTCATTCATCTAAGTTCCATCTCTAATGTATTTATTTAAATTTTATATATATATTTTTCCAGCCCTTGACACTGTGCCAGATATTTGATGCAGCCCTTCAGCCAAAAAGTTTAGAGACCCCTGCTTTAGATGACTGTCCCATATCAATCAGTGCCATTACTGAGGCTTTTAGCTGGGGGTGGGGAGCAACCTGACCTTTTTCTGCAGTGGGGCTTATGACAGCATTGGAAGGAGGTGATTATATCAAGAGAATAGTGCAGGCAGTGTTGTGAGTAAGCATTTCTACACTGGCAGTTATTTGAATGTAGAATTTAGTAGACAGGACATTTTGAACACCAGCTAAGAGGGTCACAACAGTGATTCTCAGTGCAAGCCTATGCGTACCTACTCAGAAGTAAGCCCCATTGAATTCAGGTCTGCAATCTTATACATGCTTCCCTGGAAGTAAGACCCACTAAATTTCTCCTGAGTATATCTACATAGGATTACAACCTTCGTAAGTCCAAGCGATCTCCAGGAAATTTAGATCTTACTGCATTGCAACTATTATTGCCACCACCATCTTCAGTTGGCCAACCAAATTATTTTCAAAATAATTCCTTTGGCAGAAAAAATTTTAAAATCTGTTTTGGGCTTCCTATCACTGGCATAGCTAGATGGGGGCAGCACACTAGGTTTTGCAGGGAGCCTCCTCCTCCTGCAAGCAGCTCCTCCTCCTCCCCTGGGGAGCCATGTGGGTGGGGGGAACGGAGGCAAATGGCTCCCCAGGGGAGGGGAAAGAGCCACTGGCATGCTGCAGGGAGGCTCCCTGCAAAACTTAGTGTGCTGCCTCCCTAGCTACGCCAGTGCTTCCTTCCAAGGCAAAATGTCCAAGAATTTTCAAAGGAAGCTGAAGAAGTTTCTATAAGGAAAACAAAATTGAGAAGGTGGTTGCTGCTCTGGCCTGATGTCAGAAACTGAGTTGCACTAATTTTCTCACTCAAGTTCTTCATGCATACAAAAGAAGCCAGAAGATCTCTAGCAGTGAGTGTTCTCGTCTCCATGGCAAAGGAGCTTCCATGCTAGTCATCCCAGAGAACTGGCATGCAGAAGAACATCATTCAAAACAGTACGGCTATCAAATATTTAGGAAAGTAGATAGAGCCATTGGTAGAGAGGTGTGTATTTTTAGCATCTAATGGACCAGTTCTATCTCTTTCCCTCTCTGATGCAGCTGTGCCACCAAAGCACACACTTTATCCTGGGGGGGGGGGCAGTCCTGGAGACTCCTCACAGCAACCCACATTTGGTGTCTGTTCTTGCCCCCATATATACCGGGGCCAGCCAATCAGAATAGGGCGACCTCATATTCACAAGACTGTCTTGTGACCCTTTCTGATTGGCTGTCCAGTGGTGCAGCCATAGCCTACGTGACTCTGCACACATTCTCCCAGGTCATATGGCTCCCACCTAACACAGGTGCAGTTGATTGCTAATCACACAGTGATTGCTGTTCCAATGTTTGCATTTCATACCAGGCCTGGGCATCAAGGCCCCTCCTGCCACGTCCTGCCTTTCAGCAATCCAGGCCCTGGGATGCCAAAGGCCTGACAATGCCCAATTCCAGCCCCCAAGTTCTCACTTGCCCACTTCCAGAAGGGAGCCTCCAGGTGATCAGATAAAGAGAGGTAAGAGCATGTGAACCACCCGGACAGGAAGCAGCACTGATGGAGAGGCCTGCACCACCCTTTTGACACCACAGATGGACACCTGGCGAGCTCATAAGAACCAAGTGGCACAGGGTTGTGGGGAGGGTGGATGTAGGACAGAACAGCAGGTGGACCTCCAACCTGCTCAGATTCTGCACAGGATCCATTGGTAGCCATTTGGAGTTGCAGCACCTGTGCTGATTGGGCCCTGGGAGGTGAACCAGAGACATCAATATGGATTGCATCACCTGGTGCAAGAGCTCTTTGTGTCAGCCCCACGATGGACCTCCTCCTATACCAGTTCGTAAAGAATAAATTACAATATCATATGCAAAGCCTAAATGCAGTGGCATCACTATGGTTAGTGTCACACCCCCCCCCCATTAACTGTATTTACTAATTTAAATATTTAACAGTACAGTTCACTCAACAAATCAGTCTCCAACTTGATGACACTCGCGCAGCTGAATAAGAGTTCTAGTAAATGGTGCCCTGGCACAATCTGCATGTTCCCAAGAGAGTATTTCTTGTTTGGCCATCGTCACCTGCAGCAGACCCACCAGCGACTGGATTTTTTCCCCCTGAACAGGTGTGCAAGCCATGGGGTGAAGGACCAAATCCTAAACTCTCCAGTGCCAGCGCTGACCTCCAGCACTGGTGCTGTGTGCAGTAAACAAGCCACAAAGCACATTTTGCAGCACTGGGAGACCAAGGAGCACCAGCACTTGGCTGGCACCAAATGGAGCTGGGCCCGGCCCTGGTAGGCCAACCCTTACCAGGGAAGCGCCCACGGTAAGATGCACTGCTGGTTGGTGGTGCGGAGTTTTTGGGTGGGAGGTGAGGCATTCTAGGGTAGGAGAAGGCAGGAGAAGGGGGATGGGGGTAGAACCAGGGCCAGAGGGGGGTGGGACTGTTGGAGCCCTGCTGCACCAGATCCTATGCTCTGTGTTGGGCTGAAAGGGGACGAATGTCCCCTTTCCCCAAGGAGACCCTGGCAGCTGTCGTGGTGCCCAATGGTAGCCATTTTGCCACTGCTGCTCTTTAGGGTGCCAGACAGCTTAGAATTGGGTTGTAAGTCTCTAGAAACATGATCCTAGGGGCAGGGCCCTCTGGGACACCAAATTCTTTCACAACGGCCTGTAGGTACAAGCACCTTAAAATATTCATTGGATCCCACCTATCCTATTAACATGAAGCAGATCATGTGCAATATGGTAAGCCTCTCCTTTACAGCTGCCTGCAGGTATTCTCCAAGACTGAACTCTCACCTCTTCCTTAGTGTATTCCGGAACAACTATAAAAATAAAACTTGTTTTTACCCCCAGTGATGCCCATTGGAGATGACACTTAGCAGATTATCTCTCCTGCAATTATCTCAACAATTGTCATTTCTTTTCCTGGCCCAATTCCAGAAACTTTCCAGACCGTACAAGAAAAAAAAGAATCTATAAGCAAGACTGGAAGTGTTTATAAACCCCTCTGTTTGAGTCATGGAGAGCTGCAATGAGAGTTGAAAAATGGCAGGACTCTGCCAGTTGGAACTGTGACAGGTTCCCCCTTTTACCATATAGTTTGATTTCAAATTGGTGTACCTCGGCTGTCCTTTAGAGAACATTTTGATAACCTTGTCGATGCACCAGACAAGACTGATGTGGTTCTCTTTAGGCAGCACATGGGCAGGGTTGACTGCCATCTAATTGAGCTTGTTCATGCCTACAGATAGAAGAGAGTCTCCCCTCTAGAGAAGCATGGCTGCCACAGTGTTGAGAATACTGGCACTGCTGTTTCTGCTGCTTATCAAGGAGTGCAAAGTGGAGAACACCCAGTGCCCTGCGTCTCATCCCTTCCCTGTTCCGCACGAATGGGACTATCCAGGCGACTTTGTCATTGGTGGAATGGTGTCCCACATAATTTCTCTGTTGAATGGAAATTCCTTTCGGGAAAATCCGCTTCTGGATGTAGGTTATGATCTTCCTATGTAAGATTTTTCTGAGTCAAACACGCTTTGAAACCTAAGAATTTGAGAGGCAGGAAACAGAATTCCCAGCTAACAGGAATGGAAGGAAAACCCCTATTTTTCTTGGTCATTGACCGTTTATGAGTCTCATGCTTTTAACTGATAACCACTGACCTGGACTTCATTCTCCTTCCCCCAGAAGAGCTCTGAGTGTCGCTCTCTGTCTCTATCTCTGAATTGTGCTGAATTTCACAGCAGCACCATAACTTTCAAGAAGGACAATAATGTGGTAAACAAAAATCTGAGATTTTTTTTTTTGGGGGGGGGGGGATCTTTAAAAAAAGTCACCATCACAAAATAGCAAAATCTGACTATATAAATTGCCCCCCCCCCCCAAAAAAAAAAAAAAGACAGAAAAAAAAGACAACAGAATTGGAAATGGGCCTTGCCAATATCTTCCAGATATCATGTGCTGGTGAAAAGGAGAATATTATGGGATGTGGATTGAGTTACTGAGTAGAGAATGCTTCTAGCCTTATAATCTGAAGATAATCTTTAGCATAGGAAATGACATCATGTTTGTGGGAGAAAATGAAACATTAGAAAACAAGACACCCAATTTAAACTGATTTTTTTTAAAAATTTGTTATGGCTTCAAAACATAGAATATGTTTGTGAATAAACAAAGAATTACGTTTGTAGAGTGATAACAAAGTTCTACCAGCATTCCCTGGCCTTGGCATTCGCTGTCAATGAGATCAACACAAACCCCAAGATTTTGCCTAACGTCACACTGGGATTTCACATCTATGACAGCTACAATAATGTGAAGTTGACTTATCGAACCCTGCTGAACCTGCTCTTCAAATCCCATAGATTCATCCCCAACTACAAATGTGGCCTCCAGCAAAACCTGATAGCTGTCGTTGGGGGACTAAGCTCTGATATCTCCTTCTACATGGCAGACATCTTGAGTCTTTACAAGATCCCACAGGTAAGACCTGGGTGTTGCGGATCAATCTCAGGCTGTCTCACTCTTCTATTCTGAGTGGCTTTTGTTCAGAAAGATGGAGAGGGACGAGGGAAGATCAAAGCCTTATATGAAAAGCAAAATCAAATGGAGAATAGCTTCAAACCATGGAGGAAACGCACAATGTGGCATGAAGCCTAGCACATTCTAGCATTTAGCAGAGTCTTGCATGTATCAGGTTTCCTTACTATCTCCCAAAGCTGCATCATATTTAAACATTGTCCTTACAGCCAATGTCCTACAATAGCTATACTTAAGTATGTGCAACTATCAAACTTGTATTCTTCTCCAGTTTACTCCATCCTCTACCCTACTTCTGTTATCTTCCTGGAATTGGCATCTGGGTTGTAGGATGCTCATGGCAAGGATCTGTTAATTTTACTTAAAGATAGCAATTGCATTCAGAATTTCATTTCACTAAAATTTAATAGCATAAAAAGCCACTCAGTTATACGTGCATACAGATATTCTTTGTATGTATGCTTACCTGGGAGTAAACCTCATCCAAATGGATTGAGCTTAGTTCTGAGCAAGTATACAAGAATTGCACTTCTAGTCAATTAAAAAAAAATACCTTTCTTTTTAGCTCACCTATGGCTCATTTGCCCCAGCTGAAAATGATGGAACCCAATTCCCTTCCTTTTACCGCACAGTCTCCAATGAAGATCACCAGGTTAGGGGGATTCTCTTTCTATTACAGTACTTTGGTTGGAGATGGGTTGGGCTGTTGGTCATGGACGACGACAACGGAGATAGATTCCTGCAGGCTTTCGAGCCTTTGCTGTCTCCGAATCAAATATGTTCTGCCTTCTCACAAAGAATCCCAAAACAAGCCCGGTCCCCTGCCTGGAATGCGGATGGGCAAAGGCTTGAACATAAGTATCAACCTCTCCTGGATAAGCAAGTCCGAGTGTATATCATCTACGGTGACACCACGATCCTTGTGTGGCTGGTCTCACTAATGGTGCAAATGGATCCTGAGTACGAGGAAAACGTATCTGTTGGAAAGATGTACATTTTGACAGCCCAGATTGATTTGGCCACCATTGTCATGGCAAGGTTCTGGAATTTTGGAAGATTTGAAGGAATCATTACCTTAAGAAACCACCACAAGGAACCTGCAGGTTTTCAGGTATACCTTCAGAATGCCAGGCAATACTGGACCCATAGAAATGGTTTCTTGAAAGAATTCTGGGAGCAAGCATTCATCTGCTCATCTCAAAGTCCCAGTGTGCCTGCAAAAGATGGCGAAACATGTACTCTGGAGGAGAAGCTGGAGAACCTTCCTATGACTGTGTTTGAGATGCACATGACTGGCCACAGCTATGGAATCTACAATGCTGTGTATGCTGTGGCATACGCCTTGGATGCCATATACTCAACCAGATCCAAGCCCAGGACAATGCTGTGGAGTAGAAGCCATGACCTTCTAGATCTCCAGCCTTGGCAGGTATTGTCTTCACAATGAAATATCTGGAGATAGATACACAGATATTTTTCAACAACATGCATCTTCTTATCTAGGATCAACATGTGAATTGTGTACCAGCTAAGGGCCCAATCTTATCCAAATTTCAGCACCAATGCAGCTGTACCAATGGGATGCACACTGCATCCTGCAGTGGGAGGGCAATTATGGAGGCCCCTCTGGGTAAGGGAACATTTGTTCCTTTTTTGGGGGGGCTGCACTGCAGCTTCATTTGCTCTGGAAAGTTGGATAGGATTGAGCCCTCAATCATTTCTCTCTCTCTCTCTCTCTCTCTCTCTCTCTGTGGACAGTATGTGACACATATGTCCAGTACAGGTCTCCCCCCCCCCCGAAACACAACACAATAAATCAGGTCTTGACCCACCAGTGGATCCTGACCCACAGTTTGGGAACCACTGTCCTATCTAGATGAAACTCTTTCCCCTTAAACGTGGGCACCTACATGAAGGAGGCAGATGCAACTTTGGCATCCTTTGTGAGAGTGAGCACCATGACTTCAACCCCAGGTTGCCTCAAGCCAACCCCAGGTTTTCACCAACCCCTGGAATGATGGTCAAGGTGACAGAATTGCTCTGCCCATTCCAAGTCTGAGAGTCTTTGAGATGAAGTTTGCAGGTCAAGCTGGAGAAGTCGCCAGCCTGCGTCTCTGAGCCAGACAGCCTCTTGAGATTGGTTCTTGTTCCCTCACACAGGGTTCCCCTCTTTCTTGCTGATCTTAGGCACACCAGATCCCTAATCTCACTCCCCATCTTGCACTCTACCTGCCAGTAGTGGCCACCCTGGCTAAAACACCACACCTCAAAGACAGTTTGGGTTTGGCAAAAAAACTGCCTACCAACTGCCCATCAGGCTGAGAGCAAAAATTTCTACCTGGTTCCTAAACGTGGCCATCTTTTCTCAGACTATCCCACAGGGCTGGGCTGTGAAGACTCCCAGGAGGGGAATGCATGGTTTGGGGCCTGGGCATAGTGCCTTCGCACAGTGCCGTAGCTAGACAGGGGTGCAAAGTGCTAAGTTTTGCAGGGAGCCTCACAGCAGTGGCCTCCCTTTACCCCTAGGAGACATTCCAGGAATGTGACTCACATAGAGACACATCCATGAAGCCCTGAGCACTTCATGGGATGTCCGGTGCGTTGTTCTCTCTCATCACGCCTTCATTTTTTTCCCTTCTGTTTTCAACAGCTCCAGCCATTTCTTCAAGGCATTTCTTTTAACAACTCTGCTGGAGAAAGCATCTCTTTCAATGAGAAGAGGGAAATAGACACTGGGTTTGACATTCTGAACCTCCTCCTGTTTCCAAACAACTCCTTCCTTAAAGTGAAAGTTGGAAGTGTGGGTCCCGATGCTCTGAAGGGAGAAGGGTTTGTCCTTCACGAGGACAGGATTGTGTGGCCCAGGCCATTTAACCAGGTTTGGATTGTGTAAAGTACTTGTGGGGAGGGAGCTTGTGGGGCTTGGGGGTCTAGAAGTTTTACATGCACCATGAACATGAGAACATCAGAAAAATGCTGCTGCAACACACCAAAGGCAAAATGTCCCGTAGACATCAGAGGGTCTGTCTAACTGGGCCAAATTCTGAATCCCCAGCATGAGTTGCAGAAGGAGTGTGAAATGCACCATGGGAGATGCTTTGCTCCAGGAATCCCAGCAAGATATTTGGGCCCCAAATGTTTGTCTGCAGTGGCATCACGAGGGTTGGTGTCACCCCCATGGACCTGCCCCTTCTGGTCTTGCTCCGGCCTGGTCCTTTCATGAGAACGGGACTGGCTTTGCAGATGAGCCACCTGCCACACCACTCCAGCCGTCGTGGTGCCTCCCAACTGGCCATCTTGCATTGCACGTCGTTTTGGTGTCACCCCCCGCAGCCTCCCCATGATGTCGCTGTCTTCTGAAGAGCTGAGAAAGTGGATTTTTGTATAACGTGGAACAGAAAACATTGTCTGGTTCAGTTTGCTTAGAAAACCGGGGAGGCAGCACCTCATTTTTGAATGTGAGCAAAACAAGCAGACAGAACTGTTGAACACTGCAAATGATCAGAGCCGAGCAGCAGCATCACTGTGACTTGCAACAGCCGGTGTGGGAGGCCAGTGCGCCACCCCCACGATGGACCTCCTCCCATGCAGTGGGTGGAGCTATGCCCCAGGCGGTGGGTGTGGCAATGCACCACTGCTCCACCCTGTTGGTTTTTTTGGCTATCACTTTGGATAGAGTAGAGGTCTTGCGATGCTGTTCGTTTCATTGCATTCAGCATGGAATTGCACATTGAATGATATATAACATGGTGGTATTATTTGAATGTGCCAAGATTTTAAAAGTTTTGGCCAGGAGTGATGTCACCCAATGTGGCCCTCACCCACTGCACCCTCCTAGTGATGCCACTGGAGCCATGATTTTTCAAATCATGGAGCTCCTTAATTTTCAAAGAGCAGGGGTGTGCGATGGGGAGGGGCAGATCTGCAGTTTCTCAGCGGAAGGCACTGTGCTAGAGATGCTCCACTCTTCTCCCTGCTGCTCCCTCTTCCCCAAATCAGAACCTGCAACAGCACCTCTCATCTTGTCCATGCCCGAGATGTGTTCTGTCCTTGAAGCTCTTCTGCTATTTTTTTTAACATTTAAATTTCTTCAGAAGTGACTCATGTGATGTAAGTTTATTTGCTGTCCTGTTGAGAAAGCCATTCAGCTCTTCCTTGCTGTTCTCACGTTTCGTGAACAGGCGGCGCCCCTTTCTGTGTGCTCTGACTCCTGTCAGCCTGGCTTTCAGAAGAGGAAGAAGGAAGGGGAGAAATTCTGCTGCTTTGATTGTGCCCCGTGTCCAGAAGGGAAGATTTCAGTCCAGAAGGGTAGGTTGCGCATTGTGTAAAATACGCCAACTTTCATGTTTGATACATGCAACTGTTTAAGAGAACGTCATTTGTGGAATCCACCTAATAATACTCATAATGATCAGTGAGACTTGGTCAATCGTGATAGGACGACTGTGGGTCCAATCCTATCCCCTGAGCTGTGCCAATGCAACCATAAGGGGCACAATGCAGGGGAGGGGTTGTATACTGTTGCACATGAGGTGTGCACAGATAACCCACTCCTCACCTCCTGATACACCCCATGTCTTTCCTTAGCTCTTGAGCTGGCACAGGTTCGAAGATACCCATTGGTGAGCAGGTGGCTTACCCAGAGGTAAGAGAAAATATTCTCCCTTACCTCACTCAAGCCTCCTGATCTGCTCTCACCCATGCAGGAGGCAGTGCAAGCAGAGGGGGTGCAAAGCATTAAGTTTTGCAGGGAACCTCACCGCAGTGTGCAAGGGGCCCCTCCCCCCCTTTCGGAGCCATTCCGGGAGGTGGGAGCAAACCAAGTGTGGCAGAGGAAGGGTTTCAAGTCCACATTGACCAACAGCAATCCATTTTCCTTCGCTCCCTTACATTATTGAACTAAGCCAGTGGCATAGCTAGAGGGGGTGCAAAGTACGAAGTTTTGCAGGCACCACACCACAGCGTGCAAGTGGCCCCTTCCATTTGGAGCCATTTGTGTACACTTCCGTTTTGCTCCCACCCCCTGGAATGGCTACAAAGGGGGAGGGGAGGGACCCCTTGCACGCTGAGTTGAGCCTCCCTGCAAAACTTAGTGCTTTTCACCCCCTCCAGCTACACCACTGAGTGCCAGCCTTTTTCTTGTGGCTGCATCAGTGGGAGGGGGAAGGATAGGACTGGACTCTCAGACTATTCTGCAGCAGAGCTAACATGCGTTACCTGTTCCAAAAGCAGAACTGGCAGGAGAAAGATTCCTGCTTCCAAGGCCATTGCAGGAGGTGGTCGTAAAACATTTATGAACTGGCTTGTGATATTCAACCTTGTTTTCCAGACACAACCAACTGTTTTGAATGCCCAGAAGATCAATATCCAAGCAAGGACCGAGATGGATGCATCCCTAAAGTGTTAAGTTTTCTGTCTTACGAAGAAGTTTTAGGGATCAGTGTAGTCTTGGTTGCCGTTTCTCTTTTCCTGATCTCAGTCTTGGTGCTCGCAATTCTTATCAAGAACAAAGATACCCCCATGGTCAAAGCTAACAACCGGGATATCACCTACACTCTCCTCGTCTCTCTTATGCTCTGTTTCCTTTGCTCTTTTCTCTATGTTGGACAACCTGGGGTGTTGATTTGCCTTCTCCAACAATGTGCTTTTGGCATCCTCTTCTCTGTGGCTGTTTCTTGTGTCTTGGCCAAAACCGTCACTGTGGTTGTAGCTTTCATGGCGACAAAGCCAGGGTCTCGCATGAGGAAGTGGGTGGGGAAAAGACTGGCAAGCTCCATTGTCCTTTCCTGCTCCCTTATCCAAGTAGGAATTTGTGCCATCTGGCTTGGAACCTCTCCCTCATTTCCACATTTTGATATGAAGACACTGACCAAAGAGATCATAGCAGAATGCAGTGACGGTTCCACCACCATGTTTTATCTGTCCCTGGGCTACCTGGAACTCCTCTCCATTATCAGCTTCACAGTGGCCTTCTTGGCCAGGAAGTTGCCAGACAGTTTCAATGAAGCCAAGTTCATCACTTTCAGCATGCTGATCTTTTGTAGTCTTTCGCTATCATTTGTTCCAACCCACCTGAGCACCAAAGGGAAGTTCATGGTGGCTGTGGGGAGCTTCTCCATCTTGGCCTCCAGTGCTGGCTTCTTGGGTTGTATCTTTTTCCCCAAATGCTACATTATCCTGCTGCGGCCTGACATGAACACCAGAAAGCTGTTAATAAAGAGAAAGATTTAAAAATAACAACACCTGTTTGTTTGCCTTTTTAATTTGCTGGCATATATATATATATAACTTTCCTGCAAAAGCATGCAGGGCAATTTTGTCCTGTGTCTTGTGGCTGGCCAGGAGACACAGAAAATACAATACTGTGGCCACTGACCACCAATGAATCTAAGAATGAGTACAACTGATACCTACTCAGGATAAATAATTAGTAATTACAAGAAGGAGGGAGGGAATCATGTACACCATCCCGAAGTCCTTGGAGAAAGGGCGGTATAGAAATTGGAAAAAATAACTCATAAAAAAAGTAGGGCAGCCCAATTCTATTCCGTGCAGCAGCGACAAAATGGTGAGTGCTGCTTCCAGTGGCACCTCTGAGGCCATCAGAGGTCTCCTTGGGGGAAGCCCATTCCCCACTATTTTGCTGGCACAGATTTGAGAACCTCCATGTCGTGCTTTGCAGGCAGACTCAGACAATCCTGCCAGTCCCACCCCCTTCCCGCCCTGGTTCCTCCCCCCGTTCTGTCCACTGCCCGCATCTCCCCACCCTAAAAATACAGCTGGTTGGCACTGAGGCTCAGTGGCGACTGGCGTGGCCCAGCACCGTCGGCCCCTCCTCTCTGGGTGCCACAGACATGCCTTACAGCACATTTGTAACATCCAGCACTGGCAATGGAGTTCATTGTCGGCACTAGGCCGATTTAGGATTGGGTCCAGAGTCCCCTGTCTTCTATGATAGGGGACTCTGGACCCAATCCTAAGCACCAGGTTTTTCAGGAGCCTCAACGCTGTGCAAGGGGCCCCTCCTCTTTGGAGCCATTCTGGGCACTGGGCGCACAAATGCCTCTGTTTTGCTCCCACCACCTGCAATGGCTCTGAAGGGGAGGGGCTGCTGGCATGCCACTGTGGGGCTCCCTGCAGAACTGGGTGCTTTGCACCCCCTCTAGCTACGCCACTGTTCACCAGTGCAGTCAATGCCGGGTACTCTTGATTCCTTTCGCTTTAACGGAAAACCCTTTCCCTATAAAATTCACTCTGTGAAGCAAAATAGAGTAAAAACCAATAACAAGCATGGTTACCATTATGATATATCTGGTGTATGAAATTATACTGCAGCTTGAATTATTAGATGGAAAGGAAAGACTGATGGAAGGGGGGGGGAGATAGAAACAGAGATGACAACTGAAGAGTTAACAGCTTTAGAGCCCAATCCTATGCATGTCTACTCATAAGTCAGTCCATTATAGTCAATGGGGTTTACTCCCAGGAAAGTGTGGCTAGGATTGTAGCTTTAGTATACATAACGGGGTCCTGATGATGATGATTTAAGTAAATTCCAAAATAATTGGAAAAAGATGAATTAGCATTTGACGTCCACAGAGATAATTAAATAACTCTGAATCAAATATTAACTGTACATGAAGTGTATTGATTAAATATCTCATAGCAAGCAGCCTTTGAGCCCAATCCTGAGTTCGGCTCTCTGGCTTTCCGCAAGAGCGCACTGTCGCAAACATGCCGTAAGGCACGTCTCCAAGGCTTAGCGCCGGGCCAGCGCCCATGCTAGGAGGTGTTCCAGGGTTTTTTTTTTTTCCATTTTGAAATTGATCGCTGCAGCATAATAATTTCAAGGGCACCCATTTTGATGGTCTCAGGTCTACATCTTGAATTACTGGTTTTTACCATAACCTGAAAAAGTTTGGGGTCCTGCTGGAAGAGCCAACAGTTTTTAGGTGCAAAGAGAATGCGCCATCTGTTTTTAGCACATACACTGAAATGTGATTTTCGGCCACTGTTCCGCAGCACACTGGTGTGCCGTGAACGGTCTGCAGGTATGCTGTGGGAGTTTGGGGGAGAGTCAAATATTGGTAAGGTCATTGGGGGATGTGAGCCCCTGGCCAACAGTACTGTGTGCCTTATCGATTTATTTATTTTTTTAATAAAAAGATGCCTTGATCATTTTAGCACCATCTCAGTGTGTTGTGAAATGCAAAAAAAGTTTGAAAATTGCTGCTGTAGAGAAATGGAGACCTTGGGAGATCTAAGTTCTAAGAAATTCTCATGAGATATATTGCCTCCAATGAACTGGGGATTGTTTGAGTTGCTAAACTTTTAATTACATTACAATATATACTTTTGTCAAGTATGTCTCATGACAAAGGAATCATTTGTTTGGAACAATTCTCATGGGAATGGTTTTGAAGAAGTTAGACTTCTCCCTTACCAGTTAATCATGTTAATTAAGAAACATAAAGTTTTTTGGTTTTTTTTCAGATCTAACTTTCCAAGCATTTGAGAAAAAGACAGGATGAGGATACGTTTCTGTTGGGACAATTGCAACACTTGTTCCCATGTTGGGCTGTAAGATATATTTGCTTTCCAAAAAAGTTGGAGAGGAACCAAGGAGGAAAAAGGAGATACATTATAAAGATATTTAAACAATTTATATTACGTATTTCACATATAATTTATATCGTCACATATTTCACTCTCTATATGTATACGTTTAGGAAAAGTTTCCAAATATCCACAAATATATCAGTTTATGGATGTCATCTGCCAGCCATTTGCTCAAAAGTTTACAAGCCAAAAGATCCTCAATCCATTGACTAATAGAAGAGGGTGTTTACCCTTCCAGTTTTTCACTATCAGTCTTTTAGCTACCATAAGGTCACAGCAAGTCCTTTTCAACTGTCCCACTGTTGCAGAAGGAGGGAGGGAGGCCTCCCCTTTCCCGAGCGATGTGCAGAAATAAAGAAGGCTGCGTTGAAAGGTGGATTTGGCAAGGAAAACTGGTTTATTTCTTTTTTATTCCAGATCCAGGTACAATGTAGCCCCTGAACCCTCTCTTATGGGCCCTGGTATGTACTATATGCTGGACAGTCTTTGACCTGCTAATCTTTGGGTCTGATGGTGTGTATGCTTGCATTGACATCCCATCGTTCTTCTATCGTGATTACTCAAGATGGCATCCATAGCATTCCTAAGTGGGCTCTCATTCAGGAACTGACCAAACCTAGGCCTTGGAAAAGCGGCTGCATCATTTAGATCTAGTTATACAAAGCAGATTGCACAAAACCGAGCTTCTCATTTTATAAGCAAACACATTAGATAACGTTGGCCGCAATCCTAACCAACTTTGCAGCGCTGACATAAGGGCAATGCCGCTCTGAGGTAAGGGAACAAACATTGCCTTACCTTGAGGAGGCCTCCACGACTGCCCCCCAACTGCAGGATGCAGCACATGCCCCACTGGCACAGTTATGCCAGTGCAGGAAAGTTGGTTAGGATTGTGCCCAAAGTCTTCTAAAGGGACAAACTGTATTTAATAAAGACCAGACTGTTGCAAATAGGTCTAAATTGTTCATGTTCAAGAATCATTGGATACTTTAGCAATCTTCCATGAATGTTTTACCACTCTGATAAACTTGGCAATTTCTTGGTTTGGTTTGCCCATCTTGGAGCAAGCAAGAAGACTTGCTGAAAGACACTTGCTTGGATGATGCACTTCCAAAACCAGAAAGCCTCTTCTGCTCAGGGGGAAGAACAGTGCATGCATACTGTAAGAAAGCTGTAAGTCCACAGAAGCGATTCCTTCTACAGTGATACCTTGTACTCTAATCTGGTTAGAGACCGGGGCAGAGATGAAAGTCAAAAATGAGTGAATGTCAAAGCATAGCTTGATTTCACTTGCAGATTTATTTTGGCCAGTGAAAAAAAATAAATAACTAATATATGTCATGTGCCGATGCGGGCCCCGGGCAGGGTGAGTTTGTGCTGGCCGAGCTCGGCTGGAATGGGTGATTGGGGATAATGGGGAGGGGAGGGAGGAGGTGGAAGGAAGGCATTTGGGGGGCGGGCTGGTGGTGGGTGTTACTGGGGGTGGGCAGGCAGGGGGCAGGGCCGGAATCTGGCACTTATCCTAGCCCCATTCCCGGGTGGCCCAGGGCAGGCCCAAGCTGCTTGGATTTGTGCCACTGATTTAGGTGACGCAGATCTGAGTAGACCCATTGGGACTGCTGCGGCTCTCCCCAGGGTAAGGGGAAAAGTTTCCCCTTGCCTTGGGCCGAGCCTCAGACAGCCCCAAACTTGCGCTGAATACAGCGCAGGCCCACCAGCCTGCCTGTTCCAGCACAAGATAAGATTGCGCTGAAAGTCAAGTGGATGAAAGTCAAGGTACGCCTGCACATCCAGTCACGTAAACAGTCTTTTCCAGAGCATAGCATGGCCCACTAGAGTGTATCTGCTCCACTACTGTTACCAAAAGGGCTGTTTTGTTTAGGAGAATTATTACACTGCCCTTATTGGAACCTCAGGATCGCAGGCTGGAAAACAAGACGGCGTAATGCAGAGAAGTTCCCTTTTGCTTAAAAAGGAGACTGAGAGAAAGACGACTTTCAATAAAAGATTATAGTTTTATTACAAAAGCACAAAGGTAAACATAATGCACATGGAGAAATGATAAGTGCATGTTTCTTGGTTCTAGTACTTGAATCTAGTGTACCCAGGTTTCATGGTGGTTGTGTGTAAAGAGTATTTGGTGCATCCGAGGAAATTAGAAGAAGGAAAGGTTGTAGGGAAGGATTTTAGGGGTCCCTGGTCTGCCAAACCCAGTTGCTAACTAAAGATGGGGAGAGAAGGGGAGAAGAAGGGGGAGAAGGGAAAGGGGGAGAGGCGCAAGATAGCTACCTGTCCTGTAGAGCTGTTGGGGGGGGAGAGTCCTGTGAAGAGGACCCTCTGACACAAAACAGATGAGTTGGTCCTTGGAGAGAAAGAGCCAGAGAGAGCATGTGGGAGGAAGCCCTCTCTTAAAAAGGGTTCTGACAGTGCTGAGCTGGATGGTAACTTGCTTACTACCACGCAGCAGGGTGCTTGGAGTGTGTAAAACATTGTAAGGATCAGGATGTCCCTTCTCAGCAAAATTCAGTGGGGTCTATGGCTGGCTTCCTGGATGGGGGGACTTAAACAATACAATGAATCAGCAACCCAAGAAGGCAGTTCAAGTTTGCATACAGGACATAAACAGTGATTGGGTTAAAACAATACAATGAATACAGTAATGTAGGAGACACTTAAACAATGATTGAAGATGCCAGACTTCTTCCCATAATGTGTGACCATAGGGAGGTGGTGGTTGTGTAACCATGAGCTTGTGACTTGACTTGATTGTGACCTGTATGCTGGGAGAAGTTCAGCCTGCATGATATTCTAGTCCATAGCAAAATAACCAGATATAGAGAGAAAATCACAACTAAAAGGAAAAAGGGGATTTTCACGTAACATTACCACCATCTTCCTTGCTGGTCTTGCTTGTGCACTATATTTGGGGAGAAGGAACTGTACAAATATGTTGGAACTGTTCAGGTACATTTTTTACTAATGGGACAAGATTCATTTCTTGAATGTTCTCATGGAACTACCCACTGGTCCTCTATACCAACAGCTCTCAAACTTTTTGGAGCCCTTTACACTCCAAACAAGTGTCTTGGGGAGCCCCAGGACTCCAAGAAGCACACACTGAGAAACACTGCTCCATAGAGGAAATCAGAAACATACATGGAACTAGGAATTTCACACTGCTCAAGAAAGGATATTCAATTATTCTTTCTGGCATTTTCTATATTGTAAGGTTGTAGTTCCGCCTATGAATCTGATTGGAAAGCCTCTCTTTGAGGGGAACCCCCTTTTTTACCAACTGCTCTCCTAAAGGCTTTCTTCACGTCCACATTCCTGATGGTATTAATGTAGGGGTTCATCATAGGAGCAATGACCGTGTTCAGGAGGGCCACCACCTTCCTGAATTGAAAGGAGGAGTGCACATTTGGCCGGATATACATAAAAATAATGGCTCCATATGAAATGGAGACCACAGTGAGATGAGAGGTGCAGGTGGAGAATGCTTTCTTCTGCCCACTTGCAGAAGGAATGTGCAATATGGTAGGGATGATGTAGATGTAGGACAGCACAATCAGAAAGAGGCTGATGACCACAATGGAGGTGGCAGAGAGCAATGCCACAAACTCAGGCAGGCGGGTGTCAGAGCAGGCTAGACTTAAGACGGGTCCAATGTCACAGAAATAGTGGTTGATGACATTGCGATCACAGAAGGGCAAAGTCCAGACCAAGGAAGCTTGGAAGAAGACATGTACAAATCCTCCCAACCAGGCCCCCATAGCCAACTGGATGCAGACTGTGTTGGTCATGATCGCTGGGTAGCGAAGAGGTTTGCAAATCGCAATGTAGCAGTCAAAGGCCATCGCGGTCAGGAGGAGAAGTTCTATTTCCCCCAAAGCGAAGACAAAGAAAATCTGAGTCATGCAGCAACAATAGCAAATAGTGGTTCTTGCAGTGAGGAAAGTCTGCAGTAATTTGGGGATCACGGTGGTGGTGTATGAGATCTCCAGAATGGCCAGGTTGAGCAAGGGGACGTACATCGGGGTTTGAAGCTTTCGATCCAGGAAGACAATGATGAGGATGAATCCATTTCCCAGGATGTTTACACTGTACATCGACAGAACCACTGAGAAGTAGAGGCCACGAATGTGGTTAAGGTAGAGGAATCCCAAAAGGACAAATTCAGTTACTGTTGAAGTGTTCATTGGTATCAGAATGTGTCAAAGAAGCATCAGGTGATCTAGAAAGCAAGATATTCAGATAAATAACAAATGTTATCGTTGCAGCATGATTTCAGTACAAAGATGCGGGCATATTTTTGGTTCTACTTTGTGCCTTCTTTCATCTGCTGCTCAACACTAGTTATCTTTTAACAACTGTTACAATTTAAAATAGGCATCTCACTCTAACAGCATTCTTAATATTATCATATCATGAATGGACATTGCTTAACTAGATCAGTGGTTCCCAAACTTTTTAGCACCAGGACCCACTTTTTAAAACAACAATCTATCACAACCCACTAGACAAAAACAAAAGATCTAGAGAGAAATATTTTTATCTATTATTAATAATAATTGATTATTAATAATAATCAGAGTCCTGTACTCACAAGGCTGCTAGATTCATGTGTGTACAGTATATGTGTGTAGACATTTGCTAGACCCTCCCTAGAAATGGAGTTCAAGTTCCTCAAAACTTTAGAGTAGGGGTTCTCAAACTTCTCTGGAATAAAACTCCTTAGGCGAGTCTTTGTGAGGGAGGGGGGAAATTGCTAATGGGGTGGTTTGTTTGTTTTTTACTTACAGGGGGCTGCCGCCAGGTCCAGGAAGTACGCGAAGCCCAGGCTCCCCTAGACTTAGAATACTGAAAAAAAGAGACCGGAAACCACCCAAAAAGAACAGTTGTTTTGTTTGCTTCAAAAACCTTTCGCAACACACCAAAAATCAGCTTGCAACCCACTGGTAGGTCCCAACCCACAGTTTGGGCAACAATTAAACACTGATCATGATAGAGTAATTCAGAAAGAGTATGAAGTTGTCCTTGAAAATCCCAGTTATTTAAGTAAGGCTGCAATCCTTTACACACTTTCCTTGGAGTAAGCCCTCTTGAATACAATAGAAATTACTTTTGAGTAAATATGCATAGGATTTAGCTATGAGAGTATTAAGGACCTGGAAACCAACAGGATCGAGGCTGCAATCCTATGCATGCTTACCTGATATCAAGTCCCATTCAACACAATGGGACTTACTTCTGAGTCTGTATGCCAAGGATTGTGCTCTAAGAATTATTTGAATTCTGAATTACATGCTCAGGGTATAGTCTGGCTCATAAGGAGATTGTTTATGGGTAGATCAAACAGTTTGCTTTGCTGCAAGATTTAGAATTATTATTTTTTTTTTGTCTTAGCGGCAATTCTTAAACATCACACATTATCTTCAAAGCATCAATTCAGTGCCTAATCCTTTTCAAATAATTCAGTACAGCAGCTCTCCTAAGCCTCAGAACAGCCCCGCTGGATCAAGCCATAGGCCCATCTAGTCCAGCTTCCTGTATCTCACAGCGGCCCACCAAATGCCCCAGGGAGCACATCAGATAACAAGAGACCTCATCCTGGTGCCCTCCCTTGCATCTGGAATTCTGATATAGCCCATTTCTAAAATCAGGAGGTTGCACCTACACATCATGGCTTGTAACCCATAATGGATTTTTCCTCCAGAAACTTGTCCAATCCCCTTTTAAAGGCGTTCAGGCCAGACGCCATCACCACATCCTGCGGCAAGGAGTTCCACAGACCAACCACATGCTGAGTAAAGAAAAATTTTCTTTTGTCTGTTCTAACTCTTCCAACACTCAATTTTAGTGGATGTCCCCTGGTTCTGGTGTTATGTGAGAGTGTAAAGAGCATCTCTCTATCCACTTTATCCTTCCCATGCATAATTTTGTATGTCTCAGTCATGTCTCCCCTCAGGCGCCTCTTTTCTAGGCTGAAGAGGCCCAAACACCGTAGCCTTTCCTCATAAGGAAGGTGCCCCAGCCCAGCAATCATCTTAGTCGCTCTCTTTTGCACCTTTTCCATTTCCACTATGTCTTTTTTGAGATGCGGCGACCAGAACTGGACACAATACTCCAGGTGTGGTCTTACCATTGATTTGTACAACGGCATTATAATATTGGTAACAAATGGTAATATATTAATAGCTACACACATTAAGCTGCCATTGGAGCAGGGTTGTTGTCTTGAGAAGGGGATCTCCAGTTTTTTGTAGGATCAAAAAATGCTGGTTCACTAATAGCTCCATCCCAACTTGCATTGGAACAGGCAGGCAGAGTGGATATTTTAACTCTTACCCAGTGACCCCTGCCAGCCTTCCCTATGGGGCTTCTCAGATCTGTGCCAGGAAATCCACTGATGCAAATTCGGGCAGCCTGGGTAAAGCCAATGGGGTTAGGGAGGGTTAGAATTTGATCTGTGCTGCCACAGTTAATCCCACTCCCTCCCTGGCCCAATCCACCACCAAATCTGCCCAAAGCACACCCAAAAATGCTACCTCCCACCTCTGTTCCACCCTCCCACCAACCTTTCCCACCCCCTGTGCCCGCCTGCCTTGGCTGGCACAAACATACTTCATCTGGGTCCAGATCCACCGGTTGTAAGGGGGCACTAATATGCTTTATGGCATGTTTGCAACACTCCTGGGCTGGTGCAGGGGACTTGTGATGGCCAAAGTCCAGGTAAGGATTGCCCACTTTGAAAAATAATTTATTGATCTGATTGGTAAACAACCATTCATCGATTTATTTTACAAAATAAATTACTTTGTGAACCCCTCCTGTTGAAAAGTGGTATATAAATATTTGTTGATGCTGTATGTAGTAGGAGCTAAACAAGCGCATCGGTAAAGCAGCTACCACGTTTTCCAGACTCACAAAGAGAGTCTGGTCCAACAAGAAGCTGACGGAACATACCAAGATCCAGGTCTACAAAGCTTGCGTCCTGAGTACACTTCTGTACTGCAGCGAGTCATGGACTCTTCACTCACAACAGGAGAGGAAACTGAGCGCTTTCCACATGCGCTGCCTCCGACGCATCCTCGGCATCACCTGGCAAGACAAAGTTCCAAACAACACAGTCCTGGAACGTGCTGGAATCCCTAGCATGTATTCACTGCTGAAACAGAGACGCCTGCGTTGGCTCGGTCATGACGTGAGAATGGATGATGGCCGGATCCCAAAGGATCTCCTCTATGGAGAACTCGTGCAAGGAAAGTGTCCTACAGGTAGACCACAGCTGCGATACAAGGACATCTGCAAGAGGGATCTGAAGGCCTTAGGGATGGACCTCAACAAGTGGGAAACCCTGGCCTCTGAGCGGCCCGCTTGGAGGCAGGCTGTGCAGCATGGCCTTTCCCAGTTTGAAGAGACACTTTGCCAACAGTCTGAGGCAAAGAGGCAAAGAAGGAAGGCCCATAGCCAGGGAGACAGACCAGGGACAGACTGCACTTGCTCCCGGTGTGGAAGGGATTGTCACTCCCGGATTGGCCTTTTCAGCCACACTAGACACTGTGCCAGAACCACCTTTCAGAGCGCGATACCATAGTCTTTCGAGACTGAAGGTTGCCAATACAATATAAATACAATGTAGTAGGAGTAGTAGCAGCCATAAAATAAACATTCCAAGAGCTGTGTTGGAGAGGATGAGTACATATTATTTCTTGTGTCCTTTCCTGGACCCTGCTATGTCATTAAAATAATAATAATAATAATAACTTCTATTCCTCTCTCCTGTAAAATAAACTGAATAAGTACATTCAAATTATGATTTCCTATGGTCAAAAAGAGGAAGGAGACTACTCTTTCTTGCCATTTCTAAGGCTGTGATCCAATACACATTTACATGGCCGTGCCACTGAATTCAATGGGGCTTAGTACTGAGCCAAAATGCATTAAGTTTGCACTGTAAAACTCCTACTTCTGGTCCTGTCTACTGCCATTGCTTCCACTGAATAACGTCTCTTTGAAGCAAGTCCCTTTTTTGTAAACGGCCCTCCTGAAGGCTTGCTTGACTTCCACATTCCTGATGGTGTATATATAAGGGTTCAGCATGGGGGCGATGACTGAATTCAAGACAGCGACTGCCTTGTTGTAATGAAATGAGGAGTGCATGTTTGGTCGGACGTACATGAACATAATAGCCCCGTAGGTAATGGAGACCACAGTCAGGTGGGAGGTGCAAGTGGAAAAGGCTTTCTTGCGGTCAATTGCAGAGGCAATTCGCAGAACCGTGGAGATGATGAAGATGTAGGACACCACAATCAGAAGGAGAGTTATAAGCACAATGAAGATGGCCAACAGTAGCCCTAGCTGTTCAAGGGGATGTGTGTCTGAGCAGGATAAACTTAAGAGTGGCCCAATGTCACACAAATAATGGTCTATGACATTGGAATCACAGTAAGGTAAATTCCATACTATGACACCTTGGAATATTATATCAAGAAATCCTGCCAACCAGGCTCCTATGGCCAACTGGAAGCAGAGAGCTTTGGTCATGATAACTGAATAGCGAAGGGGATGGCATATTGCAATGTAGCGGTCAAAGGACATCACGGTGAGGAGGAGGAGCTCAATCGTTCCAAGGCAAAAGATGAAAAAAGATTGAGCCATGCAGCAACAATAGCAAATAGTGGTCCTTCCAATGACAAATGTCTGCAGTAATGTGAGGACCGCAGTGGAGGTATAGCAGATCTCCAGAAAGGCCAGGTTGCACAAGAAGCCATACATGGGTGTTTGGAGCTTGGGATCCACAAAGACGATGAAGAGGATGAACCCATTTCCCAGAATGCTCAGACTGTACATCAAGAGAACCACTGAGAAGCAGAGGCTCCGAACGTGGTGAAGGGAAGGGAAGCCCAGAAGGACAAATTCTGTAACTGTGGAAGTATTTCTCACTTCCATGACTTCATGGGACCAACACAGGATGTGTTAGAGAAGGTACAAGCTACTAAGTCCCACTGTGAGCTTCTGAGTACTCAGTTGTAGACATTAAACATAATTTGTGTTTGAGTCTTCTTATTAATCTGGTAGGAAAATAGAAAAAGAGCTTCAGCAGATATTCAAATCTTTGTCAATATAAATGACATAAAAGGCACTACTAGTAACAGCATATTATGGACAGATGGAAGGAAGATATTGGGGCTTCTTGTCTCTCATATAGCTAGAGGTGTTCTTACCTCTATGTTTTTTATGTGTTCTTACCGCTTATGTTTTTATTGTTTCACAAATTTCATTTTTTCCCATTGGAAGAAAAGTGCAGAAAGTGGTGTTATGTGATTTTATTCCAAAGGTGTGTTTTCATAAAGTATAATAGTTAAAAGTGTACTCTTAATGTAAGTAGTATAGTGTCATCCAATACAGACAAAATCATTACCCATGCACCCCCTAGTCCAGCTCATTATTTATTATTTATATTTCACAGATTCTGTCTTTTCTGTGTGTTTGTTTTGTTTTGTTTTTTTACAAAAATGAGGAGTGAAGAATGAGGTATTAGGTGTTTTTATTTTGTTATAATTGGAAAAAAAAAAAAAATCACACCTTTACCTATAGCATTTGAGAAATCATACTCTTTACATTATATACCCAGAACAAAGAAGAAACTCATTAAAGATTGTACAAGCTTCTGCCTAGAGAAAAAGAAAGTTAAAGTTAAAATTAAAAAAATAAAATCTGTCCGTGATGTTCTTTAAAATAAAACCTGTTCGTGATGTTCATTAAAATAAAAAAAATAAAATCTGTTCGTGATTAAATAAAATCTGTTCGTGATGAAACTTGTCATGAAAAAATAAAATATCAGTTATCAAAAATAATCAAATATTGAGATATGGAAATCCCATGAAACTCATGGAACCTCATGACAGATTCAGAATGTTCAGTGTCTCAACCATGTCCGGAATGATGCCGCTGTATAAAATGGTGCAATGACATCTTCATATAGCCAGAAATACACAGCTGCGATACAAGGACATCTGCAAGAGGGATCTGAAGGCCTTAGGGATGGACCTCAACAAGTGGGAAACCCTGGCCTCTGAGCTGCCCGCATGGAGGCAGGCTGTGCAGCATGGCCTTTCCCAGTTTGAAGAGTTTCCCAGTTTGAAGAGACACTTTGCCAACAGTCTGAGGCTAAGAGGCAAAGAAGGAAGGCCCATAGCCAGGGAGACAGACCACGGACAGACTGCACTTGCTCCCGGTGTGGAAGGGATTGTCACTCCCGGATTGGCCTTTTCAGCCACACTAGACGCTGTGCCAGAACCACCTTTCAGAGCGCGATACCATAGTCTTTCGAGACTGAAGGTTGCCAATACGATAGCCAGAAAGGTGTATGAAGATTTAAGGAGCGGGACTTCGTAGGCTGCAATGCATAAGAAACAGGAAAACCTAATCATCTGGATGGAACATGCACTGAATGGCACCTGCTGAAACCACTGGGAAGTTTTTAACATACTATTTCTATACAAACCTAGCCATGGCTAATATACTATTCATGTCTTTGAATAAAACCCGATGTGTATTTCAATGTCATTGTCTCTAAGCCCATAAACACAGCCCATAAACAAAGAACAAATTTCTAATTTTTGTTGATTTCACTGGCACTGCTCTCCTAAAGGTACTTACTCAGATGCAAATTCCTTTGCAGTTTGAAGGGAATGAGGTTGACTGCAAAAATTCTTTCATGGACTGGGACTCATATTTTTTAGACTCCGTTCAGACGCTTCACTTCTTGTTTCGGTGCTATAGATGTTGTCGACATTGGGAAGGAGGCTTCTTTGACATTTGGGAAGAGGTTCAGAGCTCCAGACGGGGGAGATGAACATGTCCATCTTTCCATCTACTCCCCATGTTCTTTAGAAGATTCTTCTGCTAGACTGGAACAATTATTTCCTGTCTTCTGGTAATACCTCCTGCAGCTCCCATTTCCCAGAGGAACAGCATCTAACAAAGGACTCCCAGGAACTTTGAAATCATTCATTAAAATTTAGAAAGCGATGTTTACTACATTCAATCCTCCAAGCACCGAAAGATCCAAAAGTGCAGATTGGTGGGTGGAATGGAATTGGGCCATGCCAGTACAGTTTGGATCCGAACCCCCACTCCTGACCCAATCAGCCTCACATGCACTGTGCAGATTAAGATTTCCATCAGCAGCTATTTTGCCACAGTAGAACATGCGCCTGCTCTCAGAAAAGGCTATGCGCAACAGGTCAGCACTCAAGAGGACTTGACTATTAGTGTGAATGAAATGAAATGTTTCTTCACAAAGACCCACCATTCATCTGTGGAATTTGCAACCGCAAGATGTGGTGACGGCAACCAGCTTGGAGGGGTTCAGAAGGGGATTAAACACATTTATGGCACGCAGGCAGGCCTATCACTGGCTACTGGTCATGCTGGCTATGGCTGCCTCCGTTTTCAGTGGCAGTGTGCCTCCATATACCAGTTGCAGGAGCATAACCGTGAAAAAAGGACATACTCTCATTTCCTGCTTGTGGACTTTGCAGAGGCAACTGACAGATAAGCAGATTATTAGATAGCAGCTGGACTAGTCAGGCTTTTGGCCATTTCCAACTGGATCTTCTTAAACTTTTATGTTAATAAACCAACACTCATGCTTCATTCATTATGGGCGCAATCCAAATGCGCCCTTGGGCCAACACAAATTCCTTGCTCCGGCTCAGGAGGGTCGCAAACGTGCCATAAGGCATGCTTGCACCTCCTTGAGAGGAAGTCAGGCCGGTACTCATGAAGCGCCAGCCTGCGAAGGCTGACGTAAGCCCCCGAGCTGGCTTCCTCTCTCAGGCTTGTGTAGGCCTGTCTGCGCCGATGCAAGAATAAAAGTTAGGCAGGGGGGAGGCAAGGAGGAGGGGGAGGGAGGCATTTCTGTGCAGGGGACGGGTGGGAAGTGGGTGGCCCTGAGGGAGGGTGGGCGGGGAGCAGGAGGAAGTGTTGGGATCCAGCAGTTATGACGGATCCTAACCCCCATTCCTGGGGAGAACGGAGCGGCTTCAAGCAAGAGGTGGCACACAGCAAGAGGTGGCACAAGTCCGAGGAGACCCATAGGCACCAGCAGCCCTTGCCCAGAGGAAAGGGGAAATGTTTCCCCTTGCCTCTGGCTGAGCCTCTTGTGGCCACAATTCTGCGCTGGATACAGCGCAAGCCTTTTGGCTTACCTGTTCCAGCGCAGAATAGGATGGCACCCTAAATTGTTATCTCATCTGTACTTGTATATTTATGTTCAGAAACATAGGGATTATACTGTGATAGCAATACTTAAAATAAAAATCTAAATTTAAGAATTGGGCTTTAATTTTCCAAACCAAGAACTGCTCCTTCTCTTAATATTTTATGTTTTGTAGTCTCTCTCTCTCTCTCTCTCTCTCTCTCTCTCCCTTTTCGAGCAGTGGTGAGCATCGTGCAAGATTCCATGAGTATTCCGGGGGGCACGGTGTGATGGAGGGGTGCACCATGTCGTGGACCTGCCCTTGGGAACAGTGAAGGCAGGTCTGTCACTGCTTGCCATCACCACAGCACCTAGGCCAGATGAGAACCACTTACGCCATGCAAGGAAGACAAGATGGCGGCCGGGGGGGGCACATTTTTGTCTTTGGCCCAAAGAAGAAGGAAAACTGGTTCTTTTGTTGTTATCCTTAGTGGCATGTAAACCTCTTTGGGATATCCTTTTTTCCTGAATTTTCAAGGACTCAGGATGGCATTTATTCTCACAACAACACTTTGAGAGTCCTGAAGCTTTGATTAAGCCTGCACAATTCCGAAACATGCTTTATAAATATTGTTTTTTGTGATAAGAATATATCCAGGGTATAACTATCTTAAAAAAGGCAGCAAATGAAGAGTAACATCAAACCAAAAAAGAAAATGAACAATACATTCCAAACAAGCAAAAAGCTGCATAAGATGGGATGTTCCTCCCATCTTAAGCAGCTCTTCCGCCTTCATGGGCTGTAATAATCTAGTACAATCATTGAGAACAATATACATGCACATATACATACCATTTTCATTCATATTGTAATTAACATTTGATGATTTTAATACAATTTGAGGTTGGAAAACAACAGATCTTTTTGAGTTGTTTATAGACTAAAATAGATATCCATAGATAGATAACCATAGATAACTCCCATACCTGCTTATGAATGCAACATATTTAGAATTTAATTTGAAATGTTATTTTATTTTTCTTTGTTACAAAAAAAAGTACTAAAATTACTTTAAAAATCACTAAAAATACTAAATTTTTTGTATGTACTAAACATGTACACACAACTGGCGATTTCCTATTGGTCAAAAAGAGGACATAAAATACTGTTTTCTGCCATTTCTAAGGCTGTGATCCTATACACACTTAACTAGCAGCAAGTCCCATTGAACTCAATGGGACTTGCTACTGCATCAGTATGCATGAAGGTTCCATTGCAAACCTCTTATTTAATGCTCTCTGCTGGCATTGCTCACACTCAATAACTTCTCTTTGAAGCAACTTCCCTTTCTGTAAACTGCCCTCCTGAATGCCTGCTTCACTTCAACATTCCTGATAGTATATATGAAAGGGTTTAGCATGGGGGTGACGATTGTAGTCAACACAGGGACCGCTTTGCTGAAATGAAATGAAGAGTGTGCATTTGGCCTCATGTACATAAACATAATAGCCCCATACAACATGGAGACCACAGTCAGATGAGAGGTGCAAGTGGAAAAGGCTTTCTTGCGGCCGCTTGCAGAGGGAATTCGCAGGACAGTGGAGATGATGAAGATGTAGGACACCACAATCAGAAGAAAAGTGAAAAGCACAAAGAAGATGGCCGACAGCATTGCTAGCAGTTCAAGGTGGTGAGTGTCTGAGCAGGATAAACTTAAGAGTGGCCCAAAGTCACAGAAATAGTGGTCTATGACGTTGGAATCACAGAAAGGTAGAGTCCATACTGTGACACCTTGGAATATAATATCAAGGAATCCTGTCAACCAGGATCCTATGGCCAACTGGAAACAGAGAGCTTTGGTCATAATAACTGGATAGCGAAGGGGATGGCATATTGCAATGTAGCGGTCAAAGGACATCACGGTGAGGAGGAGGAGCTCAATGGTTCCAAGGGAAAAGATGAAGAAAAACTGAGCCATGCAACAATGGTAGGAAATGGTGGTCCTTGCAGTGACAAATGTCTGCAGCAATGTGGGGACCGCAGTGGAGGTATAGCAGATCTCCAGAAAGGCCAGGTTGCACAAGAAGCCATACATGGGTGTTTGGAGCTTGGGATCCACAAAGACGATGAAGAGGATGAACCCATTTCCCAGAATGCTCAGACTGTACATCAAGAGAACCACTGAGAAGCAGAGGCTCCGTACGTGGTGAAGAGAAGGGAAGCCCAGAAGGATAAATTCTGTAACTGTGGAAGTATTCCTCACTTCCATGACTTCGTAAGACCAGCTCAGTTATAAGGATGTATTATAGAAAATAGATGATAGTTTCATTCCAAGTTTTTGCGGGTTCAGGTGTGAACATTCAAGATCACTTGTGTGCGTCTTTTTTTTTTAATCCGGTAGGAAAATAAAGAGCAGGACGTTAGCAGACATTCATTTTTTGAATATAAATGACTTAGGGCCCAATCCTAACCAACTTTCCAGCACTGGCGCAACTGCAATGCAGCCTCAAGGTAAGGGAACAAATATTTCCATACCTTAAGGAGGCTGCTGTCTGTTTCCCCAGCCCTGGATGAGGTACATACCCCATTGGCAGTACTGCACCGGCACTGGAAAATTGGATAGAATTGGGCCCTCAAAAGGCATCCTAAATAATAACAGGTTATGGCCAAACGGAACAAAGATTTTTGGGTTTTGACATTAAATTATTCTTAAGAAATTCCTCTTACTCTCATACAGCATGTTCCCTCCACCAACATACCACTCCGGAATATTTAAGATCAGCCCTGTCTTTATACATTTTTTTTTTTTTGGGGGGGGGGGGGGCTGGTGTCTAAATATTTGTTTGGCATTGAGGAGGGAGGAGGGACCCTTAGTTGCTGTTTTTATGCCATGTGTTTACGCTGTTGCTAATTTTATATTTTTAACTATATAACCTTAAATTGCTTTTAATGGTTTTTCTGTATCTGATTTTATTTATAGGTTTTTATTGTTGCAATTTTATTTTTTAATTGTATAGGAGAAGAAATGTATACATATTTTAGATAAACAAAATAACTTTAAATAGAATGCCTTGTGCTGCCAGAAAGCAAGGCCCAGTTATGCCATTAGAAACATAACTTGCTTTGTCTATCTCAGCTATAGCATACGAAAAACCTCAAATCATATTCGGCAGAATTACAAAGGGAAGTTCTTAAACCGAGATTGCACAGGTCTCTGCCTTGAAATAAAATTAGCAAACAAACAAACAAAATCTGGTCAAGGCAAAACTTTTCATGAAATATAATAATAAAAGTTATCAAAAATAATTCCAGTGTTGAGATATGGAACTCCCAAGAAAATCATGGGACCTTGTGAAAGATTCTGAATGCTCTGTTTCTCAACCATGCACAGAATATCAGTGTATATAATGGTACATATATATTGCCATATATATATATATACACACACACACACACACACACACGCATATATGGGCAGGAGGTCTGGTCTAGAGGGTAGAGCCTCCGTCTGCCTGAAGATAACATCCACAAGGTCGCCGGTTCGAGGCCACCAGCACCTGCGACCTTGAAGCAGCTGACAAGCTGAGCCGAGTTATTCCATCTGCTCTGAGCGTGGGAGGATGGAGGCCAGGGTGTGAAACCAGATCAGATAGAAACACCTGAATGTAGTGGTTCTTGAAAGAAAGAACCTTCTTTCAATTGTAAAAATCCCTATTTAATAAGGGATTTAAATAAAGCCTGCCTATGTAAACCGCCTTGAATAAAGTCTTGAATAAAGACCAAGAAAGGCGGTATATAAATACCTGTTGTTGTTGTTGTTGTTGTTGTTGTTGTTGTTGTTGTTGTTGTTGTTATTATTATTATATTGCAATGAAGTTCTAATGAGTGGCACTTCTATAGGCTGAAATGCCTGAAAAGAAACAGGTGAACCTGCTCTTAGATGGAACATACACTGAAGGGCACCTAAATGGAAGTTTTTACAATGCGTTTACCCAGCACCCCCCAATAAAGACACAGGCAAGGGCATATGGTACAAAGGGCCACTTTATTAACTATTTAAATATACTTCAGATTGCAACAGGGACTAACAAATAAGTCATGTGGGTTCTACATGGGGGAAATGAAGCTGCCCGTCTACTTCCCCCTATAATGATTTGGGACACCAGACTCTGGGCAGCGTCAGTACAAGCCTGCCGCCCCCTTCATTGTCACCCCGAAGGGGCAGGGTGGCAGGCTAGCTCAGGCCACCCGAGCGAACCCGCAGTGGACCTTTGCCACCAGGCCGAGGTTCATCCAGCCTGTGTCACCCAGCCGGGAATGCCAGCATGACCAAGTGTGGAGTCCACCTAGCCCGTGCCATCCTGCGGTGTACACCGAGATGACCTTACCTACCCAAAACCCACACGACACCTGCCTAAAGTGACCAACAAGACCTATGGAAAAAACCCATTTATGACACCCAGAGCCAGTGATACAAGCCTACTCCTGGCACTACAGGCCGTAGGATTGGGCTCTTAATCATGACCGGAATTTTCTTCACTTAAATCAAGTCACGATTAACTTACCTCACTGAATTCAGTGAAGGTTAGTGACGACTACATGTCTTAAATAAAACCCAATGTCTATTTCATTGTCATTTTATGAAAGCCTATAAACACAGAACAGATTTCCTCCCACTGAATTCACTGGTGCTGCTCACCTAAACATACTTACTCAGATGCAAATTCCTTAGAAGTTTGAAGGAATTGGGATTGACTGCAACATAAACTTCCGCAGATTAGGGCTTGCGTTCTTTAGGCATCATTCTGAACCACTTCTTCCTTGCAGCGCCATAAATATCACTGACATTGAGAAAGAGGCTTCATGGGAGAGACAAGTTTGTTTTCTCTTATCCGCAGAATCCACTAATAGAGAAAGTTTCATAAGTGGGATATGAACATTACTGGCTTTCCATCTGTACCTTGAGAAGTTTCTTCTGTTAGAGTGGAGTAATCATGTTTTCCCTTCTGGTAATATCTCCTGCAGCTCCTGTTTCCCAGAGGAACAGTTTCTAACAAAGGTCCCCCAGATACATTGTCAACATTCATTAGAATTGAAAAAGGTATTTTTACTACATTTAAACCTCCAGAAGACTTTGAGTAGTGCCAACAATTAGAAATGTCTTTGCATTTTCATAGATTGGTCTACTATCAAACTATATATATGTTTTCTCGCATATGTTTGAGTCATAATGCTGGGCAGGATTTGATGGGGATTAGAACTGGAGATAAGCAGGTGAAGACCTCTGCTGTGTTTGAGGTTCATAGAGTAACCTCGTGTGAAGGTTACTCTCTCTCCATTGCATCCTAACCCAATTCAAAGGGTTGTTGTGAGACTAAGGCTGCAATCCTAACCACACTTTCCTGAGAGTAAGCCCCATTGAACAAAATAGGACTTACTTCTGAGCAGACCTGGTTAGGCTTGTTCCCTAAAATGCCATCCTGAGTCTTTGAGAATTCAGAAGAAAAAGGTATTATAGTCCTCCAGACTTCGCAGTTTTTTCCTCCTCTAAGGCAAGAACATCTAGCAGAGCTTCACCTCCTGCTCCTCTCCTGCTGTGGAACCCTCTACACAGGCTTTGCTACTTCCTGGTTCCCCATGGTCTAACATGTCTGATGTGAGCCCACCACCTCCTTCCTCTTGTCAGAATGCCAGATGCAAGGGAGGGCTCCAGGATGAGGTCTCTTGTTGTCTGGTGTGCTCCCTGGGGCATTTGGTGGGCCGCTGTGAGATACAGGAAGATGGACTAGATGGGCCTGTGGCCTGATCCAGTGGGGCTGTTCTTATGTTCCTAAACTACAATTACCAGGAAGCCTTGCAGGTCTCTTGTTATCTGGTGTGCTCCCTGGGGCATTTGGTGGGGCCGCTGTGAGATACAGGAAGCTGGACTAGATGGGCCTGTGGCCTGATCCAGTGGGGCTGTTCTTATGTTCTTAACTACAATTCCCAGGAGGCCTTGCAGGTCTCTTGTTATCTGGTGTGCTCCCTGGGGCATTTGGTGGGCCACTGTGAGATACAGGAAGCTATGATGGGCCTATGGCCTGATCCAGTGGGGCTATTCTTATGTTCTCTTGTGAAATTTCTCCTTCCTCTTGTGAACAGGCCCACAAATGCTCTGAGGCCTTCTGAGCTATTTGGAGAGGGCAGAGGAGAGAGGCCCTGGAACTCTGTGTGCACCTGAAGGGGTTGTGCCATATGTTTGACACCCCTGGTCTAGTTCATAATACAAGGTGTGACCAGAAAGTAATGAGAATGATATTTTAAAAATTCTTCTATTGAAAAATTTTACAATTCAACATTGTCTCCTTCTAAGTATGCACCTTGTGAGTGTACATGATGCTCCCAGAGATATTTCCATTCTTCATAGCATCCCTGGAAGTCTTCAGGTGGGGTGGCATTCAGAGCCTGTGTAGTGGCTCTTTGGGCATTATGCATACTACCAAAACTTTGTCCTTTCAAACCATTCTTCATCTTTGGGAATATGAAAAGTTTGCAAGGAGCCAAGCTGGGGCTGTAGGGTGGATGGGGAACCACTGCAATGTGCTTTTTAGCCAAAAACTCTCTGACCCCCAAAGCACCGTGGCAAATCCTGAGTAACAATTTCAGTGGGGGAATTCCCATTCTGACAGTGAGCCATCAGTCAGGCCTTGTGCCGTCGGGACACTTGCGCAGATGATAGCGCAGCTTCTCCATAAGCTTTCCTCACCATTTCCAAAGTTTCGGATGCACTTTTACCCCATTTCAAACAAAATTTTATCGCTTGCTGCTGTTTCAAACGCGCTTGCATTTTTCTTAATGCGACACATTTGAACAGGATGTCACAAAAAAGAATGTCTCGACTCTGACAGGCCTGGAATGCAACTGATCAGTGTTCCAACATATACCTGGCATTCCACTCCAAGTGACCTTGGCCAGCTTCACAGAGCCCTTTTTGAGCATAGGAAATTCATTCTCATTACTTTCTGGTCACACCTCGTATTCCTTTTGGGCTTCATTTATGGAAAATGGGTCAAAACTGTAAGCCACCAGAAAGAACAATTACATAAGAACAGCCCCACTGGATCAGGCCATAGGCCCATCTAATCCAGCTTCCTGTATCTCACAGTGGCCCACCAAATGCCCCAGGGAGCACACCAGATAACGAGAGACCTGGATCCTGGTGCCCTCCCTTGCATCTGACATAGCCCATTTCTAAAATCAGGAGGTTGCACATACACATCATGGCTTGTAACCCATAATTGATTTTTCCTCCAGAAACTTGTCCAATCCCCTTTTAAAGGTATCCAGGCCAGATGCCATCACCACATCCTGTGGCAAGGAGTTCCACAGACCAACCACACGCTGAGTAAAGAAATATTTTATTGGATTCATAACCTGTTTATTCCCCCAAAGGACACCCAAAATGGCTCACAACTCAAATACAAATATTTATACAGGTATTCCCACTGTGTTCATGGATCTGGTATCTGCAATTTCACTTCTCTGTGATTTTCTGTGGGCCCCTCACCCATTACCTTTGCTTTTTTCTTTACTAACAGTGTGTTGCCCTTGAACCCACAAAGGAAGCATGAGCTTCAATGCCTGGAGTGCTATGCCCCAATTTAACACTCTGAGGGAAGGTATAGCAGAAAACAGCTTGTTTATTGAGTGAGTGAATGAATGAATGAACCTTTATTAGGCATAGATAGATAAATCATAAAAGCAAACATAATTAGTCCTAATCCCGTTTATCAAAAACGGAGTTAAGATACTAAATTACTAATAAAACACTTACAGTTCAACATAAAATATCAACATTTTTGACAAATTACATTAAGAAGGCTTAGAAATCGCCAAAAGTAAAAATTTAGAAACTCCCTTTAGCACATCTGGTGAGCAGTCATTTAGGAGACACTTCAGTTTTGTCTCATCCGAAAGCCCATTCATTTTGCCGAGAAGTGGAGTCATGTAAGTGTGGTGGGATCTAGTGTGCCGAGGACAATAAAAAAGAATGTGTATGATTGATTCAACATTTCCCAAATTACAAGGGCAGAGGCGTTCTTTATATGGTATTTGCCTATATCTGCCTTCTGTGATCTTGGATGGGAACACATTGAATCTTGCCAAGGAGATTGCACAGCGTTCAGAAGGGTTGATCAGAATACTCAGATAAGGAGCCATTTGCCCATACTTTAGCGGGATAGAGAAATTAAGAGGGGAGCAAATTCTAGAAGCAAGTTCAAAGAGGTTTTGTGCCTCAATGTCTAGCATTCTTTGCTTCACCCTTTGATAAACTCCAGGAAATGGATAGAAACTTAAAAAATCCAAAGAAAAACCAATTGATTCAATTTTTGATTTAATTTGGCTATACCATTTAGAAGAACCAGACTCAGATAGCATTCTGGATAGGAGACTGCCTGGTTTCACGTTATAATGTAATTGGAGCCAATAGCGTATGGTTAAAAACCATGCTCTTGATACTAAGAGCGATTGTCCAGTCTCCAAACATAATGCAGAGTATGGTACAGATTTAGGTAAACGAAGGATAGCCCTCAAAAATTTAGCTTGGATACTCTCAAGGGTGTGATTTATAGCACTAATCCAGATAGGGCACCCGTACAGGAGCTCTGCCGATACCTTGGCAGTAAATACCTTGAGAGCAGCTGGTATATAATGATTGCCCTGACTAAAAAAGAATCGATTGGTGCTCTGCAAAGTGACATGGGCCAAGTTGGTAACCAATTTTTGATGAGTACCCCAGCAAAGATTGTAGTGGAAGTGAATTCCAAGATATTTAAAGCTTTTGACCTGTTCCAGTTTCTCCCCTCCAATAGACCAAGTGCCTGGGCTCCATGATTTTGAAAAGACCATAACTTTGGTTTTCTGGGAGCTCAATTTGAGTTTGTTACATTTCAGATAGTCAGAAGTTCTGTTTAAAAGTCGCTTAAGTCCAATAGGTGTACAGGAAACTAGCACTGCATCATCTGCATAAAGCAATGCTGGAATATGCATTGAACCTAGTTTGGAAAAATGTCCATCTATCTGAAGCAAAAAGGGGGTAAAATCGTGTAGAAAAAGATTTAAAAGAGTGGGAGCTAAAATGCACCCCTGTTTCACTCCCCTTTCGACCTGAATTTTGGGGGTCAATTTCCGCGAAGATGTAAATTTAATTTGGCAGGTGGTGC